>NC_074712.1:10471951-11160284 GCF_947242115.1 Biomphalaria glabrata | reverse complement strand
GATGCTGTAAGAGCAATGAGATTCAGATAAATGTATATATTAAAGATATTAGCACATACTTTATATTCCCCTAACAAAAAGGAAGCGCCTGGAAGCCGAAGCACTTAAAGGTAAAATTACCAAACATTTCATTACCAATACTCTCCTTACTGTCGAGTTCTAAAATTCTAAATTGAAACGTTGTGTCGTAAAGTGAGCAGCAGGATGTTCAAACTTCTGAATGATTAATAATTATTTCAGAAATTTGTATGCTACAACGGGTTGTCTTCACTTGGTGTTGTTTCCATTTAAACAGCCAAAAATGTAGAAATAGATAAACTTGTTTCTGCAAATTAGAAGGCCAGAAATTTAAAAAAAATAGTTAGATTTTAATGAACACAAAAGGGGTAAAGTTTTTATCGATGTTTAATAGTCTAACACCTAGAAGTGTTTTTAAAACACTGAAGTATGGATGGAGTTTTAACTGTATCAAATGTAATTACATTATTAATAATTTATTTAAGCTACATTGCATTGGAATGCACCATTGCCCTTTAGAGTTGGTTGGCCAAAATGGGCGTCCTAAAACTCCCGATGTTCAAAAGCCTAGTCTTCACCGAGATTTTAAAGAATACCCTCTCGGCTCGGAAGCTCCATTAATGATATGATAGAGACGTGGTTCTCAAACTTTGGTCCGCGCACCCACAAAGATACTCGAGACTACCGTAAGGGGTCTGCAGAAAGAGGAAATTGTATAAAATTAAAATAACTTCTTCGCTCAAAGCAACTTTATCCGATTGAGGAACTAAGGGTTGTGGGAAAGTTTTCATTATACAAAAAAGTTTGAGAACCACTAAGATAGTGCATATAACATCTAAACACATTTTCACTTTCCTCTTTGACAGTAACAACCAAACGAAATGTTAGCGCCCAATGTTGTCCTACAGACAATCGTTGTCTTGTCTTTGTTACGTTTTGGTTGCCAGAGATACCAAGATGTCTGCGTAAACAAACATGATAAGGATTTCGAAGTATTTAAATGGGACAAGGGCCGAGTATCCGCGCAGAGTTACTTGCATGGCTACTGTCGAATGAGATGTCAAGGGGAGGAAAGAGTAGAGTTTTCTTCGTCTACTTGCTGGAACATGGATTGTTTCCCTTGTTACTGCCAAAGACCAGCCTGTGAGATCTACGACAACTGTTGTCCAGATATTTCAGTGCCCTATTTGAGGGAAGGCTTGGATCATGACACTGTCCATAACTGGACCAGCCCGATCTCTCCGTCCAATCGAACCATCTCCAACAACCAGAAACATTTCAAACCAAAAGTAGCATGTGGCTTACTCCCCCATAGTTTGTTTAACTACATGTACGTCACTTCCTGTCTGGCAGACTATGTAGAAAACCAAACAGTGGTGGGCATGTGTGAGATCAATTTGGCGCCAGAAGAGGAGACAATCGAGACGTTCTTGAGAGTTGTTGACATGACGACACACGTGATTTACAAAAACATGTTCTGTGCACTGTGTAATCACGTGACCAATGTAAGTTTCAGTTTAATTTTTGTTTAACGTTTTAAGTAATTTATCTTTTTCACATTTTCTATGTTTAACTTTTAATTGATAAAGATTTTAAAATGTGCCCAAAACGGACACATGCTCGACCTCTCAACCCGGAGTTGAGTTTGCTTACCAACCTACAAACCTCAAGATGCCTCTAATCTACCCCCCACACACACACACACCAACCTACAAACCTCAAGATGCCTCTAATCTACCCCCCCACACACACACACACACACACAAATCTACAAAAAAAGATTAGACAATAGCGCACTGAGCATGAAAGATGCGCGAGATACATTTAAAAAAAAAAAGTTTTCCAGGATCCAATCTGACGACCTGGCCTGTGTCAGGTGGGTTTACAGTTTGCTTATCTAGGGGTGCAGATACGTGCTTTTATTTCCAGGGTTCAGCACCTCAACAGTATAAACCAAAACCCTAAGAGCAATAGCGTATAAAACTGCGACATAATTGAGCATCGAATAAAAGTCATTCAACTGAACAGTTAGTGAATAAGCATCAATAGTTCAATACGAACAATTGCAAATTAACAAGATAGTTCAAGGTATACCAATCCATGAATCATGGTGGTTTAACATTGCAATAATAATTGTACAAATAACACACCAATACTGATACACACCTTCCACACGAGCGCTCCATCTCGACGCCCTATCAGGTCGGCAGCTTCATACATAAGACTAGATAAAGACACGACTCCAAGAACGAGAAGGCGCACTCTTTCCCATTGCCCCAAGCCTAACACCCGTTAAAACAGGGAAACAGAGAACTGTAACGTAACCAGCTAAAAAGACTCTCTCCACTGCAAAGACAATATAGAAACTAAGCGTGAGGTACACACAATATTCATGAATTTAAAACGCGCCTAATACAACTACCTCCTATACATTAAAACATAACTATTGAAAACGAAAAGAAACTTTAAGTGCGCATGACAGCCTGGCTAGGCGGAAACAGATGACGTACAGTGCATTAATGTGGTATATTTTTAGAATATGCATCCTCCGTTTGGGACCCCTCAACTCAAGAAAACATTAAGAAACTGGAACAGACACAAATAGAGCAGTGAGATTCATAACAAACGAATATTCACATTTGACTTAGAGAACACCTTTAGTAAAATCACTACATTTAGAAAGCCTTCAGGACAGAAGACTCAAAAGTAAAGTAGCAAGTATACATAAAACACTGAACCATAATCTTCAAATACAAAAACAAAATTTAATAAAATACTCAGAAAGACACAAAGATAAAGACACATTCCTCGTCCCATAGGTTCGTCACAGGTTCGAGCCTCGGTCGGCGCATTCCCTTATTTTCGTAGCATTTTAATTCACTACTTTCTCTCTTAAAAACTTGGTCCCAGGTGCTGCTATTCAGTTATGCCTAATATATGTATGTATCACATTTATATAAATGAGTAGGAAGTTATATTTTTGAACTCTGTCCTTCTGTCTGGTAAAAAGTTTAAACATGTTTTTTTCTCCCACTTCCCATTCTCGGATCAAGTTAAAACTTTCATTGTACTTGACTAAACAAAATCAATGTTTCAACATTCAATAGTTTATTACTTTGTTTGATATCGAAATAAGTAAAATAAATACTATTAAATAAGAGACTTGGATGCGTAGTGGATTTATTTCTCTTATTACTTGTCACTTTTTTCTCCCACTTCCCAGTCCGGGATCAAGTTGCAATATTGCATTATCATTCATAGTCGATGACGATGCATAAATCAATAGAAAAATTCAACAAGCAGTTATCAATTAGAAGTAATTTATTAAGTTCTTTTAGAAAGCAGAAATGGAGCTAAACAGTGCCAGCTTATGATAAATGGCAGTAATTAGTGTTTTTTTTTTCTTAGATACTGTTACGAATCTCACTATCCAGGCTCTCTGCAAACTGCACCATACACCACCGACTTAAAGAACTTGACAACTCAGGGCTTCAAAGTAACGTAACACTTTAATAGTTGAATAAATAACAGCCAATACTGTACAATTGGCAACACGTACACTGTACAAATATCTCTCCGATAACACCGTTCCGCCGTATCAACTCTTGCACTGGCCTCTCCGTCTCGTTCCGGGCTTGCACTGGGTTCCACAGTTCAGGACTGACTTCACACACTAGGCTCGTTGTGTCGGACTCGATCGCAGACCAAGATCAAGACGCCAGTCGCCTCAACTGTACTTGACAGTACTCCGCACTGAACCGTCGTAATGCTCCGTACAGAACCACACCGCTGAACTGTGCTGTAGTCGACCGGACTGTAGTGAACCGGGCTCTGAACCGTCTTGACTGCGTCACCTCCGCTCTTATATAGGGTCCCTACTGGCCTTCTCGAACCGGACAGAACGCCGCTCGACGTTTCTAGGTGGTCAGATGACTACAACTCTCGTGACGCTCCTGAGCTCTGTTCACGACGGCGATCCTTCCCGAACTGTCCTGTTGACACTCGACTCGGCTGACCGTCGTAGCTCGTCACGGTTGACCGCTCGTCTAGCGCTGGCCTGAGGCGATTTGCGTCGGCTGACTACACACACACCACTACCCCTCTCTGTGCCACCACCAAGTTTATAACAATACGTTTGGTTGTTTTATTTAAAGTATTCTTTTTTTTTCTTTTTGCGTCTTGTTTCTTCGATTGTTAACTCTTTGTTTCTTCCGTTGTTAACTCTTTGTTTCTTTTATTGTTAACGCTTTGTTTCTTCCATTGTTAACTCTTTGTTTCTTCCATCGTTAACTCTTAGTTTCTTACATAGTTAACTGTTTGTTTTTTCCTTTGTTTCTTCCATTGTTAACTCTTTGTTTCTTCCATCGTTAACTCTTAGTTTCTTCCATCGTTAACTCTTTGGTTCTTCCTTTGTTAACTCTTTGTTTCTTCCATTGTTAACTCTTTGTTTCTTCCATTGTTAACTCTTTGTTTCTTCCATTGTAAACTCTTTGTTTCTTCCATCGTTAACTCTTTGTTTCTCGTCTTCTAGTTCTCGTCAGTACCGATGACGTTCACGTCTACACAGTTCTGGGCCTACTACAAGGCGACAAGTAGAAATGAACTGCTTCAAAACCTCCTGAAGGATAGTAGACAAAGAATGTTTTCTTTTCCAGAAAATATTACATTGTTTCATTGCCCTGCCAATTTACAGTAAGTTTTTTTTTAAACTGTTATTTAGAAGTTCGTATTTTTTGTTTTAATCTGTCTTACTGTTTCGTCAAAACACCACTACAATAGTGATATAGGTTTCTAAAAGGTAAAACCCACCTAACATTAAATATGGAGGCGCAGTGGCTGATCGGTAAGGTGCAATGCTTCCAAACCTGGTTCGAATCCGGGGATTTTTACTTTTGGGATTTTTAGGGCGCCTCTGAGTCACTAGCGGATCCAGAACTTTGGAGTGGGGGGGGGCGATTTTTTTCCAAACCCTAACCCTAACGCCCAGTAAACCCTAACCCTATACATAAACGTGCGTACAGCACACACACACAGATAATTATATATATATATATATATATATATATATATATATATATATATATATATATATATATATATATATATATATATATATATATAGATATATATAAGAATAAATAAGCAGTATTTCTCAGTATTTTCATGCATTCTTCACTGCAGAAACGCATTCTCCTGACATCTACAGCTCACTATTCATCAGTGAGTTTCGGGGCGTAGACCCGACGCATAAAGCGTTTTCATGCATTCTTCACTGAAGAAACGCATTCTCCTGACATCTACAGCTCATTATTAATCAGTGGAGTTCGGGGCGAAGCCCCGACCCCAAAAAGCGTTTTCTTGAATTTTTCACTGCAGAAACGCCTGCTTCTGACATCTACAGCTCACTATTCATCAGTGAGTTTCGGGGCATAGCCCCGACGCATAAAGCGTTTTCATGCATTCTTCACTGAAGAAACGCATTCTCCTGACATCTACAGCTCATTATTAATCAGTGGAGTTCGGGACGCCAAAAGCGTTTACTTGCATTCTTCACTGCAGAAACGCCTGTTCCTGACAACTACAGCTCACTATTCATCAGTGATTTTCGGGGCGAAGCCCCAACGCATAAAGCGTTTTCATGCATTCTTCACTGAAGAAACGCATTCTCCTGACATCTACAGCTCATTATTAATCAGTGGAGTTCGGGACGCCAAAAGCGTTTACTTGCATTCTTCACTGCAGAAACGCCTGTTCCTGACAACTACAGCTCACTATTCATCAGTGATTTTCGGGGCAAAGCCCCGACGCTAAAAGCGTTTTCTTGCATTCTTAGCTGAAGAAACGCATTCTCCTTACCTAAAGCTCATTATTCATCCTATTAAAAAAGGAGCTTTTGAATAATATTGTACTTGAAAAATATTCTAATATGAATTTATAGGCCCTTAATACATTACAAATAAAACCGATTTGTTCCTTGAAAAGATCAGATACCCCACATATTTAGATTAAGGCTTTGAGGATCGCCGCCAAAAAAAAAATTCGATAAATAATATTCAATAAAATTCAAGCATAAATTGTGAGTTATAGTCCCAAATTTAACTAGAAAAATATTAGATTGAGTAAAGGTTGGAAAATAGGCTACTCATCTCAATCGTGACTCTTATACTAAAAATTTTTGTTTGAATTCTAACTTTTCCAAAGCAAAGTCTTTCTTAAAATAATTATGATAAATTCATGTGAAATTACATAAACTCTGTCTGGAAATGGGAGGGGCGGTAGAATGAAAACGATTTATCCTCGCTCCTTTTTATAATTTCTGCTAATGATTGCATTTGGCATTAAACAATAAGGGTGGGGCCACTAGATACGAGAATTTAATTTATAGCATATATAAATTATATTAGTGGCTGATTTTTTTTTTACATTTTGTAATTTCTTAACTATAATACAAAAAGAAAAATTATTGCTTCGTCCGATGAGGGAAAGAAGATGGCAAGTATCGCCCCTCCCACCTTTTTCTTTTTTGTATTTACTAATCATAAAATTTGAGATTAGAGTGTGGTGCGACATAATATACAAATGGTTTCACATATATAATTATATAGAAATTCAACTATTTTTGTTCACAAACTATGATTCCTCCATAAAAATATGACCGCCCCCCCCACTCAGAGGGCTAGAGCGGGGAGGGCAGTACATGCAATCGCCCCCCCCCCCTTACCCCACCGAATCGGCCAAGATACCTGAAGGAGAGCGACATAATATCAAATTTATATATCAATGCAACTAATCTTGCTCACAAACTATGATTTCTCCATAAAAGTAGGACCGCCCCCACCCCCACTCAAAGGGCTTAGGTGGGAAGGGCAGTAGAGGTTTCGCCCCCCCCCCCACACACACACACCAATCGGACAACAGGGGAACGACATAATATAAAGATCGGTTAAAATATCAATAACAAGTTTTAATCATATAGATATTTAATTGATTCTTTTGGCAAGCTGTGATTTCTACAAATAAATTGGGCCGCCCCCCCCCACTCAAAAGGTTATGGTTGGGGGGGGGGGGGCGGATTGATGCTATCGCCCCCTCCCGACCCCACCTAATCGGCCAACATACTAGAGGGGGGGGCGAAATAATCTAAAAATAGTTTGAAATATAAATAATTAGTATATATTATTAACATAAGTAATAAATTCGTATACAATTTGTGTGACTTCTATACTAATACTCGTCCGCCCCCCCCCCTTTGGGGGGGGGGTCGGCCGAGTGGGGGGGGGGGGGGCGATCGCCCCTACCGCCCCCCCCCCCCCCCCCTGGATCCGCCAGTGCTCTGAGTCCACCCAGCTCTAACGGGTACCTGACATTAGTTAGGGAGGGAAAGTAAAGGCGGTTGGACATTATGCTGGCCACGTGACACCCACGTAAACCTTAGGCAAGAGAAACAGATGACCTTTGCATCGTCTAACCTTTAGACCACAAGGTATGAAAGGTGAACTTTACTTTTACTTACTTGTAACGCTTATATATGCAACACGCATGCGAAAAAAATGCCTTTCACTCACTAAAAAGCAAAACATATTCAAGAAAATATAGTTTGATCTTATATGAATATGGAATGTAGGATGTGTTAGCCGAGAAGCGCATTTGTTAGTCTTTGTACTGGCCATTTCTCATTGATGTTTCTGTAAAGCACACGGTTTGATGATTCAATTCATGCTTTATGCACTCGTGCTTATCAATGCGAGTGGGCTTGGTGGCTGAGTGAAATAGCGCTTGGCTTCCAAAGCGAGGGATCACGATAATATTTACACAGTTACTCCCCTCTCTTTCTCCCCCCCCCCTCCATCAACCTGTTTCCCAACTGGTCCAGACCAGTGAAAGGATAATGAGAAAACTAAAAGCATGATATTTCACTAAACGAAAACAATCGGTAAAAATATTTATATTCGCACATATTCATTATTGTTAATCTAGATCTATTACAAGTTTAATTACATGACTGATCCAAACTTATTGATACAAGTACGATTAATATAGTTTTTTGTTTAAAGTATTTAATATACTTTTCTTGTTAGTAATCTGGAAATATCAATCTATTATTAGCAGTATGAGTAAGTTCTAGTACTTGATCGCAGCTAAATGAGTGTCTACATTTAATTCATTCAAACAATAAGACCCAGATGCGTAGTTATTGTAATATGTGTATCTTCTCAAACGTACTTTTCTGTCAATAAATTATTTATTCAAACCATGAGACCTTGACGCGTACATTCCGTAACACTGACAAATATTTCTGTGTATTTGAATAAAGGAACGCATTTGATCTCTCGCCATCTTCTTGTGAAACTGAAAATGTCACACCATCACAGAATGAGGAGTTACTGAGAGCTTGTCATGAGAGCGTGTCACTTCAGGAGGACAGGGTTTATGAAACGAATTCTGGTATCGTTTATACAAACATCTTTTGTGCCATCTGCAATGAGGTATGTTGAAATAGAAGATGTACTGAATATGTGTATTTAAATTGTTACTATGTATATTTATGTTGGTGACCGGTCACTTCATCCCCGGTCACTTCATCCCCCGGTCATTTCATCCCCTGGTCATTTCATCCCCTGGTCACTTCATCCCCCGGTCACTTCATCCCCCGGTCAGTTCATCCCCTGGTCATTTCATCCCCTGATATTTTCATCATCTGATCATTTTATCTAACAAATTGTAATTTTAAAAAGCATTAAATGAGCAATATTTAATGTATTCCTTTTTTATTTAAAGTACAAAATTGTAACACTTTAGATAAGAATAAAATTAAAATTAAATGCCATTAAAAACTAAAGAAAACTTAGCATGTATAAATAAAGAGGTAATGTAAAAAAGTGTTTTTGTGTTCATCTACATCAGTAAGATAGATAAGCTATCGATTGTAAGTACAGAAGACGATCCATCGATTCATATTGATGAACAATGTTTGTTATTCTCTTAGCCAGTGTTGCATATTTCATCCTCGGGCGTTCTTCAGTGCCGGCGCTAGCCTGTAAAACTGATGCCTTGTCCACTATGTCCACATAGTTGGATGGTGGCATGAAAATAGAGATTGGAGGGCGTGATGCCAACCCTCCACATCGTTATTCGTTCTCGCAACAACACCGATTACGTCCAGGTATTTATTCCATGTACTTGGAGGGAATAAAGCTGAACCATAGTTATCTCCTCTCCCACGCTGTCTGCGACCACGTACATAGTTATCTCCTCTCCCACGCTGTCTGCGACCACGTACATAGTTATCTCCTCTCCCACGCTGTCTGCGACCACGTACATAGTTATCTCCTCTCCCACGCTGTCTGCGACCACGTACATAGGTATCTCCTCTCCCACGCTGTCTGCGACCACGTACATAGTTATCTCCTCTCCCACGCTGTCTGCGACCACGTACATAGTTATCTCCTCTCCCACGCTGTCTGCGACCACGTACATAGTTATCTCCTCTCCCACGCTGTCTGCGACCACGTACATAGTTATCTCCTCTGCCACGCTGTCTGCGACCACGTACATAGTTATCTCCTCTGCCACGCTGTCTGCGACCACGTACATAGTTATCTCCTCTCCCACGCTGTCTGCGACCACGTACATAGGTATCTCCTCTCCCACGCTGTCTGCGACCACGTACATAGTTATCTCCTCTCCCACGCTGTCTGCGACCACGTACATAGTTATCTCCTCTGCCACGCTGTCTGCGACCACGTACATAGTTATCTCCTCTGCCACACTGTCTGCGACCACGTACATAGGTATGCTCGAAGTTCCGGCATCCGATCGTGTTGTGGCATGGACTCGGCGAGTAATTCAAAGGAATCACTAATGTGTTCTTCACGTACATAGGCCAAAGCCGAAAGACATCTTACCATGCCACGTAACTCATTACAACCGTCAAAGTCACTTTTCATGCCCAATTCATTTACTTTACGTAATACAGCTTGACAGAGGTGAAAATAACATCCCGTTACTCTGCAGGTCTGAAACTTCTCATGTAAAGTTGTCATGGCGGCTTTCTCAAAGTCTGTCACAAATATTTCAAGGCTAAAAATGACTCGCCCATTTTCAAGAAAGAGCGATTGAAAAATATAATAAAGTGAAACATGGTCGTACTTTCACCACACCTTGGCCTTTGATGATAAATTATCAGCGGCACGGTCATAATTATTGTAATAGCACTTCTATCTCTCAAAAGATTCCCACTACTTGCACCACACCTTGGCCTTTGATCATTACACTATAGATAAGTACACATCCAGATTTACCATATAATAGATTTCTCATTAAGAATACAAAGTGGAAAAGGAAACACCATAAACAAAATAAATATGTCATAAAATGTCAAAAAGAAAGCATTCTACATAATCCTATTTATATATAAAATATTTAATTGGGGATGAAATGACCATGGGATGAAGTGACCGGGGGATGAAGTGACTGGGGATGAAATGACCAGGGGATGAAGTGACCGGGGGATGAAGTGACTGGGGATGAAGTGACCGGGGGATGAAGTGACCGGGGATGAAGTGACCGGGAACCATTTATGTTATATGATTTTTGATACTTTCGTTAGAATGTTTATTAACCAAATTCAGTTTTAAAACCATATTGTGCACTGTGTTACAGAATGGAAAAGGCGGATATACTCAAACATCTTCATAAACTTTGCCTACCTGGGTATATACATCCTAGGGACCTAAATGAAATGCTGGGTTTTGGAGAATAAAATACAGGATTTTTTTAGACAATGATATACTGAGTTTTGGACAAAAATACTGGGTATTAGACACTACTTAGGTAGTCGATAAAATGAAATATTACTCGCCAAGTTGTGTCTTTTTTTTAAAAAAAAATAGGGTTTTGAAACTGTAACAAGCAATATAAAAAATACTTTTTAAAAACAAAGCGTATCTAAGGGAATGAACCGCTAATTACTGCCATTTATATGAAAATTAGGGGTTTATCTCCCTTTCTGCTATATAAAACAAAATTAATTAATTAGTACTAAATAATCAACTACGCCCATGATCCATAATAATTTTGAAAATTTAAATATTTCATTCATTTTTGCACGTTTATATTTAATGTTATGGCCAGCTACAAAATAGTTTTGGGCTCGCTTCTAAGAAACTTTTGTCATCTCTGCCTTAGACTATTCAAAATAAAATTCTGGTCTCAGAATAAACAATAGCATCCTTGGTTTTAGACAAATCAAATTATAGACATTATATCTTGTTTTAGTGGACGGTCGTTGACTTGTAACTCCAAATTGCTGGTGGACAACTAAACCGCTG
Source organism: Biomphalaria glabrata (assembly GCF_947242115.1). Taxonomy (NCBI): domain Eukaryota; kingdom Metazoa; phylum Mollusca; class Gastropoda; family Planorbidae; genus Biomphalaria; species Biomphalaria glabrata. The sequence continues at coordinate 11,148,936 of NC_074712.1, read as the reverse complement.
TAGGCGTATTATATCTTAACTTGTAAAGCTTGAGATAACATCGTTTGTGACCAAGACTGAATAAAATTTTTATTACAATATACACAAATTCAGCTTGAAATGAATGAATACATGTAATAGGCTTTAGTAATAATATAAGAACGGTTTTCTGAACAAATCTTACTCACTACAAAAACACGTCTTTTCACTCTGACCATGTTGAGTCATCTGTCCTACTTAAGACGACAATGCTGTTTCTCTTGCATCATTCACAACCAATCGATAACCTCGTCCCACTGTCACCATAGAAACACACATACACACACCACAACACTTTACCTAGACTTACATCTAGACCAGCGGTTCTCAACCTTTTAAGTTCGGCGACCCCTTTTTACAATCCCCCACTTTGCCCCGACCCCTTACATTTACACACACACATACAGCAATAGAAGAGTAGACAATAACAATCCATATTTTCGATGGTCTTAGGCGACCCCTGGCAAATGGTCAATCGACCCCCCTAGGGGGTCGCGACCCACATGTTGAGAACCCCTGATCTAGACGTACGTTTGGTCAATAATATTGTGATATTTTTTTTCTCATGTATTAGTTCCATTTCTTTATCCTGTGTATGTATTGAAATGACACTGATCAAATCTATGTAGACAATCTTTGCTTTCATTTGCAGCAAGTTTACCCAAAGAGGTGGCCAAAATGTGATTGCAGCATCTCTGTTGTCATAAGTACCACTGCATTCGTTCCTTTCACACTTCGATTAGATTTGAAAGATACTGAAGAGAATGTAAAAATTATACCCGGCGCTACAGCCACGACTCAATCTTCCCGGTGTTCTCAAGACGAATGGGAAGCACCAGATGTGAGTACATTTTATTATAGCTAAAATAGAGAGAAGTTCATCAATTTAAAAAAAAAATAATAATTCAAAGGTGTCGAATATAGCGATGCACTAACTATGGCCCGTGGGGTAAATCCAATCCGGCCCAAGACGCCTCGGTGCTGTCCGATCCATCGAACATTTTGTCCACACTGCACAATGAATCTACAATTTTATTGAACTCGTAGCTTTTCATACAAAGCTTATACTAACTTTCTCTGTCTGGTAAAAAGTTTGCACACGTTATTTCTCCCACACCCAATCTCTGATCAAGCTGAAATTTTGCGCAATTATTTTTTTTACGTGACAACACAAGAATCAATTTGAAAATGTAACCAATTAGTTAATTAACTATTGGTAATAAATTATTTTGTTTGGTATCTCTATGAACGGAAAGAAATTAGTATAAGCTGAAGTAGTCCCCTTTATAGGTCGCGGTCTTAGTCTTAGTGAACACAAACATGAACAATTGGTCGAGACTATAGAAACAATAGATAACTGTACAATCTTCCAAGTTCATAAGCTCTCCACTAGCAGAGTGGTTACCGTGTTGGCTTGAGAAGGCTTCAGCCATGAGGTCGAGTTCTATTACAAATTTAATTACATGACTGATCCAAACTAATTGATACAAGCACGCTTAATTTAGCTTTGTTTTCTTTAAGTATTTTTCTATATTTCTTTGTTTTAGTCTAGATCTGTTGCAAATTTAATTCCATGAATAATCCAAACTCAGCGATACAACGTTTCATTTGCAAAAAAAAGTCTTTTACACAAGGCTGAAGGAGATGACAAGATCAAGAAACAAAGAAATGACTAGAAAATAGTTGTTAGCATCGCCAAGAGCAACATGTTTTGAGGCGTAATTCTTAGACCTAATAGATGATAAGAAAATCAGTTTCTAGTGCTATAAGGAATTAATCCTCTTCGTATTGAATTCTACAATTTAAAGCTGAACTGTAAATTCTTTTTATTGCCTCTCCAGAAACTTTGCTTTCAGCTTCATTGCACTCCTGGTAAAATATTTCGTAACGGAACTTGTGTTGAGATTATCGAAGACATTAAAGGTCTCGCTTACGAGATGGCTCTCTATTTGGTTCCACTGAAGGCAGACAATACAACGTTCAAAGGGACACATTTATTGCATTCTGTGGCTGGAAATTTAACTGATGCTATCAAGTTTAAGGTAAACAATGATTGTATGAACAGCTGATATAATATTAAAGGTAAACATTTAAAGTGCTGTCACTTTGAAAAGTTATTAGAATAGAACTAAGACGTGTTTGAAATGTTGCATTATTAACTGAAATTTATTTTTAAACTCCAAAAGTTTACATTTTTAACATTATCCTCTATCCCCATGATTCAGATTGAATGAAGCACGTGACCAAGAATCTCCTGTCACGAACCTGTATAATTTGTCTCATCTAATCATCTAGAATCTAGTTAATTGACACATTTACTTTCACCTGTACCTTAGTCTGTTAGACCGTTGGGGCCTCACAGAAAATCTGTCGACTGTCTCTCTTTATTCCTCTTTGTCTTTTGCCAGAATTATAATCTCTTCCATTGACAGGCTCGTTCAATGCTTGATGTTGTCCTCCCATCGTTTACTCTTTCTGCCTCTCCTTTGTACAAAGTTAATATCAACTCACTCTGTCTGCCTCTCCTTTGTACAAAGTTTATATCAACTCACTCTGTCTGCCTCTCCTTTGTACAAAGTTTATATCAACTCTGTCTGTCTGGTAAAAAGTTTGTACATAAAAACAACCAATTAATTAACTAACTTTTAGGAATTAATTATCTTGTTTGGTATCGAACAAGTCAAAGAGATCGTATTTGACAGATGTCGTGGTTTCCGTTGCATCGCGAGGAGGCTTGAGGTATGAGGCAACATATTTTTTTATGCATTTATAAAACAATCACGGAAAAATTCCCCCAGAAACCATCATTCTCCCCACTTTTTTTTCCCCCAACTGATCCAGACAAGTGATAGTCATAAAGCATTGAGAAAGCTAAAAGCATGAAATAGAGCTAAACAAATACAACTGGTAAAAAATAATCATTTTTATTATTTATTCTTACAGGTAAAGTCATTGTTACTTGAATTAAGCGACGATATTTTGGTTCAGATTCAAGCCTTTCGGAATAAAAATGTTGGAACAATGCATGCGATTCTAGACATTTATTTCATAGACTTTAAAATTGTTGCTATTGAAAGTCTAACAAGAAATGAGTTCGAAAAACAAGTTCTTGGGATATTTTCAACAAACGAATTCGTTCTTGAAGACACGAAGAATAAGACCCAAGTTATGAAATTCGAAATGTTTCAAGTCACTGGAATGTTGGCAACGGATCAATTATCTCAAAGTAACTACTCCGTTTATTCTCATCAAATTTATGACAGCAAAAGAAGAGTTCGGTTTGTAGATATCATGAAATATATCAATGTAACACTGGTTCTACTATGTCGATATGTCCACCTTGATTCTAAATCATATCAAGTGAAAGTCAATTATCAAGTGCTTCCACCAGATATAAGTATAAAAATAGATTTAAATAGAAGTACACTGTACGTCGTAGACCAGAGAGATTTGACAATGGTGGAGGTGGATGAAGATGGTGGACTTAATGTCTGCGTTGAACTACTGGATAAGTTGATAGGACAACAACAACAGAGTTTTCTGAGCCTGATGGCTAAATGGTTGAAAGGGACAAATCTAGTTGAATACATTGTTTCTTTAGTTTGTTTCGTGGCTTCTATAATCTGCCTCCTTACATCTCTTTTTACTTACTGGATATTCCCTGTGTTGAAAACAGAGGCTGCTATAAATAACATGTTTCTCAGCGGCAGTCTTTTATTAGCACAAGTTTCTTTACTGGTCAGCTCTCAGAGGTGAGTTAAAAATATATGAACTATCATTTTCTTTTTAATATCTACGATTTTTAAATTATATTTCAATGGACCTCATTCACCGATCGTAATCAAACAACATTTAGCCGCGTGATAATATTAATAAAACAATGAAAAAAAACGTCACGTGATAGCCTGTGTGTATTACGTAATTTGTATAGATGAGATAGAGAATCACGTGGCTAAATATTGTTTGTTTACAATTGGTGAATGAGGTCCATTAATGTTGCATTTGGCATCATATTGGATTTTTTAAAAAAATATCTCCTTCGTATTAATGTCATATTTGAGTCTGTCTTTGAAATGCCTGTCATTCAAGTCTGTGGTACTTCCAATCGCAGCAGGGCGTTGTGGTGCAGCATTTTATGGCGCGGAACGTTCTAACCTTAACCCTAGCCCAAACCTGCCATAGGATAAGGGGATGAAGGATGGGCAGGATTTGAACCCTGGACCATCAAGACTGCCATACACCGCCTCTATATAGTTGTTGCCTTGGGTGGTTGTCTAGGGGCAGAATCGCTGTGTACAACCCCATACCTTAGACTTGCCGACAACATTTATCTAGCACTAGCACACTCTTAAAGAAGACTCAATTTGATTAGATAGTTAATTTATTAAAACTACTAAACATATGTACATTAAATTCATGTATATTAGTTAGATAGTCCTACACTACCGATCTCAGATAGGGAAAAAAAAACTACCGCTGTAAAAAAAAAAACTGATCTGTCACAAAAATCATGTCACACATTCTGACTCCTCCACCAGCTCTAACTCTCTAATTCAACTCCAACCAAGTAAAGAGCAAAATTGTCCCTCTTCTTTCTATTCAAGTGCACCTGTTGAACAGAATTTCAATCGCTCGTGATAGCCATGGTCAACCCTTCTATACGTGGGGGCAAAAGTAAGACTCTAAATTAAGCCCTGCCTTGATACTACACAAACATGATTTTTGACATATTCCCGCAGACAACACGACCAAGCAGCCATCCATAGTTTGCAATATACAGTCATAAGATACCGGTAGTCAAAAGTATTAAAAACTTTATCTTGAGGAAGGGGGGTGGAGAATGTATACTATATTACATATACTTTAGTGAAAAAAAAATTATTATTATATTATCCTTATTATAAAAAAGTTTTATGTTTTACAAAATTTCGTCAGAACTTCTCGAGCCAAAACGTCTCGAGCCAAAACGTCCCGCGCCAAAACGTCCCGGGCCAAAACGTCGAGTTCCGCTTCCCACTACAACCCTAAACTCTCAACATCCTTAGCTTGTTGCTTTCTGGGAAACAGGTTCTGCTCGTCTGGGCTCTCCTGTGTCATAGAGAAGCTAAACAAAAGATTCTCCGATCTCTCTATGATAGAGACATTAAGCTAGTAAGTGGTAGAGTATCCCTTTCGGATCTTGCTATCTATAGGGCAGATGATGTAAAGGTCATCTCTTACTATGGCCGTCGGTTAACGAGGCTGTCATGTGGCCAGCATAACGACCAACCGCCTTTATTTTTCCCCAAATTAATGTCATATACCCATTAGACTTTGGTGGATTCAAGGGCGTCCAGAGAATCTTGAAATTCAAATTTGCAGCCTTCACCGGGATTCGCACACGGAAGCCAAGCGCCTTACCACATAGAGCTATCCCCTTGGTTTACTTAGTCAATACTGCTGGATTTCTTCGTCTCATCGCTCGAAGTATTCTGTTCCAATTTCTAGGGTAAATATGTCGTTAAAGTTGTATTGTTAGAAAATGTAAGAAATAAAAACGTTTGACTGCACAGTCCTCTGTTGGAACGAGACCAAGCGTCGTACGACGTGCCAACGATCTAGTGGTCTAAACTGCCCACAAGGTGTGACTTTGCAGGTCAGTGTTCAGGCCTTCTCTAACAAATGGTCTCGATTGGAGTCATTACTTACACTGACCAGACAGTAAATGTCTTAATGTTAGTTTTAGAATCAGTACAGACTTAGTACTGCGTCCCAAAATAAATATTATTTCAGTTGCGTCTTTCAAACAAACAAAAAATCGCCTTATTGTAAAGACCATTGAGGTGTTCTTATTATTATTACATTTTGACCATTATCTATTTTATGTATTTCTAGTATAAGAGCGAGTACTCTGTGTACGGCACTTGGTGTACTCACTCACTTTCTGTGGCTGTGGAACTTCACCTGGAGCTTCATCTGTAGCTACCACATGTACAAAGTGTTTGCCTCCAACGTCCCGTCATCCACTACAGTCCAACCCAGAAAACTCTGGATGACAATCACCTGCTCGATTCTCTTCCCAACATTGATCATTGTCACCACTGTGGTGTTCAACTTGCTTAAGTCTGATGGACAAGACATTGGCTATGGACGCTCTGTCTGTTTCTTTAACTCTGTTTTCATTTTTGGTAGGTGTATATGCGCTAATTTATTTTTACATTAGTAGTGCATGCCTTTTAAAGAAATTTCTCTTATGAAAACAACTCTTTTTGTATCCACAGGTGTGACAGTGATAGGTCCACTGTCTGTCATAACAGTCATTGATATTATATTCTTCACTATCTCATTTTATAAAATCTGGAAAGTTCGTCTCCTGGACACCTCAATTACAAACCATGATGAAAATTTTGTATTTGCTTATGCTCAACTGTCCACTCTGTCAGTTGCTTTCTGGACAGTCACTTACCTTGCTGTTACCTTTGACAACGGTGTTCTAAGGTAACATTTAGACTTGCACTAACATTTATTGTAAATAGTAAAACGATTTTGTCCAAGTCACTATAAATAGAAATTTTTGTGGTGTATTCGTTGTGCAAAATACAGAAGCATAGATAAACGAGGTATTTTGTGTTCATTTCGACACTGCATACGTCAATTTCTAAGCTCCTGAGGTTGTAACATAAATTTTAATGTTTACAATTCCTCCTATAAGCTTCCGAACTCTAAATGTGTTAAACACAAAAGGTGGGTGCGTGGACATGGATCTCGAAAAAGACTGTAACGATTGTTGTAAAAATTTGCCAGTATATCTTGGGGGGGGGGGGGAATACTAGCTTATTGACCACACAGAGAAAATTCTTTTTTTTAAATATCACCTTCACCTCAGTTATTCCTAAGTCTGTTGGACCGTTGGGGAACCACACAAGAACAGACAACCGTCTTTCTCCTTTTCTCTTTGTCAAAATATAATCATCTGAAAATTCAATTTGGTCTGGAGATGTAGACGAACTTGAACATAAGTTAGCGAAAATTTCCGATTATATTAATGATTCTCTTGCTGATCCACAGACTTCTCTCTTCTCTACTGAATGGACTCCAAGGAGTGCTGATGTTCAAGTCTTTTACTTGTAACAAGAGCGTCTTTATACACTTCAAAAAAAAACTGATGAAAATTTAAGCAAGAAAATCTCAACTCATGGAGAGCATGGATTTCATGACCAAAGTTTAACGAATAAATAATTTTGAACAAAGTATGTGGCTTGTTTCTATTTTTCCACTTGATGTAATGATTTCCCATGTCTTCTATGTTAAACCATGAAAATATAGGTCTAAATATTTGGCTATGTAGGAATAGATAGACAGACATGTATTAAGGATATATAGATGTGTATTTGTGTGAGTGTTTTTATGAAATATAAGAGTCTTGACTTAGTCTTGTGGACAGCAACAACACCGGTCCGATGTCGACTCTGGGCAGCGTTCTTCATCTGCTCCCATGTCATTCCATTCCAGTCACACGTGCATCATATTATTTGGTTGATCGATTCGTGGCAAGGTCCCAGTGTTTCCCAGCTACGATGCCGTTCACAAATAAAAGTTATTCTCTTAAACCTGAAACCAAAGATGGATCGAAAATAAAAGAAGCGCTAGACGAAAAGATGAATTGAGAAATAAATATAGCACTAATTGCAGGTATCCTCTGCCAAGAAATAAATATAGCACTAATTGCAGGTATCCTCTGCCAAGAAATAAATATAGCACTAATTGCAGGTATCCTCTGCCAAGAAATAAATATAGCACTAATTGCAGGTATCCTCTGCCAAGAAATAAATATAGCACTAATTGCAGGTATCCTCTGCCAAGAAATAAATATAGCACTAATTGCAGGTATCCTCTGCCAAGAAATAAATATAGCACTAATTGCAGGTATCCTCTGCCAAGAAATAAATATAGCACTAATGGCAGGTATCCTCTGCCAAGAAATAAATATAGCACTAATTGCAGGTATCCTCTGCCAAGAAATAAATATAGCACTAATTGCAGGTATCCTCTGCCAAGAAATAAATATAGCACTAATTGCAGGTATCCTCTGCCAAGAAATAAATATAGCACTAATTGCAGGTATCCTCTGCCAAGAAATAAATATAGCACTAATTGCAGGTATCCTCTGCCAAGAAATAAATATAGCACTAATTGCAGGTATCCTCTGCCAAGAAATAAATATAGCACTAATTGCAGGTATCCTCTGCCAAGAAATGGTTAAATAGACTGATCAGTTCCTTGCCAGTTTGGCACATGTATGATGTTGAGCCTACTGAGAATAATGCTCACAAAGAAACATTCACGGAAACGCTTTAAAGACCAGCTTAGGCGCCCTCTTGCCTTAGCTGACCTAGAAGAAAGCACCTGGTTGCATGCGGCCTCAGAACGTGACAGCTGGAGGTCACTCACAAATGCGGCGGCATACACATTTGAGACTATAAGAAAATACGCTGCCGAGGACAGGCGCAGACGGCGAAAAGAAAATCTTAATCGACAGGCGGACAGTGGTTGTGCTTACCCTGGATGTGGCAAAATATGTAGGTCACAGCTGGGGCTGCGTAGCCACGGGAAATATTGCATTCCTCAACTAATCTTTGCACACGATGACAAGCCTTATGTAACATTTGCATTCACGCATGGATTTAGTACTTACTAGTACCTGTACCAATTGGTAAAAGTATCCCTTTCAGACCTTGTGATCTATAGGGCAGATGATGTAAAGAGCATCTGTTTCTGTGGCAGACTATGCGATCCATAGGGCAGATGATGTAAAGAGCATCTGTTTCTGTGGCAGACTATGCGATCCATAGGGCAGATCTTGTAAAGAGCATCTGTTTCTGTGGCAGACTATGCGATCCATAGGGCAGATCTTGTAAAGAGCATCTGTTTCTGTGGCAGACTATGCGATCCATAGGGCAGATGATGTAAAGAGCATCTGTTTCTGTGGCAGACTATGCGATCCATAGGGCAGATGATGTAAAGAGCATCTGTTTCTGTGGCAGACTATGCGATCCATAGGGCAGATCTTGTAAAGAGCATCTGTTTCTGTGGCAGACTATGCGATCCATAGGGCAGATCTTGTAAAGAGCATCTGTTTCTGTGGCAGACTATGCGATCCATAGGGCAGATCTTGTAAAGGGCATTTGTTTCTGTGGCAGACTATGCGATCCATAGGGCAGATCTTGTAAAGAGCATCTGTTTCTGTGGCAGACTATGCGATCCATAGGGCAGATCTTGTAAAGGCATTTGTTTCTGTGGCAGACTATGCGATCCATAGGGCAGATCTTGTAAAGAGCATCTGTTTCTGTGGCAGACTATGCGATCCATAGGGCAGATCTTGTAAAGGGCATTTGTTTCTGTGGCAGACTGCGATCTATATGGCAGATGATGTAAATGGCATCTGTCTCTGTGACAGACTATGCGATCTATAGGGAAGATGATGCAAAGGGCATCTTTTTCTGTGTCCCACGAGCAACGAGGGTGTCATTTGTATATGGTGTGTTTGTGGAGTTACCACCACGCCTCTACTCATATATTTTGATAGAAAGGAAATCATTTGTGATTTGTGAAAACGGTGATTAAGACAGCGTAAACTAACAAAACCGATTCAAAGTTTTCTTTATAATTGACTAGCCGGTTATGACCCGCCTTAGTTTGGGTATTACTGATCTACTGGATTGAATTTAGATCTATGTCAAACTTGGAGAATATTCCCTTCACATTTTTTTTATAAAATAAAAGTAGAGTGTGAAAATGGGATTACCCGTTCAGCAGACATATTCGTATCCAATATAAAATTCTTTAAAAAACAGTTTTACCCAATTTATAAAGTTTCATTCTTTAAAAATGATAAAGTTAGGTACTTTTTGTCTATTATTATGGCCCTCCAGTTGTTTGAGTGACATAACATATACACTACGGTCTTCGCAGTGATCTAATGAACATTTATGCCAATTCTTATCAAGATTGGTTAAACGGTCTTAATTTTTATTTGTGACATACATACATACATACATACATACATACATACATACATACATACATACGCCTTACTTTCTGCTTTATATTATAGATTAGTAAACATACAGTCTTTGATTACTTTGATATAATCTTTACATTAACCAACATTGTTAAATATAATCTCTTTGTCAGATTTTTTTTTTACTTGGCTCAATGGCTACTTAGGAAAACTATATCTTGGATGACACTAGTTGTAGATACTTACTAGATACCATAATGTAAAGTCCTTTTGCGTGTACTAGTGCTGTGTCTTTGCTGGTAGACGTTAGCCTGGGTATGTCTATGTGTAGATAAGTATTCACCTGCTTGGACTGTGTTTAACTTACATCTATAATAAGTTGTTTACAACAAAGTCTGATATGGGCAGACACGTAGTTTAATGATCGTAAAGAATCAACAATCAAGAATAATAATAATATCCAGCCATATGCCGCTGGCCATACAAATAGTTACCACTGAATGTATCGAAGTATGAACATAATCACTAAGACACTTTAAGACTCAAAATACAATATCTCATATAGTCTTCTCTCTACTCATCTCAAAAAGTAACTGCCAGAATCACTGAGTTAATATAAGGCAAAAAACGAACACATTTATAAACATCCCGTGTATACTATTCACTATCATTCCTGGGGATGTAAGGTATATAACTGTTTCGTACCAAAATATCAACAGACAAGTAACATATTCACTCTACTTGCCCCTTACACTCTGCACGTTTAATTTTAATTATTTTACTTAACTCTAGCTATCTTACAGCTCTTAACGACTTATTCTATACCCAAAACCTATCTCCCCTTATCTGTGACATCATATCTCCTGGTGATTTTTTGCTGTATATTCTTATGTATAACCAATTATACATAAGTTTGATAAATGATTAATTAATTACGACTTAGTGAAAAAAATAATTGGTCAGTGTCTTCTAATTCATGTTTTGTTAGAAGCAATAAAAAATTGTGCAAAGTTTCAACTTGATCCGAGAAGTGAGAAGTAACGTGTTCAAAATTTGGCACGGAGAGACTGACAGAGCAAGTTGGTTTATTCTTTTGTTTGGTATCGAACAAAGGAAAGAAATTGTACTTGAATGATTTGGAATATAAGTTCAATTAGCTCCCATTTTGAGTTGTAGGTCGCCGCTTTAAAGGGCTGACTCCCGAAACCTTTCCCATGTTTGAATCTAGCTGCAAGGCAGCCTAGGTTTGAATCCTCCTAGGTGTGTAGGCGACCATGGCTAACGAAACCCTCCTGCTCTAAGCTTACTGGTTTACGTGCCAGTTACTCGCCTTTGCCCTTTCTGTTAGTAAAAACAGTTCTGCCGGACCCAATGTCCGAGCCACACGTAAAGGGCAGGAGTCGGACTGGTCGTGAGAGACTATTTGAGACCCATAAATCCCATGCAGAGTTGATTTTAATTGTATATTTAGTCTTAGACGTAAACGTCATTGTTTTGATCACATGATTACCAGCTCTGGGTGCATACAAGTTGTCATGTAATAAGGCGAAATGAAAAACCAAGAAACGGTGAGACTGATGTAGCCTCAACAAAATTAAATTCCTTGCCTTCGCTCAGGCATTACCAGTGACACTTAGCAACCTTTTTTTTTTAAATAGCTTCAAACAGCTAGTATGACTAACCGATGTAGGCATATTAAATTCTTGAATGAAATAGAATTGAAATAAACTTAAACACTTCTTTGAAAATAAACTGAAGATGACTTTTATTTATGACTCTACACGACTTCATCTTGAGAGTAGATAGATATGTAGAGTTAGAAATGAAACAATGTTAATAGAAATCTAACTCATTACAGCTACACATCTGCAGTACGTCTCTTGTTTATCTCTCTTCAGTTTTCAACCAGCCCCCATTGACATCAATTACCACATATCACCCTCTGAAAAAATAATATTTGATCAGAATTCACTCCGCCTACACAAACCAAAATTTCCTTTCTCTCGTGGTTCCATTATTTAAACACTCCAGATCAATAGCGCGTCTTTCATGTTCTAGCTGCTAGCATGTTCATTGCGATATAACCCAATCTCTTTTGTGGAGGTAGTTGTGTTTGAGGGAGGGGGGGTATGCCCAGGTATGTTCCCGTGCTGCCTTTAGGCTCTCAGCAAACACAAATCTGCTCGAATTGGATTCGAACTCGACCCTTCTGGATAAGTAAACATTCAACTTATGCCAGCTAATCACACATCCTCTTGTTGACTACATCACCCACCCACACCCCGGTCTCCACGTCTCCACGCTACAAGGACAAGAATATCAAAATGACTTTTTCATATTTTGATTTTTGTTCTCAGTCTTTTTTTTTCCCCTTGATAATCTTAAAGGTTGCGTTCAGTTTAACTCTTTCTCTCCGTAATTATTTACCACATTCTGGTGGAATCAACGCTGGTATCGTCAGGAGAGAAAGATTTAATTGTTAGCTGACACAAGATGATCTGTTACGTCTTTCCAGTTGTTTCTCCCAGTCTTTACAAACCTGAAACTGGAATGTCCTTTTTTTATAATTATTTGGGAAAGGCGGTAAAAAAGTATTCATTCTACCCCCACAAATTTGCCCGGAGTTACTGTCTAGCTTAAGATTACCAGGTTATGTACTGTGAACGTGGGAACAATATAGATTTTTTTAAAATGGGAAATTCATCAATTAAGCATACTATAGTTAGCAGTTTAATGGATTTTCATTTAATCTAAAAATAGTTCACCATAATTTTTATGGCCTTTTTTTTTGTGTGGAGTTCTCCGATATGACATCAAGTGAATTCACCATGTAACTATTGCCATCAAGTTTTTAAAACTTTTGAATGGAATGATTATTGCAAAACATGCACTTAATAACCAACTAGATTTCGATCCAATGCAATGAATACAACACTGTCACCGTCGATACAAAAAGAAGAGACATGCACGTGTCGAAAGTGTTGCCGATACTGTTGTATTGATAGTTCGACTAACGACTTGATACCACAGGATACGGAGATTTATTAATTTTATTATTATAACATTGGTTAATATTCATATGTACTCAATGAACTGATAGTTATGAAGATCTAGTTAAATCGTGGGTGTCCCTTACAAAGAACGCATCACGAATGAAGAGATTGGAAACAGAATACAGCTATTGGACCACACGATGACCTGCTAACCACTGTCAAAAACGTAAACTCAAACTCTATAACCACATCACAAGGTCCTCGGGGCTCGCAAAGACCTTCCTTCAGGGAACAGTACCAGGAAGAAGATGAAGAGGAAGACAGAGAAAGCGATGGAAGACAACATCAATGAATGCACAAAATTCTATCGAAGGCAAAGAAATGAGAGGAATGGAGAAAGACGGTTGACAGATCTTGTGTGGTGCCTGCCCCAATGGTCTAACAGACCAAGGAGTATGTGAGAGTGAAGTTAAATGCGAACCTTGCCTAACTGATGTTATGGAATGATTATCTAATTGATCTAATTTTTTTTTTTTTTTGTAACGGACCAAAAATTCAAAACCTCAAGAAATATAACTTTTACCTAAAAAAAAAAAAAAAACTTTTTCCTTTAGTTAAGCGTTCCGTTTGTATAATGCAGCACCGCATTTCACGCGAATACTATGAAACACTACTTATTAATTGTTTCAATTTTAATTGTTTATATTATATGTGTACTAAATAGATTTATTCTCTTTAATAAAAAACAGTAATTGTAGGTAGTTAGTATGATAGAACTTACTTACATCGACTATGAATAATTGTGCAAAGTTTCAACTTGATCCTAGAATGGGAAGTGGGAGAGATAACGTGTACAAGTTTTGTACCAGACAGACAGACAGATAGATGGAGTGAGTTAATATACGCTTTTAAAGCCCGGAAATGACAGAGTAACTCAGTAAGGGCTTATTTCATTCAGGTCATTTGTACTTTTACTTTGTAAATTCTTTAGAAAGGAACACACACACAAACACACTCGCACATACATACACACATAGGCCTACATACAAACAGTCTCGCACATACATACATAATACATAGATACAAATACACACACATACACACATTACAAATATACATACATACAAGCATTAAATACAAACATATACACATGCATATATGATACATACACACAGTCTAGCACACATGTTTTCCTCCCGGATCACTTCATCATTCGCTGAGTTAACTGTCAAGTCTTTTTCCTGTTTAAAGCCCCTGACCACGTGACGTTGAATCAGTGCTGCCAACTGAGAATGTTAATTTCCGATTAATATTCACAGGAATAAAAGTTTAGTGTGAGTCTGCGTGTGAGTTTATCACAATGCCTGAGAAAACACTAACAGCTACAAGTCCAATAAGATTTGACAATTTGATTAGGCTGTAAGAAAATGGTGTGTGCGTGTGTGTGTGTGTGTGTGTGTGTGTGCCTGAGCTAATATCAATTACAATTATGAAACGTTATTTAAAAACAATCCTAGAAATAAATACAGAATTCCAATTGCAAGCACTTTCTCGCCGATTGTGGCGCACAAAACACAGAGCTGTTGTACGTCTCAGCTGCACGCTTGAGGTAGAGTCACAATTGAACAACACCCTCAATAGATTGCCGAGTACCACACTCACCAGTCTCAGACAGTGCAGACAGTTTTCTCGTGGATCATATATAATATTTTTGATATTTAATGTTTGGCTGAGTGGTATAAACCGTATAGCTACCTAAGAAGTCTAGAGTTCTAACCCCGACTCTTACCTGGTTGGCTGAACTCCTAAAGACATCATGGAAACTTATTCTCAGATACCCCCCCCCCCCAAAGATCTACAAAAGACGTTGGCCTACTAAGTATTCTATTGCAGGAAAGCAAATTTAAAGAAAACGTTTTCAACCACAGAAGCAGTCTGTTAAATGACAAAAACAGCCGAAAAGCAATTCTTAGTTCATATCTTATCTTATATAATTTAGACGTTACTTCAAAAAAGAAGATGATTACGCCCTCCACGTCATGCTTTTAGTCATGCATATTAACCAATGACCTGAATTCTGCCAAGTATCTGATTTTTCTGGCTAGCTCAGGCAACCCATTCCATGCTCTAATAGCACTAGGGAAGAAATTGTTCCTATATATGGGACGAGGAATGTGCCTTTATCTTTGTGTCTTTCTGTGTATTTTATTAAATTTTGTTTTTGTATTTGAAGATTATGGTTCAGTGTTTTATGTATAATTGCTACTTTAATTTTAAGTCTTCTATCCTGAAGGCTTTCTACATTTATTGATTTTACTATCATGTTTCAGTTGTTATTGTACTACTACTATTTATTTAGCTACGTGGAAAGGTTTCCTAAGCCTTTCATTGCCTTTTTACAGAGCTTATATCAATTCACCCCGTCTTTCTGTCCAGTACAAATTGTGTACACGTTATTTCTCCCTTTTCCCATTCTCTGATCAAGTTGAATCTTGATCACTTTTTTGTAATCGAAGACAACACATAAATCGACCAAAAAAAAAAAAACACCAAATCTTTCATTAAATAGTGGTGAGGAATTAATTTTGTTTTATATCTCATTTTATAAAGAAAAATTAAAAAAAAAACAACTCTTATGAGATATGGCAGCAACTGTAACTGAGTTTTTCCACGTAGATAAGCTTTTTTTTCTTTTTAAGTAATTTTGTTTATATTTTGCTTGTTACAGACTTAATATCAAGTCACTGTTTGTTACAACTTTTTGAACACGTTATTTCTTCCACACCCATTCTCGGATCAAGTTGAAACTTTGCACAATTATTAATTGGCAAAGACAATACTTGAATAAATTTTTAAAAAATAAAACAATTATTCAATTAATTACTAGTATTTAATTATTTTGTTTGATACTAACAAGGGAAATTAGTCCTTCAGTATTCATAGATAAGGCTAAATATTTTGGGATTTTGTCCCCTTAGATACTTTTAGTCGTTATTTCTCCCACACCCAGATTGTCAGATTTAGCTGAATGTTTAAACATTTATTGAACGTAATAAATCATATCAATTTCAAAAAATAAAACAATTATTGGTTATCACTATTTTTTTATATAGAATAAGAGAAATAACTTCTACATTATTGAGATATACCGTTGTAAATGTGAAGTTATTCCCTTTAGCTAAGCTTTATGCAAGCTTTGTTTTCGTCTTTTAAAGTATTGTTATATTTTGCTTGTTTTTGTTTTTTTTTTATTATTGTCGTCAAGATCTTTTGTTAAAAATACTGTCCTTTTCGTTGTTAAATAATCAAAAAGTCCTAGGCCCTAACTGTAATCGAAGTCAAAGTTAAACTAAAAGAGACAAAATACTATAGCTTAAAGATCCCTATGACTACAACAAATATGTTAAAAACTATTTTGTCTCCAAGCTTGTAGAAAGAAATATAGACAGCTTTGGCAACATAGCTTTAGTCTTTAATACACCGAAATAGAAAAACCTAAATTTATCAACCGGGATTTCTATTGTCTATTTATAAAACGGTAATACCGCTAATGACAGCAGACCTATAAATGTATTTAAAATCACCGAAACTCTTCCTATTGCAGTCTCACGTCCTATTCCAGTGCATTGAACATATAGATCTAAAGCAACTATAGCGATAGCAAAGGTAAATTATGTGGACATCTAAATCATGTTTGTTTTAAAAGTGTGATTACTGTAGTGGGCCCGTGTTGGTTTTCTTTTAATCTGTTTAGATGTTGAGTCTTTTAATTACTTTCTAATAGATCTAGATCTAAATGTTTTTATCCTGTTCATTAATTTAAACAAGAGATTTGAGAGCTTATTAATCTTAGGCATTCTAAACTATTCGAGATCTATGTCTATTCGCTACATAATTGCTGATCAATAATAACAGATTGGAAAATACATCATCCCTTTGATTATATATATAGGCTATTTCATAAAAAGTTAGAAACCTACTAACACATACTATATTATAGTTATTTAGGTCCAGATTGGTCTAGTCTTCGGTAGATAGTATAAAATGAAGCCATGAGGTAGAAGCCAAAGAAAAAGAAAAAAAAATAGATCTAGGAAGTAGCCCGTAACAGTGAACCATTAACATAGATCTAGACCATACAGATAGAAGTGATATTATATCATACCATTATCAAGGTCATGTGACTTATATAGGCCTACTATTAATGAGCCTAATATTTATGAGAACTCGTGAGGATAGTTATCTGCTAAAGATTTTCTCACAATCTAGTGCTCTGTCTATTCTGAGAAAATGGCTGGAGCTAATTTTAACTTTGGATATATTGATTCTAGGCCTATACTTGATTCATACGTCATACTTGAGCCTGTGTGTAGGTTTAAATAAGTCTCGCTACGATATAGGCCTAAACTTAATAATACTGATATAATAATAATAAAAAAGAAGATTCGGCAATATCTAAATTAACTTATGGTGATAGCATTCATTTATTGTGTTTTTAATCTTGTAATAAAAATACGTTTCTTTAAAACGAATTTTGTTAAACTGACTTAGGATCTAGTTAGTCTTAGCTTTTAATGTTACAAATATTGACAGTTAAATGCTTGGTCTTCGCGGAGAACAAGACAGCGCGCTGGTATAGGCACCGGGAGAGAATCGGTTCTTACATCTTTATGTCCTAGCAAATAGAACAAGAAATGTGTTTTGATTTTTCTAGATTTTATATTTTTTAGACCTTAACTCACTCCGTCTGTTTGTACACGCTAGTTCTCCTACATCCAATATTCGGATCAAGTGGAAACTTTGCACATTAAACTAGTCACTTTCCCAAACAACACACGAATCAATTTAAAAAAAAATTAAACCAATTAATAAGTAATTAGATGCGTGACTTGGCGGAGTTTAGGCCATTGGTTAATATGCATGACTAAATGCATGACGGGTAGGATATAATCATCTTCTTTTTTGAAGTAACGTCTGTATCATATAAGATAACATAGGATTATTTTTTCTTTAAATCTTAAAGTATTTAGAAATATGGCTGTAAATGTGCAATTTTTTCCGTGGTGTAAACGTCGGTGTTTCTTTTTTGTTTTTTTTTGTTTTTGTTTCTTGTTTGTTTGTTTTTAAGTAGGCTATTTTCTATATTTTGCGTGTTAACCATTAAATGTGATTATATCATTGATGTGCTTATGTTGCATGTGAATACTTGTGTGATGAACTTCTGAATTTGTCTTCATATTTTAAAAATACTTTCTTGAGACGACAGATGCACATTTAAGCTGTGTTCTAGGGTTAAAAAGAATTTTTAAATATATATCTTTTCCTTTAATATTTATTGTTCATAAATTTGGTTTAATTATGGGTAGTCTATGATAGTTTTTCATTGGTTATATCACTTAAGTAGTTTTAATTGTAGCCCAGACCCTAATCTTTACAATACTCGTGTTTCCAATTAGAGGCTAGGTCTTCTGATTGGATTATCATAGGAAGTAATTATCGTCTTCTATGAAGGAACGCTTGTAATTTATAAGGTAGAGCTTGTTAATATTAGTGCTGAGCATGGAATGTGTTGCCTGAGCCAGCAAGGAAAACAAACCAATGACTTTGCAGAATTTAATTGATTAACATGCATGACTATATTGGCCTAGGAACACGCGTAGGACGTAATCTTTTTTTTTAAGTAACGTCTGTATTTTATAAGAAAAGATAAGGACAAATTGTAGGTTCAACTAATGTATACTTTTCTGTTTCATAGAGACAGTAAGGACTGCATCAGTATGGCTCAGGCTTTCGCCGATGCATTTGCCTTATTTAGTGGCTCGCCATTGACGGAAACAAGTGTCGTCAAACCAAAGAAGAAAAGAAAGCTATCCAGGAAGACGGGAAGTAATGCCAAACAATCTACGCCTTACAAAGTATTGGGTTCTTTCGGTGAAGTGGAGTGTAAAAAGCGCAGAACGCAACAGTTGGAGAACAAAACAAGCTCTGACTCTAACGGCTCTGTAAATAACTTTGTGTCTCATTATCTGAGAGATTGCTTCGAGGAGAAATCTCTTTATCCCAGTTATAAAACGAATACACCAGAACTAAATGTACATACGTCTACAAGCAATGCCAACACCTGGGAAACTGCTCTCCACGTGAACAATCAATCCGGAAATATTGAAACTAATTCCTTTCAAATTGCAAACAATAATCCACAAGAGCAGACGAGCGTTTCTTTTGGCAGGAATAACCATCCAACGGCTAGCAATGCTCCAGATGACGTAATGCAGACAGCTAAGGTAACAAACGGAACTGCTAATCTAGATTCGTTCTCTCTAATCCTGAATGACATTATAGAATCCTCCAACCAGTTTGAATCAAATAACTCTTCCCAGTCCTCTCAGGAATATCCCATTCCAATAACATCTTCCCAAGTGACAGTGCCAGTAACGGCTCATACAAACATAGATTCATTTGTAGCTAGACAACAACGACAGGGCAATCCAGTGCAGACCCAAACAAAACATGAACAAAGTGTATCAACAGGTATTCCCATGGCGTCCAGCTGTATTCCCAAAGCTAATGTAGTATATCCAAACATCACCACTGTCTCAAAGGGGAGTACCCCAACCCGAGGCATAGACTTTTTAACTGACAGTGATGAAGCAATATCTAGGTTTTTTCAACAGGCCAATCCCTCCTCAATTTCTAAAAGGATTCCAGAACAGACAATTTACAAAACAGAATCTAACTACATCAACCCATCTCATCAAAATATAAATGTACAGCCACAAATTGTATACACACAGCCAGCAAGTACAAATCAACCTACACAGCAAGCATATATAGAACTACACCATAATTTTAGTCAGAAATCGAAAAGCCAAACATTGAAAACACAGCTAGCTTATGCAAAGCAGAAAGAATTAACCCAGACATCACTAATGCCCCAGACAGCAGTAATGACAGCGATACAACAGCAATCAAACACATTGACACAGTCAGATTATTTACAGCAAGCATCAACAAATCCATCCAAAATACAGAACACATTAGCACAGGAAGCACTAAGACTGTCACCACCACAACGAAGTCACCCGATGGCACACCAAGCATACATTACACCCTCAAAGCAAGAACTAATACAACAAGTTCTAACACGGAAAGCAAGAGCCCAGCAAGCTTCAAGGCAATCTCCACCAATACAGCAACCGTTAACATTATCTTGTACTCAGCCGTTACAGACAGCATACAGCCAATCTGCTCCTACACAGAACAGTTACAGACACCAAGCACAACAACATTACACCCAGCTTGCACCCACTCAGCCACAGCTCACACAGCCATTCCTCACACAGCCATCCCTCACACAGTCACAGTACAGCCAACCATCCCTCACGCAGCCACAATACACCCAGCCATCTCTCACACAGTCACAGTACAGCCAACCATCCCTCACGCAGCCACAATACACCCAGCCATCTCTCACACAGTCACAGTACAGCCAACCATCCCTCACGCAGTCACAATACAGCCAACCATCCCTCACACAGCCACAATACACACAGTCAGCCTTCACACAGTCACAATACAGCCAACCAGCACCCACTCTACCACAATACACCCAGCCATCTCTCACACAGTCACAATTCACTCAGCCAGCCCTCACACAGCCACAATTCACTCAGCCAGCCCTCACACAGCCAGCCCTCACACAGCTAGCACCCACTCCGCCACAAACTTTGAACCACCTTCCAACCGCCTCAATCAACAACAAAGAACGCTTGGACGCTAAGAAACGAGAGCTGGAGTATTATCTAATTTCAACATCTTTTACACCTGCATCTGATAGTTACACACCAGCCGTTGCAATGAATTCATCACAGCCTAAGCCAACACATTCACCTACCCCTAACCTTGCTAGCCCCTCTGACAGACTCCCACAGAGGTCCACAATCACAAGTTCACCAGATCCCAGTCTGTTATCTTATCAAGTGTCTGATGCTTCAAGTCCACAAGCAGAGGATGAGCTCAGCAGTGCTGATTCTTTTTACTTAAATACTCTGCCAAGTTTGTGTTTTGCTTAACAAGTACTACATTCAATCAAACACACACACACACACACAAAACAACGAATACTTATTACAAATATAAAAGGTTGAGCACATGTCCAAGGCTTCAAGACTCACTAAGTGAATATAGCAAGAAAGTCCAACGGTTATTAACATGGTGATCCTCACCAAGTAGGTGATTATTGCTGTCATTTCTTTCTAGCCCTGTTTACTTGGAATCTATTTGTAAATATATTTGTTCTTCTTCCAATTGCAGTATATATATATATATATATATTTAGCCTAATTGTAAAAAAAAAAAGATAAAATTGATGTACATAATTTGTATAGTTTAAATATATGTTTGTGTGAGTTATTATTGATGGTTCTGACCTCTATATTACCTCACATTTTTCAAGGATTGTTTTCAAAGCTTTATAAATTGTTATCCTGATCTTTCAGGTTGGTTGCTAATATTTTTTTTTATAATTTTTTTAAAATGTTTGAAATCTGTAAAATATATATATATATATTTAAGTTTAAAAATATTGATTTTTCATTCTTTAAGTGCTTACAGAATAGTGTTGAATTCCTATGGGCAGCTAAATTATTTTAATGTTAAACTAATTTATTTTGTTAATTATACAAGACAATAAATTTCTCTATAAATAATTAGAATTTCTTTCTTTTATGTCCTAAAAAAAATATTTTTTAGAATGTCATTTAAATGTAAAAGTATTATGAAATTCATACAATATTTTAATAAACTACAACAAACAGAAGAAAAAAAGACAATATTAGAGCATTAATTCTTTTTTCATTCTTGTTCATGTGCAACATAAAGTTAAATAGCAGCATACACAGCATAGATTCTAAGAAATACAAAAAATATAATTGAACTGAAAGACAAATCAGAAATAACTTGTGTTTAATGTCATTTCAAAGACATTTAGTACAACTACAAGAAAAACACAGAAAACCCAAGGACTCCTACACAAGGACACTTACCATACCAGCAATACCTGTTACAAAGTCTGTGCAATTGCACCAGTGTCCATTTCACAATTAAACAGTTCAAAACTTACAACCAAAACAATGATCGCATTCAAAGGATTCTCCATAACAATATTTGTTAAAATACCAAACCCGCATTTGAAGTTTGTACAGCACAAAAAAAAATATATGTATACCAAATAGTGAAACTAAAATTAGCTAGAGCTACTTACTACAGATACAACTTTCTATGGAAATATTATGTTTGGAATAATAATGAAATATTAAAATAAAAATGTGTTCTGTGGTAACATTTCATCAGTCAGCATACAAACAGATGCACCAAAGTAGGTTTATAATAAGTACAAAAGTCTGATACATGTTAAAGCCAAGGCACAAAGTAATGCATAAAATAATAATACAGAGCTGTTGCGATCATCCATCAAAAGTTAAGTAACATTTCCTTTGCAATCTAAAAATTCCAGGATTCGAACCCAAGACCTCACTGTTCAGAAGCCAACTTTTTTACCTCTCAGCCACCGGGCCTCACCATCCTAGTTGCATATGTTTCTGCCACCGTAACAAGATCAGTAAGGTTGTCAGAGTTAGTAAATGTTTGGCAATTTCCTTTAAGAGTTAGTCAATTAGATACCCAAAAGAATATATTTAAATTTGAAAAATTTAGAAAATCAATGGGAGATATTAAATTTGTTACAAGAAAAGTAGAAAAAATTTATTTTTTTCAAAAAGACAGTACCCCCTTTATTAAATACAAATTATAGAATGATTATTTTGCTTTTAATAACTAAAAATAACTATTAATGTTGGATTTTAAGAGAATGGAAAATTTTTTCCCCTGAACCTATTGGTAACAATTGACCTCTTGACTAGCAACTAAACATTTTTGGTTAATGACATCATTTTAATAATTTTAGCATTAGCATGGCACTATTTGATAGCTTTAGTTAACAGTCTGTTTTAAATATGGAAGATATCATTAACAAAAGCCATAACATATAAATAAAAACAAAAAACTAGAACATGAATGCAGTATAAAAAGGATAATTGTCTGCCAGGGACACTAGCCAATAAGCCTGAAACAGAAGTCCCAAAATATTTTGTTACCCTAAAAACAGTATATATATATATATATATAATTTAAACTGTAACTGTGTTTGACCTAGGGAGACACTGTGCTTAAGAAAGAAAATGAAATGAGGTAGCTTTGATTGTTTAAAGTCTAAATATCGCAGCTCTAGATACATGATACATAAACTAACCACAAACAAACTTTTTTATTTGCTTTGAAACAATCAACAGACAATCTTACTTGCTTAATAAACATACTTTAATTCTCCATGCTTCTTTGCAGATATTTATATCAAGTAAAATAACACAAAAACAACCTATAAATATACAAAACTATTTGCAGCATCAATAGAATAATAGGTCTGTTGTACTATAAAATCTATTTATTATTTATGAACACCAAACAGGATACTATGCTAAATATTTGTATAAATCACATTTACACTAGTTACACACACATATCACTCCCCCTTCCTTACAATTTGTGGCTACTATAACTATTTCTCCATGTCAGATAGGACTGTGTTGATTGCGACTCTAGCCCTGCCTCAGCTGCTGGTTTGGAATGATAAAATGCAGGATCAAAATTTGAATTGAAGTCGTCTGGTGTGGGTTTCAAGTTAGCTCTGGTAATAAGTCTGGAATAGTTGGTACTCATGGAAGTACCACCATGGCTTATGGAATCAACACTTTCTGTTGGGCTGGGTTTCGCTGTTGTTGGTCTTAGCCTGTATCAGTGAAATAAAAAAAAAGAAAGCATGAAGTTCTTCAACACCATCCATATAAATATTTATATCTATTATGTTGGCATGAACAGCTTTAATTTTATTTTTAAAAAAAAAGGAATAATTTGAATAAAGATATATCTTTAGCTGTTTGCAGGGATATGGTAAGCCTTATGTCGATGTCAGCACAGGAATAGAAGTAAATATATTTATCAGCCTTAACAGTTAATTTATTAAGGACTAAACATAACATTTAGAAAAAGAAAACCTATGTTATGATTAATAAAAAAAAAATTTACATAATGATCTTTCCATTTGGGAGTTAGGGTTTATCCTAGACATTTGTTTAGCTTTATGAGTAAGCAGGAGAGTAATGACAATGTAAAGAATATTGTAGACATTATTATTAGTATCATTATTATCATAGATTTATTTTACTAGGAAATCTCCATGTATGCTCGGTGCAATCCAATTGGAGAAATTTCTTGGAGGATTAGTATCTCATGAGATTTCATGCTGCCATTAGGAACTCTAGAAACAAAACTCAGAAGAGAATCTTTCTTACCATTGGAATATATAACTTGACACAATTTAAATTTATTTCACTCAGATAAAAGTCCCAACAGAAGAACAAATATTTTCTTGATTATATTTCAATTTCAAGTACATTTTTTTTTATCAATCTTTAGAAGAAATTAATATTTTAAAATGTTTATTTAATGATAGATGTTTTCCTACAGTACCAAAGACACTATATAAAAATATGTCACTGACCTCCTCCACAGGATGATAGCTAGTGGTATAAGCAGCAACAGGAAGCTAACAATACCAACCACACATCCAACAATCACATTAATCTCACTTGAAGAGCTTGTGGTTGGAGTAGAGGCTACCACTAGAGTACACAATTATAATAAGCTTTTATTAGAGAGAGTTCACATTCTGTGCAAAATAGGTATTAAAATATCTTATTTGAAGAGTTTGATCAAATGTAAAGAAATGACTTCAGCTAAGTCCCAATAATTTTAAACCTTGATTTACAGTAAACACTCAAGGTGTGTGTTACATGTAAAACTATTCAATTTTTCCTAATCTAACAATGCAATGTGCTTTCAAAAGAAAACAGAGAAAGGTAGATTATGTTAAATAACATTCATGTAGACTAGATACTAGAGTCTAGATATTGATTGTCAAGTTAATTTTGTGATTTATGCAATATGCAAACTTTATTTGATGACATAGCTTTGTTATTTATGTCTGCAATAGATCTAAATAAAGAAAAAGAAAACAATTAAGTCTTCTACCTGAACAAGATGTCTTAGACTCCACTGATTGCTGACCAAATGGACATGTTAAGCACTTAAATTGTCCCTGCATGTCCTGATACTGCCCACTATCACATGGTAAACAAACTCTTTGGCTGATATTGAAATACTGACCAGCTGAACAACTGGCTACAAAAAGATATAGTTGGTAACTAGACTAAATGCACTGAAAAAGTATAAAATACTATGCAACGACACTAAAATAGCAAAAAGTAAACCTAGTAACTCACTGTAACACAAATTGACTGAACTGGTTCCAACTGATTCTGTGGTCTGTCCCGAAGGACAAGATCTACAAGCCTCTTGCCATTTTGTATCACTGTAAGTCCCAATAGGGCAGTTCTCACATTGGTTAGACTGTGCATTCCTGTAGGTACCAAGAATTGTGCAGTTTCCTAAAGACAAAAATAAATGTTTCATTCATTTCTTTTCTTGCTCTCAATAATTTATCTCTAAGCTCTTATCTATAACAAACCCATTACCCTAAGCAATATTTCAACAATTACAAATTAACAAAACTTTAGTTTCATACATTCATCAAGATTGTGTGCAGAATATAGGCAAATAATATCATTTGCTTAGAGGTTTAGACTTTCAATTGATAAGGGTTAATTCAGATGTTCTTCCTATTATACTATTGTAATAATACTATTCAGTTTTCATCTTAAATTTCATTACAATATCTTCAATTAGCTTCAACATCTAAACTGAAATCAAGAAGGTGCAAATAACCTACCCATTCTACCGTATTTTGGCGCATATAGCCCACAGGTTATACAGGTTTTTACAAATAAATAGCAGCTTTGCAGAGTATACAAAGGTGCTGGGTTAACAAAATTTCTTTTATATATAAACATAGATAACGGAAACTATGAATATACTGGTGGGTCTTTTACACCTCCTATAGTTTGCTGTGTGGTTGTGAAATGTACATTGGAAAGCTTTAAGAACATCTCATTATAAACCTCAAGAAAACAAAATAGTACCGATGCGGCAGAGAATCTTTAATATACCAGTTATCAATTGTGACAAGTTTACTACCAGTCAAGCTTTGCACATACAAGGGTGCGGGTTGTACGATTGTGTTTTTACTTATTGTGGGACTAGAAATATGAGAAAGCGCAATAGTCAAGGTCTAAATGAGCTGTTTGTTGGCACTGTAGTACAACATGGGTGAGACACATGAGTGTGAGACACGAGCAATAAAAGTGTCTGCATTGTCTAGGATTGATGTGTGTTGTTCATTTTACCAGGTACATTGGAAAAGGTATGGGTGAACCAAAAGGGTATTGAAGGCTTGATTTTGTTATTGTTAATTGGAAAGTTAGAGTTGCAGAGTGAATAGAGTTGGAGATGTATTTGTCAAAAGTATTTGTATAATAATATATTGAAACTGCTTCAAGATTTAGACTTGTCTTGCTGTTAAGTCATCATCATACAGCGAAAAGATCTCACATCCTAACACTTATTTTGCTAACACTTATTTTGCTATTTGTGAGGGGTATATGCTCCAAAAATAAGGTAAGTATCCCTGCTAAACATTCATTTATAGTTGTTATTCATGCAAGTTAGGTTGTTTTTATATATTTTTCTAAACACTTTACTAAACTAAATAAAACAATCAATGCAATGCACAGAAGAAAACTTACTGATATAACACTGAGCTGACGATACACTGGCCTCACTAGGGGTTATAAAATCTGCAGGGCACATAAGGCAGTTCTCCTGACTTGAGTTAGATGAATCTCTAAAGTACCCACGATGACAAGGGACACAACTTTTGGTTGACATTAAAAATTCTTCTCCTGAACTGCAGTTGGCTGCACAGTAAATGAAAATGAATTCAGAATGAAGCACTGTTTCTTCAATATGCTAGAATTTGTAACAATCAAATTCAATTGTGCATTTAATCCCTTCATTTTTAGTACTTTCTAAGTTAACATTTATCTAACATTTTTATTTATGAATTCTAGCCACTAGAAAAAATATCTGCTTCAGCAGCATTTCATAAGCATGGTACTTAAAAATATCTGCTTCAGTACATTTCATAAGCATGGTACTTAAAAATATCTGCTTCAGTAGCATTTCATAAGCATGGTACTTAAAAATATCTGCTTCAGTACATTTCATAAGCATGGTACTTAAACATATCTGCTTCAGCAGCATTTCATAAGCATGGTACTTAAACATATCTGCTTCACATTTCATAAGCATGGTACTTAAACATATCTGCTTCACATTTCATAAGCATGGTACTTAAACATATCTGCTTCAGTAGCATTTCATAAGCATGGTACTTAAACATATCTGCTTCACATTTCATAAGCATGGTACTTAAACATATCTGCTTCAGTAGCATTTCATAAGCATGGTACTTAAACATATCTGCTTCACATTTCATAAGCATGGTACTTAAACATATCTGCTTCAGCAGCATTTCATAAGCATGGTACTTAAACATATCTGCTTCAGCAGCATTTCATAAGCATGGTACTTAAACATATCTGCTTCACATTTCATAAGCATGGTACTTAAACATATCTGCTTCACATTTCATAAGCATGGTACTTAAACATATCTGCTTCAGCAGCATTTCATAAGCATGGTACTTAAACATATCTGCTTCACATTTCATAAGCATGGTACTTAAACATATCTGCTTCAGCAGCATTTCATAAGCATGGTACTTAAACATATCTGCTTCAGCAGCATTTCATAAGCATGGTACTTAAACATATCTGCTTCACATTTCATAAGCATGGTACTTAAACATATCTGCTTCACATTTCATAAGCATGGTACTTAAACATATCTGCTTCACATTTCATAAGCATGGTACTTAAACATATCTGCTTCACATTTCATAAGCATGGTACTTAAACATATCTGCTTCACATTTCATAAGCATGGTACTTAAACATATCTGCTTCACATTTCATAAGCATGGTACTTAAACATATCTGCTTCACATTTCATAAGCATGGTACTTAAACATATCTGCTTCACATTTCATAAGCATGGTACTTAAACATATCTGCTTCACATTTCATAAGCATGGTACTTAAACATATCTGCTTCACATTTCATAAGCATGGTACTTAAACATATCTGCTTCACATTTCATAAGCATGGTACTTAAACATATCTGCTTCAGTACATTTCATAAGCATGGTACTTAAACATATCTGCTTCAGTAGCCTTTCATAAGCATGGTACTTAAACATATCTGCTTCAGCAGCATTTCATAAGCATGGTACTTAAACATATCTGCTTCACATTTCATAAGCATGGTACTTAAACATATCTGCTTCACATTTCATAAGCATGGTACTTAAACATATCTGCTTCACATTTCATAAGCATGGTACTTAAACATATCTGCTTCACATTTCATAAGCATGGTACTTAAACATATCTGCTTCACATTTCATAAGCATGGTACTTAAACATATCTGCTTCACATTTCATAAGCATGGTACTTAAACATATCTGCTTCACATTTCATAAGCATGGTACTTAAACATATCTGCTTCACATTTCATAAGCATGGTACTTAAACATATCTGCTTCAGTAGCCTTTCATAAGCATGGTACTTAAACATATCTGCTTCACATTTCATAAGCATGGTACTTAAACATATCTGCTTCACATTTCATAAGCATGGTACTTAAACATATCTGCTTCAGTACATTTCATAAGCATGGTACTTAAACATATCTGCTTCAGTAGCCTTTCATAAGCATGGTACTTAAACATATCTGCTTCACATTTCATAAGCATGGTACTTAAACATATCTGCTTCACATTTCATAAGCATGGTACTTAAACATATCTGCTTCACATTTCATAAGCATGGTACTTAAACATATCTGCTTCACATTTCATAAGCATGGTACTTAAACATATCTGCTTCACATTTCATAAGCATGGTACTTAAACATATCTGCTTCACATTTCATAAGCATGGTACTTAAACATATCTGCTTCACATTTCATAAGCATGGTACTTAAACATATCTGCTTCACATTTCATAAGCATGGTACTTAAACATATCTGCTTCACATTTCATAAGCATGGTACTTAAACATATCTGCTTCACATTTCATAAGCATGGTACTTAAACATATCTGCTTCAGTAGCCTTTCATAAGCATGGTACTTAAACATATCTGCTTCACATTTCATAAGCATGGTACTTAAACATATCTGCTTCACATTTCATAAGCATGGTACTTAAACATATCTGCTTCAGTACATTTCATAAGCATGGTACTTAAACATATCTGCTTCAGTAGCCTTTCATAAGCATGGTACTTAAACATATCTGCTTCACATTTCATAAGCATGGTACTTAAACATATCTGCTTCACATTTCATAAGCATGGTACTTAAACATATCTGCTTCACATTTCATAAGCATGGTACTTAAACATATCTGCTTCACATTTCATAAGCATGGTACTTAAACATATCTGCTTCACATTTCATAAGCATGGTACTTAAACATATCTGCTTCACATTTCATAAGCATGGTACTTAAACATATCTGCTTCACATTTCATAAGCATGGTACTTAAACATATCTGCTTCACATTTCATAAGCATGGTACTTAAACATATCTGCTTCACATTTCATAAGCATGGTACTTAAACATATCTGCTTCAGTACATTTCATAAGCATGGTACTTAAACATATCTGCTTCAGTAGCCTTTCATAAGCATGGTACTTAAACATATCTGCTTCACATTTCATAAGCATGGTACTTAAACATATCTGCTTCACATTTCATAAGCATGGTACTTAAACATATCTGCTTCACATTTCATAAGCATGGTACTTAAACATATCTGCTTCACATTTCATAAGCATGGTACTTAAACATATCTGCTTCACATTTCATAAGCATGGTACTTAAACATATCTGCTTCACATTTCATAAGCATGGTACTTAAACATATCTGCTTCACATTTCATAAGCATGGTACTTAAACATATCTGCTTCACATTTCATAAGCATGGTACTTAAACAACACCTACTTGTGCAATACATTGCAGAGTCACTTCCCTTGCCTCTAGTAGTTTTCCCTGACGGACAAAGTGAACAACTGAGCTGTCCATATGTTTCAGCATACAGACCCACAGGGCAGTTTTCACATGTGGTAGAAGATGTATTGTAATACGTACCAGGACCACAGGATACTAGTTACAAAATAACAATAGTGTATTTGATTATATTTTGATTGTTATTTTAATTTAGACTATCAAGTTGTCAAATAGAAATCTGTAATAACTCACCACAGAATCCATTCCTAAATACTTGGCCCAATGGACATTGAAATGTGACATCTAAATTGAAATCATCCGTGTCAAAGTCTAAAGATGGGAAAACATCCTGTAATAAATGTAAAATGCAATGAAACAAAAAATAATCAGGCATGTTCATGAATCAGTTTAAAGTGGCTTTTTGTTTATTTTATTATCATTTATCACTATCATTTTAAATACTGTAATGTCTGATAAATTCAATCCCTTTTTACTTAACTCCTAACTCTTAAGATGATTAAATGCTACAAGACCTTGGTTAGGCCAATAATAGAATATGCATCCTCTGTTTGGGACCCCTCAACTCAAGAAAACATTAAGAAACTGGAACAGACACAAAATAGAGCAGTGAGATTCATAACAAACAAATATTCACATTTGACTAGAGTAACACTTTTAGTAAAATCAATAAATTTAGAAAGCCTTCAGGATAGAAGACTTAAAAGTAAAGTAGCAATAATACATAAAACACTGAACCATAATCTTCAAATACAAAAACAAAATTTAATAAAATACTCAGAAAAACACAAAAGATAAAGGCACATTCCTTGTTCCATATGCTAGGACAAATTTTTACAAAAGCTCCTTCTTTCCTAGCGCTATTAGAGCATGGAATGGGTTGCCTGAACTAGCCAGGAAAACCAGTGACTTGGTGGAGTTTAGGTTATTGGTAAACATGCATGTCTAAATGCATGACACGTAGGATGTAATCATCTTCTTTTTTGAAGTAACGACTGTATCATATAAGATAAGAAGATAAGATATCACAACTCTTCAGCAAGTAACAACTATAGTAAAGTTCTCCTTTCAGAAGAAGTCATCTGTTTCTTTGGACAACAGTTAACGAGCAGGGTGTCATGTGGCCAGCTTGATTACCAACAGCTTTTACTTTCCCAACTAAAGTCAGGTACCCATTAGACTCAGGGGAGCCCTAAAAAATCCCAAAATTCAAAATTCCAGTCCTCACCAAGATTCAAACCCATGACCCCAGGTTTGGAAGCCAAACAATTAACCACTCAGCAACCTCGCCCCCAAGTAAAAAATAAAACATTTCCAGCACTTACTTTCCAATTGAACAAATCATCATCAAGAACAGCAATAAGTAAAAGATCTTCAGGTCTCAGTACCTCACTACCATTGTACACAGGTGTACTGGAAGAAATATAATAATAGAATGCACACTTACAATGGTACTTTCAGATTACTGTACTTTATTCTAATACTTTTACATTTACTGTATAAGTAACCTCATAATTAACAAATATATCCAATAACAGAAAAATGTGACCAGCATTTCAATACCACGCACCCACACCATTTGTATCATTTCTTTATAAATACCATTGTTACAGACTGGTTTAATGACAACAAATTATCTATTCAAGAACTAGAAAGTTAAGCACAGGAGAAACAATCTTCAAAAAGTATATAGCCAAACCTTGTGGGTGTTATGACAATGTTACCTGATGTTCTGAAGTGAGATTTGCACGGATACAATCTCTGGCTGACTGCAATTGATCACCACAGCTACATCCTGGCAACTCTCCATTGAACACAACACATTTCCTAACGGCTTTTGAAGCTTGTTAAACAAATCAAAAATTATTATCAATAACTAATTTATAACAAAACAACTTTTGCAGTCACTATAGCAAACAGCATTGTTCACTTTGTACCAAAACATTTCTTTTTCATATGTACTTAAAGATCTGCACAAATTATAAATAATGTATATGAATCTGATTCTGCTATAATTCTATAATAGAGTCATAGTAAGCTTGACTCTCCCACCACCTCTAAAAAAAAATAAAATAATATAATGACTTTAAAATATTTTGTCCAAAGTGGAAGAATTAAATTGGTGCAACATAATGAATGACAGCACAAAAATATGGATATGGTCTTTTTGGTGCTTCTAATTTATCAATATGAATTGATTGTTTACTTGGATCTAGTTTAAAACAAAAGATATGTCTAATATTGAAGGATTTCATAAGTTAAAATTAGAATTCAATATGCCAGAATCAAGAAAATTTCATATTTTCCTTAAACAGATAAAAAAGTTCACTAGTAAGACTCTCACCTGTAAAAGTTTCTCTCTTGTCTTGTTCTTTAAGGCATCGCTGATGCTGGTACAATTGGTCCCATTTAAGTTGTAAGTCAGACTCATCTCAATGTTAACTTGAGACTCATTGCTGACCACTGACATCAAATAAAAAAAATATGGGCACACAAAAAAATTGGATGCAAGCAATTATATCAACAAACAATAACAGAAATACAAGAACAGTGTGATTTAATTAGTATCCAAACAAAGAAGGCTCGATGGACAAGAAATCATTGTATTTAAAAATATGGCATCTATGCTTTTTTGTCTTCAACCCAGCCTGAATGTTCATTTTCAGGACATCAGTATAGTTAAATCAAAGTCATATTCTAGTCCCAGAGTAATAATTATTTACTTGAGAAAAAATCTTCCACGATATTTTCTTTCATTCATTTTATTTGAAGCCAACATTAAACAAGATGACAAAGTAAGTTTGTGTTACTTGACACAAACTCTCAAGCAACCATTCTGGGTCAGTCATGATCACAAGCTGTGTTACACAAAATGGTATTCACAACAGTGACAAGATTGTGCAAGACAAAAAAAGGAGTCTTGGCTGACTTTTTTGTAATATTTTTTTTGGAAGTTGCATTACCTCTTAATCATCCAGGACAGCGGATAATATTTTGGGTAAAGTGTATGCAGTATGTATAATGAATGCATAGATCATACAAAAGAAAATACAGATGAAATAACACATTTACTTTTAGCTATGGAAAATAAACCTGAGGGGATGCTGTACAACTCAATAATGCTAACAACTCCATGTAATGAATAATACTAACTTCCATTTTCATCTTATCTTTAATTACATGCCTACTAAATGATTTTTAAAAAAAGGGAACACTTTCTGTAGACCTTACTTAGCCATTGCACCTGACTTGAACATAATGAAGACAATAAGGTAATCTGATTAGCTACCAAAAAAACATACTGCCATGTCCACATTCCAAAAATGGATCACATTTATGTCGCTACAATATGCATAGTAAAGTAAAGTAACCCTACCAGACCTTGTAAGCTATTGGGCAGATGATGTAAAGCAGTAAAAACAGTTAATAAGGATGTCATGTGGTCAGCACAACAGCTAATGGCCTTTGCTTTCCCAACAAATGCTTGGTACCCATAAGAGTTTGGTCGACTCAGGGCATCCTAAAAATCCCAAAATTTAAATTTAAAATCCCAAACTTCCAAGATTTGAACCAGAGACCACTCAACCAACACAGTCCCTTTACCTTCAATATGCATACTTATTTTTAAAAGTTTTAAGCAATGCTTTTCAAGGACTTAAACTAACCAATACAACTATTTCAAATACACTAAACCTTATGCTGAAGTTATAGCAGCTCTGTAAGTGCTTAAGATTTAAATGTGCTAGATGACAAACACAATATTAGTTTTTACTTTGGGGGCTGCTATGAAAAATGTGGCATAGAACATAAAGTAGTAATACAAAATTCATTATGTTGAATGCTTAAACCCTAAACAATGAAGACCTTTTATCAACATTACAGAAGCTTTTTAAAAAATTGTCAGTACTTACATCCACACGATGGAAATAGACCATCTGTGGCTACAAGTGATTCCCAAGCTCCTTCAGGTCCACAAGTATAATAGTATGGAGCAGGTTGTGTCAAGGTTGACACTTTAGCTGGACAATCCATTGAGCAGTATGTAAAATTATTGGCAGCATTGCATACATCTGTCCCATTCCCTCTAGGCTGAGGGAGTGATGGACAGAAAGCATCTGAAATAGATTTTTGTCAACAAATAGACACTACAAATTTCAAATGTTTTTTAAATGATCTGAACTGAGACAATTTTAAAAACAAATATTTGCTAACTAACAAAATAAATGGTATCTAATAAAAGGTTCCCGGTCATTTCATCCCCAGTCACTTCATCCCTGGTCATTTCATCCCCGGTCACTTCATCCCCAGTCATTTCATCCCCGGTCATTTCATCCCCAGTCACTTCATCCCCGGTCACTTCATCCCCGGTCACTTCATCCCCAGTCACTTCATCCCCAGTCACTTCATCCCCGGTCATTTCATCCCCTGTTCACTTCATCCCCAGTCACTTCATCCCCGGTCATTTCATCCCCTGGTCACTTCATCCCCTGGTCACTTCATCCACCGGTCACTTCATCCCCGGTCATTTCATCCCCTGGTCACTTCATCCCCGGTCATTTCATCCCGATATTTTCATCATCTGATCATTTTTATCTAACAAATTGTAATTTAAAAAATCATGAAATGAGGAATATTTAATATATTCATTTTTTATTTAAATGACTAAATTGTAACATGTTAATGTTTAAAAGGAATTAAAGCAAAACTCATACAGGCGACATGATATCCCGAGGATGGGTGAACTCCGCCTTTATTAGAAAAAAATAAAACCTTATTTCAAGGCTAAAAATGACAAGCCCATTTTCAAGAAAGAGCGATTGAAAAATAAAATAAAGTGAAACATGGTCGTACTTTCACCACACCTTTGCCTTTGATGATAAGTTATCAGCGGCACGGTCATAATTATTGTAATCGCACTTCTATCTCTCAAAAGATTTCCACTACTTGCACCACAACTTGGTCTTTGATGATAAGTTATCAGCGGCATGATCATAATTATTCTAATCGCACTTCTATCTCTCAAATGATTTTTTACTTGGCCTTTGATCCGGATAATATTATGATATTACAACCCCCACATCCAATATAAGCGCTATAGCTAAGTACACACCCAGATTTACAATAAGATTTCTCATTAAGAAAAGAAACTGGAAGAGGAAACTCTATAAACGTATTAGTAATAAGTCATAAAATGTCAAAAAGCATTCTACATAATCATATTTATATATAAAATATTTAATTGGGGATGAAGTGACCGGGGGATGAAGTGACCGGGGGATGAAGTGACCAGGGGATGAAATGACCAGGGATGAAGTGACCAGGGATGAAGTGACCGGGGATGAAATGACCGGGGATGAAATGACCGGTTAACTAACTAGCCTATCTCTTTAATATAAACCGTAACTAAAAAAAAACAAAATGCTTACCATTAACATACACAGAAAATGAACAGATAGCAGTGTTACCAGCTAAATCTTTAGTTACACAAACCACTGTGTGACTACCTAAGGCAAAGATATCTCCTGTTAGAAAAAAAAAATATATATATAAAACACTTCAAGACAGCCTTCAGAAGTATTGGTAGTGTTACACTGGTATTGCATGGTGAATACAATTACATTTTTCTATGGACAGAATATCCAAAAGATTTGTAATCAATGAACAGAAACCCACTTTATGAAACTGAATGCTCACAAATTGGAATCACAAAATAAATAAGCACACACACTATTCCAAGTATAGAATCGCAATATAAAATTTCAATTAAACATCCACAGAAATAGAATCAACAAGAAGCTTAACTAAAGGATCCCAAATTCTGCATTCCCCCCCCCCCCCCCATCTATGTCCTTTATCTCCAAATAGATTCTAGAATGATCTTGATGATTGTTTGTTAACTTCCCTATGCTCTATGTAGGTCTACTCAAGGTTTACAGGTGCTACCAAAACAAAACAATTTAGTATTGTCTTATTGATCTTGACACGTTACATTCAAGCTCTAGGCTATGAAGATTAAACTCAGAAAATTAGAATTAAATTTAAGAAATTGAACACCAGCATTATTGTGAATCAAATATCCTGTGTTTGTTTCAAATAATTTGGGAGAATACAAATTACATAGAGGTAAGATGTGTAAACTATATTGTTCTAGGGCTCATTCTGGTTGTTTCAAACAGAGCTATATAAATGATTTCAAGAAAGATACCTGGCTGATGAGTGCAAGTGAAATTGTAGTTAGGTGGAAGTGACCATGAGACTGGTGTGTTTGCTTGCAGGGTTGAAATGGCAAGGTTAGATGGACACTGGCTGATTACTGGTGGTGTTATATCTGTCATAAATTATATGAAAAAAAATGTCTTTTAAAAAAAAAATCTTATAATCACAAAGGCTGAAACAGAACTAAAAAAAAATTAGTGAATATCAAACTTGTTTATTCCAATACCATTCAATCTATGCTGTTCAAACTCAGGGTTATAATTTTACAAAACTATTTAATGATAAAATTCCTTAAAGAGATTTGCTGTACCAATAATGTTGGCGTCTGTACATTCCATTTAAAGGTATGAAAATACAATTGATATTGCCTGACACAAAAAAAAACAACTGTTTATGTACATACCTGATGCTTGAGAACAAGAAGGTCCCAGGCCTCCTCCAGTACAATTACTCAATGCAGCACTAGAAGGCTGGATTATCAAGACATTGCCTATGGGCTGGAGCTCTCCCCATCTAAAAACATTACCTAAGTAAGCACTGGAGTTAGTTTTGATTCCATTCAATTCAGTGGAAGTGTCCACTGGTCTGTCCAGCATGTCCAGGTCAGAGATACAGCCCACAAATTTCTGAGGCTCTGATTGTGATGACCCAACCACAGCCATAAACCTTAATGAAAAGTAAATTCAAAGACATGTATGAGAAGAAATGTAAACATTCAATAATCATTTACAACCTGCTAACCAAGTGAAACATTTGTATTTATTCTATTCTATATCTGAAGCTGGTTTCTTTAAAAAATTGTCCCTATGGCCCCTTAATATGAGGCAAGAAAATTCTAAAAAAAATAATGGCTCCCTGAAATAGTAGCTTGTGACAGCTGTAATCAAGATAGTTTTGGATAAAATAAGATTTGAATATTTAATGATGCAAAGAACAACTGCATCAAGTGAAGCCCAAGATTTAAATATACCCAACATGAGTGAACTGCTATAGTTTGATATTTCATCATTTTCATTATTACACTAAATGGTCACGATCCAATCTTTTCCTTAAATGTCTAAAACTGGTTTAGTTTAGATTAGGGCAGCAAATAATGATAACTTTTTGTTATTTTCACTTACCCTCCAGCACTGAATGTTATTCCTTGCAAATATCCAGTGACAACAGCGTTTTTCAAATAATCTATCACCAGCTCAACCTGACCAGTATCTTTTTTCCATGACACCAGAACATTGTGCCAGTTGCCATCATTGACTGCAAAGCCAAGGAAACTGATGTAAGTCAAATTTCTAAGTCTCACACCAACATGATCTATAGCAAAGATAACATCCGATGGCTGTGTCTTGTAGCCTTCCCTGAGAAATTATAAAGACAATTTTTTTTTGGACACTAAAAAAGATTCTGTAAAAAAAAAAAAAAAAAAAAAAAGGCTACTAATAAAATCAGCTTTAAGAATGTAAACATTGTCCAGTAGTTCACAATGCTTACTTTGTATAATACAATGTGAGAAAGTTTCCCATAGATCCTGGCCTTGTAAACTTGACCCACAGCTTGACTGTGAACCCTCCAGTGTCATTGTATGGAACAGGGTAAGGTAATGTGGCACCACTGGTGTCAGAAGAAGGTCTGATACAATAGTCAAAATCATCTTTGATATCTATGTGAAAAGAAAATGTTAAGGTCTGATACAATAGTCAAAATCATCTTTGATATCTGTGTGAAAAGAAAATGTTAAGGTCTGATACAATAGTCAAAACCATCTTTGATATCTGTGTGAAAAGAAAATGTTAAGGTCTGATACAATAGTCAAAATCATCTTTGATATCTGTGTGAAAAGAAAATGTTAAGGTCTGATACAATAGTCAAAATCATCTTTGATATCTGTGTGAAAAGAAAATGTTAAGGTCTGATACAATAGTCAAAATCATCTTTGATATCTGTGTGAAAAGAAAATGTTAAGGTCTGATACAATAGTCAAAATCATCTTTGATATCTGTGTGAAAAGAAAATGTTAAGGTCTGATACAATAGTCAAAATCATCTTTGATATCTGTGTGAAAAGAAAATGTTAAGGTCTGATACAATAGTCAAAATCATCTTTGATATCTGTGTGAAAAGAAAATGTTAAGGTCTGATACAATAGTCAAAATCATCTTTGATATCTGTGTGAAAAGAAAATGTTAAGGTCTGATACAATAGTCAAAATCATCTTTGATATCTGTGTGAAAAGAAAATGTTAAGGTCTGATACAATAGTCAAAATCATCTTTGATATCTGTGTGAAAAGAAAATGTTAAGGTCTGATACAATAGTCAAAATCATCTTTGATATCTATGTGAAAAGAAAATGTTAAGGTCTGATACAATAGTCAAAATTATCTTTGATATCTATGTGAAAAGAAAATGTTACGGTCTGATACAATAGTCAAAATCATCTTTGATATCTGTGTGAAAAGAAAATGTTAAGTACTTGATTTATTAAGTGTAATTTAAGGATGAGTGCAGTGTTTCACATGATCAAGCAAATTCAGTAGCGACCTACATTACTTTGAGAGAAAGACACTTATTTTGCTCAGAGATGATTCAATATCAAAGACATTGCCATTAAGTGTAATTTGAGTTAGATCTATTTAATTATTCAACCATCCAATGATCTATAAATCCTTAATGAAGGTTTACTCCTAATAAAAAAAAAAGTAGTAGGTCAAGTCATTGTTTTTCAAATACTTAAGTAATCCCACATCATAAGGTGCAAGACATTCCCTCACCATCCAGGATAGGCACTATTTAATGACAAGAAACTCCTTACTGAGCAACTTTGTTGCATTTGAATATTATAAGAGATCATCTTACCTTCCATACATGTAGCTCCTTGTTTCCCAATGGGACACCTACAGAAAGGCTCATTAATGCCTTCAACACATGTGGCTGGACTGATGCAGTTTACCAGAGGACACTTGTGGATGGGTGTTTCACAATAAATGCCTGAATAACCTATAGATTAAAAGCCTTGTTGGGGTTACTTTTTTTCCCAAACAAATGATGATCCAATAAAAATAATAACAGATTATAGAAAAAAATAAGTAATAGAAACCTGGAAGACAGGTACAGAGTGCAGGTGTGTTTATGTTGGCTAAACATGAACCTCCGTTCTGACAGAATCCTTGTTCACAGGAGGAATACAGCTGGCATCCAGCAAATGTTGTACCTGTAAGGAGAGAGTTGTCTTATGTAGATGATTTTACTTTACAAAGTTAAACATTTTTTACCTAGAAAGAATTTTTAGATCCAATAGACTAAACTTTCTACTGTCTGAGGGCAAACGCAATCTGAGCCCCTGGGTAAACTATTTGATATGCATATCATTTGATTATAACAAATCTAAACAGCAATTTTTTTTTTAAAGTGTATACTTACCTGTCAGACAAGAACAGTTGAGCCCATTATTGAGACACTGAGCCCCGTTGAGACATGGGTTGCTGACATTACAGACATCAGGAGTTGTGTCACATACTTTACTGTATGTCTGTGATGGGCAACTGAAAGCAAGTTTATAATGGAACACAATAGAGTCACATAATCAGAATTACATTCTCTGTAATAATGACTTTTGAAACAGAGATTGGCCAATCTTATTTTTAGCTCTATGCAAAGACACTATCTGATGTCTTTTTTTTTGTTTAATGAATATCATAAGTTATATATATTACAATTATCAAATTAAAATAATTAAAAAAGAAACCAATGTCAGAATTATTTACATTCCAACATAGTTGGCAAAACAACTGCCAAGATCTAAACCAATGTATATAGCTGAATTTAAGAAGGGTTTTCACTTAATTCAAATGAAATAGATATCCCTTATACAAAAAATATTTGTCAGTTAATTATTCTTCCCATTTTTTTTATCATTCAAAGGACCTTCATCCTAAATCTCATTATAACATCACTATAACATTAAACTAAAACATTCAATGTTTATAATAATTGAACAGCACTGTCAACTTTTAGCTAAACTAGATCTTACTTATAGCTTACAATACAAAAAAACTAATAGGGTCAAGTCACCCCTAGAGGCATAGTGAACAATAAACTTTATTTGCGCGACCCCCCCATTTTCCATGAATATCATATAGAAATATAGGCATATAAATAAAATATATTGAATAAAAATACAAATAACCTTAGAACTAAAAAATCTACAATAATTTTTATTTTTTTGGCACCCCCATGAGGGTGGCGCCCAGTACATCGTGCCCTCCTTGCCCCTCACTACGTTTCTGGTCATGCCTATTTACTTTTTTTCTTTTTCTCTACTCTACTAGAAACAAAAAAGTATTCAATCTTTTGTAAACAAATTTACCTCAGACATTGAAAATGTCACTTTAAAAAAATAGAATAATCCTAAGAAAATTTGAACTGAAGCTACAGGATATGTGTAGACATGTACCTGCAGTAGAAGTCATCCAACAAAGCGGTACACTTTGCCCCACCTTTGCATGGGTTGATATCACACAGGTTAATTAATGTCTCACACTGACGTCCAGTCCAACCAGGCGGACAACTACATGTGAAGTTTGAGTTGAGATCTATACAAGTTCCACCGTGCAGACAAGGTTGGGATAGACAATCATCTTCATAGAGCTGAATGTAGAAATAACAGAGCATCAATAGTAGTGCGAATCTTTGCTAACAAAAAAAAAATTCATTTCAAACATTAAAATACAAGCTACAATAACAAAAGAGAAGATACCTGACACATAGCTCCAGTGTAGTTAGTTTTACACACACATGTGTATGTGTTATTTCCATCTATACACTTTAGAGTCCCTGCTGTGCTGCATGCTGCTGTCACACAATCATCAACATTAATGTCGCAAAGGTCACCTATTTTTGGACAAGTTGTATTATTATGTCTGCAGAACACTGTCTTAAAAATATTTCTTGCAATACAATTTGTCAAATAAAATGTTTGGAGGAATAACTATGTAAGTGTACAAAAAAAGCTTTCAAGTCATATTGAGTTTGGAGGTGTGGTGGCCAAATGGTAAAGCGTTTGGCTTCCAAACTGAAGGGTCCCAGGTTTGAGACCTTGATTTTTTATTTCTGCATCTTTAGGGCACCTCAAGTCCACCCAGCTCTAATGGTTACCAGACATTAGTTGGGGAAAAGTAAAGGCGATTGGTCACTGTGCTGGCTACATGACACCCTCATTTACCATGGGCCACAGAAACACATTACACATTACCTTTACCTCATTGGCCCCATAGATTGCAAGTTCTGAAAAGGAAACTTTATTTCTAATATGTATTAATAATACCGCAATATTATCATCTATAGCATGCTAGTTGTGTAATAAAAAAAAATATTCATTCTATTTAGCAATCTGTAATAAACAAAATGTTAACAAACCAGTGAATCCTACAGGACAGAAACATGTGGTACTTGTTGAGTTTGTGCCTGGACAAGTCTTAATTTCATGCTGACAGTTGGCCCCTTCATATCCATCTGGGCAAATACATTTATAGTGGAAACTTGTGGTGTTTGTCACTTCACAAATGCCTCTGACACAAGGTTTCAGCTCTTGGCAGACATCTCTCAACAAACAGGGCTTGTCAGCTGACACTACAAGGACACAGTGCTATGAGGTAAAGCTTCAGTCAAGTAGGGTGTGTACAAGGAGAACAAAGATCACGACAAGTTGTAACATATGGGAGAAAACAACAAAAGTAAGAAAAATATCAACTAACTTACACTTAAGAGGTATTGGTGAATACTTTTTTAAAATGTTGAATCCAAGCTATTGAGTTTAAATATTTTTGAAAAAGCATTGTGTGTTGTTCACACTATCAATTAGACTTTTTGTCTCTCAAGGTAATGTATCATTTGCAAGTTTAAAGAAGCTTCTTTAGTAAATGCACTGAAGAAACACAGTGTTGAATAATATTTTTTTTTAAAGTTCAATATCTTCAAACCATAGACATAAATAAATATAGACTGGCCGATAATAGAGTTTTATGAAACGAAAATTTGTGACTTGCATTTCTGTGTACTTTATTTATGTCTAGGAGTTTTGTTTAATCTCTAAGACTGAAGATCATGCAATTTTTCAGAATTCGGAAATCCGAATACAATAGATATACATGTTTTCAAGTTACATGAAGTTATTTCCTTTTTCCAGTCTATATTTATTTATGTCTATGCTTCAAACTCAATGGCTTGAAAATAATACTCAATGATGAACACAAGATTAGATTTTATAAAACTTAAAAAAAGCTTCAGCTTGAAAGTAGGGTCACAATGTTAGGAATATAATCATATATATATTGTTATGATCTCTCCTACTCCAGCCTTCTGTAAACACTGCTAAACACACAACACATCAACACAAGAACCTGACAACAAAAGCTCCAAATAATCTGGTACTTTAATAAGGGTCAAATAAAACAGCCAATATGACACAATTGGTAACACAATCAACTACTACAAGGTTAGACTGTATATATATATATTGTTATAACCCTATCGGCGCGAAAGGGTTAACTGTAGGTTCAATCAGTGAACATTAATACTGACAATTGGGAAGATATAGCTCTAGACTGCAACAGATGGAGAGAGACAGTGACAAAGAAAGCTATGGACAGTGAAAGTACATGGGTCTCAGCTCAGGAAGAAAAACGTACAATCCGAAAAACAGCCAGCTCATCTACCACCGAAGCAAAAGCCACCTTAACCTGCGCTATATTTGGACGGGAGTGTCTCTCCAAAATAGGGCTCCACAGCCACATGAGGAAGTGTGCTCTGGGATGAACCATAGTCATTCTATGACTGAAGGAGGCCAATGATATATATATATATATATATCCTCCTTCGTGAGCCCATTTCTCATTTCCTATTAACTCGAAGATGACTGTTGAGTCCAATCCTTGCTTTAAAAAGGAGGCTGCATATGTGGCATGGGTAGGTATGGTCAGTTGCAGATAGGCTTGCTTCTCTCAGCTTTTTATTGGTGTGGTACTTTTTCACGCTGGTCACTCTGCTTGCTTCATATCTCGTGACTCCGACACTCACAGCTTCATGCCATAAGGAGCAATGAATGTCAATATCACACTCCTTGAAGGGGCTCTTAAGGGTGTCTTTATAGCGTTTCTATTGACTCCCCTGGGTGTGCTTTCCTGCACACAACCCCCCATACAGAAGTCGTTTGGGGAGGCGATTGTGTGGCCTACTAAATTCTTATCTGAACATGCACCAGAGTGATCTAGGAACTAATAGCAAAATGTATAGATGTTTCTCATATATTATGAAATTGAAAAGCCATGTAATGGTTTGAATGTTTCTCTTGACTAACCTCTGCTCCTGGCACACAGGAACCTCATTTCAACATCGGTGCAGTTTAATCCTATATTTCCTGGACAAACAACTCTGTTGGTATCACATAAAACATTAGATGATAATTGTCCACCACTTTTTGAGCGACATTCTGATCTTAGAGGCTGTGTCCAGGTACATATTGATTCCTCAAACTGAAAGCATTGGACAAAATAGGATCAAAATATGGCATTTGGATATAGTTAAAATTTAGAATATTTTGGTATTAGCATAGAAAATGAAAAAATGTATACATTTATTTCATGTAAAAAAAAAAGTCCATATATGGTGATAGCGCACTAAATGTTATGTAAGTGGTTAACACTTATTTCTAGAGAGAGAGAGAGATGTAAATTTTTGTTTTTTTAAATATTGGATTGATTTAGCATAAGATATGACTGTGCTCAAAATTATATCTGTTATACATGTTTCAATATACACCAAAATTGTTAACATAAATAAATATAAGAAAAT
Organism: Biomphalaria glabrata; assembly: GCF_947242115.1. Classification (NCBI taxonomy): domain Eukaryota; kingdom Metazoa; phylum Mollusca; class Gastropoda; family Planorbidae; genus Biomphalaria; species Biomphalaria glabrata. The sequence goes on along the minus strand of NC_074712.1, from coordinate 11,104,635 downwards.
CAAAATGCACTAACAAGAAACAAAACAAACTCACAGCTGATGATAAATTAACTAATCCCTCATTGAAACCATTTTCAAAGCCTCTAGGTGTGATCCATGGTGTGTAGAATGTAGTCTCTGAAATAGAACAATGCACATAAATATATATATATAATATATATTTATAAAACCCCTCCTTTGAACAATCTCATTTCCTATAAACTCAACATAATAAATCAATGGCCTCAACAACACTAAACACATATGAAATTAAATCCAATTTTCATGTTAAAATAAAGTGTTTCAACTTCGCATTATATAAATAGTTTAAAATTTTTGCTTTAAAAAAAAAGTTTTAGCCATTCAAACTGTGTATTCACATAAAGGAAACAAATTTCCTGGAAAAATTGATGTAATGAAAAATTGTGAACAAATTTTGTTTGTTTTGATTATTTTAGTTTGGGTTTCTATTCAGAAATGAGTGATAATAAACTTATAACAAATAATGATTTTATTGTTTGTTTGTTTTTAATGACCTTTATATATCTATATTTTAGGCTATAACATGCTCAGTGCACTCTGGTCCAATCTTTTTCATGGACAGGGGGAGGGAGTATCTGGTTTTCATGCTTATCTTATATAATACAGATGTTACTTCAAAAAAGAAGATGATTACGTCCTATTAAACAATGACTTAAATTCTTCCAAGTCACTGGTTTTCCTGGCTAATAGCACTAGGGAAGAAGGAGCATTTGTACAAATTTGCATACGGAATGAGGAATGTGCCTTTATCTTTGTGTCTTTCTGAGTCTTGGGCACTCCACTTAACAAACATTGCCCAATACAAATTTCTAATCTACAATGGGATTCAAACTATTGCCACCTCGTTATGTAGCTCAACAATTTACACATGTCTCACAAATTTGAGTCAATACATTTGCACTCTTGAACTTAGATTTCTAAAATTATATTCTAACAAGCACTTTTATTTACATATTTGTGACAAAAATATTTTTTTTAATAATTTTTTTGTTATTTGTATCTAGTTTAACTATATTTTGATACATGCATTTGGGGTCTTGTTTGTTACATTAGGTAAAACAATCATTTGTAATTATCCTAAATACCTGACTATCTTAATAGTAAATTAGAGACTATAATGCTTTGGACTTAGGGTTAGGGTATTTAATAATTAAGACTCAATGAACACACAAATCATTCAATCATTCAAAACTGTCTCCAGGCCAAAATTACTAGTGAAAAATAGAATTTTGTGTATGATGTTAACATTTTACAGAGTTCTTTCTAAAAGTAATATAACATATCTATATAAGCGACGTGGCACAGAATAATAATGAACTTGTACAATGCATCATTCAGGTGACAAACAATTAGGGGCTTAAATACAATTTGGGCTCATTTTATGAAGACTTTAACTACTAAATAAAACATTTATAGGGAGTGAAAGTACTCAAGCACCATTCTAATAATATACAAAATGATTCTGTGTCACCTGTTGTATCGTGACATTTCTTCAGGACTGCTACAGTCTTATTGGTAGTAGAAGCCACACTGGCACTGCTGCTGACATTTGCAAATGTACTGCACAAGCTTGTATTGAAAGTGTAGGTGAATCCATCACATAGTTCATTCTGTAGGCAACTAATATGGCATTCTTTGTAATTAACAGTTGATGAAGATAACAAAGTTCCTGCCAGAGTCTGATCCACAAGGTACTGGAAGTCACAGATAGGGCCTTTAAATAAAGAAAAGAATGTAATCAATATTAAATCAAACAAGCATTATCGTTTTTCTTTATTCAAGAATAGATATTTACATTGATTAAATGATGGTCTAGATAAAAATATATATTTTGTATAAAATAAAAAATACAATTATAAATTATAATAAATTAAGACAACTATTTCTTTTTTCTCACTACTAATGTAAAGGTTTTTAATATTTTTAAACTTAAAAAATATTTGAAGCATTGAAGTACCTTGAGTATAGTAAATAGTGTAGGTCAAAGAGCATTATTTAGCAAGTTAAATGGTATATAAGACTGAGCATTCTAACCTTATAATATCTAAAAGTAAATAAATATGTGCTTTTATAACCTAACTTCACTAATAAGGTAAACAGCCATTAAAAAGATTGTTTCATAAGTCTAGTTACTTTGGCAGTGTTTAAACATACTTGAAAAAATGTATGTAAAATGAATAACTCCTACAATTAGTTGACATCATCACTCTACAACATTTACAGGGAGGTGTGGGGGGACAAGGTTCAAATCCTGGTGAAGACTGGGCTTCTGGGGACACTCAGCTCTAATGGGGAAAAGTAAACAGGTGGTTGGTCATTGGACCACATGACACCCTCTTTAACAGTGGCCCACAGAAACAGATGACCTTTACATCATCTGCCCAATAGATCTCAAGGTCTGAAAGGGGAAGTTTACTTACAATATTTACAAAATCTATTGGACCATTTTTAAATTTAAAAAAAAAAAAGAAAATGACATGCAAGTAGACCATTTTTATTTTTAAAGACCCAACCACAATGTTTTTATACTTGCATTATTTGTTGCAATTATCTATTTCTATCCAAAAATATATTTCATTATTTATCACAAATGTTCACCTAATACTTCACTTACCTTGAGTATAGCCAGGTGAACAGGTACATAAAGGTAGGCCAGTATTGTAATCAATATCACAACTTGAAGCATTCCTACATGATCCACAGGTAAGTTCAGGCAGCTCACAGTTAGTGCCCTTAAAGCCAGTCACACAGGAACAAGTGTAGGAGTTGTTTACCTTTTCACATGTTCCTCCATTCCTACATGGTTCAGTGGCACAAGCATCTGTAGATCAATAGAGAGTAAGCTTAATGATTTATACTTTAAGAGGAAAGTGCATGACCATATGTTTAAGAACTTCTCCATTGAGCTCAGGTAATCCACATGCTTCACTACATTAAAGCAGAGCATTAAGAGTTTCTTGTTCTAAACTTGTTTAGATTAGTTTGTCCTTTTAACCCTGGTCTTTTATGTTTCTTATGTCCACTAAGCACCTTAAGCCAAAACTGATACTCATTGAGAGTGCTTCTTAATTAAATTATTATTAAGTGTTGGCAGAGTGATTATCTCCTTAGCTACCAATTCATGGGCCTTGAGTTTGTTTTCTAGGAAAAAGGGGCTATTGTTAATTATGCTTAGTCCAGACAGCTCTACAGGAATCTAGAAATAGGTTGTGGAAAGTGAAGGTGGTTAGTTGTGCTGGCCATAAAACCTCATTAGCTATTGACCAAGGAAACAGGTAAGCTTTACATCATATGCCCCATAGAGCCCTAAGTTTCTCTCAGAGAAACTTTTTTTTTAAATGCATTTACATGTCACCATTTAAAAAACATTCATTTTAGATATGAAAGATTCAATAGTGAAATTTTTTAAGTTGCTGATGACTTAAACACTAGCTTTTGCATGTTATTAGTATACAATAGCAAAACAACAGAAGTTATTGTTTATATTTCAAAGCCTCCTAAAAAATGACTGCTTTAAAGCAAGGCAATTAGAAATAATGTTAATAACTATGTATGTATTAAAGTACTTGTGTCTGCTGACCATTAAGTTCAGTACAAAAGTGTCCAGAGTAGCCAGGCTTGCAAAGACACACAGCATAGATCAGGTCGAGGGGTTGGCAAAGTCTTGTGCCTTTATTGTCACACCTGAGTCTGTCACAAGCTGATACCTCAGGAGTTTCACATCTACAAATAAAAGTTCAACAATGAATGACATCTCTCAGTAACACCAAACATTACTTGATTTCATGTATTTCTTAAAAGCTTGTTACATGCATTCCTCCTAAACATTATTTTGACCACTCATCACAATTTCATCACTTTCTTTCTGCCTCAATCGCAAATAAAAAGTAAGTTTGAACTGAAAGCTATTTTGAGTGTTTCTTTGAAGGTGATGAAAGTTAAAGGCTGGCTTCACATCATTTGTTTGTCCTTTAATTAAGCAACATCCTATTTATGTTGTTTTTACAAAGCTATATCAACTCACTCTGTTGTCTGTCTCTGTTTCTTTTTTTCATTCTTGGATCAAGTTGAAACTTTTGCACAAGTATTCCTTGTATCTGACAAGACATGAATCAATTAGTTAATTAATTATTGGTGATTAACTATTTTGTTTGATATTGAAATAAGGGGAATAAATGCTACTTAATGAGAGATGCGGATATATATATATGGATTTAATCCCCTTATTATGTTTTGACATGTTTTTCCCCACTTCTCATTCTCAGATCAAGTTGAAATTTTCCAAAATATTCATAGTCGATGACAATACACTAATCAATCAAAAAATTAACCAATTAATTAATTTTTACTAATTAATTAATTTTGTTATATATAGCAAAAAGGGAGACAAACCTTGCCCCTTTTCAGATAAATGGCAGTAATTTGCAGTTCTTTCCCATAGATAAGCTTTGTTTTTTAAAAAAAATCTTTTTTTTTTTCCTTTGCTTGTTATCTTTACAGTTGGGGCAGTAAATTTTTATTTCAGTACAAGAAAAAGAATAATTTATAAAGTAAGACCTTTGTCCAGTAAAGCCTTTTGTGCATACACAATGACTCTGGGTACCATTGTCAATGCAAGTACCATGACTGCTACAGCTGTCTGGCTTACAGTTGTTTGTAATAACTGGACAGTAACTGTAGGAATCTGAAAAAAAAAAAAAGTTCAGAACAATGCTTCCAGTATGTTAGAAATGCCCACTAAATGAAAGTGATCGAAACAGAATGTGAGTTTTAGGTGCTCTAGAGAGTTAAATCAGTAATTGTTGGTAATTACAATTATAAATGAAATAATTAGATTATGTTACAGTCCTGCTGTAGAAAAAAGTAGAATCCTGTTTGTAGAGAACATTAAGTTTTAAACTGGCACTGTGTTGAATAAGCTGTGGAATCTTTAAGCCAGAACATAAGGTAATATCTCAGTAATAAGTGAAGAAACACTCTTAGAGATTTTCATCTTTCTTAATGATCTGAAAGCATTCAAGTTAATCTACAAACAAATGATAAAAAGCTATTCCTAACTGTCTTACCTCCTTCACACAGACAATTCCCAGTTTGTAGAGAACAATAATTTTTAAACTGGCACTCTGTTGAATTACACCCACTCTCAACAGCTCTACAGAAAGTACTGGGCAAACCTAAAGGACAAAAGTACATAGCAAAGTAGTAAGGTTCAGGTGGGCACAACATGGCCTAATTGTGCCGAAGTGCCAAAAACCTAAAATATCAAATAATAATGGTTCAAGTTTACTTTTGATAATAAAAAAAATTCTTCCATATTAAAGTTATGAAACAATAATTAGCTTACCAGTGTGGCAACTATTTTGGTCATCTGAAAAAAGAATCAAATTGTTGCTGTAGTTTTCAAATATTAATGTGTGTAGTTTAACATTAAAAGTATTTTAATGAAACATTTGTTTCAATGAACATCAAAATATTGTTTTTAATAATGCAGCTTAAATTAAATTTCATCACTAGCCTATACAAATTGGGTCGACAACGTTCCATTCCAGTATTCCACCATATTCATTAAAATCACAGATTGATACATTGGATGATGGATGATACCCATCACTGCAGCCAAATGTGGTAACATCCCCATAGTTGTAGCTTGAAACATTGACTGTTCCATACTGAGGAGCTACAGGGTCAGGACAAAAGCCATCTGAAAACAAGCAACAATAAAATACTAGAATCAAGAAAAGTCTATGAAAATTTTTTTTTTGCGTTAAAATACATTACTTGTTCAAAATAAATTAGTACCTTCTTATAGATGCCATTGAATTATTTCATCACATCCAATGTTATAAAAAAAAAGTTTGCATGTTTTCATTTTAAATTTAAGACAGGTAATTGTATTTAATAAGCCTACATATGGATTATCAAAGTGCTTACTTCCTCAGAGTTGATTGGAACTAGAAAATAAGTCTGTTATTATCTTGTGAGTTCAATCATGAATCATTGTTTCATAACCTCTTCATTGAAATTTATGTGTCATTTTTTAAACAGAGGATGTAGGCCACAACATGGGAGACCCTTCAGACAGAGTCATTCTTTTGTGAATTTTTATGACCAATGAGTCCTCTCTGAATAAAATATTCATCTTTTTTGGAAGGAAAAGTGTTAACAACTTAGAGGTTGTATGTAAATTAATATTTAAAAGAAAAAAATCAATAGCCTTTTTGGGGGGCTTTTCTGTAAACCAAATAGCAAAAGAGTTTAGGAGCTTCCAGCTAAAGAACACAATGCAGTGGCTGATCTTTGGGCGCCTCTGTGTCCACCCAGCTCTAATGGGTACCTGACGTTAGTTGGGGAAAAGTAAAGGTTGTTGGTGGTTGTGCTGGCCAAAGGACACCCTCGTCAACAGTGAGCACAGCAACAGATGACCTTTACATCATCTGCTCTATAGATCGCAAGGTCTGAAAGGGGAAACTTTACTTTTACTTTATTTAAAGAACAGACAGAAAAAAAGACAAAGATCAAAATATGAGGCTTATGTCTATTATTTTACTAAGGTTTCAAAACAGTATTAGAATTAAGACATCATATTATATTATTAATTTCTATCTTAATGATTTAAATTATAGAAACAATTTTTTTTCATACATTATTAAAAACTCACAAATGCAATAAATATTGTTAAAATCCCACAGTCCATTCACACAGTAAACATTGACAAATATTTCTTGATTGGACAGAAGATAAGGAAGTTCACATTCCATTCGGAAGTAAGTTCCATTTCTAGTGGATGTAATTAACAATGCAAGAGCTCCAACAGAAAGGTAAGCTTCAGGTGTTCCACAATCTGAAGGCCAGGCTGAGAATAGAAATTTTGGTCTTCAATAATCTCTAGATATTCCAGAAAAAAATATATTAAATACTTTTTAGACTTAGTTGTTGGTTGTTTTTTTTTTTACAGAGATTTTATTTTCACATTTATGTACAAATATCAATTTAAACAGAAACACTTGCATTTAATGATGTACTATGTAATCTTATATGTGAATTGTATCAGAGCTTATAGTTGAACAGTGTGGCAAAACATTTTGGGAAATTTGTTTTTTCTAATGCCCTGAAAAAGGAATCTCAGCCTAAACATTACATAGTTGTCTATTCTTCCCTCTACAATTTTGCTGGTACTGTTTATTTCTTATATGCATTTACACTGCCTTTCAATTGATTAATTCAGTTAGGCTAGTTTGTTAGTTGATTGTCATGAATATTCAGAAAAAAAAAGTAGAATTAGAGTTTTTTTTTTTCATTGCTTTGGTATACCAAAGCTTTCATGTTTATTGTACCATCAGTGTTCTATGGCTCAATCTTTTGTGAACCAGTCAGGGGAGGGGGGGTATAAGGTAGAGAATGTTTTCCGTTCTGACTTTAGGTGCACAGCAATCAGAATTCTGTCCGAGTCAGGATTTGGAATTGAACACCTTCAAAAGGTAGCCAAGTGGGTTTTGCCCCTCAGCCATGCATTCTGTTTAAATGTAATAGTTCTTACCTGTTTCTTATTTATGATTATAAAATCAACTTTTATTTTTGTATTCAATTAGGACTAGAATAAAAAATTAAAATATTAATGACTATGCTATAATTGCTTAGAAAAAAATAGCCACAAAATTAAGGCCACTATCCTTATGAAGTGCTTAACATTTTCTAGAAGCCTCAAGTGAGAGGGAAAAGGTACTAAAGTGGTCCTGCATTTATAACACAGTGTTTACTACCTCCACAGTCATAGCTGTCTCCTTGAAGCTTGTAACTCAGTGTACTTGGGTCATAGAGACAAGTCCTGGTCCTATTATCTTGAACTTTCCCTGACCTGATGCATACTATGGTCACATTAGTCAAGTAATCCACTGGAACACTGGGGATCACCTGAGCAGGTGGGTATGCTAAAGGAGGCAGTGTATCAGGTGCGCATTGAGCAACTATTAAAGAAAAAAAAATTAAACCAGGTAAAAATAAATCTTAAAATACCTTAGAATGAGGTGATTTTCTTATTTCTTGTAGACCTACATAGCTGTTATTTTGCTAGATATTACTACTTAGGGTGCATCATTTCATCTCAAATAAATGTCTTTATTAGTCAATGATTTTTCCTTTAACTTTAAAACCAATAAAAATCTATATGTAAATATAGGTCAAAGTTCACCTTTGCAATAAGGAGCGCTTGGAGTCCAACTTCCTGAACCTGTACAAGTGACTTTATTTGTGTCAGTGGCTAAGACAAATCCAATGTTACAGCTGAATGCCACTGTGTCATTGACATGATAGGTTGCTTGAGGATTTAAGATATAGCCGTTGGACAGACTGACAGCTTCACACACATGTACTGCAACATAAGTAAAATAAGACATAATATTAGAGTTTATTTAAGTCAGTAAAGTAGTAACTTCAGCATGAAAATCAAATAAAATGAGAAATAGGATCACGGGACTAGCTTTGTCAGGTCAAACAGATCCAAGGTTTGAATTTAAATTATACATAATTCCTAAGCATACTTAAGACTAACACTAAGACTAAGACTACTTTATTGATCCTTATGGAAATTTGTTGTGATTACAAGAACTCTTTTCTCATATAAAAACAACACAACAGAAAAATTCACATAAATAAAACAGACACAACATAAAGAGTTCATTCAGCGACTACACAGGCATCTTGGTGTTGATGAAGTCTGACCGAGTAAGGTACGAACAAACGAACGAGAAGGATTCAATTAATTAACTTGAGGCTTGACATAAACAAGTTTTGATAGTACATAAATTTGCACTTGTTAATGAAGAGATATTCAAATAAATATCAAGTTTTAATTAAGAAAAAAAAAACAGTTCTTTCACACACAAAAAAGTGTGTATATTGAAGATTTAATGTAAACAATTTCATTACTATTATCCCCATTGGTTTTGATTCAAAATAATCAACTTAATTATATTAATTAGATAATATGTAGACACTTACAAACACATGTGTGGTTGATATGATATACATCTCCAGCTCTTAGTCCGGTTTCACCAGTGGGAATAAAATAACCATTAGAGCCATTATACATATACAGTTCATAGCCTGGTTGACATTTGCAGTTGTAGCCTCCCACTGTATTGGTACAAAGCTGACTACAATTGCTAATAGACTGTTGGCACTCATCAATATCTTAAATTTCAAATATAAAATGAAAATTAAGTGAAAAAAAGCATGTTTGTATCAACAAAGTACTTTTTTTATTGTGGCTCAAGATAAAGATAAACATGTATCACTATCTGTTGTACACTATATGCTAGGAATATGTTTACAGCAAAAAAAATTTTTTTTGATGAAAAACCAACATACTTCATCAACAAAAGAGCAGCCTTTTATTTTTGGTCAATAATATGAGCCATATTGAAAATTAAGTCATTATATTTTATCTCTACACTGATTACCCCCCCCCCCCCCCCCCCAAAATGGTTTAATGTAGTTTTTTTTTTTGTGAGCCATAGATCATTTTCTGAGGCCAAAGTTTGAATCTCAGGTATTGGAATCTTTACTAAAAGAAAAGTTTTTAAAATCAACCAGCTCCTCAAAACATGGAACTCTATAAAGTTTTGGATGTCAATTTAACAGAAGAATCTTACTAGAACAAAAAAAGCAGTTCTAACCTTGACAGGAACTGCCTTGTTTGAAGAATCCACTCTGACATTGACACTCATATCCTCCTATTTTTCCAACACATGTCTCATTAATACTACAAGGTGATAGACTACAGTAGTTAAATGTGGATACTGAGATAGAATAAAAAAATTAAACACATTATAAAAATGTTAAATCAAGTACAACAGATAAGTATCTATTTCTTTTTAATTTCATTAATATTGAAATGTAGATGTCTTCTAAATTTCATAAGAAAAGATTATGCATTTGATAAATACAATTCCATTTTAATAAGAATAAAAGGTACCTTCACAGACTGGTGAGGTGCCAAATGTCATACTACTCTGGCATTTAATATTTGTTACATTTCCTGATGTGCCTTTAATGACATAGCCTGTGATGCACTCTACAATGACCGTAACACCAAAGGCTACACTCAATGCATTTGTTTTTACTGTTGCATATGGTATATAAGGAATGACACAAACCAGACCTGTAAAGAAGAGCATATTTTACATATGAGCATATAATCTTCTTATCTTATCTTATATTATACAAAAAAAGACCTTGGTGATGTTTTATCACACTAAAATCTGCAGTATTTTAAGTTTTAATTTCACTGCCTGGTATGGCAACCTGAGCATTAAATATTTTTAAAAACTTCATAAAATCATAAATGAGGCTGGTAAGGTCATTGGCAAAAAACAAAACCCATTTGGGCAGCTCAACTGTTAAAGAAAAATATTTATAAGAAAGCTAAAAATATTTTTAAAACAAAAAATACCCCTCTGGCTCAGGATTTTGTGATTTTACCATCACAAAGGAGATACAAGACACCAATAACAAAGACAAACAGACACAAAACCAATTTGTTCCCCCTGGCAATAGAATCATTATATACTATTCAACTATCTGATATAAACATATCACATGTAAATTTAGTGCGAGTCTGGTGTGAATGTATACTTTGGTTTTCTATATATTTTGTTTGGTGTAATGCACTAATTGTAAGACATATTTTTTATGGATAATAAAAGATTATTATTATTATTATTATTATGTTATGTTAGTTTTTTTCGAGGTAAATTTTTTTTTCAAAAGTGTGAGGGAGATACAAACTTTTGCATGAAGGAATCTGGCTGCTCCAATTTCCATCCCTACATGCTACGTTTGGGAAGCCAATCAGTTCATAGCCGTTTAAACACTGAAATCCATAAACACTTCCTAGTTCTGTACCATTGTCCTGGATCAAATTGGTTATAGCTGTTGTATTCAGTGATGGACAACTTTGAAATGCTGAAATCACACAAAAGTACAAAACTAATATGTAGGCTTACTAAGCATAGAAATATTAATAATATAAAAGGGACCAGTGTTTAAAATGCCAAAATGAAAGTAAAGACAATGACAGTTAAACAAGTTTATTATATAGCTAACTTTATTAAGTCCCAAAGATAAGTAACATTGGTAATAGATATTTTACAATTGTAACTGGTGGCATAACATCCTTCTGACTAAGGCTTTCAGTTCATTTCTATGAACAGAAGGGGGCCATAGAGCATAACTGGTGACAATTGTTCTAATTCCACGTTCACTTCTACCTATTCCTTAGTCTGATGAACCATTGGGGCAGCACACATGATCTGTCTTTCTCTATTCCTCTCTGTCTTTTACCATGGATATGATCTATTTCAATAACAGATTCGTCCATTCAAATTCCATTTATATTTTTACAAATGTTTAATGAAAGCAGTACTTTTGTTCAAATGTTTTTTTAAGTCATTTTATTGCCCTTTCTAACTAATTTAACTATATAATGATATTTGAAAATGTTCAATAACAGTCACGACAATATAATATAAAGTAGCAACTATGTTAAATTTGATAAATGTTGCATCCTACCAACACAAGAAGGCGGGGCACTCCATGTTCCATTCATAAGACACTTCACAGAGGCTTCACTAGAGAGCTTGTATTGAGAGTAACAGCCATAATTAACTTCTGAGCCATACACTACTCCACTTGAAGACAGAATGAAGCCATTTGAAATTGGAGGTGGCAAACCACAGTATCTGGCTGTGGAAACAAAAACATTGGCAGATCTTAATTTATTCATTCATTTAACACAATATTCAAAAATTAATGGAGAAAAATTAAAGCTAAATTTTTCTTAAATCAATATTTTTTACCATATAGAAATTTGTCAAAGCTTAATATTGTTAAAAAAAAAAGATTTAACATACAAAATAAAATCAGAATTGTTAAAAATACATATGGGTGTTCAGGTTGTAAGTGAAAAAAAAATTCATAAACAGCATACAACGTATTATATTTTAGGAATGGTTCAAGCATCATTTTGTTCACATGTAAGGATTATAGTGTTCTAAAAGTGTAATATTAATTTTTAATTTGAATATCAAATCATTAGTATAAAATGAACAACTGTAAACATTAAAGGAAAAATCTAAAATAAAAGTGGGATGTCTGAAAATTTAGCATTTCTTTCTATGTACTCACGTGTGCAGTTAGGTATTCTCTGAACATTCCACTGGCCACCATAGTTACAGACCATCAATACTTGGGATTTAATTTCTTTACTGGACTTGGTGACTTCATAAAACTCCTCACTATCAAAAACATGTCCAGTTCTACAAGTTACATTCAGCACAGACCCATAGGGGTAGCTGTTGGCTGATGGTTGAATTAGTGTGTTGTTGTTAAATGTTGGTCTCACGCAATCTGAAACATATTGTAAATAAGTGTATCTCTTAGGTATGATCAGAATGGGTGACTTATTTTCATATTCACATTATAAATTTTTGGGAGTATTATATAAATTACAAAAGTTTCTTTCATAAAAGTTAATGAAGTATATAGGTTGATCAAGCCACAAATTTCTAAGTTTTAATTCTTGACCAATAGACCTAGAGGTAAAGCAAAGAGATCAAGAGATAAACAGCTAATTCTCTCTGGACCAACAATGCCACAGAATAGCTGTCAACATAACTTCTTTATTTCAATTGTACGAACCATTGTAATTCGCATACTACTTAATTAAATATAGAACGATTTTCCTCTACAAAATATTAGTTTCTACAGCTTTCGATTTGTTTTTTAATTGAGACACAAATAACAAAAATAATCTATGATTTTTGTTAACCTTTTGACAGTCCCTAGAAAGAAAAGCCACTAAATATTTTGTATTATTTATCTGTCCATCTGTCCCATTAAGATGTCAAAGACTAAAAGTGCTTTTGAAAATTTAGCTTCACTATAGTCTTCATTATGCAAAATACTTGCAATGGCTACTTTTGGTCTTCTGAATGAGTATTTTTATTTGTTTTAAAAATTAATATGAGTTTATGCAAATACATTTAAATGCAAAAGGCAGTTGGTGCTAGGCATCATTCAACTTGTATACATTGCATACTGTTGTTATTCCAATTACAACATTGTGCAACTTTGAAAATGACAAAAGAATTTCATAAAGATCCTGACATATCTTTTATAAAACAAAGGATGTTTTATGTTACAAATGATCTGATAGTTTTTTCAAGCTCATTGTTGGTAAAGGGCTGAGCTTCCGAGCTGAGAGGTCATAGGTTCAAATCTCTTTAAAGGCTGGGATTTTTTGGAACTTCTGGACTTTTAGGATGCCCCTGAGAGTAGTTAAATCGAGTTAGTTAGGGAAAGTAAAGGCAGTTGGTCATTGTGTTGGCTACATGACACCCTAGTTCTGCCAAAAACAAATAAACAGAAAAATAAAAAGAGTTGTACAAGTACTTCAAGATGATTTTAGCCTAAATAATTACCTGCTGAGAATGTAGCTTTAAATCCTCTGGCATTAAGTATAGCACTTGTTCTAAATATAATTACAAGTTTCCCACTAGGTTCAGAAAAATTTGTTGGTGTAGTTACTGTAATGCTATTATTGGTATTCTCCAAAGTAGATACATCTAAATCTAAACCAGGAAACAACTAGAGAACAAACAAAATTGATTGATTTCATCATAGGGAACAAAATCATTTGGTTCAAAATAAATTGTTTCTACTCTTAGATTTTACACTTGATTGAACAAGTCCAGACTTATATTAATATTTAGATCTAAAATACTTGTACACCTATTGGTGAAACGCTTCATAAGAAAACTTAAAAGAGATTCTATTTAAACATAAAAAAACACCTTTGGGTATAGATATTTTATTTTTTTTATCACAGAAAAGATACAACACACTTAGCATTACGTCAAACAGACACAAGAACCCTTTTGTTCTCCTTGCAATTAAACCACTGAATAGAAGACAACTTTATGATTTAAACTCACATGTAATGATCAAGTGAAACTATGAATATAAAAATTAGTTTTTTATCATATTACTTTGTTTTGTAACATACAATAATGTATTGTTATGTGTAATGCACAATTGTAACATACATTTACTCAAAGATGATAAAGATTGTTTTTAGTATATCAATTATTTTATACTACTCTGTACCAATACAGTTTAATGTCATTTGAACTGTAAAAAATCTCTGATACCAAAAATTGGTCATCTTAAAATCTAGTGAAAGAATCTATTTCACACTGAACAAATTAAGTACAGACTGTATCAGAGATTTAAATCACAAAATTGATTACTTTATAACTGAACATTAACCTTTGTAAAAAACAAGAGAAAATATGAGAGTACATAAATAATGTGGAGTGCCATCAGAGAAAGCTAATCATTTCATTCACATCTGCATGTATTTTAATCAAAGTACTGATAAGCCAGGACACTAGCATCAAAATACCTCTCTTAAAGATCAACTGTCTGATCTGAAAACCACAGCAAAATACTTGTCAGATAACAAAACTAGATATTTTCAACAATGTGTTGGGACATTAGCAACAGTTTTGTAAACTTTCCTATACAAAGAGCTCATAATTTCTTCTTTGGAATAGAAATTATACAATGAGCTCATTATGTCTTGTTTCAAATAGGAGTTGTTTTTTTATAGTGAAAACAGGATGTGCATCATTTTCTTATTATTTATTATCATTATTATTTTTCAAAATATTATTTTTAAAGAATTCTTTTATTCAGAAATATCCCTCTTTGCTTAGGGTATGGGGAGGATTCTTCAAATCCAAATTTGGAGCTATTGGGTTAACACAAATTTCATATGACTTCTATCTGGTTGGTAACATACCTTCTAGCATGTGAATTATGAAGTTCTAGACAAAAGCTGATATTTGCACAACAAAAAGAAAAAAAAAACACTTAATATTTAAATGTTCATACCAATAATTCATCAGAAGGATGAATGTCAAAAGTATTATCCCACAGCAGAGTGAAACTTTTGTTAGATTTGGTTTTTATTTTCCAAGTGCAAGTCAGAGAGTTACTGTAAGCAGAATAAGGAAATCCAGGTGAAGAAATTTTTCCAAAGTCTGAGTCCAGCACAACAGAACAGCCTAAAAAAGCAAGTAAATAATCTTGTCTTTTAATTAGTTAACTACTGAAAACACAATAAGACCATGGCTTCAAAAATTAAAAACTTTATTTAAATGTTTTGTACCTATTCAATGCAATTAATGGTTATTGTTGTAAGTTTCACAGATTAAGGAGCAAATGTGTTTAAATGCAACTTTGAGATACTGATGGATTTCTTGTTAATTTCTGCTGTTTCAATGAAGAAAGGCAAACACAAGAAGTTCTAAAAGATGCTGTGACTTACATTAGGCATTGATCACCAAAATTTTTATGTTAACTGGTATTTTTTTAGTGCTATTCTTTTATAGGTTTAGAACAAATGATGTTTTTACTAAAAAGAACTTTGTTATTGAGGTGTTTTTTTTGTTTTTTTTTGACACAGCTACACTACTGTTGCATCTATCTGTAGTTCTTAACCCAGGGATGTGAGTGTACTCCTATTTAAAGGTAACATGGCTTTACCTCTACACCATGTTGTAGGGTATAAGGTTCTTTTCTTTGTATGCAATGAACTTGTGAATTACATGTTCCTAATTTGTTCAAATACTACAAAGTGCCTAGAGATTAAAAAAGAAGGGAACATGCTTGTATTATTATTATTAGGTCTTGCATTTGGATTTAATAAGAATTCCAGCTGGGTTTGTTTTTTTCATAGAATCATGCTGTTGAAAGACCAGCTGGGTTGTTTTTTCATAGAATCATGCTGTTGAATGACCAGCTGGGTTGTTTTTTTCATAAAATCATGCTGTTGAATGACTATCTGTTCTTTAAAATTATAGCACTTATAATAAAATAGATTTATTTAACAAAATAGTTGGTCCAATCATATATTCTAATCTATGTCAACATATTTCATTAAAAAAAAAAAAACTACAAACCTGTTTCATAAGACAAGTTGAATCCCCTTTTGGCCTGATTGATCAACTGTTGGGTTCTAAAGAGCAAGTATACATGTGGGCCAGATGACAGAATGTCCCTGCCAGATGATGTTAATGACGTCATCTGAGCCAGCACTGGAGATGATGCATCAATCCCATCATACACAGAAATATAGTCTCCTTCAGCCAGTTCAAGATCTAGAATCTAAAATTAATAAAATTGTGTAAATGTAAGTAATTACAATACCAAAGATGATTTAGATAACTTTCTGTAGAATAATTTCTAACAGGAATAAAAATGTAAAAGAACAAAAAAAATATTTACCAAGATAGCAGCCTACTTTTTTCAATAAAGTATTACACTATGACTACTTTTGACACCTATTCTTCAAAACAAATTATGATTCAAACTAACTTTTAAATGTAGAATCTGCCTCTGTTGTCTAGAACTAATGATGTAGACACTCTCTTGATTTGGAAGATAGGGAGAAGGATATTGAGGTGATGAGAGAAACTGGATAAATTTTTCCCCTATTAATGTCTCCCCAATGTCTTCTTCCTGAGCAAAAACTGAGGGGGAAAAAAGTGGAAAAAAAAAAAATTTAATGGACATGAAAATTGATAGAAATTATAACAAAACATGTTTTTAAAAGTTAAATTACTTTTTTAAATCTTTTTTTTTTTTGTATTATCTTTGTATATTGAGAAATGAAATTAATATTAGACTTAAATATGTATCTCATTGGAAAAAAAACATTTTTTTAATGTTCAATTACTCTAAAAAGTATCAGAGCATAATATGTAGTGTTGAAAATGTAATAAAAAAAACTATACATTGTGCATATGGCAGCCAATTAGTTTTTTAGGCTGTTTTGTTGTGCTGACTCTGACTCAGGAGCCTCCAATTTAAACCTTGGTGAGGACTATCAGAATTTTTTTATTTTCATTTCATCCAAAAGCCCCCCCACATCTCTTATGAATTGAGGATGTGAATAAAAAATATAAACCATCTATGCTTTATTTAGTATTACCAAAATAATTAATTGCCTTAGACATTCTACAATGATTAAAATTATAAGATAATTTTTTGTATTAGTGTTATTGAATTAAATATGTTACACTACCTCTAGACCAAAGAGCATTGAAACCTTTGCCTTGTTTGGAACTATCAGATGTAAATCTCACAATCAAAAAGTTGTTAAAACTTCTGAGTGTATAATTAGTCATCTGACCAGAAAGATGTTTTAGTGACATCGAAGAGACTTCGGATTTACCTCCACCAAAGATGACTATTTCATCTATACCTAATTCAGTGTCAATATCTGTAAACTAAATGTTAGAATTCATGCATCAAAATGTAGCTGTTTAAGCTGCCTATAATTATTTCAATATTGGTTTCAATATCCATATCCTATTAGTTTAATAAATCTAGACTTACGACCATCTCAACGACTGAGCCAACAGAAGTCTCTATAGTCCATTGACAAAAACTGTTAGGACTGTATGGTTTTGGATAGCTAATAGAGCTGAAAGACCCTGATTCATTTTGGTACATATATTTACAAAAGGATGCTGAAAAATAAAAAGCATAATAAGAAGTTGCAGCACTGCTATTTTTAAAAACCTGTGTTAACATTAATATCTCGCACATGTAAGGAGCAAAGATCCCACCCCCCTAAACATCTGTAGTTCTTAACATGTTTCATTAGCTAAGATAGTATGAAGACTAAAAATAACAGATTTACTGCTGTAGGGGTAAACAACTGTATAGAGATGGGGACTAATACTAAAATAACACTCCACCATTTTCCCACTTATCTTTGTCAAACACCACCGCTTCTTCAGATTTTCCACGCTTTTACACAAGCGCAGCTCATTTCTTTTCTACCTCAATAGAGAACAACTATAGACAGATAAGTTAACTAAATCCTATTCTGCGTTAATTGTTTGTCTTTTTTTGTTTGTTTTGTAGCTGATGAAGGCCCAAAAGTACTTTGTTTTTACTTGGTTCGGCAGGGTTTCCTATATGCATGATTATTGTATTTTCTAAGATAGTATGAACATGTTATAGGTCCCAACTACTTTTTGAAAGAAAAACATTCCTACAGGGCACAAGAACAGTTTGAAGGATGTAAGGAAGAAAATATGGTTGGATAGCATCTTAAAAACAAGCAGAGGATCAAGACTAATACTTCAAGGATTATGTTTAGACCTGCTAAAACTTAATCAGAATTGAAATTGGGCTAACTACTAACAAACATTTATCTATAAACAAGATATGCTTTCTAAAAGACTGTATTTGTATCACAAAAAATAATGAAAGTTGCAGCAATTAATTTCATCTACTTACAGCAATTTATTTCATCTAATCCATCTTGACAATCTTCTTTACCATCACATCTATATTTTGATGAAAGGCAGATGTCATTTGAACACCTGAAGCTTTCTGTAAAAGAAGAGGAGTTGTAATTATATATATATCATTTTTATAAAATGACCCTTTGCTTCTGGCACATTGTGGTGCATAAGGTATATGACAAATGAGTTTGTGGTAAGAAAGCTACAAAAGAACTTTTGATTGACTCGACTTGCTTCAATAATAAACTTTACTTTTGTACAATTCCTTTATTGACTTAAATTCAAAACAAAACATAGAAGAAACAGCAGTCTTACCGCTATCACAAGCTTTATATTGACAGATAAAAGGGTTCTTATTCTCACAGCCAACCAGAGACCATCGATAATGTCCAGCATTATCAGAAGCAGACACACAACTACCATCACTGGAGTCAGGCTGGTCGCTAGACCAAAACCCTTGATACAAAGACCATGTGGTGCCATCAGACCATTCAGCAGCATCAGTTAAATTAGACTTTGTTTTACTTCTAAGACCTGAAAGAGTATATCATTATATATTGGTTGTTGTTGTTTTTTTCTTTAAAAAATTAAATGAAACGATCTATGTTGCTGATCTATCTTTAAAATTATTTTTTAGAATCTATGTAGGCCTAAATAAAATGTATAGCTTACCAATCCAATAATTTGATAATAAATTAGATTTTGCTAGTAATCCTATGTCATTATTGATATGAGCATCTTTTACTTGAACTAAGTCAGATCCTTGGCTAAAAAAAATATATTAGAAAAAGATAGATTAGACCTAAATCTCTATAGACTCTTACATATGCAAATAAATGCTAGACCTATTGAAACTAGCTATTTTCAAAATATTTTTTTTAAATTGAGGATTTACAATTGAAAGGATATTATGTCATTAGATCTGTGACTGTTATTATAAAGAGGCAAATATTTTAATAGTCTATCTACTCTTAAAATTTCCACTTCATAGTCATAGCATTGTGTTGCTTTGAACAGCAATGAGTTTCTAGTGTCTATATTATACAATATTCAATAGGCATATAGATATAGATCTAGTTGCTGTAGTGTTAAATTCTAAAATTTCATTATCAGGAGCTAATATACATTTATCCATGGAGCTTATCTACCTGAATACCTCATAGAGTTCAGTTTTATATATGTATAGTATATATATAGAGAGAGAGAGAAAAAGAGAGAGAGAGAAACTATGTAGATCTATAGATCTAGCTATAGATAGGGCCTACTATACTTAGAAAAATTTTGAAAGACATAACTCACTCACTCAAGTTAAAAATCATTCTTTGGGGTAGAGTCTACATTAGAGGGAATAATGAAGATACTTGTAAAAACTAAGAAAGGGTAGTTCAATGAAAAACTGGCTGAACTTGTGAAAGAATAGACAGGCCTGTCTCCGAAATTTGTTATATTCTGCTAAGGCTAAGGACAGCTGCTAACCGGGAGGATTGGAGGGATTAGGCTAGGATATGCGAACTGTCACAATACGATACTCAATAAGGCCAACAGTGAGCACTTAGGAATCACACTACTCACACTGTCACAGGCAATATGCATCAACATTATCATGAGGCATGAGGGGTATGTCTGTACTGACTGTACTGTAGTGTAGGTAAAATAGATTTAATTTATCAATAGTCTAGTTAAGTCTAGTACAAAAGGGGCGTCACCGCTACTTCTACTAAGACTAGAATGTGTCAACACTGTCTCGTTTGACTAGTGACTAGTGTGAGTGTGACAAGCGGGACAGTCGACAGATCATAATGATAATGACAATGATAATGAATGATGAGTAATTGAGTTACTGACTAATCTAGTCTCAGTGAGTTAGCCTACTCAGTTACTCACTGAGTTAGGCCTAGATTTGTGTAACACGAATATTCTACACTATCTGTATAGGATAATAATAATTTTAATAATGGCAACGTCCTTCGATTCCAAAAAATTAAGGATGAGTGCAGTGTTTAACATGACTACTATTCGAGATCTAGAATATAGATTGAAAACGTACACTTACAGTTTGCATGCATTGTATGCTCCATCCCAAGTTAATCTTCTGCTGTAAACTTTATTGCACGTTGAACCAATCAATGACCAGCCTAAAAGAAATTAGAAAAGTAACTTGACATATGACATATCGCGTTTTTGCTTACAAACAAGGAAATAAGGGGGGTGCAGGCCGCACCTGGTGACACCCGCACCAGGGGGTGACACCCAAGTCAAAAAATAGACTTTTCCAAAATGCAACAAACAAACAAAATAGCTACATTGAATGTCTCTCGCAGTTTAGTTTCAGCATGTCCCAAACTTTCTTAATTCTATTCTATTTGACTTTTAATCTTCCTATTACGAAGAAAATAATATAACGTTGTAGACGCCAGGAGAAAGAGTTTCTGGGTCTAAGAAATGTAGAAAAAAGAGTAAGCTTAATCATCACACCTTTTTAGAAGGAAATTGACTATGAAAGTCGACTAATACTGATTTCTGTGGATAGAGCTTGTAGCAATATGCGTCTAATGGCTTTATGTCTATGTGTTTCTCAACATTTTACAAAAAAAAATGTTACGTTCGCTACTTCACTGATCAGATAAGATGCAAACTTTTTTTCTAGATTTCTAATAGGGTACTCATACAAAACATTCCTATAAAATATCATTAGTTTTGAAGCACAAATGAAAAATTTGGTTTCTAAGTGTTTCCCCTCCCCTTAAGGAGCTCCTCCAAACATCTTAAATTATCTGATCAGTGAAGTGGCGAACGTAACATTTTTTGTTGTAAAATGTTGAGAAACACATAGACATTAAAAAGAAAACGTGGATAGCCATGTTTTTGCGTTACTTTTTTCGGCTTTCATGTTAAGGCTGACTTTGGTAAACGTGTTTCGTCTTGTCAAATGATATGTCTCACAAATTTCAATCGACCTTAATTCAGTCGCCTCTTCCCTTAGACGGTGAATGCCTGTGCAGGAAAAGATTTCTCTATTTGTAACATTATCTCGGTATGTTATTCGTAGGATCTTTCTCAGCCATCACTGCTCAGCCTTTTTTCAATCTTCCACGCCTCGAAGCGTGGCCTTTGAGAAGTTGATTATATTGAGTAGGTGGATTTTAATCTCCAGGCTAATTGATTTTTTTGTTTAGATAGGCCGTACTTTTTGAAAAACGGTTCCTGCTTTCCAATCCGATATGCAACACCATGTTATGCAGCTCCATTGCTTGTGATAACACTGCCTAAATAGGTTAACATTTCTATTTGTTCAAGATCTGTATGAATTATAATGTTGATGGGGGTACTGGGTAACCTGCACCCAATTTGCATAACTTTGAGGGCGTCTTTATCCGTCATATGTATAATTGTATTTCAAAGTAATGCTAACTCGTCAGCAAAATTCAACTCGGTTTTGTTATTCACCATGGGGACCCTAATGCAGCCTGTTTTATGTATTTCTATGACATCGTCGATGGCTGCAAGAAAGAGAAATGGGGATAAGATAAACCGTAATCTCATATCCGTCTCGGTGTTGAAGAATTCCACCATCTGTTGTGATACAACAGTTTGTTTAGCTTTAGACATGTCACTGAATCTGGACAAATTGTTGCGAGATGCCTCATTCTCTTGCTATTTTTCTGAGAGATTCCGATGGACGCAATCAAACTTTTTTTTTAATCTACAAAACTGATCACATCCTTTGTTTGGTATTCCAGGCTTTACTCGACGATGTTTCGTAGGACGTAAACCTGTTCAGTGCTTGATTTGTCTTTTAGGAAGCAGCTGAGAAACACTGGTGTAATTTAAAAACCTTTTCCGTAAGGAGCTCTTAAATTATCTCTAATAAAAATGTTCACCTCAATTTTTCTTAAATCAATAATTGTACATTTTAAATGTATGTAATCACTTTTGATTAAAATGTCAAAAACAACGAAATTTTAAAATGGAATCGAAAACCATTTTTGGGTGTAACCAATCAATTAATTAGCTTAGAGTTTTATTGTTCAACATAAAGAAAAAAAAAACGTATAGTTTTTTAGGGGAAGATTATTTTTTCCTTCGGGGGGGGGGGTGGAGGGGTAACACCATGAGCTTACCGCACCGGATGACACCGACCTTAGTGACGCCACTGTCTATGTCTCTCTCTCTCGATATATATATATATATGTATATAAATATAATTATATATATATTTAGATTTAGGATTAATCAGGTCTATATTAGTAATAGATCTATCTATACATGTATTATCTATAGTTTCGTGAACCAACAATAAACCAACCAACAATATGACTATAATAAACATAATATGTTCTGAGCTGCAAATAAGCTGAAAACGCTAAAAATAACAGTAACAAATAATGCCAGGCTTAATAAGAAAACAAAGCACACACACACACAAAAAATACTGTTTCCAAGGGGAAGAACTCAACATTTACAACTATACATTTCAGTAGGCCTACTGTAAGATTTATTTCTTTTAGCTTTAAAAAAAAATTAACAATATCTTTTTTTTTTTTCATTATTGATTCATGTTTTTTTTTAGGAACAAATAATAATTGTGCAAAGTTACAACTTGATCCGAGAATGGGAAGTAGGAGAAATAATGCGTTCAAAATTTGTACCAGACAGACAGAGTGAAATGTTGATATATAAGCTTTATTATAAACTTAATTTGTTACACCCTGAAACAAAAGTTTTTATGAGTTAAACTTAAATGTACATACCTTCCGGACACGATAAAGTTAATGATGCCTGAAACAAGCAGACAAAAGTATATGTAGAATAATCCATCATTGGCATTATTAGCGTAGATAGGCCTACTATTTCTGCTAATATGAATATAGATTTAGACCTATTTCGTTGAAGCTTTCTGCATAAGCAATCATATAATATTGAATATGTTAACATTTAAGTTTCATTTAATATATAGATCTAGTAGGGCCTACACTTGGTTGGAATGGTTTCAAAATTTAACATTACGTCTTTACGTGTGTATCAGGGCCGGCCTTAGGCCGATTTTACCGATTGCTCCAAACTGGTGAGTCTTGCTCCTGGTAGGGGCCCCGCAATTTACTTTTAGAATATCACTGTCAGTCATGGCTTTTGTCACATGTTTTTAAAAATGTAGGCGTTAAAGGGTTAAGATATTTGATGTATCGTACCATTGAAATAACTTTAATTAACCCACTGTCACCTATTGCGTTTGAGTTGCTTCCTATGCATGTTATATAATAAATGCTGATATAAAGCTTTAAAAAATAAATTAATAGTAATAGCTGTTATTGTTTGTTTTTTAATTAGAAATGGAGCCTCGCAAGCATGCATTAAATTGGGTCTCGGTATTCGTCTGTATCACCAGATCTATATTGAATTTCAGAGTGTCAAATCTGCTAATATAAGCAATTACTTGTTGGCAAGGTAACGTTTCATCTAAACTTTTTGAACAAATATGTCTCACAAAAATGGTGAAGACAGCCACCCGATCTTAACTACGTCAAGTTGTCGCAAAGTGGGCAACTTCTGTTTATCAAGACAAGAACCAAACAGTTCTTGTCACAATATAAACTAGCGTTAGATTTCTTATTGAAGCATACTACGATAAGCTTATTAACTACATCCATTGATTGTTACAAAACTGTTGAGTTTCGATGCTATTTTAAATTTTCATTGTATGCTTGTAATTAAATCATTCTCCTGGAGTCTTGATGCATGAATGGGACGTGTAAGAAAAACGTGTACAGAATTTTTACAAAACAGAAATTTTAGTTTCGCCCTTAATATTCAAAGACCTAAAAACCAAGAAATTACATTGTTCAAATGTCAAGACATAACAAATGGGGCATAATTTTCACAAACGCCGAACCAAAGACTGCACAATACATAGGTCGCTGATCCACGACCGATAAGATACCCCGTTAGCCCAGATGGCATGTCTACGTGGGCGAATAATAGAACACTTCAATCCAACAGTTGTCTAACCTACATTTCTTTAAAACAGTGAACTTGAAATGCATTCGGTAATGCATGTTATCATCAGCGATCTGCATCAGTTTATGGACATAAAAGAAAGAAAAACTGGTTAGGCATCTTATCAACCAGCCACGAGAGCATTCAAACGTCTCTTACCCATAATACACAGAACTGTACAAACACGGGCGTCGATAGGGTTGATATCACTACTTCATCCTTTCCCAAAATATTTTAATTTCCTCAATAAAATCTGAAGGTGGTTTGTTCTTTTTTGTTGAAGAAGGGTACAAAGAGCGAGTTACGTTCAGAATTGGGTTGGTTCAAAACTGTAGGATAGATCTTAAATGTGACCTTTTTATTATTTCAATTATTTTCGTTGTTTTTTTCATTTTATCCTTATGTGTCACCCCTAGAACACACCAGCAACGCCACAGCACATATACAGACCTACACACAAATATACATATACATATGCACACACATACAAACACAAAGACACACACACACACATATATATATATATATATATATATATATATATATATATATATATTACCGCCCTACCGCCCCCACCCTCTTCAAGCTTCAAATAATAATATTCATAATCTATATAAAAGCATGCTATTTTTTGTGAGAAAAGAAAGAGTACTTGTGAATGTAACCTCATTTTTTCCCCTTTATTTTCTTATGCATATTTTGTTTAAAAAATTTCATTTTTAAATGTTGAAACCCTGCTCTGCGGATGCACAGTCTTGCACTGTCGTAAAAAGGCCTTGTGAATAAGCCTATATATCAAGCCGCGGACTGAAACAAATGGGAACAAAAGATTTTTTTTTTTTAATGTTCCTTGAGAGGAAAAAAAAAGTCGGATACCAACCTCACTTTCGCTGCTTACATAAAAGGCCCAACTGTAGGACGCGGTGCCTCAATGAACACAAGATTAGGTCAGGAAAGAGGCATGTTAACGGTACTCCTCCAAAATGAGATCACTTAGCTGAATTTAACCCCAGTAATTATTAAATTTAACCTCCAGTGAGAAAAGATATTCCATTCAGAGGCGTAGCAAAGTAACAATTAACTAGGGTTCAAGAATAGAATGGTGCTCTCCTCCATAATTGATCATAGGATATAATAAGCCTCGACGCCCCCCCCCCCCCAAAAAAAAAAACAATCTGGTGATTCTGTAGGCCCCCCTATGTATCAGTCCATTTACAAAAAACACATTCCATTTTCCAATGTATATAGCACATCTTAGCCTACAAGTAATGATGTAATAGGAAACTCAATGCTTCCACGTCTCAAAATTAATTAAATGAAAATCTTTAATAGCCCTTCTGGAGTCTGGCCCTAGGCCTAAATAGACCTAATATATTCGCACCAAGCGCCTCGCCACTGCCTTTCCAACTTTGGAATTTCCAAAGCACGACAGCAATAAATTTAAATCACAGATGACCTAACGTTCAGAATCACTCAATGTCCTGTTGGCTGTAGAAAACGAATTGAACTTAAAATTTTGAATTTGAATTATTTTTAGACAAAGAAGATGGGATTTCGACGATAAATTATACATTATACGTTGTCAAGGACTAAATTGATCTTCAATGTTGCCAAGTAAATTAAAAAAAAAGTGAGGGTCAAACCATAGTACAAACAGAAGATCTTACTCAATCTGATTCTGCAAGGCCAAACAGTGCACACAAATTATCATTAAACTTTTAAAAAAAAGAGTTTATCAACAGTTCTTGTATTTTGTAGACCGGTTACACCAAAAATCTAGCTTTTCTTAGTTTTTTAGCCATATATACAGCTGCTAATTTAATAAATATTCTGACAGAGTTTTCAGGTAGGCCTATATTTATGACAAAATATATTCGACAACAAATAAAAGAGAAAAAAAAAAGAAATTCTCTTAATTTGATCTTCTATTTGAGACCAAAAGACGAGGAAAAAACTGGACACTTTTAGTGAGATCTATGGCCTACATTATAATGAAAACAAAATTATGAGAAAAAAAAAGAGGTATCCATAATTGCCGCACGGAAGCCAAATCTGCTAGTCAGAGGAAGGGATTTGGCTTTTGAAGGTAATCTTCCGTCGTCTGCACTTCTTTGAGAAGGAAGCTCTCGTTTGGGTCTCAAGGCTATGGCCTCTAGCTAATTTAAATAAAATGTTAAGTTGCGCTTCGACTTACTTCGGTCTCACTTCTAAGGATGAAATATTTATCAATTTCTGTTTAATAAACTTTAATACAATTATTACCAGTAAGAAATAGGATTCTAGAAAAGAAATAAACAAGAAATGTAATTTTCAGTTATGAATAAAAAAATATATTGTAGGCTAATCAATAACATAAACAACAGTTAACAACAGCGTCCACTTTTGGATTATTTAAGCTGGTAATCAGGTTACACATATAATCACTCCATACCTCCTCCGCCCTCCACCCCATCTGGAAGCATTAATTTTTGAACTACTTAAATAGCTCAGTGGCGTAGATAGGGTTTGGGGGCCCATGAGGCTTGACCTCATTAGGGGCCCCTGAATTTTGACATTCGAAATCATGACATGATATAAAGGCGTAATATTAAATGTAAAAACAAATTTCGGACGCTCATTTGGGGAACCCTCAAGTGGTGCCCAGATAGATTTTCAAATTTGGACCCCCTTCCTCTCCCCCCCCCCACCCCGCCCTAGCTACACCACTGAAATAGCTCGTGTAATCGATATTTAAAGGGTATTGACAACTATACAAAGATATTTAAAACACTCATTACTAAATAAATGTAGTTGAATACATAAAAAAAAGTCTCCTTTCTTGTCCCTGCAGTACGCGGGCCTACATATACATAAACACGCACGCATACAATAAGCTTCAATCTTTTAAATATCCGACGGTTGTTCTTGGCGTACTTTGCAAGCCCGAAAACTACACACAGGCACACCCAAAACAAACACACACCGACACACACATGCGCAATGCTCTTTTGTATTTGTACATTTCTAAATGAATGAAAAGAAACACGATTTAAAAAAAAAAACGTAAAAGTGTCATTTACGCTGTAACAAGAGTCTGACGTAGCAAGGAATTTCGAAGGATTTCAAGTTACTTTACATGACGGAAAAAAAAACGGTTTTTACATTTTTGATAATACTGGCGTATATGTTTACACAGAGAGAAAGAGAGAGTGAGAGAGAGAGAGACAACAATACGAATTAGTCAAACTGAATGGGGCAAAAAAAAAAGTGTGCGGGGTGTATTATTTCTTCTTCTTCTCCCCCTGACTCATTTTTATGTTGGAGTGTTCAGATGACTAGACAAATATATGATCGAACTGCGCAGTGATTTCCAAATCAGAGAGCTATTCATATAGTTTTCTTTCTATTGTGATTTTTGGAGGCTAGTGTCTGGTTCGGGCCTCTTGGTAAAGAATGCAGTTTTGAAGGAATGGTCAGCATTCTCTGGTGACACTCCACATTGGCAGATTTCAATTTTGAGATTCCGGCGATGTAAAATTGTTGCTCCCTTTCTTAAGCACGTTAACTTAACAGCCAAGAATCACCTCTTGTAAGCAGACCACTTAGTCCAATGCAGAGTACTTACGCCGATCTAACACCACCTGAATGAATCATAGACTATATATACATAGTCTATGAATGAATGAATGTCTTCTATTCCGAAGATTAAGGATGAGTGCAGTGTTTCAAATGACTAAGCAAACCCAGTGGCGACCTACATATTTTGTCACGTCTTATGCTGACAAAGCCGTTTTCCTTTTCATTTCATCTTTTACTCATTGTTTTTTTTTTTTTTGGCAAGGGCTTTTCTTTGGGCTTCATATGTGTGTCCCGCATCCTCTTTCAGAGACCGTCTGCCGCCAGATACTTTCCTCTATGCCAGTGAGGGCAAAATAGTGCATGAGTTCATCTTTATAGCTCTTCTGTGGGGCACCTATGTTACGCCGTCCTCCTTTAAGCTTTAAGCTCGCCAAAAAAAAAAAAAGATCGCCTTTGGCATGATGTCGTCCAAGTGGGATAAGTGTCAGATTCTAAAAAAACAAACACCTACCAAGTGCTTAAAACAACTAGGTAAATCGATAGTTAACAGTATTCCCCTTATAGCATGAGGCATAAGGTAACAGAGCTAGTGGTGATATATTTCCTTAATAGGTTTCTCTTGTTTATTTGGCTCATCCATCTATTTAATTTGGATGATTTTATGTAACCATTTCGTTTTTTTTTTTTTTTAGGGTTCGGTTTCGTCGCCAAGATTTTCTTTTTAAATTTTAGAAGCGTGATTGGCGGATCAATGTGTGTCTCTGTGTGTATCTGCTGCTACTTTGATGGTTCAAGGATCGATTCCCATCAACTCTTCTGTCTGCCCCGCAAGTGGTAAATGTGTGTACACCATAACTATTTGGCAGCTTAGCGAAACCTGAAAATCAGCTGCATACGAATGTATTTCTATATGTTTATAGATAAGTCAATAAATAGAGAAAGAAGAGTAGAAGAGATTGTAGATGTAGGCCCTAATACATGTAACAGATTGAGATTCAACGGATATGCAAAGGGTTCGACCACAGTGGGCCTATGTGTGATGATTCAAAAGATAGCGCTGTTCTTCTGACCGAATAAAGACACATTTCTTATTCTATATGCTAGCACTAATTCGTACAAGTGCTCCATCTTCCATATGCCGTTAAAGCATGGGATGAATTGCATGAATTTGCCAGGAAAACCAACGACCTAGCAGAGTTTAAGTCACTGGTTAACAGGCATGACTAGATTAACACATGAAATGCGTAGGACGTAATTATCTTCTCTTTTGAAAAAAAAATGTCTGTAATTTATACGACGAAATAAGAATATAGGCCTATTTCTGTAATTCAGAGGCAGTTTAGCGTTTCCTTAGGCCTTGACTAATGCTAGTTCGTCGTTACTACATTGACCAGGTCTGGGGCAAATAGAGAAATTGAGACAATGAAGAGATTATATGGAAAAGAAAAATGAAGAGTAGCCGTGAGAGAATAAGATAAATATATATTAACTAGTGTTCAGCTTTTAGATAAGTACCATGTTCTAAAAAAAATCTGTCAATGCCAGTTAAAAAGTAAGTAATTACTTGCAATTGATACTAGTATCTACCTATAACGTAGATCTATACAATTTACAAAGAGGGCACCGACTAGTTTTCAGCTTAGCATTAAGCCTATATATATATATATATATATATATATATATATATATATATATATATATGGATTACGGATAGGCTAATAGATATAGCCTATGTAGTTTATGACCTATATTTACTTAAATAATAGAAAATAATAATAATAATAACAATACACACTATCAGGAGTTAAGTAGGCCTATGTGGAGACCATGTGCGGAGCTTTTGAAGACTGAAAATGAAGTTAATTAACCCCAGGGTAGTGATACTTTAAAGCACTTGTTTCTTTTAATCAAATGTTCTTTCTTTGTTTATATTTCGTATGTTCACATTTATTGTAATAATATTGTCTATTTAGTTAATGGAGGCCCCCCTTTGAGAATTAGGTCCTGGGTAAGGCTGGGTTGATGCACTAACAGAAATGCCGTATATCTGGCCTTTCATACTTTATTAGAAAAATTAGTTTATTTGTCTGAGTGTGTGTTGGATTGTACTGGTTAATTATTTAACTGAACTTAATAAGAACTTACCGCTGAGGGTGCTATCAAACTGGACAACAGCACCAAATGGCTAATCACTCTCAGGAAAATAATCCGTCTCAGAAACATGTTAGAACCAGATATATCCACTGGCCACTTTCAAACGACTTTAGCGACCAGGCGACAGCCTCAAGTTAGTCTTGCATTTCATGACTGCTCACACATGTTGTTTTTTTTAAATTTAAACATTGTTCTCAATATTCATTGTCTTGTTGTGTACTTAATATCTGTGGTGAATTTACGACATAGTGGAACGAATTTCTGATGTAAAAAAAGCATGATCCTGATAATATTATGTTTTAAAGTGAATCTTAACACCT
Organism: Biomphalaria glabrata; assembly: GCF_947242115.1. Classification (NCBI taxonomy): domain Eukaryota; kingdom Metazoa; phylum Mollusca; class Gastropoda; family Planorbidae; genus Biomphalaria; species Biomphalaria glabrata. Next base: position 11,074,208 of record NC_074712.1, on the reverse strand, counting down.
AGAATAAGTACTTAAATAAAATACTACTACTATACGAAGACATTGATCCTGTAATGTTATAAAACCACAAGGAATTTTAAAATGTTGTAATATGGTTGAAATATGGTTGAATATTATTTTTGTTATTATCCTTGAGAAGATTAGTTTCACTATTGTGCATTACAGATAATATGATAACAAATTGCAATATATACGATAACACACAGAATATACGTTCATACTCTGTTTTACTTAAACATTACATATGATGTTGACATCAGAATGTTCGATTTTATTATAGTAAAAGCTAATATTAACTCTCTCTGTCTGGATAGAATCTTTTACATTTATTTCTTCCACTTCCTATTCTCGGATTAAGTTGAAAGTTTGCACCCATTCTTCATTGTCGATGACAACACATGCATCGATTAAAAAAAATTACCCATTTACTTCATCAAATAATCTTAATTAATTAACTTTGTTGTGTATAGAACATGTACTAAGATAAAGGGAAACAAGCCTTGTGTAGTTCATTAGATCAACATTTTAAAACTAACAATAAACTAATAAAACCTTCTATTTATAAGTAATTGAATAGCTCAGTGAAAAACAAGTCGGCCTTCCATTGTGGAGCAACTTTTTATTTTTTTAAATTGTCTTTGACAACAACAATTTAAGTTTTATTTAACCCTTTTTTTTTCTTTTTTTTTTCTGAAGGTATCACGGAAACTTTCTCTCAGATACACACTACACCCCAAAATGGTTCACAAAATTGATTACTTAAAGCGTACTGAGCATACCATAAACTTCTTCTTCTTTTCATATAATACAGACGTTACTTCAAAAAAGAAGATGATTACGTCCTACGCGTCATGCATAAACATGAAATACCTCTCAAAACAAAAACAATTAATAATAATATTTTCAATCGGACAAATTTATTGTTGTTAATCTAGTTCTATTAAAAATTAATTACATGATTAATTCAAAATAATTAATGGAATTTCACTCAGTATACGCTTTTTTTTTTAATTATTTAAAAAAAATTCTTGTTCAACGATTTAATTGCCAATTGAAGCAAAAAAAAAGTTCTAAATCCGATTTTAAAAGCATAGAAAAATTTCAACATCAATTTGTCATCACTATATCCGCCTTTTAAATATTACAATATTGAGAGTTAATCACAAACCGCGTTTTCTGTTTGAAATTGCTTTAAGATATTGTTTGCCGAAGACTATTCACCTCTTACTACCAACAAGAAGTCCTACAGGGAAAATGAACACTGAGACTCGAAGGCTTCGTGTTTCTATTTGTACGATCGCCTCGGATGAATGGGTCGTATGATTCTGAGAAACTGAATAAATGTTTTCATCTTACTGTGTACACTAGACAAAGACGATGTACCATAAAGCTTTCAAACTATGAAGCAGCGTCCTGAGTGGTGTGATCGTCTATATGGTGTGTTTTATTTCTTCTTCGGTTTTGTATTGAATAGTTTCTTCCAAAGTCGATGATAAAAAGGCACTCCCTTTTTTCCAGAACCAAGCAGTTTTGTGTAACGTAACTAGATGTCTACAGTAGGTATTGCTCAATCAACCTTTATACACTGGTTATCAACTATTACTTTTCAAATTGGCTGACATTTTGTTTGCTGACAAAATCTTTAGGACTTTCAAAAACTATAAGTTACCTAAAAGGGTATTCCGGCAGAAGTTACGAAAGGGAAGTAATCCGGCAGAAGTTACTAAAGGGAAGTAAACAGGCAAAAGTAATCTTCAAATACAAAACCAAAACCTAATAAAATACTCAGAAAGACACAAAGATAACGGCACATTCTTTGTTCCATATGCTAGGACAAATATATACAAATACTCCTTCTTCCCTAGTGCTATCAGAGCCTGGAATGGGTTGCCTGAGTCAGCAAGGAAAACAAATGACTTGGCAGACTTTAAGTCAATAATTAACATGCTTGACTAGATTGACCCTGGGACTCGCGTAGGACGTAGTCGTACTCCTCCACAAAGTCACGTCTGTATTTTATAAGATAAGACAAGATAAGTAGCGCTCGTTGTGTGTCGTAGTACTGTCGGGAGAGGGGTGATGAAGGCTAGGTGGGAGAAAAATCCCAGGTTATGGCGGACTAAACTCTGGCTCCGCTTCTGAAGCTGATAGGATGAACAGAGCGACAAATCGCTTTACTGGTTATGTCTCTTTCATTTGCACAATACTTCGCTTCTTAATATTAATAATAAAACATAGTCACGTTTTCTATTGGTAGCTAATATACCAGACAACAACTACTACTACTACTATTGATTTGTGGGAGAGAACTAGACAAAATCCCATAGCCCAAGACATCACAAAACGAAAATGGAGAGGATAGGACACACCCTGCGAAAACCAGCTACCAATGTTGCAAGGCAGGCACTTGACTGGAACCCACATGGAAAGAGGAAAGTGGGCAGACCCAAGCAAACCTGGAAGAGGTCAGTCATCAGTGAAGCTGAGGGTATTGGAATGACATGGGAGCAGATGAAAGCTGCTCAGAACCGAGTTCGGTGGAGAGGTGTGGTTGCGGCCCTATGCTCCCCTGGGAGTGCACAGGATTAACAAAAACAACATACCAGACAAACACAAATATGTATTAATAGTGTTATATATTATTTTGACGATTGAAGAAATTGTATTTATAAATATTACAAATACAAAAATATCTTTGTTGATACAATCTCCCTTACAGTTACGCATATTTCAAAGTGATATATTTGTATACATCCTATATTTGGAGCCCCTACAGGCCTAAACTCAAGAAAAAATTATTAAGAAACTAGAACAGACACGATAGAGCAGTGATATTCATAACAAACGAATATTCACATTTAATTAGAGTAGCACCTTTAGTAAAATCACTAAATTTAGAATGCCTTCAGGAGAGAAGACTCAAAAAAGTAAATGGAATAAAAAACGTACACATAATCTTCAAATATACCCAGAAAAACACAAGGATAAAGGCACAACTCTTGTTCCATATGCTAAGACAAATGTGTACAAATATTGATTCTTTAGTGCTATTAGAGCATGGAATGGGTTGCCTGAATCAGCCAGTAAAGTCAACGACTTGGCAGAGTTTTTAAGTAATTGAATAGATTGACCTATCGACATGTAATCATCTTCTTTTTTTGAAGTAGCGTCTTTAATTTATAAGATAGTATACGACTCCTTTAATTTCGTTAATCTGTCACTATTTTTAGTAATGTATTTCTTAAAAACAATTCTAGCACAAATTTCACCAATTACCTTCCTGCGCTACAAAAAAATGTCTTCTAATCCTGAAAATGTAAGTCCTTTTTTTTTCTATTCCTATATACCTGAGAAGGTGCGACTGGTTTGATAAGTTTTAGTAATACACAAAGTAGGCAACGACTTAAAGAATTATACCAACCAAAAGCTAGGTGTGTCTTCTTTTCTAGAGTGGCACACTTGCTAGTTTTATTAAAAAGATTTCTCACGCATGAGTGATTTCTCTTTCCATTGAATAAACCAGTCTCGTGTTTGATTTCGCAAATGTCATAAATACACATATTTCAAAATTACAATAAGCAGTGGCGTCGAAAAGGGAGGAAAGGAAATGATTTAACTGAAATATCCTATGCCCAAAGGATTTTTTTTTCAAAGCAATCAACTTATTTTTTTTTTAAGAATCGACTGTAGCTAGCTACACTAACAAGTGAGATTTCAGGAAAATATACAGAAATTATCACCTGCAAAACTTTAAGCCATGCACTTTCCCAGCGGCAGATGTTACAATTACTGCTTTTAAAACAAAGGACTGCAGTCTTCCAAGCTAACGCAGTGTAGTCCGAATAATTTGTGTGATAGTGTTGACGAAATATTCAGAGATGATTTATCAAACTGTAACAAATGGAAAATGTGTGCAGCCGTGCTAGGTATGGAAGTCATTGCTTGGTATAAAAGCCATTGCTTGGTATGAAAGTCATTGCTTGGTATGGAAGCCATTGCTTGGTATGGAAGCCATTGCTTGGTATGGAAGTCATTGCTTACTATGGAAGTCATTGCTTGGTATGGAAGTCATTGCTTGGTATGGAAGTCATTGCTTGGTATGGAAGTCATTGCTTGGTATGGAAGCCATTGCTGGGTATGGAAGTCATTGCTGCGTATGGAAGTCATTGCTTGGTATGGAAGGGATTGTTTGGTATGGAAGTCATTGTTTGGTATGGAAGCCATTGCTTGGTATGGACGTCATTGCTTGGTATGGAAGTCATTGCTTGGTATGGAAGCCATTGCTTGGTATGGAAGTCATTGTTTGGTATGGAAGCCATTGCTTGGTATGGAAGTCATTGCTTGGTATGGAAGGCATTGCTTGGTATGGAAGTCATTGCTTACTATGGAAGTCATTGCCTGGTATGGAAGTCATTGATTGGTATGGAAAGTCATTGCTTGGTATGGAAGTCATTGCTTGGTATGGAAGTCATTGCTTAGTATGGAAGTCATTGCTTGGTATGGAAGTCATTGCTTGGTATGTGGAAGTAATTGCTTGGTATGGAAGCCATTGCTTGGTATGGAAGTCATTGCTGGGTATGGAAGTCATTGCTTGGTATGGAAGGCATTGTTTGGTATGGAAGTCATTGTTTGGTATGGAAGCCATTGCTTGGTATGGAAGTCATTGCTTGGTATGGAAGTTATTGCTTACTATGAAGGTCATTGCTTGGTATGGAAGGCATTGCTTGGTATGAAAGCCATTGCTTGGTATGGAAGGCATTGCTTGGTATGGAGGTCATTGCTTGGTATGGAAGCCATTGCTTGGTATGGAAATAATTGCTTGGTATGGAAGTCATTGCTTGGTATGGAAGCCATTGCTTGGTATGGAAGTCATTGCTTGGTATGGAAATCATTGCTTGGTATGGAAGCCATTGCTTGGTATGGAAGTCATTGCTGGGTATGGAAGCCATTGCTTGGTATGGAAGTCATTGCTGGGTATGGAAGTCATTGCTGTGATACACGTGAAGAAGAAAACATTTTTCTTGGACATCTTGCATGGATTGCTTTTTATCCAATTGTGTCTAGCAAAGAAGAATGACTACTTGCTAGTTGTTGACTATTTCTCAAAATACCCTGAAATAAAAAACAACAACAAAAAAAAAACAGCATAATGTGTTATCATGGCACAGAAAGGTATTTTTGCTAGACATGGCATACCAGAAGAAATAGTGGGCGACAATATGCCATTCAAAAGCTATCAATATAAAGAGTTTGTTTCTGAATGGGGTTTCAAGATAACCACATCAAGCCCCAGCGTACCATCAATCAAATGGTCAAAGTAAAGCAGATATTCAACAAAGCATACAAAAATGGGAAAGATCCATATCTCGCTATGCTCGAGTATAGTAATACTCCGATAATCGGACTGCGTTATGCCTCCTCACAACTGCTAATGAGTAGAAGACTCAGGGACATCATTCCAACTTATCCCAAATTATTGAAACCATCAGTACTTGAAAATGCATTATTCAAAGAAACACAGATGAGAAGCAAAGTGAATATGATGCTCATGCAAGATAACTAAAGATTTTCTCTTTTGGAAAGTGAGAGTTTGTAGGCTATAGGACAAACATGGCAGAAAGCAGTTGTCGTTAATAAACAATCATCACCCAGATCTTACAGTATAAAGACAAACGATGGAAAAACCTGCAGACGAATTCAACGCTTTTTAAAAAGAGTTTCGAAGAAGACATCTCTGGGTACTTTGATACTGATGAAGACAACGAACTGTTAGAACAAGCGAAACAGACAGTTATAGACCAACGTCCGGAGAACTTAAAATGTGCTAGTCAAAACAACCAGAAGTGGTCAAGCTGTTAAAGTTCCTAATGTATATCAATCTTAAGAACTTTAAAAGGAAGGTTGTGCTAATATGTTTAAATTGCGTCATTGTTTGTTGTGAATGTTTTGGATGTGACAACAGAACAATTCTAATAGGCCTACCATGTTCTGTTGTCACCGAGAAATAGAAAAAAAATACTGTAGACATTATTAATAACAAATAATTAACAGAGACTTTGTGTTGATATAAGTAGATATTGAAGACTCTCATTTTATTACGTCACATCTTTTAAGTCTCTCACAAAAACATTCACAACAAACAATTATTGACGCAATATAAACATATTAGCACACTATTAACGTCAAGATTTAGTATCATAATAGTATTTAAGAGTTGGCTAATGTGCTGTCAATATGTCTAGTTTTAGGCCTACATTAATTAACTAAATAAAGGGGGGGGAAAAGACTTTTGGGAGCAATTTAAATTCTTGCAATAAATTCCTTGAATGTAAAAAAAAAAACAAAAAACACGGGGGAACCTTGTATGCCTATTGTTTGTCCTATGTTATGCTACATAAAAATATCTAGAAAAATTTAGAATAAATACAAATTGCAGGCATAAGGCTCCATACTAGATCTTAATATGCGTGTATGCGGGTCTGGCGGTACAAATCCATATGCTGTATGTGTGAGTATACAACTAAAAATACTATAAAAAAAAGTTATATGGGTGGGTAAAATGGTCAAATGAATTATAATTTAAAAAAAAAAGGATCTAAACCTTATTGTAAATGGTTCGATTGATATTTAGATCTATTAGACCTATAACTTTATTTAATATGTTTCGAAATAACATTATTATTTAAAATAAATGAGCTTATTTATATCTATAAAATAGATCTAGAACTAGAATATATATAGATTACTCAATTTAGTAAAATCTGGCAGGTTTCAACTAATATGGCGGAAGTAACTTAGCTTACTTATATCATCACACTAAAATGAGCTATTTCGATATTTTCAGAATTTGGGCTGCTTAGAGTTCCTACATTTTCAATACTCTGTACGTTTGAGCCAATTCGCTATCACTAATACAGTGTTGAATGTAAAACAACAGAATCTAAACTATATTATACTACTAGATCTAGATCTATATTATTATATAAATATAGACTCTAGACTGTCTAGACTCTAGACTAGAGTCTAGTGGGGGGTGGGGGGGGGACGAGTAGAGAGAGTAGTTTATAAATTATTTAAAAAAAAAAACACGGGGGAACCTTGTATGCCTATTGTTTGTCCTATGTTATGCTACATAAAAATATCTAGAAAAATTTAGAATAAATACAAATTGCAGGCATAAGGCTCCATACTAGATCTTAATATGCGTGTATGCGGGTCTGGCGGTACAAATCCATATGCTGTATGTGTGAGTATACAACTAAAAATACTATAAAAAAAAGTTATATGGGTGGGTAAAATGGTCAAATGAATTATAATTTAAAAAAAAAAGGATCTAAACCTTATTGTAAATGGTTCGATTGATATTTAGATCTATTAGACCTATAACTTTATTTAATATGTTTCGAAATAACATTATTATTTAAAATAAATGAGCTTATTTATATCTATAAAATAGATCTAGAACTAGAATATATATAGATTACTCAATTTAGTAAAATCTGGCAGGTTTCAACTAATATGGCGGAAGTAACTTAGCTTACTTATATCATCACACTAAAATGAGCTATTTCGATATTTTCAGAATTTGGGCTGCTTAGAGTTCCTACATTTTCAATACTCTGTACGTTTGAGCCAATTCGCTATCACTAATACAGTGTTGAATGTAAAACAACAGAATCTAAACTATATTATACTACTAGATCTAGATCTATATTATTATATAAATATAGACTCTAGACTGTCTAGACTCTAGACTAGAGTCTAGTGGGGGGGGGGGGGTGGGGGGGGACGAGTAGAGAGAGTAGTTTATAAATTATTTAAAAAAAAAAACACGGGGGAACCTTGTATGCCTATTGTTTGTCCTATGTTATTAAATGCTACATAAAAATATCTAGAAAAATTTAGAATAAATACAAATTGCAGGCATAAGGCTCCATACTAGATCTTAATATGCGTGTATGCGGGTCTGGCGGTACAAATCCATATGCTGTATGTGTGAGTATACAACTAAAAATACTATAAAAAAAAGTTATATGGGTGGGTAAAATGGTCAAATGAATTATAATTTAAAAAAAAAAGGATCTAAACCTTATTGTAAATGGTTCGATTGATATTTAGATCTATTAGACCTATAACTTTATTTAATATGTTTCGAAATAACATTATTATTTAAAATAAATGAGCTTATTTATATCTATAAAATAGATCTAGAACTAGAATATATATAGATTACTCAATTTAGTAAAATCTGGCAGGTTTCAACTAATATGGCGGAAGTAACTTAGCTTACTTATATCATCACACTAAAATGAGCTATTTCGATATTTTCAGAATTTGGGCTGCTTAGAGTTCCTACATTTTCAATACTCTGTACGTTTGAGCCAATTCGCTATCACTAATACAGTGTTGAATGTAAAACAACAGAATCTAAACTATATTATACTACTAGATCTAGATCTATATTATTATATAAATATAGACTCTAGACTGTCTAGACTCTAGACTAGAGTCTAGTGGGGGGGGGGGGGTGGGGGGGGGGGGACGAGTAGAGAGTAGTTTATAAATTATTTATTCCAGACAATACAATCAATATACATGAATCCGTACATTTATTTACATAGTCTAGTAACATACTTCAACTCACTCATCACACACTTCACTCAGACTCATTACAATTACATCTTTTAGACTTTTGATATTTAGATCTAGATCTAATATGAAATTAGTAGCAAGCTGTATAATGACAATAATTTAATGTGCATATCCATTTTCCAACAATGATTCAATTGATTCTGACCCTATTTCATTCCATTTATCTGCTTTTTTATGTAAGAAAAAAGAATTTCAAATTTCTTAATTTGTAGTACTAAATGAGTAGAGAGTAGTTTATAAATTATTTATTCCAGACAATACAATCAATATACATGAATCCGTACATTTATTTACATAGTCTAGTAACATACTTCAACTCACTCATCACACACTTCACTCAGACTCATTACAATTACATCTTTTAGACTTTTGATATTTAGATCTAGATCTAATATGAAATTAGTAGCAAGCTGTATAATGACAATAATTTAATGTGCATATCCATTTTCCAACAATGATTCAATTGATTCTGACCCTATTTCATTCCATTTATCTGCTTTTTTATGTAAGAAAAAAGAATTTCAAATTTCTTAATTTGTAGTACTAAATGAGGTTGTTTTTTCCTAGGCTATGACCTATGTTACCAATACCAGAATGACTTGTTGCGGTTGTACCGATGACTTTACCTCTTCCTAGGGTTAAAACTAGACTCTATAAAAGTATATTTTTTGAATTTTTGGTTGTCTAAGTCTATGCTAATTTATTAGCCTGGCAATATTTATTGTTTTTGGAGCTGATTTATTTGATTCATAAGCCAAGTTGTTTTGATTCCATTCACAAAAAAATTAATAGATTAGAAGGTGTTTGTATTAGTACCAGTATTAAATTATGATTTTCTTACCTTTAGAATTTATTCCAAACAACAAGTATTGAACATCAATGAATGTTAATTATCTTATATTATATTTGTTTGTTGTTGTTTTATTATATAGTTATAGAGATTAAATGAGCAAATGTTGGAGTGAGCTTGATACATTGAATGAAGTTAAATGTCTAGACCTACTACTACTACTAGATATTTAAACTAGATAGATTTAGGTTTTTAATATATAGAAGAGAATATCTATAGATTGAGCTATTTAGGCAAGAAAGGCCATTCTGTTCTAGCCTGTACTATACTACAAGTGATCATCTGTATTAGAAATTTATTAAATGAATAAACATAAAAAAACACATTTAACACACATCTAATCATGCAAACATAAAATAAATCTAAAAATCGGTGAAGAAGTCACTATCCCAGTGATCTAAATTTGGTAGAAATTTTTATTTTTTTGTGTTCGTATTTATCAATTATGCATAATTTGAAAACATCTTTCTGATTTCATGTGAAGGGCTATGCCTGGGGATCTTAAAATTTAGTTAATATTAATATAGAATTAAAATCTGAGTTTATTGATGCCAAAATATAGAGATTGTTTGAAATAAATTTGGTGTTCGAAATCAAATAAAGTGTAAAAAAATATTGTTTGAACTAAATGAAAACACAGTGCCTCTTTGACCTTAAAATAATAACAAATATATAGTTTAGGGGTACAAATATAAGTAGTCATCCTTATTCTCCTTAAACTAAAGAAGATTTTGATACTTCATTTTCTTTTCTCTGTCAAACCATTACGGTATCAAATAATGTGCTGTCAAAGTCAAACTTTGATTTTTTTGACCAATATGTGTTTGAATAGCATAAACTTAGAATCTAGATCTAGTCAATTCTAGTCTAGTAGATCTATAGTCTATAGATTTTAAAACTTTAATCTAGATTTGATTAGATCTAGACATTCGCACCCTATTAGCTTTATATGTCATTGGTTAGATCTATCAGGAAAATCTTAGTCTTAGGTTTTGAATAAGAAAAATAAATTTGATGCTTTCCAATTCTATACACATATAATGTGAATAATTATGAATACTAAAATAGGATACAGATAGATTGCCATGGGCATGAAGCTGACGTTACCTCAGTATGTCAGCATATATGTGGACAGGCAGCTGCAAAATTAGTGACCTAAAAAACCTGGGGCCCTAGATGGAAAGTTTCACTGAAATTCATGCTAGAAGGTGCTGGGCTATAATATATCTACGGCAAAAAGTGTTTCCCATTTTTTTACAAACCTAGGATACATACCTGTTTCATGTTTTTCATTTGCCATCAGGTAGGGTAGCTTACCCTCACAGATCTAGGAATTTATCTGATTAAAAAAATGACTTAGTAATATTTTGCTGTCTAAACACATATTTAGATTAATAGGGAGTACAAAAGCAAATTGTTAGGCAATGGAAGGTTAATTAATATTCAAATCTTGAAAAGGCTCTTTTTTTTTACAAAGCTTAAATATCAACGTTATTTCTGCCACACTCATTCTCAGATCAAGTTTAAACTTTACACAATTATTAATTGTACCTAACAAAACATGAATCAATAGTAAAAATTGACCAATTAGTCAATCAATTCCTGGTAATTAATTATTTTGTTTGATATCAAAAAGTTAAATGAATCCCTCAATATTAAGAGATATTGCTAAATATGTGGATGTTTTGTCCCCTTAGATAATTGTTCATGTTATTTCTTCCCATTCCCAGATCCAGTTTGAAACTTTCCATTATTATCTATTGTACCTAACAAAATACGCATTAATTTAAAATTAACCAGTTATTCAATTTATTTATTGGAAATTAATTATTTTGTTTGATATCTAAAAGGGAAATTAATTCTACATTATTGAGAAATATAGTTGTGAATATAGAGTTCTTCCCATTGGATTGGTCCTTTATTTTTAAGTACTTTTATATTTTCCTTGTTTGTTACCCTAATTTAACAAAGTAATTTTTTTTTTTCAAAGCACATTTTTAGTTTAGCTAAGAAACCATTAAAATAATCTGTTGCATGTTTTTTTTTTTCTTTTTTTTATCAGATTGAAAATTATAAAGCACTCTAAATATGCCTTGCCTGACTTCACTGCCTCTGAGCCTGTCAGAGATTTTGGAGGCTCGAGGGGGGCCTTTACAGGAGTTAGAAATCTGGGCTCTTCTTTGTCAGTGTGCAGAAGCTCTACAAGACTTGATAATAAAAGGTATTTCTCCTCTGCATAGTTGTTCACTTTTTTAAAGCACTATTCGGTCTAAAATTCACATAGTTTAATTTCAAAATTAATGCGTCATTAGTTGATAAAAAAGGTTTGAAAAATCTTCTAATAGGAGATGTTTTTGAAGATGAAGCTTTTCGTCACATGGTCACTCCAAACAGTTTGTTGATTCGCAACAATGGAACGATCTTACTGTCAGAAGTGGTTCAAAATCTTCAAGGCTCCCTCTACATGGCACCTGAGTTTGACTTAAACACATACCATAAATTGTCAGATACAGCTTTCGAGAAGGTAGTTAGGTCACATTTAATAACTTATAACCTGAGAAAGTTTTAACAAGTTTTTAGATTTGTATTATATCCAATCCTGTCCACTGTTGCTCTAAACTTTACATTTATATTGATTCCTTTTGTACAAAATATTTCCAAACTTCACTTTCAGATGTTTGTTTACTCAGTTGGCAGAACTCTTCAAGTTGCTTCTGAGTTTGGCCTTAAGGAAAATGAGGTACTAGTACTAGTATACATCTTCTTCATCTGAATTACTATTTACACTTGCTATAATTGGTATTTAAATTTATTTTTTTTCTTTTCATTTCCTCTGTGCATCTTATTGAACCTTTCAAGACTTGTTTATTTTATTTTAAGATCCAAAATGATATTTGTATTGAGTTTGACATAATTGTTTGTTAATTTTCGATACCTCTTTTTTTTTATAAGGTTCTGAGCATAAGCTATGACCTCAATTCACTTTTGCAAGCCATGAGTGCTAGGAATGCAGCTGTGAGACTTAGTTTGATGCACATTCTGGAGGTGGGCTCAACCATTACATTGTTATGTATAGAGATTAATTAGTTAATAATTAGATAGTTTTAAATAAATGTCAGTAACTTATCATGCCAAACTAGTTTTTAGCTCAGTGTATAGAAAACACACATCCTTGTGTTCCAATCTTGTACTTGCAATTTTATCTTTATTCTTGCCACTTCTTCCTATCTGATCATCTAAATATTTTAGTTTTCTGGTGCTTATTAATTGTAAAACACGTCCTATCACCCCTGTGAAATCAAAGTTCTATAGTGATTGAATAAGAGTATGTGGGAACACACATGCCTAAAATTACCTCTTGATAATGAGAACCATCTAGAATAATTTGTTAGTAGCTTTCTTTGTTTAGTTTGCCTCAATTTAATCACTTTATTTATTTTGAATATGTTTTTCTAGACTTAAAAGTGCATTGTTGACCTTTGTAAATGGTTTGCTCTGTGTCTAATGTTTTGACACCTCACAGTGACTAATGTTTTCCAACTCAATGGTTTGAAGTTAATGTCTGTAACTCCTTTATTGACACACTTTTATACAGTCATCATTATTCTTGATTACTTTGTACACAAACAATAGATGAGGGCAGTGTTTATTTATTAGGCATATAGATTACTTGTGCAATATTTTAGGACACCTGGGAGAAATTCTTTTGTCCCAAGGCATGTTTTCCACTTGTATTCTACACTGCCATATGCTAAATGCAGACCTGTCTACCGTTACGCAAAATGCGTAATCATTACGCAAAATCTCCCAAAAATGACAGTCACTACGCAAATACGAATTTAACCTGTCGCGTTACACATTTTGTATCCTTTCCCCCCCCCTCTTGACTAGCTTACGAGCGGTCACGGAGGTCACGCTCAGGCTAAGCCTTCTTGTTGGGGGGGGGGGGGAACAGAAAAGGTGGGGGAACACATTGTGTCCAGATCTATACGTTGATTGGTTCTTAATAGCAATTAGATTTAGTCTAGAAATGAAGAACGCGAGAGTGAGGGAGTGGCGGGTTGGTACCGTCAGTTAGCTGATACACCAACGTGACTTTTGTATTCGTAAGTTCATTAGTAGAAATTAATTATGTTGAATCCCTGATTCCCGTATTCATTTGTATAGAAAAAAAATATTGAAGTGCTATCGATTCAAAACACATTGAGTGACATTGTAGATATCTAGTCTAGATCTAGATCTGGATTCTAGATCTAGAATCTAGATAACTTATAATACAGGAATAGATCTAGCTAGAGTCTAGCTAGTCATTACGTTATGTCATGATTCTCTACATTACTCTACAATCTAGATCCAATTTAGTTATAGTATGATTTAAAATTTAGATTGACTAGATCTAGATCGATTACATCTACTACCATCTAGTCTAGATCTAGACTAGATTCTTAATCTTAGAGTAGAAATAGAATAGATTTTCAATAGATCAAGGATGAAGGTAGGCCTACGAAATTTTGGAGTAGACCTACGTTTGTAGCGGATCCACGGCATCTGAAAAACTCTTGAGCCCAGATCTAGAGTAGATTATATTCATTATATAGACATAGATCCAGAGCTAGTCTAGATATCATCTCTATTGATCTAGATTTAGATTGTAGATCTAATCAAGACATCTAATATAAAAATATATATAAATATATATATATATTATAATTTATATATATATATATATGTATGACAAAATAGTAGATCGCGTAAGTGTTACGCATTCTGGTGCCAAAATATGCATTTTGACCATCAGCGTTACACATTTGGACTTTATTTTGGTAGGCAGGTCTGTAAATGCAAGCTTTATCGATTTCATACAAAATACTATGTAAATTTTTAGAAAAAAAATAAATTATTTATTGTCAAGACTTTTCGTCAATCATAAGATATTTTTATTTTACAATTTACTTTTTTTTTAAAGTAATACATTTTCAGTGACATTAAATCTTGTAGCTACATTATCCTTTCATCTAGGCATGTGCACTACAGTCTAGCCAGCATCCACACAAGCCCCCTCACATGTACACATTGTCCAGGCTCTACAGATCAGTGCTGGGAAGTGATCATAGGGTAAAGTAGACTTTGTGCTCAGTTATGAAGGAGTAAGACAGTTTTAATGGAAAGCCATCTTTTTTACTATAACATTTTACCTCAAAAATAAAAATCTTTTTTTTTTTCTAATATTTAAGTGACTGTAATAAAATAAAAAAACAAAGAAAGATACAAGAATTATTAAGTTTCAGTTGCTCTGTTATTAAGTGAGAGTGATTAAAATGTTGGTTTTGTGTTTGCTTTTGGAAATGTTAGTGCAGAAATAACACATGGGTATATCATATTTATATGAAGTAGCCAAACCTCCTTACAACTCATGTTTGAATGCCCTTAGCAATCTTAAACTTTCAAATTCAGCCTTATCAGTCCACTCACTCTTAGAACATTGTAGCATTCAATATCCAATTCTTAACCTCACTGAAAGCCAACTATAAGTAGATGTATTTATTTTTAAAATAAATGCTCTTTCTCCAGTTGTCTTCCCATGACCTAAGCTTTGAAAGCAACACTAGCTATGGACAGACTTTCGGGACCCGGACAGGTAGAGTGCGTAGACCTCGCCCTCATGTCCGGCACCGCCATGAGAATCAAAGATCCTGGTCTAGGTCGAGATCCAGATCTCGTTCTCGCTCTCCTAGCAGAGAAAGAGGTAAAGCAACCACAACCAATATATAACTTTTGTCACTCACAATTTTGATCAAGAAGATACAGGGCCAGGCCCTTTGAAAATCAAATCAAATGTCTCTAATTAGACTAGTGTATAGGTTTAGGAGCAAATATGTATTCATTCTGATTAATTGGAAAAATCAATACCTGACCCAGAAAACTAACTAGTGAATTTGAGAAGTATCTGGAGAAGGATTTAGACAATCAATAAATTTAAGACATTAGAGAAAATAGTTATACAGTATGTCAGTCAGTCACTGTTAGTCTCATTCTACTTTTTTGGACATTATCTCAATTTTAACTTAAGTTTTATACATTGTTAATATCATTCCAACAAACATTATTTATATGTTCCTTTTGCTATTCCTTCCTAACTGTGGTTCAAAAGTTAAGTTTTAAAAAAAATCAGACTTTAGGATTAAATTATTTATATATTTGTTTTTTTAGACGATTCCGGCATTTTAACTGGCAGCTATCAGAAATCTGATGTTCACCCTGCAGCTGTTAGTCCACACAGTGAGCATGGTCTGACCTCATTACTGAACACCTCAATGACATCAACCACTAGTGATCATTCAGAATACGCTGCCAGATTGCTGCAGGTAGATCTGTTTTAATTTAAAATGTTTGACTATATTAATACTTTTATCTTTTAACCCAAATGTTAAATACATCTTATGACTACCTTTCCTTGTAGTTACCTTCATACACAGCAGCTCACTCTGTGCAAGGCTTGCTGGGATTGAGACAAGGGAATCCCGCTTACCAAAAATACATTCAGTTGAAAGAACGCCAGATAAGACTGCGGCAAGCAAGGTAAGCACGAGAAAAAGGATGAGCTAGGTTTTAGTTTTCAACTTCAATTGGTTGATTGTTATAATGTACCACTTCATATTTGCACTGAATAAGATTTTAAACTAATTCTCTTTGTGGGCCCTTTTTCTCTTGCCTTATCACAATTTTTTGTCTCTTTGTTTTTCTATGTGACTATCCTTCTATTTATCCTAAATTTCACAAAACTTAGCAATTTAATGATCATGTACCATAAATCTAACCAATCAAATAATCTTTGTATCTCTATAGCTAGTTGCTGGTTAATTCCATTTAGTTTATTTTAACTTCAATTTTCTTGATTTCTGATTTCTTTCTTTATTATTTGGTCTGATCCCTGTCTTTCCTTTTCTTTTTTGTTTGGTGAGTTGGTGGGTTGGAACTCTTTTTTGATCAGTACAGGTAGAAAGTTAGAGCTCTCTTGTATTTTTATGTCAAAATGTAGAAGTGGTAAAAATCCTTCTGTGTTGGATGGTGTACGCAGCCGTCTGATGACACCTCTTATGTCTCATGAAAATATGACAGAAACCTTGTCCATGGCATCTTTGATGTCTTATACACTTGGTGAGGCTTTGGAACTTTTTTTTTTAAACTGAAGTTTGTTATTTAATTAATACTTTTATTTAAGTTATATATATATATATATATATATATATATATATATATATATATATATATATATATATATATATATATATATATATATATACTATTTATATATTACCCCCAAAGATATGTTTTCATCCTTTGTTCCTGTTGCTTCAGGTAGCTACAAGCCTGGCCTACTTTCTCAGTTTGGCTCTCATACTGCATTCAATACAAGTAAGGACACAGAAACAGATACAGGCAGTCATATGTCACTCTTTAACTCTGGGGATTTGGGAAACATGATGAGGTGATGCTTCGTCTATATATCTTCTCTAATTCTCATTCAGATCTATTTAAGTTAGAATTTTAGGGGCTTTAAAAGTGTCCAAGTGATGTTTTGTCCATTTATATCTTCTGTCTTCTCTGGATCTTTAATATACTCTTTACATTTTCCTCGTATGAATAAACATGACATGTAACCTATAATACTAGCTGCACTAAGGTAGCAAGGTTATGAAGAGAAGGAGGTGAAGAAAATGGGGTGAAACATAGGCAGGCCCAGACGGGGATTCAAACCACTGATTTGTTTCAGCACTAAAAAGCTTCAAACTCCATTTACTTTTTTCCTCTGTAAGCACTTTGCCCAACTGGATACATTTTTATTTAAACACAACAATAAAAAAGGAATGTCTTGGTTGATCATTCCGCTGCATGCTAAATTATGGTGAGATAATTAGTTTTCTTTGCTTCTGATTGGAGGCTGGACATAAGTCCTCAAGCTCAATCTGCTGCATATGTGTACAAGCCCAACTGAGCAAAGTGCAATCAGTTGGTTGTTATACTGCTTGCACAGTAATCTTATTTACATACATTACACATTTAACTCTTTCTCTCCTAATTGACGATGCCAACATTGATTTGACTCCCATTAAACTAAATTAGTATTTGGATTTATAAAATTTAATTTGTGTTGTTTAGAAAGAGTTTGTGTTGTTTAGAAAGAGCATGCTTTCTCCTATAATTCCATACCAAATATAACATTTTCTGATATCAAACAAAAAAGTTTTTGAAGTTTAATCATAACAGGATAGTGAAATACAAATGAGCAAAATGAATAATACTATTGAAATGAGAAAAATAATTAAGGAGAGAGAGAGAGTTAAAACACAAAGCTTCCTTTAAAGTATGAATGATGTTCGAGTGTATCTTTCATAATCTGGGGGAAACTTTTAACTTCATTTGATCAAAAATAAAATTTAAATAAAAAAAGAAACAGTATCGATTTTAAAAAAATCATATTATCCTTAAAAATCTTTTCTATGAAAATCTCTTAAGTCATAATATTTTATTGAGAATTCAGTTTTCTGCATTTGTTATCATCTAGAGCTGATGAGACTCCTGCAGTATCTGTAAGCATCGATCCTGGTTGGCTGAAAGCTGAACAAAAGCAACAGACTGCTGACCGTCAGGCTTCTCCTCCCATACCTCAGCTTCCATCTCATCCACAGGAGGACAGCTCACTGTCGGATAAACAGCCATCAGCAGCAACCAAATCACCTACAGAGTTTGTCCCAGCTCAAAAACCTAAAGTAGGAATCTTTTGTAACTTTTGATGGTGCAACTATTTGTTGAGTTAAATTAGCTGTTAAAATTGGTTGAACATTTTTTTTTTCCAGGATTACAATGGACCAGAATACTTTCATAATGAGAAAAAGCCTGCTATAAAAATCATTTTACCACACCAAGCAGAGGTAAACTTTCTACTCATCAGTTGATTTTTTTTTAATAAACTTATGCAGGGAATATAAAACCTGCTGAAGGGACATAACTTTGTTCTACTTTCATTTTGATAGTTATTTTGAAAACAGTCTAATTGGGAATATCATATAAAGAACTTACTGGATATGACCCGAGGCCTGCGGCCTTAGTTTGGGATTTACTGATCTACTGGATTGAATTTAGATCTATTTCAAACATTTAGAATGTTTCCTTCTTATTTTTTAATATTTTTTTTGCCATGAAAATAAAGGGAGAGTGTGAAAATGAGTCAACGTATTCATATCAGATATAAAATACTGTGAAAAGGGGGTTTGAACGTTTTGTTCTCTATTGACATTAAGGGTTAGGGTACTTTTTGTCTATTTTTAGGGCCAACCGGTTGTGGGAGGGACATTAAACATACACTACTCTCTCCACCATGATCTAAGGAACATTAATGCCAAGTTTTATAAAAATTGGTTAAGTGGTTTTGATTTTTATTTGGGACATAGATACATACATACCCCTTACTTACTGTTTAAATTATAGATTTTCTATTTATACATCCAGTGCCATTTAGTTTGGCTATTTATTTATCCAGTGCCATTTAGTTTGGCTATTTATTTATCCAGTGCCATTTAGTTTGGCTATTTATTTATCCAGTGCCATTTAGTTTGGCTATTTATTCATCCATTTAGTTAAGACGATTTAATTCATTGATTTGTAATAGTAATTATGAAAATTAAAAAAAAACAACAACATAGCAATTAATTTAGTACTATTTGTATTTATTGTTGAACACAAGGTTCAGTTTATTAAAATATTTTTAATTTTCACTTACTTTAGGCCTTTCAAAACAAAACTTGTGCTTAAGAAAAGGAACAAATAAGGCTTGATGCTTTTAAGTATTGTATAATAATAATAATAATAATAATAATCTTTATTATCCGTTTACATTTTAAAACTACTTTCTTACAGGGCAGTCGACATGCAACAGTGGCTCGAAGAGTTATTTTAGTTCATCTGACTGGCCAGAAGTTTGAAGTGCTACTAGACCCCAGTACCACAGGGAGACAACTTTTTGATGCAATTATTCCAAATCTGGACTTGGATGATTTTTACTTTTTTGGATTCACTTACATTTCTGGTGAGTACCTGGCTTGTTCCATCTTTTTTCAATTTAATAAATGATTAAACTTTTGTTTTCAATGCCTTACAAATTATATAAATAAACGATTTTTTATTTGTATTTTTTATTAGAAGGTGAACATATTTTTCTGGATGCTGAGACCAAACTACATAAAGTTGCTCCTGATGGATGGAAAGAAGGACCTAAAAATCTGGTCCTTCCATCAACATTTAATTTATATGTCAGAGTCAAGTTTTATCCAGATTCCTTGACAGATTTTCGGTAACTAGACAACTTTAAACAAAAAAAATGTTGTATTTGGTTGATTTTCATTACATCTCTGCTAAATGCTGTTCTATGTCATTACATCTAGATTCTATATTTCTTTCTTCACTAGTCATACTAGCAGTTACCATCTCCTGTACCTACAGCTGCGGAGGGATGTTGTGGAGGATAGGGTGTCCTGCAGCTCTGATGTCCTGGCTAAGTTGGCTGGCCTGGCTCTCCAGGTGGAGTTTGGTAACTATATTGAGGCTGAGATGGGGCAGGGCTACTTCATGCTGGAGCACTACTTCCCATTCATTGCTGTCAAACGTTTTGGGGAAAATTTCCTGTACAGGAATGCAGTAATTGAGCACAAGAATTGTAAAGGGATAGCAGAGTCACAAGCAGAGATTGAATACATTAAGGTAATTTGAGTAGCAAAACAACCTTATTTGCCTTAGCCTTTATTTTCTTTCGTGTACTAGGCAGCAAAATAGTTATTTATTCTTAAAACCCTTATAGTCCATTAATTTAATTTCTCCCATTTTTTTGCAAAGCTAATATCAACTCACTCTGTCTGTCTGCTACAATATTTGTACATGTTATTTCTTTCACACCCATTCTCAGATCCATTTGAAACTAAACATTTTTTGTGCCTAACAAAACATGAATTTGAAAAAAAACCAATTAACCAATTATTAATTTTAAAAAAATTATTAATTATTGGTAACTAATTACTTTTAAGGCTACTTATTGAGAGATGTGTCTGTGTATGTGGATATATTTCCCTTATCACGTTTTATTCCCACTTCCAATTCTTGGATCAAGTTGAAATTTTGCACAATTATTCATTGTCTATGACATTATATGAATAAAAAAAATTAACCAATTAGTTAATGAATTAGTATTAATTAATTAAATTTGTTTTATATACAAATAAGAAGATAAGTCCTGCAGTATTGAGGTATATGGCAGCAATTTTTCTTTTTTTTTTTCCCTTAGATAAGCCTAGTTAACCTTTTTTAAAAAAGGATTTTTTTTGGTTAATTTTTTCAAATTAAATTATTTAGTAACTTCAGCAAGATCATTGTCAAGCTCTTATCTTATCTTATCTTATATAATACAGACGTTACTTCAAAAAAGAAGATGATTACGTCCTACGCGTCATGCATTTAGTCATGCATATTAACCAATGACTTAAATTTAACTTCATCTTGTTACATTTAACTTTATTGGACCTTGTTACATTATTCATTAACCATTCATATAACTGATATCAAGCATTAGGAACCAAGCTTGTTCTTATATGCATGTGAAATCATTACAATTTAGCTTCTAATTATTTGATTAGTTAACTTATTATATTTATATTTACAGCATGTTCGTCACCTCCCAGAATATGGTGTCCATTTCTACAGATTGTTTAAGGTGAGTAACACATTGCTTCTGGGTGTTGTAGATTTTCTATTTTAAAGAAAACAAAATTTAATAATATGTTATATAAAAAAAGGGATGCGAGGCTCTGATCAGCTAAGTGTCTAGCTGTTGAATCAAAATTCTCTAGTTCTCACTCTGTGGATGCTGGAATTTTGTTAGGATTGAAAAAAAAGGCATTTTACTTTCATTTCTGATAGGCATTAGTTGGGGAAAGTAGGGTTTGTTCTTCTGGCCACAAAACTTGATAAGCTTTGGCCAAACGAGTTGGTGAACATGTGAATCTTCATCTTTAAGGAAACTTAACATATGTACTGTGATATCTTCCAAACCTAAAATAAAACACAAAAGTTTGAGGTTTTGATTTGAGACACTGTTACAGTTCTTAGAATGTTTGCATTTTCCTCTCTTCACACCAGAGTAAATCAAATACTGACAGCTTCATATGGGTTGGACTGTCACAGCATAGTCTTATCATAGCTGAGCCTGAAGCATCAGGGCGTAGCATCATACAAGATCATCCCTGGGGAACCATTTTGAAAATTTCCTTTAATAAAAGAAGATTCAGCATTCAGCCAAAGGTGGAAGTTGTGAAAGGGAAACCACCAAAGATCAATTTTTATACCAACTCCTTTAAAAAGTGAGTTTTATACATTAGTTAGTCATTTCAACTCTTATAAGTTTGTTATGTTGTCAGAGCACTTTGAGTTTGTTAACAGTAACATGCAAAGTAAATTGTTATTATTGATTATTATATCACTTCCTTCTTGGTATTACACATTTCATTCAGTTGTGTCAATGTTTATTTGTCTTTAAATAAGAAATCATCATAGATTGAAAAAGAAAATTCACATTCAACTTACAATGGGTTCTATCAATTCACTTACTTTTGATTAAAAGGGAATAAGAATTACATTTTAATCGTAATAATAGTTTCAAATAGATTTTTGAGGGGATCATGTACTTACAGGGGATTATGTACTTACATTTCAGGGGGCGTTACTTGCTTCAGTTTTCAACTGAACAACATAGGTTTCAGCTTCGAATGAGAACCAGGCCCAGTAATATGGAGACACTGGCAGGTCAGTATAAGATTATCTTTTCTTCACAATGAGGTATGTCCTATATAAGTCTCTAAATATTATCCTTTTCCTGTTTGAAGGTATCGGAGAGCATGACAATAGAATTATATATGCCATTATTAGGCTTCCTTTAATACTAATGCAAACTGAAAATATGTGTCCCTGAAGACTTGAGTTTTATTATTCAATGAATACTCTCTATATCTGATTAAATAGCACACAAAAAAAACACTGGATTAAGCTAGTTTTATTCTCAAATTATTAATTTTTTTTGTATGTAAAAGTTTTTGCTTAATAATAATCATAATAGGTTTAAATGTTTAGAAAATTATACAAAACTGTAATAAAATACATGAAAATGATATGTTTTATTTGGTAAGTATGTGTACTTGTGGAGTCACAATCCAAAGTCACTGCATCATCAGAATGTACCCAGAAATATTATGAAAAAAAGGTTGCTTGTAGTTTCAATTTAGCAAGACTAAATGTGTGTTTTTGGTTGCTTACTATTTAAAGCATTCCTCTATCTTTTCTTTGTTGTTTATACAGGAGATATGGCAGTAGAGCTGAGTGGTCCTCACACTGTAGACACTGGGGTGGGTGATGATGTTGTCCAGGAAGAGGTCATCAACTTTGTTTCACCTCCGGCCTATGTAGAGCCCAGCCTGCAGGTGAAGAGGACTTGTGTTTTTACATCACACATTAGAAAAATAGTTGCCTCCATTTCACCATAAATAGGTGTACTAGCTCTTACACTGAGGGCAATTCATTCATTTTATTATTTTTTTTTTTGTTTAATAAGGATCTCCATCTCTCAGCCACCATGCTCCCTTCCCATATAGACATCTACAGATAATTTTTTTTTACAGCTGGTCCAAGGACTCGCAGATAAAAAAGTACATTTAAAAAAAAAAAAAGTGACCTTTTGAAGAAGACAGCTTTATTACAAAGACTCATTAATAGCATTTTAATCTCTACATTGATTTGTCAATTGTTCCAATAAAAAAATATTTTTCAGAACCATATAAAATGTAGATAAATGCAAAATAATAGTTAATTATTTCAAAATATACATTAATACAGTGTAAAGTTATAGGCCATTGCTTGAAGGTCATATATCAATTCTTAACCTTTCACATCAGTGAAGATAGCAGAATTTAGAAGCCCAATATTTCTTCCCTGAGAGAGCACACATTTATAAAGCCTGATAGGAACTTCTCCCATCTCCTGAATAACATATAAGGAGTTGACTTACCTCAGACTTTGACTCCTATGAAATGTAACAAACTTTCAGGCTACAACCCATGCTATAGGGGTCTCTATAAGGCTTGTTCATCTATTAACAAATCTTTCTCAACCATAGATATAAAGCTTCTATTCCAATTTTTCTCTCAAGTAAAACAAAAATTGACATGCTGCTTTAGTATTTGTTTTTCAAAATCAAACTGAATTGCTAATTGTTCAAATATACAAATATAACCTATTTCTGGTATGTTGCCCTGTAAAGAAAGAATGTGTTACATTATCACCATGAAAATTGTTTTTTTTCTCTCTTAGCCTTTGCCTGAAGATGATTGGGATGATGATGGTGATGTAATGGACAGGACTTTAGCTAACCTTGGCCACCCACTACAATACAGGAGGTGAGTCCACTGAACATTTGACATGACTTCACTTGCTGCATTGTTTTCAGTGTTGAGCCTGATTTTTTAAAAATATGTGATGTCTGAGTAATGAGAATTGAAATGTCGTTCAGAATGCGTTGTTTTGAAGATCTTCATAATTCCTAGCATGGTTAGGTTCTGTTATTGTTTCTTGCAGAATACTTGTTTTGTAAATGTGTCTGCATGTGTCATAGAACTCACAGATGCTTGAATGGCATGTTGCATGTTAAATCTTTTCAACATTTTCTCTTTAGCCCACCTCCATACCAAGCTCCCCGCATGGCTCAGGTTCTTGGTGGCCCGTTTTTCTACTCTGACATCCAGGCTTATTCTTTGCATGGTTCCTTAGACGACATATCACTGCCGTCATTTGATGAGCATCAGTTACAGCTGCTGTTAGGTATAAAAAAATATTTAATACCATATTTTAAAACTATTCTGGCTATTCATAGTTATAGATTAGAGAGGGGTTTATTGCTAAAGGAATTGGTTTCTAACTAGTGGATCTTAAGTTTAAAGTTTGGTAAATGCTGGATTTTGTTTCAATTAAAACTTTATAGGACAGCACTGTGTTTCCCCAACTCCATTGAGTACACAAGTTAGGGAAAGTTTCTTGTGTGCTGACTGCAATGCATCCTTGTGATAGATTATCTTATATTATTTTTACATTAACAGTACAAAACTAAACCTAGTTGTTTATGTTTTAACTTGACATGCACCTTGAAGGATTAAAAAGTTTCTGTTCAGGTCCACAGCAGGGGAAGTGATTCTTTAGTGTATAGTATAGTATATCTAGAAAGTGAATAATTTCATGCTTTATACCAATCTCATCATTTAGATACTGGTCTAAAAAATAATATTTATAAGGAATATTGAAGGCAGAATAGTAGAGAACTAGGTTGTCGAAAACAAAAAAAAAATCCTGATTTGAACATTGTAGTGGCGGAAATCTGTATATTTCATTTGGAAAATAAGACATTATTAGTCATTATTATTGTGCTAGACCATTGTAGATTGTTAATGACAGAAACAGATAAGCTACACATGTGAGCATTATGTTCCTAACAAGAAATATTACTACTAGTTCTGTAATCATTAGAGCAAATAAAGTATGTTGCCACAAAAACAAATTTCTAGCAAGAATTGTAACTTTGTACTGAGATTGTTGCTTTGTAATGTTTAGTTCAGCTCCTTATTTAGAAGAAGGCATAATACAGATCATTTTGTTTGTTGTTTTTAAACTGTTCAGATTAGAATTCTTTGTATATTTTGTTTTAGACATGACTTCCAAGTCACCCGACTTGGATTTTGTGCCAGTCATTGACAAGCTATTAAATAAAGGTTGGTAGAGAATTTTTTTGCTATTAGACTTTTTTTTGCTGTGATCTTAATATAATCAGATCCACTTATAATGAGTCAGATCATTAGATCCCCTTATAATGAACTGAGACCAATAGATCTCATTATAATGAACTCAGACCATTAGATCCACTTATAATGAGCTCAGACCAAGTTTCATTGAATTTTAATAGTCTCACTTAAAGTTTAATGAATATTTAAGTTGCTCTATGTCTGAAATCCAATAACATAAATTTTCTTTCCAGCTAAATTAATGAGTCTTTATTAGTAGGTTAGTCAAATCAGCACTGATTTTACAATCTGCATTAGTTTAAAACCCATGGGTCAGTTCTTTTTAAGTACATAAGCAAACTATAATAATATAATCTTTATTATCCATTTGGAAATTTGTCTAATAATTTGTGCATTACACCAAACAAAACATGATAGATCATTTTTGTGCTGTGAGATTTGGTAAAACACCGGATGATACATTCCTTGTTATTCTCTCATCTTAATTTGTCATATCTTTCTTGTTCGAAAATATGCATTGTAGAATAGTTTTAATAATACAGTTTGATCTTTTTACTTGCTTAGGCTGAGATTTTTTAGGGATGACGTTCCATAAAATATTTTATTATATTTTTATAATGAATTGGTGACTACAAACAACCTTTGCTTGGATATCATTGTATTTCTTTGCAGATCCTGCTCCTCCTTACCCCACTCCTGCAGACAAATGGAAACAAGATCTAACACTTTCAGGCCGTCAGATCTTTGAGGTAACCCTTGAGAAAGAGGAACAGCATGGTATAGGTCTCACAATTGTAGGAGGAGAAACTACCAATAGCCTCGACCTGGGTATTTTTGTCAAGTCTATTGTTCCAGGGGGCCCAGCTGCACGGGATGGAAGAATCATGGCAGGGGATCGTCTGATTGCCATTGGGGGCACCAGCTTGGAAGGGAAGCAGCACCACGAGGCAGTGGAATTGATTAGAACAGGTGGCCCCAAGGTCACCCTTCTAATCTCTCAAATAAGGCCCCCTGGAACTATAAAGAAACGGAATGCCTACGAGTGTGAGGAGCAGGAGAATGGGGAGCAGATGAAGAATGCAAAGAGAAACTTAGACAGTAAACTTTCATTAGACAGCTGTGAAGATGAGAATTGGCTGTTTGATAGTTTCTTGACTAAACAGGAGAGCTACACAAGTGATACTGAATACAACTCCGATAAGGATAAATTACAATTAGGTTCCATCTATGCTGAACATCTCAATGGAAAAACAAGCCAACTTAACTTAAAACATGTTCTTGAAGATAATTATTTTTCTGACAATGGCCATGGAATTTCTAGCAATGCTTCTGGGCAACAGTTCAAAGTGTCAGAACAGTGGTTGTTGTCACAGCAAAATGGAAGAAATTCTGACAGCATTAGGATATCAGAGAAAAACATACCTGCGGGTGAAAAGTTTGGCACAGATTTAGTGTTAAATCTACGAGAGGATGAAGAGCTGAGCTACAAACTCAACAGCTATGATGTCTACAGTGGCCATTACCCTAGACAAGACCAAGATGACCTTCAGATACTTAGAGGTGAGAGTAGTAAGGATAGAATGAAATTGTTTCAGTTAACAGTATAGTCTTCCATAAATTTATCCATAGAAAGTCTTAAAGAAATATTAATCAATCAGTAATAATTATACACATTTTATTTAATTTATGTGCATTCATACTTTTATTGCAAGATGTTTTTAAAACATTACAGACATAAAACAGTTACCAGTTCTCTAGAAACTATGTAAAATAGCCATACTGGTTTTGTTCATAAAGCTAACTCTTAGGATTTGTCAAATAGAACAGCTGAAGTAGAGTACCAGTTTCTAGAGCACTGTAAATTTCATTTTGATTACCATTAGTGTTAGAACCCAATGGGTTTAAGAAACAAACCTAGCCACTCCTTTCTATTCTATCCCCCTCGTAGTGTCCAACTAGCTTATATTGTCTGTTGATCTTATGCATTCTTTATACAGTATTCTAAAGAAATCTTCCAGTGAATCATGTCTCTCCAAACCATCCTGATTTCCTTCTTTTCACAATATTTAGGAAGTCATCCTTTTAGCTTGCATAACCTTTTAGGTGATCAATTTCTTTGAAATTGTTACCTAGTTTCTTACATTTTTGTATGAAACAATGCCAGATTAGTAAATATTGTGAGACTATATCATAAAGTTGAATCAAGATGTGTGTGTTTGAATCCTGGGCCTTTGAACTTCAGGCAGCCCCTGAGTACACCAGACCCAAAGGGCTGCCTTAGATTAGTTGTGGAAGGTAAGAGTTTGGTTGTTGTGCTGGACACCCTTGTGTTCACGCTATTGGCCATTGAAAGGGAGGAGCTTTAAATCATCTGCCTCATGGGTTACAAGGTCTAAAAAGGAAACATAACTTTAGCACCTCATCACATTTCTATTGAGTTTATGATGCTAGTTGTTAGATCTTAAACCAAAGAATGTAGAGTTTGTAAGGTAATGTCATGAAGTACTATTCTACTGCACAGATCTTGCTGCACTTGAAGCTAATGACTCTTCAAGTGACAGTGATTTTGATACAGCAGTCCAACAGACAATTGAGGGACCTTTGAAGACAGTTCTAGTCAGTAAAAACTTTGTCAAAACTTCTAGTCCAGGAAGAACAAAGTATGTACTGTTAGACTGTTTGAATCATATGTTGTTGTTTTTTATCATATATATTGTAGAAATGCTTTTAATACTATCTATATATAATAAAGAGCTTCTATATCATTTTTTTAATGAAGTATAAAAGATTTGTTGGTAGTCAAAGTACTTTACCACTCTTGTTTCCTGTCTGCTAGTTGTTTTTGTTGTTGTTTTTTTGTTCATAAATAATTGTTGCACAATATATTGCACATGTAAGCATACTTTTTCCATGTTTAGTGCAAAATCAAATCATGATGTGGGAGTCATTCATGAAGTAGTTCTGGATAAATCAGATGGAAGCCTGGGTATACTTGTTCATGTAAGTAACATTGCTATTTTTTCAAAAGTGTGTTCATTTTTGTTTAAAATTCCCATCAACTTAATGCAACATTTGTTTTCATTCAAGTCTAAACCAGATTCAGAAGATGGAAGTGCTGGCATTTACATTCTGAAGATTCTTAGTGGCAGTTGTGCAGACAAAAATGGTGTCTTGGCAGCTGGTGAGCTTGAACTCTCTCTCCGAATTGACCTTTATTTGACCCCATTAAACTACATTGCTTTTTGGATTTATAAACTTTAATTTGTGTTGTATAAAAAGAGCAGGCATTCCCCTATCATTCGATACCAAATATAACATTTTCTGATAACAAACAAAAAGGTTTTTGAAGTTTAATCATAACAGGATAACCTTGGTTAGGCCAATAATAGAATATGCATCCTCTGTTTGGGACCCCTCAACTCAAGAAAACATTAAGAAACTAGAACAGACACAAAATAGAGCAGTGCGATTCATAACAAACGAATATTCACATTTGACTAGAGTAACACCTTTAGTAAAATCACTAAATTTAGAAAGCCTTCAGGACAGAAGGCTCAAAAGTAAAGTAGCAATCATACATAAAACACTGAACCATAATCTTCAAATACAAAAACAAAATTTAATAAAATACTCTGAAAGACACAAAGATAAAGGCACATTCCTCGTCCCATATGCTAGGACAAATTTGTACAAATACTCCTTCTTCCCTAGTGCTATTAGAGCATGGAATGGGTTGCCT
The DNA here is from genome assembly GCF_947242115.1 of Biomphalaria glabrata. NCBI lineage: Eukaryota > Metazoa > Mollusca > Gastropoda > Planorbidae > Biomphalaria > Biomphalaria glabrata. Next base: position 11,045,083 of record NC_074712.1, on the reverse strand, counting down.
GAGCTAGCCAGGAAAACCAGTGACTTGGCAGAATTTAAGTCATTGGTTAATATGCATGACTAAATGCATGACGCGTAGGACGTAATCATCTTCTTTTTTGAAGTAACGTCTGTATTATATAAGATAAGATAAGATAGTGAAATACAAATAAGCAAAATGAATAATTCTATCAGAACGAGGAAAATAAATACGGAGTGAAATAGTTGCTTGATAGTTTTATTTCTTGACACACCACCACCCAATATATCTTGTTAGTTTCATGAGGGATTTATACTTTTGCAATGACAATTAGAATTATTAATTAGTCAAAATTGTTTGCTTTGGGCACAGTATTTGGGAGATAGATTTCATTTCAATTAAAATGCTTGCTGGTTGCCTAAGATCTAATAATACGACAGGTATAGAGGAAATGTTTTTTCATTTCTTATATGAAGGTGGGACATCATCCAAAAAAAAGTCTCTAATTGAAGTAAGATTTCACAGACATATTAAAACACTTAAACAGCTCCCTTATTTTCACCAAGCGAAGGAGAAGGTATATTGAAAGAATGCTGGTGGTAGATAGATGTTTTTTGTACTGTTGAACTCACACATGTTCAAACTTTTGATTGTCTCTTGTTTGCTTGCAGGTGATAAAATACTGGTGGTGGCTGGTACTCGTGTGGAAGGTCTTTCATTTCACCAAGTACAAAACATGTTGAACAACTCTCCAGGCAGGCTTGTGCTAAAAGTGCTGCATCCAACACAGACAGTTACTGACAACAATGGCATCAGCTCAAGACTGGACAAGCAGGTAGAGATTAAATCTATCTGATTAAATAAACTGACATAGAAGAAGCAGACACATTTGTACTATTTTTTTGTTGTTGCTGCCCTTATGACATGGGATAAAAAGTTATAACACACACAAATTATGATATATAGTTTTGTACTCGAAGAAAGTGTGATTATTGCCCAGAAAGTTATACCTTTGTGGATGGTGATAATGTTATATACTTTTTTATCAGAAATGTATCTTACAAATGAAATGCCAATTATGTAATTTCACATCAGATTTTAGATTATATCAGTAGTTTCTGGAAAAAAACAATAGGTTATACATTTTTTTTAACACAGGTTAAACGAAATTCTAAGAAGTGTCAAATATGGGTAATAATTTAAATATTATAATTCAGTTTTTAAAAAATGTTATCATAATTTTAAATTAGCTAGAATGATACATTACATGGGCCATTTTATCACAAGTAAATAATGGAAATGTGTATTTGATTTAATCTAGTATAGTAGCACATTATCTTAAGCGCCAACATTTGTATCACTTGTATTTTTCCAGACTGACCTTGATGAAAAGTTCACCTATTTTAAAAACCCAGATTCACTCCAGAAACATCAGCATTACTTGCAGCAGCAGCAGGTTTTTGAGCCTATTGACAGGGCTCCTGCCTCAGACAAAGTCATCCCCAAGGTACCTAAAGCTGCCAGGGAGAAGAAGAAAGGCACAGCGCTTCCAGTGCCTGCTTTATTTCTGGGAGAGTCTGAATCCAATACCCAGAGTGATGTGGACTCGGATGTCTTGGATAGCTCCAGGTCAGAGCTGGAGTTTATTTACAAGTCTGCAGAGCTGAATGAGCAGGAAAAACCTAGAGCTCAGCCGGCATTGGCAGATAGCAATACAGTTCATCGCAAGACACCTGAAAATGTCCTGGACGGAAACCCTGATGACTCTGTGCAATACAATGACAGGGAGGATTTCAATGCTCAGCTACTGGCCTTGACCTCAGCGTTGGATGAACGTTTGGCTGCGGAGGTCAGCTCATTGAGCACTGTAACTATGTCTGATGACTTGGATGACTCAGTCTTGAAAAAAGTAGCTCCAAAAGGAAGGAGAAAATCACTCCTAAGACAAAACAAATTTGATGATCCCAATGCTGTTGACCTTCAGCAGTCTTTATCCTCACCAGTCAGTGATGAGAGTCAGTTGGATTTCTCTGATCTAAATGCAGAAGAAAATTTGGGCCCAGAGGTTTGTTTTTAAAAATCTTATATCAACTCACTGTGTCTGTCTGGCAAAAAGTTTGTATACGCTATTTCTTCCACACCCAATCTCAGATCAAGCTGAAATTTTGCACCATTATTTCTTTTACCTGACAACACAAGAATCAATTTAAAAATTAACCAATTGGTTAATTAACTATTGGTAATTCATTATTTTGTTTGGTATCTCCAACAAGGAAAAGATATTGTACTTGACTGAAGTGGTGGTATAAGCTGAATTAGTCCCCTTTATAGGTCCTCATCTGAGGTTTAGTGAACACAAACATGAAATAGAAACAAAAGCAATAGATAACTGTACAATCTTCCATGCTCTTCACTTGTAGAATGATTACAGTGTTTGCTTGAGGAGGCTTTAGCTCATGAGTTCTAATTCAGCTGATTCACCTTTTGTTTTGTTTTTTATGAAACATTTAAAAAACAATCACCCAGATACCCTGCTCTCCCCCCCCCCCCCCCCCTTTTCCATTTCCAACTGGTCCAGACAAGTGATAGGATCATGGTGTTTTGAGAAAGTTAAAAGCATGAAATTGCACTAAAGAAAAGCTATAGGTAATAAAAATATTTCTAATTGCACAGATTTATTATTGTTAGTCTAGATCTATTACAAATTTAATTACTGACTGATTCAAACTAATTGATACAATTAAAATAAGCTTTGTTTTTTTTTTTAAAAAGAAGTTATTTTTTTTATTTTGCTTGTTTAAATTACCTAGATTTAAAATAATTTTCTGTGAAGGGACCTTCTCAAATAGGGTTTTTTTTATTAGGAAAACATGTAAAAAATATGTATGATAATAATTTTTTTGTATTTTTTAATAAAATTCCTTTTACTTATAGATCATAGAAGTTGTGTTACAAAAGAAGCAGGGTGTTGGGTTCGGCTTCACAGTGGCAGGAGGGGTCAACACTGGTGGATGTTACATCAAACAGCTAGTCTCTGAACCTGCTGTTTCTGATGGTCGACTCAGGCCTGGAGATAAAATATTGAAAGTAAGATTTCTTAGTCCTGAGTTAACCTGATGAGAGGCTTTGAAAAAGAAAAAGGCTAGACCTATATATTAGTGACATAGTTTGAAACACTTAAATAGTTGTTTTTGTCCACACCTGTGTTAGTATGTGTCAGAAGGTTCTTTTCTTAGCTTGTCTTGACTTGGCTCGTTAGGGGTATGAATACTCAATTACACTTATTAATACTTTGCTTAGTTACTCACATAAGAACAATTACTACTAGATACACTGAAACTCCAACTATAGATATCCATTGAAATACGTATAATACTTTAATATTCAATAAGCACATAATGAAACCAATTCTCAAATATTATTAATCAACAATCACCAGTCCATCGACTTTCATGTTATATACATATATAAACACCAGTCCAGGAAGCAACTATCCAACCTTCCTGGACCGGCAGCAAGACCTCACTAACTTAACACTCTCTCTTGCACATTCAAAGAAGACTAAATCATTCAGTTCACAACACGTGCAACACTTTGCATTCATAACAAGGGGATATAACAATCATACCAAAAATATCAAACTAACATTCATTCTCGCCATACCTCCCCCTGACAGTATGGATGTGATAATAGAGATCAAATATAATATGTCTACTATAATTATTATTATTATTATAGTAAAAAGTCATAAATGTTGACAGGTCAATGGCCAGGATACAATAAGCATGGGTCATGTAGAAGCTGTAACGTTGCTGAGGAATGTTCCTCTGGAAGCAAGGCTTCAGTTATTGCGGTTCCCATCGTCTTTTGAGATTCTAGAAAGAAAAAACCTGGTAAGTTTCTCATTGGTCATCTTCATTTGATAAGTGTGTGTAGCAAGTCTTTAAACCTTTTAAAACATTATATTTAATATATATATCTGGGAGACTGTATTTTCATGTTGTTTTAAGATGATTATCTATATTCATACAGAAAAGAGAATCATTGTTGCTTTCTAGAAATTAAGACCATAAAGAGATTTTTATTTTTAATGAGTCCTAATTAGTCATATTTGCATTGAAGTATACATTTTTTTAACACTCATGTTTTAGAGGCTCTCACATAGGATCTTTGACAATCCAGTGGCCAAAGTCCAGTCTTTTCCTCTGTCTGAAGTGAAGAAGTCTGTCAAAGAGTTAATTAAGTCAATGGACACACCCAAGGCCATTATCAGACCATATGACTATAAACTGAACAAGTCTCAGATGCAAGAGCATGATTCACCAGTAGCTTCAGAGGAGAGGAACTCTGATGAGGAACCTGAGAGCAATGATAGAGAAGCTGTTAACAATGATAGAGAATCTGATAGTTTTGTTGGAGGCACACAGCGACAGGTATGGTTGTACTCAACACCTAAGCTCTTATCAATGTTTTTTTTCCTAAACTATTTCAACCCTGACTATCACAGCAGAAACATTTGCATTCCATTTTATAATCATTTCAAAAATAAGTTTTCAATGTGGAACACAATGAGGACATCAGATTCCTTTTTTTTTTTAATTAAATGTTTTGATGACGTTCAGTGTTTCAAAAAAAAGTCCTGGCTTTAAGCGCTGTAAAATGTGATCTTTTAAAATTGTAGCAAAGTATTTAACTAGTAATATACGCTATAATTCAGACTAAGGTTTCCTTTGCTTTTAATTAGTGGCCATAATTAATAACTATTTCAGCCTATGAATCTTACATGAAAACTGTTTAGTTTTGAGTCAGTTCATTTGAAACTAGTCCTTCAGCTCTTTTCCTTATGTTGTTCAAATCAGGTACTGGTGATAGATCTCATCAAGCCTATTGAAAACCCTTCAAACAGTTTAGGCATCAGTATTGTTCACAAAACAATTGATGGTCAGTGTGGCATATTTGTGAAGAGTGTGAAGGATGCTGGAACAGCTGCTAGAGATGGGAGACTGAAAGCTGGAGATCAGATTCTTGAGGTGAGACAAATGGGAACAAACTAAACTTTAAGCAAGACTGCAGAGTCTAAACTAAAATCTACAGGCTATCTCAGGGGATGACAATATCTCAGAAATGGTTTCATGGTATGCACACTTGACTGTCACTCAGTTGTCTTGATGATCCCGGGCTCATACCCTGTCCTCTATCATCCCGTCGTTTGGCTTGGGCTAGGATGTAGATTATCTTCAACTTTGAAGGAACATATGAAAAATGTAAAATATTTTGAAAAACAAAAATAAAATAACAATTTAGAGACTTCAAAGTCTGTACCAAAATCAAATTTCCCTAAATTAAAAACAACAACAAACATGCTTAGTCCTAAACTTTGGCTTGTAATTACACTTACTTCACCAAATGAAATATTAGCCTTAATTTAGGAATGGAAACAACATGCTCTTTAAGTTCTGATTCATTTGAAATTTGGGTTTCTGATTATATGTGTAATTAGTGCTGATTTTGTTTTTAGGTGAATGGTATTTCATTTCATGAATCCAGTCAGAAGCAAGCGCTCTCAGTGTTGAGAGAAGCAAAAGACAAAGTGGTTCTATCTGTATTAAGGTAACAATTTGAAATGCTTTAATATAAATTTAATATTAATTATTTTAAAAACCTAAAGGAACATAATTGTAAATAGATTTTTTAATTATTCATTATTTACATCAATCAGACGAGAGAGTGACCTTCATGAATTTGAGCTGAGTGATGAAGAAGCCACTGTCAATAAAGGTAATAAATACAGTTCTATTCACAATCTTAAATATAGTAATTTTTTAAATGCTGTCAATGACTCACCTGGGATTCTGTGATTGTAACATGATGTTTCCTACAGAGGACAAAGATGATGATATTAGCCTCCTTGCCGAGGATGCCCTTAGCTTAATAGAGAGAAACAAAGACAGTGCCCTGAATCAGTTGAAGAATGCAAAGCAAACCATAGTCACAATAGAGGACAAAGGTACTTAGCTAGCATTATCCAGTACTAAATTTATTTATTTTTGATAATTTTATGTAAGCAAGTTTTTGTTAAGTCATGCAAAGTAAATAAAAACAAATATTATTTCTCATTTCCATCAGTCCTTCAACTTGCATCCTGTGAGTGCTTGTCAGTTTGCCAAACCAAATCCCTGCACTCTTCTCATTTTGCGGCTGTCCTATATCAAAGAGTCTACGCCAGTCCATTCTTTTACATTATCCAGACAGTTTTTTCTAGGGACAAGCCTTTCTTTGCGCACTCGTCACTGTACTTAAATGATGACTTTTGACAGTGATTCATGTCTTACAATATGACCATACTAGTTAAGCTTTTTGCTCTTCACAGTATTGAGAGGAGTTCCTTAAATAATGAGTAAAAAATATTCACTTGATCTAGAATGTATAACCAATTAGTGGCTATTATTTTAGTTTTCATGGATTCTTTATACAAGTTTTTTTTAAGAACAGGTGTAACATTCTTAACCAAATAGCTATGCTAAACATTATTTGTTTCAGCAATTAGTTCTGAAAGAGATCGATATATCTGTCCACGTAAGCTGAGTAATGTTTACCTTCCCGTGCTGTTGAGTGCTGAATGGTTGAGTGATCTCCCCCCAATGACTGCCCCACCCCAGTGGAACAAGGAAACTCTGGCTGAGCTATTTGAAACTTTATCTGACATGGTTGAGAGTGGTGAGCCAGTGGAAGAGTTTAAGGTGAGTCACTGTATAGTTTAATCAGGAAAAGTTGATGCATGTGGTTTTAGTCACTGAGTACAATAACTCAGCTGAATCAGATGTAGACGAAAAGATGTTGACTCTTTCAAACTTAACCCTACCAACCCATTAGTTTCTAAAATTAACTATGCCCTATGCCTGACATTCTTGAGGGAAATGCCTCCTTTTCTTTCTATCTTTCTAGCTCCAGTTCTGAGTTTTGTTATCAATCAAGCTCTCAATCGGAGCAAAAACATTGTTCTTAATAAATTCATCAACCTTCTTCTTCTTCATTGTTAAGATCAATCAAAACATCTATCAACTTTAGGCTTATAACAAGCATAAACCTGCTAACATTTTTATTGCAAATTTTCAGAAATTTTTCTAATAAAATCGTATTAGTTCAATGTAAACACATGGGGCAGACATTTGCAAAGGCTAAAATCTGTGGTTTAATTATGATTGGTTGGTTATTTTTAGAATCTCATTTATTTATTTTTTTTTGCAATAGAAAAAAAATGGGTAAGGTGGCTTAGTAAAATTTTGGAAATTACAGACAAATCTTGACAGAGGTCAGGAGGAGTTCAAGTAAGAGATTTCAAAACTTGTTTTCCCCCTTGAGTCTCACAAGATTACATTCCAGGCCATTTGTTCTTGTGCAGAGAGAAAGCTATGTTTCTAATTGTTGTAATGAATTAATGAATTGTATGTCTACTTTATTACAATGGTGGGTGGACATGGTTCTAAGAAACAGCTCTAATGATATTCCTAGAAATTTGACAGTTGATGTATATCTTTGGTAAAAGAATTACTAGCTAATTGGCCACACTGGGGAAACTCTACTTTGACCATTCCATTATAATTTTTCAAAGTATAATAAAAATTATTATTTAATTTGGCTTGAGGTTTAGACTATCTTTTTGAACAGGCATATTATATATCAGTGGGTATTTTCGCTAGTAGGCCTTATTCCTTAAATAGTTATAAAGAGATGCTCTGGGAACATTTAGCACACAGTCTTTTAAGTTTAGATCTCTAGGCCTATCATTACAATTGTATATACCAAATAGATTTATACATTTGCTGAACTAGATTGTATCAAGGGGAGGTAGAATTGGGGTGGGGTAAAAAAAATGTTCCTTTTTTTTTTAATCTATCATTCATTACTTATTCAAAGTCAATTAATTGCTCTTACAAAACAGACATTAGCTTCATAAAGGAGGAATTCTCTTTTTAAAAAAACATTTTTTTTATGTTACTTGTTTGGATAGAGTCTTCATCAAATGAAAGATGCTGGCACTTATGAAGTGGCAAAGCTAGAAGAGAATAGAATCAAGAACAGATACAGAAATGTTTTACCATGCAAGTTCAAATATCTTTTTTTTTTTTTTTTTCAAAGAAAGAAATTATTTTGCAGAATTTATTGTTTGCTTTTTCTTCAAAATTGTTTCCTCTGTAAAAAAAAAATTTTTTTAAATAATTTTTAGTTCTCAAGCAAGTTAGACATGATGTAATAAAAATTGACATTCTTCAAGTCTGTTTTAAATATATTGGAAAGCTTTCTATTTCCAACTAGCATCAGTGCATATAGATTGCAAGAAAATCAACTGAAATAGCGCAATTCTTTTCAATATTGTCTTCACTTATTTCACTGGAATATTTTTTTTAAGGAATTTCTATAAGTAATGTTGCATTTGAGTTGGCAAGTTTTTTCATTGTTTTTTTTTTTTTAATTTATTTTAAGAGTAAAAATATCTTAATTTCTTTTTTGTTACCTCTATAGATGACTCGAATCGGGTGAAACTATTGAATCGTGAAAACAATTACATCAATGCCAGCCACATAAGTATGGAAGTAGGTGACAGCACTCTGAGGTACATTGTCTCCCAGGGCCCAGTGCCGGCTTCAGTCTCAGACTTCTGGCGCATGCTGTGGCAGGAGAAAATCAATGTGGTGGTGATGCTCACCCAGCTGGTGGAAAATGGCAAAGTGAAGTGCCACAGCTACTGGCCGCAATCAAAAGATGACACCCTAGATGTTGATGAAGGGTGAGGCTTATCTTTCCTTACTAGGCCTAGTCCATAATCTGTCTTGTTTTACATTTGTATGCTGTAGATAAGACCTAATGCTGAAAACCTATGTTTAAGATTTATTTGTTCCTATAGAGCCCTCAGAGTGAAACTAACTCGGTCCTACAATGTTGATGGACTCTGTGTAAGGCAGATGACTATAGAAGAACCAGATGCCAACTATGGAAGGGAGATCACTCTTTTGCAGTATTGTGATTGGCCAGACAATGGGGTACCTGACACAGCTCTTCCCCTTATGCAAGTATGTAGAAAAAACATAAAAAGTACTTAAAAAAAAACAAAGCTTATATTAAGTGTAATTATACCAATTAGTTTGGATCAGTCATGTAATTATATGTATGATTGACCTAATCTGTTTGATTAGAAATATTTTTACCAATGGTTTTTTAGCTTTCTCAATGTGCTAGGGTCCTATCACTTGTCTGGACCAGTTGGGAAAGGGTGAAGGAAGAAGGGGGTATCTTGGTGAATGTTTACAAGATCGTTTTTTAAATGCATAAAAAAATGTTCACTCAGGGCTGAAGAATCCTCAAGGGGACTAAATCAACTTATACCACCACATCTTTCAAGTACAATTTCTTTTCCTTCGCCAAGTTATCAAGTTGTTGTACGAATCCATTGCAGTGCTCAAATCTACTGTTTCACCTTGCAGTTCTATACTCACAAAATTGACTTGGAAGAGCACGTCGTACCATAACACAAGTAACACTAAGACTTTGTACTGCTTCAATGTTTCATACAGTGTTTCTGCTTCACTTTTAATTATCGCATCATTAGTCTCTTTAGCTAATTTATCGAGTGCGTCACAGATCTATATTTTATTTCCCAGTGACTAATTAAAGTAAACTAAATATTGGAACTTCTGGTTTTGGTTAAAATTCACCTTATTGTTACATTTCTATTAAATGAAAGCTGACAAAGCCAGGTTTTTTTTTATCGCAGGTAGGATTGGCATTTTCCATATTGAATTACACCCCAGAATGACAATATTGTCTAGTTTTCAGGAAATTGTTGAGTTTTCAGGAGATTTTAATAATTTCAGATTTCCAGAACTTTTTTGTATAACTGATATATTTTGCAATTTCAGGATATACAGTTATAATGGTTTAATTTAATAATTTACACCTAGAATTAGTGCAGAGCCTATGAAAGTGCGGGGCCGGCCTTGATTACAGCTCATAAATAAGGGTCTTGCCTTCTATTTTTAATCTTCAGATATTTTATCTCTCTCTGTCATGTCTTATCTCCCTGACATTAGCACACCAGATTAGTTGATACTCCAGCCTATTTTCTCAATTTCTGAAAAACATTTATTTTAAATATTGCTTCTTGCTTTCAAGAAAACATAATTCTATATTTTATTATGCAGGAATGAAATATTTATTGTTTAGTTAAGAAAATAAACAACTAGATTAATGGGCTATGTTACTTTTAAAAACAATGCATAGATTGTTTCTAACTCTGTAGGGGTTCCTTCTGAACAACTATGACTTGTCTCTCAGGATGAGAATAGAGCCTGGACGTTATAAGAACCTTAGGGCTGGAACATTTCAGACCTAGACTTTTAGGGATTAATAGTGTTTTAGGATCTGCCAGTGTGCCACAAGCTGTGAAAAGGTCACGTTACTTTTACTTCAGGGTGGACTCTTTAAGCCTTTTGGTTTAGTCGCAAGGCAGCCGAGGCTTGGATTCAATTTTCCTTTTCCTTCAGCAATGGGTTGTCAGATTTTTTTTTTAAGGTGAAAGGACTATTCTTGGTCAGTTTTTATTTCATAACATTCACTCATGGTAACTAGTATTTGAGGACCCATACCACAAATATGTATAGGCAAAATTGTTTCCCAATTCCAATATGGATAATAGTTGTTTTTTTTTTTCATTGGTCAGCTCCTTCAGTTGATTCACCTGTTGGAACAAGGCTCACCCCCAGTCATCCATTGCAGTGCAGGGATTGGTCGGACAGGTACACTCATAGCTATGGATGTTGCACTGGCCACTATTGAACAAGCTCTTAAGGTAAATTTGTTGTTTTTGTGTACATTCTATGCTTTGAATGTCGTGCCATGTAAATGTCATTGCACTGAAACTAAAATAGTGTTCAGTACTTTAAGATAGCCATATAAAAGCAAAATATGTAGGTTACACCTGGCTCTTAATAGTCTGAAACCATTCTGCCATTTTCCTTCTTTTATGGACTACAGACAATGTCTTTGTAATATAACAACTTAATTCTTCAAACAAATGCTTATTGTATTCATTCTGTCACAACTTAATTCTTCAAACAAATGCTTATTGTATTCATTCTGTCACAACTTAATTCTTCAAACAAATGCTTATTGTATTCATTCTGTCACAACTTAATTCTTCAAACAAATGCTTATTTTATTCATTCTGTCACAACTTAATTCTTCAAACAAATGCTTATTGTATTCATTCTGTTAATTAACTCATTAGTTCCATTCTTCTGAGCCATCACTTGGTCATTGAAAAGGTAGAAATACAATGCAGGCATTTGGCTCAAGATAAAATTGACTTGTAACCACATTTCTCAAGCATGCATTCTTAAGCGTAATCCTTAGTTGGTAATAACAAACTTAATAAATATGCAATTCAGGAGCTTTAGAGAAATGGGGAGAGTACATAATTTGTAAAACTGTACTCTTGAGTGCTTTAAAAATTGAGAAATGCTTTTAAAACAAGAAACCTGTTGTGGTACGATTAGGAATTAGTTATTTGTTTTATAAATATGGGAAGTTTTGACTTAGAGACAATGATGCAACTATTAAAAACTAGACTAGGATTTTAGGAAGAATAGCGAAATAAAAACAGAATAATTCGGAAGGCTTTAGAGAGAGGCAGCTTTTATGAACGTAGAGATTTAGCTTGAAGACATTTGACAGTTCCCTTCATTATTATTAAACTTCTAGTTCGGCATTCACTATCAGCATTGACTAACTTATAGTGTTGGCCTTTCGCCTGTGTTAATGGATTTCGCTATTTGAGAGTTACCCCTGTTTGACTTATTCGCACAACACAGTGCTGCATTTAGATATTGTGTTTTGTTTATTCTCTGAAGTGAAGAAAAGAGCCTTTTTAGAAAAGTGGGTTTTTTTGTGTATTAATACATGTGTGTTGTTTAATTTCAGTTGGACATGTTTGATATAGTTCATCAATTGAGAAAACAAAGACATGGGATGATCCAAACAACAGTATGTAATCTTGAGACTCATTAACTTAACAGTCACTTGGATTTTAGGATGGACTCTAATTAGGTCATGTTAATTGATTGCCTTTCTCTGTTCTTAAACAAATATTAAAAGTACTATTAAATTAGACATCATGCACGTAAAATGTAGCTAATTCAATACAATCCTAAGTAACATAAACTTTTATAATTGTATCCCAATAGCATCTCACATCTGACATGTCTAACTTGACAAATTGTAAAGTCAAAAACATTAAAATATCTTTTTACCAGTGCATGGTGCATGCTCCATTGTGAGGCTCAATCAGTGCCAGTAAATATTTAACTAGAAAATCAGCTGTTAATGTACTACACACTATAAATCAATTGTTCTAAGCATTTCGTCTCTTCCTACCAAAGTGTATCAACAATGAATTTACAAATTTGTTTTGTCTTTTACAGGAACAGTATATCTTCTACTATGGAGCTTGCATGGAGGCCCTGTTGAGTCTAGACCTTGAGAAAAAGGAAGGAATTAATTTCAAAGAATAGATCTGTTTTTTTCTATACATGACAACTTTTGTTGACAATTTTTTTTGTTTTACAACATATGCATTTAACATACCGGTAACTGAATTTCAAACTAGTGTTTATATTATAAATACAATTTAATATGGCAGGTTCCATTGAGATGTTCAGTCCTAGACACTGAGTACTCACAAACTTGTGTAAATAGTTCTTTGTCTAGCTGTTTTAATTTTATGTGGGTTTTTTTCACATAATCTGAAAAAAAAAAAAAAAGTGATTTCCTTTTATGGCATCTGGTTGTGATAAATTGTGACCTATTTATACTTTCTTTTTTTTTTTTTTTTTTTCTCTCAACTCTTCTCGTCCTCTTGATGTATGGGAGACACTAGATTGATGTTTGTGCAATTACTCTCTCCGTCCACCATTTAGCATTATATTTGTTTAAAAGAAGAAAAAAAAAAGTTGAACATTTGTCATTTCATTCATTTGTGAGCTCATCTACTACAAAACTTGTCAAGCATTGGAGAATAATCTGATGGGATTTTGACTTCAGATGTTGTTACCACCTCAGATCCTAGGTGGCTACTTTAGTATGAAAAAAAGGCCACACAAATCCCTTGGCTGAAAGTAGTTCCACTCTACTTGCCTCTGTAAATTGTTTCTTTTGTTGTAACAGAATAATGTAACCAATTATACAACTTGAATGGCGATGTAGAATATATACAACTTTGTATGCAAATATTTTGTGTGCAATATTACTTCATATATATTTCCTGTACTCATATTTTAACTCCTACAACACTGTTTATTCAATTTTTTATGGCCCCCTGCACTTGACTTTTGTACATCTCTAAATGTCAGGAAGAAGCTGCTTTCTCCAGACAATGCTCAAGTTGTCAAGCAGCTGTTAACCTGCATTATAAACTTTTTTAAAGTGTAAATTTACCTGCATTGTTGATTGACTACCTGGTCAATTGTGCAGTGAAAGACAAATGGCTGCATGTGATATCTAAACTTTATGAGCCAGTTTGGTTTTTCTCTGGGCTTTCTCAATGTTCAATTTAAAAAAACAACTAGTCATGCATCCAAAAGATAAGCTAATTTTTTTTTAACTGTCCCTTTGTGGGTGAACCAAATCCTTTTACCAGATAAAGTACATGCAAGTCTGTGTGGACAAATTGCAATGAATCTCATGCAAAATAACAAACTATGCAACTTAGCATGTATTATTAGTAATTTTTTATAAAAAGATGGCTTTAACTTTTATATCCTAAGAACTAAATGGAACTAGATTACATTATTATCTGGGTCCAATGTTATCCCAAAGATATGCAACATGTATAATGTCTTCAGCACTGTAACTATTCTCCTTCTTGTTCACTTAAGGTGTTAACCTATTATAGTCAAGTATGTTTATGTCAATCCTTAGCATCTATATATACACATTCCCAAACTATATTACTTTCGCATGTCACTCTAGAGGTCACATGAACAGATCCTGTTGGGATCAGGAATTAGAAATATGTGATTGACAAATAAAATAAGAAACAAAATCTTTCAAAAAATGTGTTGCTTTATTCATTTAAAAAAAAAATTATACATTTTCCCATCACAGACAAATATGACAATTTTATTACCGATTAAAAAAAAAATATGCTTCAATAAATATTGCTTATTTTGCACATATGGATTTTATGGTACACATCAGCTAAAACAAGACATGAACCTGCTGCCTGGCCACAAGAGAAAAGAATCAAAAAAAAAAAGGTTGTGTTCTCAGAGCTTCAATTAGAATTGACTTATCTTTCACCAAATAATATCATCTAATGATTGATCAAACTGATCTATTAATAACATACTTCCAAATACAGTTTCTACTGCAACTAGGGGAAAAGATTGCTTCACTGAAACCTAATTTCAATAAAACTAAAAAAAAACAAACTTTTAACTCGAGAAAGAACAAAAAATAAACACCAATGCTATGTAGTGTTCAATGTGGTGCCCTTTAATTATGTTTATGAATTGCACTAAAAATGTGTGACAAACAAACTCATGACAAAACAGACATTCTCAGCTTACAAAATGAATGACATCCGTGAGATTTAATCACAACCATTTGACACTCAGACCTGCTCTTAGTACATACTAGACATACAACAAAGTGGAGATAACAAGGTGAATACTTTGAGTTAATCCATCTGGAAATTTCAGGATCTATACACAAATCAACAACAACTGAGTTATCCATGGAGCCTTGAACAAATCAAATTTCTGTCTCACTTATCTTATATAATACAGACGTTACTTCAAAAAAAGAAGATTACGTCCTATGCGTCATGCATATTAACCAATGACTTAAATTCTGCCAAGTCACTGGTTTTCCTGGCTAGCTCAGGCAACCTATTCCATACTCTAATAGCACTAGGGAAGGAGTATTTGTACAAATTTGTCCTAGCATATGGTACCAGGAATGTGCTTTTATCTGTGTCTTTCAGAGTATTTTATTTAATTTTGTATTTGAAGATTATGGTTCAGTGTTTTATGTATAATTGCTACTTTACTTTTGAGTCTTCTGTCCTGAAGGCTTTCTAAATTTAGTAATTTTACTAAAGGTGTTACTCGAGTCAAATGTGAATATTCGTTTATTATGAATCTCACTGCTCTATTTTGTGTCTGCCAGTTTCTTAATGTTTTCTTGAGTTGAGGGGTCCCAAACGAAGGATGCATATTCTATTATTGGCCTAACCATGGTTAAATAACATTTTAGTTTTATGTTCTTATTTGATTTATAGAAATTTCTTTTAATAAACCCTAATGCTTGACTACATAGAAACACTCAGCTGCTATTTCAATGTACAAGCAAGTACACTAACAAAATAATATCATAAAATTATGGAATAAAATTTATTTCTACATGAAACTTCAGAAAAGGTTATACTGAAAACATCCTTCAACATCTACAATAGTCAAATGTAAACACATTGACATGGAACTTAACAAATATCATTCAGCACTGGCATATGTATAATTGATAGAAATTACAAATACATATTTTAAAAAAAAAACACAACTGAGAAAGTCAACACTTAAAAAGGTCATAACCCATCCATTCTATTGACATTATTAAACTAATAAACAAGATTTAGTCACTAGTGCTCTTAAGTCTGACCAAAAAAGGTAATTTGCAATTGCTTATATAATGTAAGAAATAAAAAAAAAAGATTTTTCTTGCAATTTTTTTTTTGGCTGAACAAAGACTTTGTAAACATACAGACAAAAATTGCTTTAAATAAAAGAGTTCTGTTCTTTTGGTGAACCAATGCATAAAATGCAAAAAATACAGTTTGAACTATAGAAGTCTTAACAATAAATAAGACAAAACATAAATGAAGGATATCTTTGCTCAGTGTTAGATACACAATCTTCTCAACTTAAAAACATTAATAAAGCTGTCAATGCAAAACTAAAGCCACATTTGAATGTATTGTCAGCTGACATTCAATTACTGACTGAAGCAGGCCAGATAGATTTCATTACTTAATGAAGTATTAATCAAAAGTATGTGACACAGTCCATGGGTGAACAGAACCAATGGATGTAGCAGCTATTATTCCCCCTGTCTCTCTTCAATGTTTCATTAATGTTGATAGTGTCAATGAAGAGAGAAACTACCAGTAGTTCCAAAGTTATCTACTTAATGAAACAGAGATAAGAACCAAAGTCTGGCATGGTAACAAAGAACCATGAGTTGACAAAGTGATCATTTACTTGACTGTCAAACAAGTTATCTAGTTTCCACCTGCTAAACACTGGATTTTTTTTTAGTGGATATGATGAATGGATAGGCTTTTGGGACAAAGAAAAGAGCAGTTGGTCTTGTGCTGGTTACTTCTTGTAAATGGCCACTGACACAAGTGAATTTCGCATCACCTGTCCCATGAATCAAGAGGTTTTTAAATGAAGTCATATTTCTACAATGAGTCTTTGAAGAGCTAATTGGTAGAAAGGATTCTACAACAATTTCAAGCGTTGAATTGTGCTCTTAGAAATAAAGATGTTGCGTCACAACCAACTGTGCTCTACTTTTGAATGATATACTCCCGAGTTCAGATTCACTGGAAAAAATTGCTGTCTGTGTGAAATCTGCCTCTTCTGTTGATCCAACTAAATCTCACGCACTGGAGGATGTCTGCAACATTTGCTTTTCATTGAGAATACGTTGTATCTTCCTTCTGGCAATGTCATATCTGAGGAGGAAGATTAAAGCAACCTTTGTAATTAATCAAATATAATTTGGTTTAGACTCCTTACCAAATGGATACCGGTATAGCATGTTGTCTGTTTATTAAGAAAAAAAAAAAAAAAGGTTTAATAATAAGAACAACATAAATACTTTTTTAAAAAACAAATTTTATATTAAGTGTAACTGTATCAATTAGTTTGGGTCAGTCATGTGATCAACGTTGAAATAGATTTAGACTAACAATAATAAATCTGTGTGATAAGAAATATTTTAACCAATAGTTTTTATTTAGCGCAATTTCATGCTTTTAGCTTTCTCAATGCAGTATGATCCTATGACTGTCTGGACCAGTTGGGAAGGAAAAGGGGGAAGAGGAGAGAGGTATCTGGCTGAATGTTATGTGATTGTTTTTTAAATGCTTTAAAAAAAAATTTTCACTAGGGGCTCAAGCCTCCTCAAGGGGACTAATTCAACTTATACCACCATATCTGTCAAGCACAATTTCTTTCCTTTGTTCAATACCAAACATAATTAATTACCAATAGTTAATTAACTAATTGGTTATATTTTTTTTTTAATTGATTCTTGTTTTGTCAGGTACAAGAAATAATTTGTGCAAAATATCAACTTGATCTGAGATTGGGTGTGGGAGAAATAATGTGTACAAAATTGTTACCAGACAGACAGACATAGTGAGTTGATTTAAACGTAAAGCTGACCTTGTTTTAATGACTTGAACTTCTTTCTCTTCATCATTTTTAAATTTTCTCAGCAGCCCAGTAAGTACAGCCTCAGGGAGCACTAGAAGTTGTTCAACCTAGGAAACAAATAATTGATTCAGTCAAAGATGTTGTAGCTTCAAATAATGACAGCTAGTAGTTTGGGTCAACTAAAGATGTCATGGAACTAGCCAACTAATATTCATGGCTTTTTTTATTTCTATTTTAATTATTCAACTGGACTAAATAACTTGATTACTTTTCCAAACTATTCCCATTTCTTCTTCTTCTTCATCGTTCTCATTGTTATGTTGGAGTGTTCATATGACTAGACCAATACATGAGATGAACTGCGCAGTGGTTTCCAAATCAGGGAGCTCTCCATATAGTTTTCTTTCTATTGGGGTGATTTGGGGCCAATGTCTTATACGGGCCTCTTTGTAGAGAGAGCAGTTTTGGAGGACGTGGTCGGCATTTTCTGGTGATACTCCACATGGGCAGATTTCACTGGTTCCAATTTTGAGCTTCCGGAACATGTGTTGTCGCATTCTGTTGTGTCCGGTCCTGAGTCGAAAGATTAGACGTTGGTCTTGTCGGGATAGCTTATAGTAAGCATCATCTTTCTTGTGATTTGGATGGGAGCTCGTCCATTTCTCATTTATATTATCTACAATTAATTTCTTCATTTCTTCTGGATAGAGTGCAGAGTTTACTTGTGAGTTTGTTCTCCCACTCTTGGTGAGTGTGTCAGCCTTCTCATTTCCTGCTAGTTGTATGTGAGCTGGTATCCATTGAATATTCAATGGATACCAGCTCACTATTCCCATAAATATCTACATTATCACAGATAGATGTGAATTGAGGAATTAATTAGTACTCTGACTGAATGTCCTTAATCCAAGTAAAAAAAGTTCCAGTTGCGCAGACTGGAAATGAACCAAAGGACATATAGGTCTGCTTTGGAATGCTCAAGCTACTACTAACCTCATGAGGCAGGTTTTCTTCAGCAGTCTCCACTATTGGCTTTTTGATGGTAGAGTTAACTTTCCCTGCTCCATTCTCCAGAGTTCTCTCTCTGATAAATATTTTCCCCATGGTCTCATGAGGTCCAAGCTTCAGTCTTTCTAAAAGGGGCTTATCTGTGTTGGTCAAGAGACGCTCACCTACCACACATCAAAGAATTAAATATAGATAACGCATACATAAATAAAAGTTAAAGTTAAAATTCCCCATTCAGACGTTGCAATCTATAGGGCAGATGATGTTAAGGTCATCTGTTTCTTTGGCCAACATACATACATACATAAATAGTAGATCTAAATACATTTATATAGAACAACAATGCTCATTATTATACTGTCACATGGGGCACAGTGGCTGAGTGGTTTAGCACTAGGCTTCTGAACCTTGGGTCCTGGATTTGAATCTCAGTGAAGACTGGGATTTTGAATTTCAGGATTTTTAGGGCGCCCTTGAGTCCAACCAACTCTAATCCGTACCTCACTTCAGTTGGGGAGGGTAAAGGGGGTTGGTCATTGTGTTGGCCACATGACACACTGCTTGTTAACCAATGGTCAAAGAAACAGATTACCTTAACATCATCTATCCTATAGATCACAAGGTAAGAAAAAGGAACTTTACATTTTTGTTATTTATAGTGACACAGCTAAAAAAAAGAATAGTTTATAAAATCCTACTTCCAAAACGTAGCTGTGATTTCACACCACCCTGCCAATAATACATACAAGATATGTATAAATAGTAATCTACATTGCTTTTCTTATTTCCTGCTAAATTTTCCCACTCTAAACTGATTAGCCTTATTCTACTCTTCACAAGTGCCAAATGTACTGAATTTTCATCGCAATAAATTTATTCACTTTCTGCTTAGAATAACTGTTTAATTTCTTTGCTATGACTGTGTGACTATGTAAAAGGAGAAGTTCAAACATGTATAGCAGGGCTGGCGAACCTATGGCACGCGTGCCCAAGGTGGCACGCGAAACGATTTTGTGTGGCACGCGACGACGATGATATTAAGAAATGAGTTTTTTTTGGAAAAATCACGGATATCTCAAATTACCACGATTAATAACGTTCAATTATTTCCTAGAACTGTAAATAATATGGAAGAAGCGCTAGTGGATCATATTCCATATAATTATTTTCATATGAATGTGTTTCATTTGGGGAGCATATGGCATAATAATTTTTTTTCAAGACAAATCTCGTATTTGAACCAGATCTCCTTAGCTTCCGACATTTTGTTGATACTGAAAACGTGTCGGTCATACATCGATTGCTAGCATTGCCATCAATAAATTTTTATCAGAATAATTACCATAACATGTCATTCTCAAAAATAAAAAAAAGAAAACTTAATGAAGAAGAAGAAGGAAGTGGCAGACCTTTTCAAGAGTTGTGGACTGAAAGATATGGAATGATTCACAGAGAAAACAAGAGGCCTGATGTGTTTGGAAGGTTTTGTTTGTCGGACATCATCAGTAAAACGTCATTATGAGTCCAATCACAGCTGGCTTTTAGGCCAAAGCGAGGATGAGCAAAAAGAACATATATCGCGTGAGTTAAAAAAAAAGCGATTTCACAATCCAGTTCTTTTGTAAACTTTGTTAAAAGTTCTTCTGCAAGTTTTGAAGTTTCAAAAATTATAGCTAAGCATGGAAAACCTTTAAGTGACGGTGATTATATCAAGGAAGCAATGTTAGAATGTGCGTCTTATTTGTTTGAAGACTTTCAAAACAAGGATAAAGTCATTCAGAGAATAAAGGATTTGCCAATAAGCCGAAACACGGTTAAAGCGAGAGTTATGAAATTGCACGTTAATATTCAAGAACAAGTTAAGAAGGATATTAATGCATGTCAAGCCTATTCTATTTGCCTTGATGAAAGTACTGATGTGACATCGTCCGTTAGACTGGCCATCATTGCCAAATATAGCAAATAATAATACGAAGTTGCAAGGTTTTTGAGAAAAAGTTGAAGATTTACAAACGTGACAGAGAAGGAAGAATTAAAATGTTTTAACAAACTGAAGAAATTTTATGATGATTTAAAAGTTCATGATACTACCGCAAAGATTATCAGAAAATATTGTTTTTAGAGATAATTGACACAACTGCTGAACAATTTTCACTGCGTTTTGAACAATTTCGAAAATTCGAGTACACCTCCAAATTTATAAAATATCCAGATACAGTAGATTTTGAAACTTTGGATTTGACCATGTTTTCTTGGATGGGATTACACGACTTTGAAATGCAACTTGTTGAGTTTCAGTCCAGCGCAATTTGGAGACAGAAATTTATTGACTTACGAATACGACTTGAATTAATTGAACGTGAACGGTTAAATGGATCATTAGAACCTCAGATATTAGCAGAAAATGTGATTCTTCAAGTTTGGAATGACCTGCCTGAAACTTTCAATTCTCTGATAAAAGTAGCAACATCCATTCTGTCAATTTTCTCGTCTACTTACTCATGCGAATCTTTATTTTCTACAATGAATTATATGTAATCAGATGCCAGAAGTTGCTTGACCGATGAACTAAGTGCGGCGTGTGTAACTTTGAAGAATACACGGTATACACCAGATATCAAACTGTTATCGTCTACCACACAACAGCAGAAGTCGCACTGATTGACCTGCCCTAAGACTTCAAATCTGAGGTCAGGATAATAAAATTGAATAAACAAGTAATATTGTAACTAAGCTGTTTTTATACATGCAGTTGACTTACTGGCTGTATCACTTCTTTTATATAGCGGCGTCACTTGTAGACCTACTGGGCACGCAACAATCTTCATTGTTTTTAAATTGAAATTAATTGGCACTCGGACTGAAAAAGGTTCGCCAGCCCTGATGTATAGAGTTCAAAGTTCATAATGCACACTACAGTGTTATGTCAATCAGTTGATACAGATAGCCAATGAAGGGACATTTCAAACAAAAAGAAACAGTTTTGAAAAAAAGATTTTTTTTCTCATAGCTTTCAGATGTTGCTTGGAACTAAAAAAAAAAAAAAGCTTAGGAGAAGTTAAACAAAAAGAAAGTAGTTCAGATTGTTAATGTTGGTCAGTTCTTTTAAATTCTTTTTGTATTGAATGAATGTACTTGAAACTATTGTGCTATTTATATCATGTATTGGGTTTAAACAGTAGTTTGGAGCTATTTCATTGCCTGTGTTCATTTTTTTTTTCATTTACACGAGAAACAAACTATGTCACTCATCAGTGTCAATTTAACAACAGCAATGTAGTTAGCTAGAGAACTAGCAATTTTGTTTATGTTCTCAACAAAAGACTGCAGCCTGCTGAACAGTTGTGGACCATAATATTTTACTGCAGTTTTTTTCTAGTAAAATGTAGATTATTTTCAGATTTGAAAATAATCTACATCATATTCCAAACCTCCCGCTGAACAACTGGATGGCAGAAGGCAGGGTATGAGCCTGGACAATTTAGACGACCTAACGACAGTCCATTGCACATTGCACACAACCAGGCAGACTTTTTTTTTTATTAAGAACTTGTCACTCACAAAATGACACAATTAAATAATTAAAGCAATTAAATATAAAACACTCACCATCTTCACTAACTATTGACAAAACATATTCATTGGGATTGTTCTGGACCTGTTATGATACAAATGTAGATTTAGGACTAACATCAATATCATTAGTTGTTATTTGATACTGTGTATCTAATAGTGTTATTCTCCAAACGAAAAAAACAGTTAAGAAATGTGTTTTTAATGAATTTAATTGTTGTCTGATGCAGTTGACAAAAAAATGACACAAAGCAAAAAAAACAAACTGTTGAGATGAAAACATTGTGACTTACTTTAAACTTATCTAACAAAGTTTCAATAACTTCAGCAGTGGTCAATGAACTGTCCACACTAACTGTAGTACAACTGCCAAGTACTGGGGTGAACACACTGGTCTGCACAGGGAAAACACAAATGACATACAGGATAGACTATGGGAATGTAATTATATGGAACTAAACATTTTACAATAAATTTCAATTGAATGAAAATATTTTTAAACTTTGGAATTGGTAAAATGAGTGATTGTGCTCTGAGATGTTTTGAATTATAGTATACTTCAATTATATTGTTATTAAAAAATCATTTTGAAACTATTACTTTGTTGTGCTCAGAACCTAGAACCAAATGTCTATTTACTTTCAAAACTTCAGAGAAGTACTGGATATCTTAATACTTACATCGTAATTAAAAATATGACCATTGATAGAAGCCCGCTTCCATTTTGTTGGCTGGTCCCCTCTGTATGCTACAGTCTTAAATTTTCGTACACCAACTTTCTTTCTTCTCACCACATCGTCAGGTGAGGAAGGTGAGAACATGTCGTCTAGTTCTCTGGTTTTTCCTGGTGGAGAACTTGGGGCTTTCAGATTCTATAGACCAATCAAAGAGATCAGTTAAACATCCACAGAACACAATAGTTCAGGTAGGATATACAGCTAGTTAGCTGACTAAAATAAAATGAAAACATAATCACCAGATTGATCAATACATTTTAAAGTACATCTGTTACATATACAATGCATATATTGGCCTATTTCAGTCATAGAACGACTATGGTTCATCTCGAACACTTTTTCATATGGCTGTGGAGCCCTATTTTGGAGAGACACTCCCATCCACATATACTGCAGGTCAAGGTGATTTTCGCTTTGGTGGTAGAGGAGCTGATCATTTTTCGTGTGTGGCACGCTTTTCTTCAAGAGCTGAGGCCCATGTTTTCTCGCTGTCCATAGCTTTCTTGGTCACCGTCTCTTTCCAACTAGTGCAGTCTAAGGCCATGTCTTCCCAATGGTCAGTATCAATGTTCACTTATTTTAAATCCTGTTTTATCGCATCGCAAAGGAAGTGGGGGCGACCAGTTTTTCTTGAACCAGACGCAAGTTGCCCACACAGAATGATTTTCAGGATGTGATTGTCCTCCATCCGGTGAACATGTCCAAGCCAGCGAAGGCGGCATTGCCTGAGGACTGTAAAGATGCTGGGAAGGCCTGTTCTCACGAGGATCTCAGTATTACACACTCTTTCTTTCCATGTTTTTTTTTAAGATCCTCCTTCGAAGGCAGTGCAAGTGGAATGAGTTTACTTTTTAATGCATAGCAGAGTAATATAAACTAAAAATTAGATATGCTTCAATAACAAACATTTATTAAACAAACCTACAGTGAAACATTTTTCTGTTGTTTTTTTTTTTTCTTACATACTTCATTTTTGGTTTTCACTTTTGATCTTAAAATAAGACTATGAATCAGCTAACTATACAATCAAACATGTTCCGATAAGCTTCAAGTACTTTAGCTCTGAGTTTCAAATGACTAGATGCTTAGTTCATTTGTAGTAACACATTTACAAAAAAAACATCAAACAGTATTAATATAAGCTACTCCTTCAAAAAAAACATCAAACAGTATTAATATAAGCTACTCCTTTAAAAAACATCAAACAGTATTAATATAAGCTACTCCTTTAAAGAACATCAAACAGTAATAATATAAGCTACTCCTTTAAGAGCACAATTTCATTTTATAGGAACTTGAAAACGGATGTGAAGTCTCTCTTGAAACAATCAAGTCAGGGATAAGTTTAGCCTATTGCAGAATTGTTCTAATTTTTTTGGCTTGTCTATTTTCTTTGCTGTAGGGCATTCTCTTTGCAGTGTGGATGGCCTGAAACACAGACTCTGATGGCTTGGCCTGATTAGGAATAATCATCTAATAGGTTAATTTTTCCCAGTCACTTGTGTCAATATTAAGCTCTGTAGAATATCTTTAAATCTCTTGTGTTGCCACTCTTAAGAACATCTTCCATTGCACAGCTCCACATAAAGTCATTTAGTTTAGAAGTTGACTATCTGGCTTTCAGCTCATCTAGTTGGGACCTCTTTAGATACAATTAATCTGTGCCATGTGTTGGCATATCAATTAATGTGGCACAGTCGCAGAACAGTTCATGTCTTGGCTACCAAATTAAAACTAAAAAGTCTGTTCAGAATTATAAGTATATTTGCTAAGTTTGCACAAAATATATAAGGTGCCAGACTTTAGTTCGGTAAACTCATTAAGGAAGACAGGCATTTTGTTAAACACAGTTCTCTCATAAGTCTATTGCCCTAGATATGGATAAACTTGAGTTTACTTCCTTGTAGCTCTCTTGGTCATTTGTTCATAGTGGAAAAGGAAGGAGGTGCATTTCATTTTTTTTAATGTTTAATTGTTTAATGTCAGCTGGAGTTAGCATAAAGAATACAATTTTTCAAAATAAAAACTCACCAGTGTGTTTGACAATCTCTTGTCAGGTGTGTCTGGCGAGCCTGGTACCTCATAGAGACTATGTCGCCACTGAGCAATGGGGGCTGGGGGGATGTTATCACAGTGAATGAGTTGAATGGGCTGACTGAGGCCCCAGTAGATCCTAAGAGGCCCCTCCACATGGATGCTTCCATCATCACGCTGATGTTGAGAAAAAAAATGAGCCCACAATAGTGACATTTTGTGAAAAATAAATTATTAGTATAATAGCAAAAACCATTCTAGTTCCTAACATGTTGCCAGTTATCATTATATACTTTTACAAAAGTTTTTTTTTTTATTTTAAGGAATCAGTGCAATTGATTATTTTCTAAGCAATAATTACAAAAAAAAAAAAGCTATTGTACAAACCTCTAAAGTCTGCATTTGATGGTGTACTTTCCCTTCATTATATTTGTTGAACTCTTCAATCTTCTGCAGTATTTCACGTCTGCAAGTATAAAGTGTGCATAACTCAATAAGCTTTTCATGCCACACAAACCATTCAGCTCTATCAAACCACTAGCATGCCTTCTTCCACTTGAAAGGAAGAGAAAACCTGTCTGATTTGTTTAGCCCTGAGGTAAATTTGTTTGGTAAACAGAAGAAAACAAATACAGACTACAGTGTCTAACACATGCACTGGACTTAGTGATAACAAGTTACATAACCTTTAGAAAAGTCTAAAGGAAATTCCAAAACACTAAATAGTTTTTTGATCAAACAACTTTCCTTTTTTTCCCATGCTTTTCAAGTTAGTGATTTTGTGACAACAATATATAAATATTGTTTTAATTTTTTTTTTAAATTCTATAATTCTTCTTAATACTTTATGGAAGCAGAACATGCATTCTGTGTTAAAGTGTTGACATTCGATGTATGTTTACACAATTTAAATAAATTATAATGGGAGAAATTTGTAAAGTAACTTTTAAAATTTGATTGCATATATAGTAAGAAATGTTCTTTTTGTTGAAGATTTCTCTGTGAAAGCACACACACACAAATGTTTGGGCAAGCAGAAGATAAACATTTTTATCAGATAATGGCCAAGCAGATTTGTTCTGTTTGGACAAGTGTTGTAAGAAGGGAGAGAAAAGGAGTTCCACTCTTTCAAAGCCTTCAACAGACACACCTATTATTTCAAACATTAAATTCAAGAAAAGAGATAACAGTAAAATACGAAATTAGATTTATTTACATGGAATACACATTTCAACACTATGATCTTAAGAACATTTTTAAAACAAAATCTTTAAGAAATTTGTTAAAAGATGTACATTGAAATGAGCTCAATATTCAGCAGATCAGCCATAGTAAGGTTGAAAAAGCACAACTGATATCAACCATCAAATGTGAAGAGAAATAGAATAACATTTAATGTACACACCTGCTCATTACAGTTTTCTTGCCTCTGTAATTTCTTAATACAACATGCTTCCACTCCTCATCTTTTAACCACAGACTACTAGACATTTTCTTTTCTCTACAACACAACTACTTGATTGTTATCACAGGAAATATTTGTAAATGGAAATGTCTATTTTGAAGACTTTAAGCATATGAGGCTTCGTTACTTAATTACACATTTTCTCTGGTTTATAAGCCTTTGAAAAATTATTCCCACAAAAGAAAACACTGTTCACACAAAGAAATGTGCAGCAGCATGAATTAATCAAGAAACAAAGTCAAAAAATTATGGAGGCTAGCTTTATCCACTAAGTGAAACTAATGCACTAATATGTATAGACAATGGTATTGAAATCCTGGATATAAGAAATCTAAACCAGGTCCACAACAACTTGGCCAAAGTGCTTTGGTAAACTGACTTCAACTCAACCAAAACACGAGTAACTGAGAATGAGTCACCAGCGCTAAGTGCCTTCTTAAGTGTGCTCCAACGCACTCATTTATTTCCTGCTATGTCTGAAACACAAACTACTTCAGATTTTTCTAATTCAACTGCTTTTCCCTGCCAATTAATACTTCACAGGCACTCATTTAGGAAATTTGCATGGGATATTAATTTGGACATTGATGAAATAAGGTAGGAGACATCGAAAGGCTTAACGAAAGGCTTAATGTGTCCTTTGTAAACAGTAAAAAAAAAATTATAAAAAAAAATAAATATATATATATATAATATAATGATGCTTGTCTTCGATTAATGAAGAATGCTATGCTGCATTTCCCTTGACTATGCAGCCCCAGCTGTGACCTAAATTTGCTACATCCAGGGCAAGCATTACCAGTGTAGTTATATAAAATACTGTATTGTCTCCAGAAGGCTATATATATACATATATACACACTAAATGTAAAAAATATAATATATGCCTTAAAGACTTCTTATAACTATGCATATTAGGTACAAATATATATTAGATCTAGAAAATATTTATATATATTGTCAATGTATTTATTAGATACAAATGTAAACTAAAACTATGTCACTGTCAAGACTAGTACATTAGTTATTACACACTAGTCTGAGTTTCACAACAGACAACAACAGATCTATATGTATTATAAAAGCTATATATATATAATCTAGAACAATCTAGATCTGGTCATGAAGGATGGACAGACTGTTGTAAAGATAGCCAGCTGTTATCCCCTGCCATCATCCAGAAAGCTTGGGCTAGGATGCAATAATCATTAAGGAATAGCAGGGACAGAAGAAGAGTTAGCGTCCGAAAAAAACAAATTATGGCCAATAGCCAAAAGAGATTTAAAATTTTTTAAAGGAATAGCAGAGAGAGAAGAATTAGCGTCCGAAAAAAACAAATTATGGCCAATAACCAAAAGGGCTTTAAAAGTGGCATAAGCATAAGTATTAGAGGTAAAAAGCTGAAAAGTGTCTAACCCAGAGCTAACATCTAAGACGAGGGAACCAAACCTGAACAACTGGCCAGAATAACAGTCCACAGCAGCACTTACTCAAAACAATCTAGAAAGATAAAGACATAGGGCTCGACATTTAAATCAGGCTGATGCTGATTTGTGAATCTTGGACGCTGACTGCAGATATGAAGAGGAGATCCTAGCAATGAAATACAGATCATGCTAAAGCTAGATCCTAGGTATCACTTACAAATGAAGAGATTAGAAAGAGGATCAATATGTACAGCAATAGAACCCCATGATGACTTGCTATTGTCAAAAAAAGGCAAGCTTAAACTCTATGGCCATATCACAAGGTCCTCAGGCCTCGCAAAGACCTTCCTTCAGGGAACAGTACCAGGAAAAAGAAAAAGAGCAGACACAGAAAGTAAGGGAAGACAGCATAAAAGAATGGACAGGCCTATCACTGAAAGAAGTTCTATCCAATGCAAAAGACCCATGGAAGAGAAATGGAGAAAGATGGAGAACAGATCTTGTGTGGTACCCCAAAGGTTCAACAGACTATGGGATAGGTGAAGGAATAATGTCCCAAACGTTATATATATATATATATATATATATATATATATATTATCAAAAGATCTAGATAACTAGATAATCTACTTTCTATTAAATTTTACTATAGAATAGATATCTAGATGATATACAACTTGATTTAAATAAAAATAGATCTAGATATAGTTACAATAAAAGACTGTGTACAAGTTATGCATATTGTATCTAAGTCTAAAAATTCTAGATTTCTACATTAACAGGAAACAAATCTTAATTATTTGTATTAAATACATTACATTAACACTGGGATAAGAAGCATCCTCATTTGATTGGGAGTAGTCTAGATATAGAGTAAAGATCTAGATATCTAGTAGTAGGCCTACATTCTACATCTAGTTAGAGATGATGCCTAGATTCTAGATTCTAAAAGTAGTAGTAGACTCAATCTCAAGATCCTGGTATAAAGTCTCACTCAAGATTTGATTTATCTATTATATTAATTATATACTATATACTAGATCTAGACTCTAGACCTTAATACTAATAGATCTATAACAATGGAATTGAATTTAGATATGTTGTATTTGATCTAAACGAATCGCTACCAGACTATAAATTGAGTCTATCATTAACGAGTCAGTTATGATTAGTCTTAGACAAGTAACTTGACATGAATTTGATGAAAACATTTGACCCTATTCAACCCCCTCCACCTGTGCCTGACTCACTCGAAATTGAGAGCCTAAACTAAAATTAAGCACTAAGTCAAGTCTAAGATTGTTTCAAACTGACACTGTTGAGTTTCTTCTTGTGCATTTATGACTTTCTACATTATTCCTTACCCAATCATATTTTTTCTTCCTTCTTAGTTTTATAAAACAGGGTGCAAGGAAGGAAAATACATTCCAGTACTAAACTAGACGTAGGACTCAACTCCAGCACTGCGATAACACAGCAAATCATAGCACGAACATTCAGCCGAACAGCACACATGAACGGAAACCACACACCTTTCAGCCAATGAGAGCGCTGAGTGCTGTCCCCATGTAAAGGGCAGCAACTCGTATACAGCCAAACGCTGATGGAAACACAGGTAGATCGAGATTCTAGATCTGTGTGATCGAATCGTAAAAAAAAAAAAAAGCTGAAATCGAGAAGGGGGGGGGGGATGTGAAGAAGCGTTGGAATCGATAGCCTAATAGGTTGCAATAAAAGAATTTTACTTTACTCAGACATATAGATCTAGTCCTAGATTAAAATCACTCGCTTAACTTGGATACACGGTAACTATGCCTATTACTAACATAAGAGAACCCATTATATATTATAGTAAAAAGAAAATGCGTTATTTCTAGCATAGATAGTCGTGTTTTTTTTTTTCCGAGCTGTTAAAAAAATTGAGACCCCTCAACTCAAGAAAACATTCACACACAAAACAGAGCAGTGAGATTCATAACAAACGAATATTCACATTTGACTAGAGTTACACCTTTAAAGGTAAAATCACTAAATTTAGAAAGCCTTCAGGAGAGAAGACTTAAAGGTAAAGTAGTAATTATACATAAAACACTGAATCATAAATCTTTAAAAAAAAAAAAAACAACAACTAATAAAAGACTCGGAAAAAAAAAACACAAATAGGTAAAAGCACATTCTTCGTTCCATATATTAGGATAAATTTGTACAAATACTCCTTCTTACCTAGTGCTATTAGAGCAGGGGTGGGTGGGCAACCTTTTTGTATCGAGGGCCTCATTTTTAAAAAGTTTGGAAATGGCGGGCCGCATATATGTATATATCTTAGAAAGATACGCTCGCTGAGTGTATAGAATGTCTTTTAATTGCTGTTCACACTGTATTATATATATAGTCACGTTTCTTTCTTTTTTTTTCACACTTCACGTTGAAAAATTACAACAAGAGTTTGCAATTTTTGAAAACAATTTTACGATTTTTTTAAATTGCTGTTGTCTTTTTATATCACAACATCTACACAAATATACAGTTGTACTTATTGTGCAGTATTTTACTTTTTACACTCATGCATAATGTTCAGGAACTGTGAAACTAGCTTACTAGTGGTTACCCCTGTGAATGCTGTCAAATTACAGTCAGTTAACATTGACCAGTGATTATACTTGTTTAGTTTCCACAAATAAATGTTTGCTCACTGAATGAGACAATAATATATGTTCCGGAGGTTGAATGTCCGGACGAGCGAAACCTGCCCTTTTGGAGAATACTAGAGAATGCTGACCATGTCCTTCAATGGTGCATACTAAATCATGAGACCCGAAAAAGACTCTCCAAAGACTATTCGGAGAACTGCCTGATCCGGAAGCCACTGCGCGGTTCATCTCAGATGTAGAATTACTGATCTGAACCCTCCAACATGTAAAATGAGAACGAAGAAGAAGAACTGATGTATGTGTACCTAAATAGTGTGAACAGCAACAAAGTTTTTTTTAAAGTGTGGAAATACAGCTTCTGGCACCCATAAGACTCCCGTGGTAGTACTGACTGGAACTTCTCTTTGTTTGGAGTTATTTCCTCTAGAGCTGAATCAGCTTCTGTGATAAATGGCGAGCTGATGGTATTGAAGACTGGTTCTTGACGTCTTAAAATTTGCAATAGTATTGATATGAAACATGAAATCTGTCTTCCACTCTTCATTAGAAATACTGGTAACAAAGCCACAGTAACAAGGCCACAGTCAATGTCCTTCAAGTAACATAACAATTTCTTCCTTGAGATTTTATATTCTTCTCATTTGCCTTGCCCGTGTTGAGATAGCGGATACATTGCATTATTTTGTTCATAAATCGGAAAAACCTGTGGTTAACACCCCATAGCTTTATTAAGTTTGATTACTGTGATTATACAATAGATACAATGTTGAAATTTGTATGCAGCTTTGTGCAAACTTTCCTGTTTAGAGTTTATGGTTGGGATATTTTTTATTTAAAAAAATATTTTTTTCTCAGTCAAAGATCGAGCTCCATTAGTTGTTACACTTGCTATCTTGTTCCAAGCCTACCCAACACTCAGAGATTGTGTCTTGAATTGAGTGTATTGATGTTTAGCCAATAAGCATAATCTTCGTTTACTTAAAATTTTTATAATGAGACAGTTTCAATAATTTATATTGATATTATTTTTAATATTTGCATTTTTATATGTATATACTGTGGGCACACCTGATTTCTAAAGGTGTCGACGGGCCGCATAAAACACTTCGGCGGGCCGCATGTGGTCCGCGTGCCGTAATTTGCTCACCCCTGTAGAGCATGGAACGGGTTGATTGAGCCAGCCAGGAAAACCAATGACTTGAGAGAATTAAAGTCATTGGTCAACATGCATGACTAGATGTATGACGCGTTGGACGTAATAGTCTTCTTTTTTTTTTTTTTTTGAAGTAACGTCTGCATTTTATAAGATAAGATAAGCAATGTGAAAGGACCAGTTAGTTGTGCACGCTAAACGTCGCTAGTGTCAATTATCTTTTTGGAAACATGAGCAAATGCTAACAACTCGACAACTGGTGTTTATATACTTATTTATTTTTGTAATTTTGAATTGAAATTGAATTTTAATTGAAACCCTGCCCGCTCCCACCCCCCCTTGGTCTTGCGGGAGGCTTGGACTAGGAAGTAAATTATCTTCAACTCTAAAGGAACATCCGAAACATGTAAAACATTTTACAAACATTTGTACAAACCCTATTACTCAACAGGTCTAGAAAAGAGCATGCTATAGTATAATAACATGAAAGGTGTACTTCTAATTGAGTAATATTTAAGGCTCTAAGGCAACTCTATGCAATAACAAATCTAGATCAAGCTGGATCCTCTCTCATTCTCAAAATGTTGGTTCAGGTTGTAAAGTCTAACATGACATGACGTTCTATGAATATTTCGTTTTTTTACTTATTGAAGAAACTGTATAGTGGATACTGACTCACAAAGATTCGCCAAATTGTCTATTCATTAAGAAAATTAACACGGGTGTAAAAGTTCCCCTTTCAGACCTTGTGGTCTATAGGGCA
Source organism: Biomphalaria glabrata (assembly GCF_947242115.1). Lineage (NCBI taxonomy): Eukaryota > Metazoa > Mollusca > Gastropoda > Planorbidae > Biomphalaria > Biomphalaria glabrata. The sequence goes on along the minus strand of NC_074712.1, from coordinate 11,012,819 downwards.
GATAATGTAAAGATAATCTGTTTCTGTGGCCTACGTTAACGAGGGTGTCATGTGGCCAGCACAACGACCAACCGCCTTTACTTTCCCAAACTAATGTCAGGTACCCATTAGAGCTGGGTTGACTCAGAGGCGTCCGAAGATCCCGAAATTAAAAATCACAGTCTTCACCAAGATTCGATCCCCGGTCTCCGGTTCGGAAGCCAAGCGTTTTACCGCTCAGCCACCCCGCCTCCCACACGGGTGTATGCTCATGTAAATGAGCTTTACAAACAGAAGCATACTTTGAGGAAAAGAGAAAGGCATAAGGTTTGAAGCACTTTTTTTAGAATAATATTTAAAGGTCTTCTTTATATACACGCTTAAGTCAGATGTCTTCAAAAGTCCCATAACTTTCAATCCCCGATCTGTTAATATATATTTTAGAAGACATTTTCTTATCTCACATATCTGGTGAACTCTTCATTGTACTAATAAAATAAAAATACAGTCTCCAAGGTTCATAGTAGTTCATACGACCTAAACATGCGCGAGAGGAAGGATGGGGGCGTGGTTGGATTCTTGGCGAGGGCGTGGTGCTAAAATAAACATATATGATCAAGACTTTGGTGTTTTGATTGAAATATAATCTGATCGGCTTATGTGTACGCACTTAGGGCTTTCTCTACGACGGTCCTGCGTGAGGTTAACGGCTAGGACGTAATAATTGTCACGAATCGCTACAGCGAGCTAACTTTAAGCCCATTAGGCTTCATTCTAGAAACAATCAGGCCAAAGAGGGTCACATAGTGATCAGGTAACTATGAACCAATCGAAGAAAGAGGTCAAGAAAAAAGCCGCAAACATCCTTTTCTAGTAGGTGGTAGTTAAGATACATATTTGGAATAGAAGTTTCTAGGATTCTAAATTGTCGGAAATTGATCTAGTCATTTCGACTCAGGACCAGACACAACAGAATGAGACAACATATGTACCGGAAGCTCGAAATTGGAACCAGTGAAATCTGCCTGTGTGGAGTGTCACCAGAGAATGCTGACCATGTCCTCCAGGACTGCTCTCTTTACCAGTAGGCCCGTACAAGACACTGGCCCCAAAACACCCCAATACAAAGAAAACTATACGGAGAGCTCCCTGATTTGGAAACCACTGCGCAGTTCATCTCATATATTGGTCTAGTCATCTGAACACCCTAGCAAAGAAAAAAAAAGAAGAAGATCTAGTCGGAGTCCGTGTCCTTGTGTCTAAGAAGTACTAAAAATCTTGTAAGTTAAAGAATCAGTTGTATCAGTAGGCTATAGCCTGAGTGATATTGTTTCGTGGTTTTAGTATTTTAGTGGATTTGTTCGAATGTATGTCAAGTTAATGATGTATTATGAAATATCGAGTTACTCGAATCTGTGTGTTGGAAGGAGTTCATGAAACAAAAATGGATTTTTAGAAGTTTCGTCTATGCATTTTAATCAATTGATCTTTCCCCGCGGCCTGCGATTATGTATTAAAAGATACAAAGTAAATAGCTATGCTGTAACCTAACCCTATAGTCAAATCAACGTCACATTATTGGCACAAACATATAATTGTCACACTAATTTTCATTACTAGAGAAACACCCGAAACTTTAAAAGGAATTCTGGCAATTGCATGGCATTGGAGGACAGCATCATATTACTGCTGTTGGGGTGGGACATGCAGGAGAGTAGCAGGCAGGGTGTCCAGCTTTATATATTGCTTTTTGTAGTGTTGGGCGAATCACATTGCCCTAACAAGCAGAATAGAAAAGATATACTTTAAAAAAGGGGCTAATATAAGGGAAAGACATGCACATTTATATTCATGTTCTCTCAATACTATAAGATTTATTTCCATTGTTCTATATATATAAAAAAAAGTTAATTTTTCTTATAGATTCTTGTTTTGTTAGGGACAATGAATAATTGTGCAAAGGTTCAATTCGATCCGAGAAATGTAAGTGGGAGTAATAACGTGCACAGAATTTGTACCAGACAGACAGACGGAGGAAATAAAAAAGGAGGGTGGAGATATATGTAGCCTACTCACATTTTGGAATCAGGTTTAGTTTTGTTGTTTGTGGACTGTCGAGAACCGCCCTTGGGTGTCTGGTTGCTATGCAGGCTGTTGATCTCATTATTATGTCCTCCTTTAGCCGACTGGATGTTCTGCACACTGTAAATTTCGTTGAAACCGTTTCCATCTCCGTAGTCGTGCCCGTAGCTCGCGGGCCGGTCTTTACGTGCAAAGTTGGCAGGAGACGAGATGTTGGAGCCGTAGCCTAATATGGATGGCCCAAAGAGGGCCTTGTAGCACGGGTTGTGACAGTATGGTAGTCCTTTGTGCTAGAAAATAAAGAGGGTGAAAAAAACAGACAACGTTCAGCAAGTGTATTCAAAGCAATACAAACCTATTCACAAAGTAAGGCCCTATTAAGTATAGACTTCAGTGAATGTTTAATCGACATTGAGTTTAGAATGGACCTCATTCACCAATCGTAAACAAACAACATTTAGCCACGTGGTGCTCTATCTCTTCTTTATAATTTACGATCTCATGTTTAATTCGTGATGGTTGTCACGTGACAGTTTTTTCCATTGTTTTATCAATAAGATCACGTGACTAAATGTTGTTTGTTTACGATTGGTGAATGAGGTCCATTGGGTTCTGGGAAAACGTGTTAAATAATCCATCACTGTTTTTATTTCTCCTCTGCAAACGTACCGGAAGCACTCCTTCGTGTTTAGAGATTTTACAAAAAATTGATCGGATCAGAGGGTCATACAAAAATGGTCAGTTTGGAGATCTAAATCATGACATTCGTGTCATTAGCGCAATCTTCTATCAACTTCGCTGCCAGATTCAATAATTCCCAGACTTGCAACGTTTGACCAACATTTTCCTTCCACCCACGAAGAGACTGTAAGGTAAGTGTAGCCCAGGGTCAAAAAACGAATTAAAACAGATGTTGCTATGTCTAGAGAACATTCGGAGTAACAGCATCGCAGATTCTCTGACCTGCAAGGAAGGGCTGGCATCGCTGTTGATGCTGTCAAGTGACTTTCATCAAGCCTCAATGGTCAGACAAAAGTTGGAAGAGGAAAAGATGTTTAAAAGCAGGAGCAACCCCCCCCCCCCCAAAAAAAAAAAAAAAAAAACCGCTACGGAATATGGAAGCGCCAAAATAAAACTTCAACTTTCTGGAAAATATTCAGGCTACGTTCCTATTATGTGCCGTTCTGGCTAACTTTGATTTACGGTGCATCGCTTCGGCAAGGAGACTGTGTCACTTGACTACATTAGGCCTGCAAAATCTTGCTTTGACTGGTCATGGTAAGCCACTTGCCCTTGATTTTCATGGAAAATTACATGTAGGCCTATTAGGCACAAACTTACCAAATACTCATTGTATCAATGAAGAGCTCTTCTAACAGTTATCGGAAACCAAGTTTTTACAATGGTGATGAGGAAAGTTCATATTAAAATGCATGTAATGATAGTTACCTCCGCATGTTGTCCTGGAGATAACACCTTGCCGCACTGAACACATTTCAAACAAGATGGATGCCACTCTTTTCCCAACGACGTTTTTCGTTCAGCTGCAAATTAGTATTGCATAAAAAAGGTTATATTACTAAAGCTACCAACATGCTGAAACCAGATAAGTCAAACAGGAAATCTTACACTAGCACTGTCAGATAAACACACATTCGTCTATAAAGAGAGGGTTGTAAGGGGAAAAAAAAAGGTATACAATGCCGCCACCATCTGCTGTTGGATGACAGCAACGTAGTCTGTACTCTGTCAGTGACGTCTGAACTCTGACAGTGATGTTGGTTTGTACACTGACAGTGGCGTAGTCTGTACACTGACAGTGATGTAGTAGTCCATGTACACTACCAGTTTGTACGCTGACAGTGATGTAGTCTGTACACTGACAGTGATGTGGTAGCCCATGTACATTACCAGTTTGTACACTGACAGTGATGTAGTCTGTACACTGACAGTTACGTAGTCTGTACACTGACAGTGATGTAGTAGCCTATGTACACTACCAGTTTATACACTGACAGTGACGTAGTCTGTACACTGACAGTTACGTAGTCTGTACACTGACAGTGATGTAGTAGCCTATGTACACTACCAGTTTATACACTGACAGTGACGTAGTCTGTACACTGACAGTTACGTAGTCTGTACACTGACAGTGATGTAGTAGCCTATGTACACTACCAGTTTATACACTGACAGTGACGTAGTCTGTACACTGACAGTTACGTAGTCTGTACACTGACAGTGATGTAGTAGCCTATGTACACTACCAGTTTATACACTGACAGTGACGTAGTCTGTACACTGACAGTTACGTAGTCTGTACACTGACAGTGATGTAGTAGCCCATGTACATTACCAGTTTGTACACTGACAGTGATGTAGTCTGTACACTGACAGTTACGTAGTTTGTACACTGACAGTGATGTAGTAGCCTATGTACACTACCAGTTTATACACTGACAGTGACGTAGTCTGTACACTGACAGTAATTGGGGCTTTAGCTTTGTATCCTTATCCCATTGTTTTCTCCCTACCAACAAAAAAAGGCGGGGGGAGGGGTGGATTGAAATAAATATGCAGAGACTGGGGGGGGGGGAGGCCGGCAATAAGGTTAGGATCGAGCCTCCGTCCAGCCGGTTAAATTTCAGTACATAATCTACGTGTTTGTTTGATTAGACCGTCGTACTGCGCGGCTGCGCCTTACGCACTGTCACAACACTAGTGCCAGATGTAACAACATGCACGATGTTACGATGTGTTGTGATGCCGGGGATTTTATTTGAATTCAATAGTTAACAAAAAATGAAGATCTAGAATTACAATTGACAATTCTTTGATAAAACAAAACTCTGGAACTTTATTAAATACAACGTAAGTACAGTTTATGTACAAATTACAAATCAATGAGCATGGAACATATTACAAAGGCTTTCAAACAGAGCTCTTAGAAACGTGACTAGCTACAAGGACTTAATATTCTCGACTGACTTTACCTTCTTACTACCGCCAATTCTCTGGCGCTAACTCTTTTCAAAAATGTCTTTGTTTAAATTCAAATCAACCAATAGATTTCAAACATACTAATTACGTCCCTTGGGTAAATCCTGACTTGAATGTCAAGTATCTAAATTTGAGGATTAAATCCCGAGACTCATGTCGAGGGCTTATATTTCTTTCAAAAGTGAAATGTACAAACAATTCTATAATGTAATCTGTGACATATTACCCCCCCCCCCCTCCATTTAGCATTTGTATGGTAATAGAAATGCTCATATGTATTAAAAATATTTAAATATACACAAAATACCATACATGAAATTATAGAAAAATGGTTGAGGTAACATATGACAAAATAAAGTCAAATTGGAGATAACAACAATAATAAAAAAATGTAAATGCAGAGAATAAAATTATTGATGACTTTGAACACCTGTCTCACTATTGAAATGGTTATGAAAATGAGACAATGCTTGTTATGAACAATATCAAAAATTGTACAAGGCATAATACTTGGATAAATTAAATCTTGAATTGAATAGGTTACTTCTCTTCATGGTGCTTCATGATAATATTAAAATATGACATTATAACTCATTTGGTTAGTACTAATGTGAAAATGTGTACATGGAAAAATATATTGCATATGAAAAATTGACATAGAAAAAATAATTGTGATAGTACATGACAATCTTCTGAGAAAATAATACTCAATGTGATCAATCTTCTGAATAATAATACTCAATGTGATATAAATCTCAACATGTGTGAAGCAATGAAAAATTCCAATTGTCTGTCATGTATCTGTACTATTATAATGGATATATGCAATAATATTTGACCTGAAATAAAATACCTGAAATAAAATGCTCATGATTTAAAAATTAAAATGTCTGATGCATGTCATATGCAAAGATGCTGAAACATAATAAACAAAGTATCTTGAATGAGTGACTTTCCTCGGTGGGTTGCTTGGTGCTGAAATAAATACAACATCTGATATAGAACTCCTGTGGAAAAAATGAGTAGACAAATTAATTGATTAAGTACAACTGAATACTGTTCTTCCTTGACGAGTATGAATGATAATGGATCAAGTGGCACTAAATATGCTATAGTACATATGTAGAGTAGAAATGTAAAGTTCGGAACCTTTCTGAATTGCCGACATGGATGTGCATGTGCGTTTTCTAAACTTGAAGAAAAGGTCTTTCAGTTTATGAAGCTGTTGTCTGAATGTCATAATGATCTCACAGATAATGTCTGATTGAACCGCGTTTGAGTTTGGTGAAAATAAGAACTGTCCGAAACCAAAACTCAATTTTCTGGTTGATGAACTTTGACGCTGTAGAACAATGGTAGCAGAATGCTTTGCATTAGAATGTTCAATAGAGCAATGACTGAACATGTCTGAGTTCAATCGGTCAATACAGCAATGTTGAAGAAGTTCATTTGTTCCTTTCTGAAGAAAAGTTGCCCCTTGAGTAGAAGGAGGATGAAACTTGGTGTTGTCAATGTTATTGCTTTCTGAGTTTCTTTCAAATTGCAGTACTGGAAATGTCTCAGAAACACTGGTAAAGAAATCTGCATGGTCTGTAAACACTTTAGTGTCCTTCACTTTCTGTAGTGTTATGTCATTCAGAGTGATGACCTTGGGAATGTCAATGTTATTGGATGTTGGTAATGAAACATCTATCTCAGGAATGGGTGTTGATGATGTTTCTTCTTCTTCCTCAGGAATAGTTGCTAAGCTTGTAAAATTATCAACTTCTGCTTTGATGTCTTCATTATCTGTTTCATGGTAATGTTCAAACATATGAACATGAAATACTTTGGTAACCTTGTTGACATTGATTTCATAAAGCAGGTTGGAAATCTTTCTGGTGATGGTAAATGGACCTTGCCATTTGTAGAACAGCTTGTTACTCCAATCTGGTAACAGTAAATTGACTTTATCTCCTTGAGCAAAATATCTTGATTTCATGTGTTCATGTAATATTCTTTGACTTTCAATGTTCTTGGTTGTAATGGCTTCTTGAGTTGACTCACATTCTTTCAGATGAGGAATACTTGTATGAGTGGTAGAGTTAAGTTGAAAAGTTTTTCTTTTGTCTGGTATAGCCAAAGTTGATTGAGTATAAGTTTCTTTAGTTTCTGCTTCTGGTTCTTGAGACTTGTCTTGATTGTAGCAAAAATGTTCAATGCATATCATAGTATTTGATGCAAATGCAGTCTTATTCAAGTCTTGATGTATGAAGTCATCATCAGTGGTTAGGGATGGGAAAGTACTTGGTAGGGACGGGCTTGTATTGTCAGGTAGGGATGGGCATATAGTAGCAGGTAGGAATGGACATATAATAACAGGTAGGGATGGACATGTAGTAGGCAGTGATGTCCCTGTAGATTTACTTGAGTCATGATAAAGTATTCGCAATGTTGGATCCCGTTTCTGTTCTTCTTTGAAGTCATCATGTGTGAAATATGACTTGTCTTGATGGACTTCAGTTTGACCAGTTAGAGTTCTTGTATCATTGCTAGAGACTCTGAGCATGTCGTCTTGTTCTTCAAAGTTCAACAATGGACATTCGGGAATTGGAGGTGGACTTATGACCGGTAGGGATGGGCTTGATGTAACTGGGGGTGTCCATGTTGAATGTTCTTGATTATTGCTGGCTACTGGACTAGTAACTGGTTCTGTTGCATTCTGCATAACTTGAGTAACTGAGGTAGCCATGTGATTATTTTGGCTAACTTGTTCAGGTGCCAAATGTTCTTGTTGTCTGGACATGGATCTTGTCATTACTGCCAAACATTTTTGACCTTGCTCTATGGCATTTGTACATTCAGCAAGTTCTTGAGGAGTGCATTCTTTAACTCCTTCTATGTTTCCAATGATTAGGTCCACTGGTAGATTGGGTGTTACTAATGCTTTTGTTTGACCACTGAAGAATGGTGTAGTAACATAAATGATGGCCTCAGGTAACTTGCTGACAGTTCCGTTGAATGCAGTGACTTGGACGTGGTTGCCTGTGAAACGGTTTGCGTGTACGAAGCGTTCATGTACTAATGTGGACGTGCTTCCGGTGTCACGAAGAACTTCCACCTTCTTGTCTCCTACAAAGCCTGGATAAAATTTGAGACCATTGGACTTTGCAATGACTGTCATAGTTGAGTGCTCATTGTAATAGCTTCTGTTATATGAGCTTCTGTTTGGCATATATTGTGGTCTGGAGTCCTGTGAATGACTTCTGTAGCGAGGTTTGTTATCTGGTTTATTATTTCCAGGTGTTTTGTTGAGATTGTATTGCTCTCTATTGTTGTATCTTTGAATTGGTGATGTGGGTCTATCAAAATTTTGATTTTTGGAGACTGCCTGTTTTTTCCAACATTCATGAGTTTGGTGACCCTTTTTATGGCAATATGAACATTCTGTGGTTCTGCTGCGGCATTGAGACGTGAAATGCCCTAGTTTATGACATTTGTTGCATTTGACTTTGTCATCTGACTTATATCTTGCATTTTTGTCTTGAGCAAAGCAGACAAAATTTTCTTCAACAGAAGGTTTGACTGACTTGTTTGGATAGGCTGCTCTATATTGTCTGATGATCTTGGTTAATGTCTGTATATCAGTAGGATTTCTCTCTATAATGTAGGATTGAATATCTTCCGAGTGAGCATGGGTAATATTGTCGATAATAATATGTTGACGAAGAGCTTGGTAACTTTCTTCTATTTTGGCCATGGATACCCATCTATCAAACCACATTGACATATTAGCTACAAAAATTTGAGGATCATCATTTTGCTGTGGCCTTTCATGATAGAATTTCTTTCTATAGTTGGCTGAGGTTGCTCCGTATTGGCGCAGTAGAGCTTCCTTGATATCAGAGTAAGTGCTGCGTTCATTGATGGACAGTTGTGAGCAAATGTTGACAGCTTTGCCAGTCAAGAGGGTAAGAAGTGAGCTCGACCAATGTGCTTCAGGTAGACCGGATGTTGTAGCTATTTCTTCAAATCTTATGAGATACGAGTCCATATTGTCAATGTTTTCGTTGAAAGCCGATATTTTGTTCATTAATCTGTATTTGTCAAACATACTTGAGTGACCTTGAATTGGAATGCTTTCTTTATTTTCTTTATTTTGCCTTTCGAATTCCATTTTTTCTTTTTCATGTTGCCTTTGTTTTTCGGCGTCTTGCAATTTTTTTTCTTCTAATTGCATGCGTTTTTCAGAATCTTGCCTTTGTTTTTCAGAATCTTGCCTTTGTTTTTCAGCTTCTTGCCTTTGTTTTTCAGCTTCTTGCCTTTGTTTTTCAGATTCTTGCTCTTGATATTCTTTTTCTTCTTGTTTCTCTGCCCACTGGTCTGGCTTTGAAATTTGCTTTTCTTTGGCAAATTCTATTAATTCGAAGAATCGTTGTGTTCTAGAACTGGAAGCCATATTTAATTTTTTTGTTAGTTTCTTGTATTGGAGCAAAATGTTCGATATCTGGATTTTGGCTTTATCTCAGATATAATAATAATATAGATCTAGTGACAAAGTTCTTGAAGCCTCAATTTGCTAATAAATTCTTGACAGTAGACTTGTAGTTACTGGAGTCATATGATTGATGTATAGATCTATTGAGCCGATGTACTTTTTACTGGTTTAACAGTTGGTTAAATCTGGTCTTCTGTTTACTTTGTGCTGCACATATGATTATTTACTGGTCTTCTTTATAATGCCAGTTATTTGATTTACTGGTCTTTTTTATAATGCCAGTTATTTGATTTACTGGTCTTTTATATTGCCAGTTATTTGCTTTACTGGTCTTTTATATTGCCAGTTATTTGATTTACTGGTCTTTTATATTGCCAGTTATTTGCTTTACTGGTCTTTTATATTGCCAGTTATTATGTATATTGGTCTTACTCCTTTTGCCAATTACATATAATAATGGATTTCGTGAGTTAGACGTAACTCTAACGAAAATCTTTATAAAAGAATTATCGATAACCAACTGACCTGTTAAACACAGAAATTCTGTCCTCCGTTAAATTAGAATGAAGTTCCTTTCAAGAGTTTAGAAATTGGTCCTAGATCTTGAATAAATTTCGTTAAAAGTTGTCCATGAACTTTTATTAGTCGGAGAGTGCCAAATATGTCACAACACTAGTGCCAGATGTAACAACATGCACGATGTTACGATGTGTTGTGATGCCGGGGATTTTATTTGAATTCAATAGTTAACAAAAAATGAAGATCTAGAATTACAATTGACAATTCTTTGATAAAACAAAACTCTGGAACTTTATTAAATACAACGTAAGTACAGTTTATGTACAAATTACAAATCAATGAGCATGGAACATATTACAAAGGCTTTCAAACAGAGCTCTTAGAAACGTGACTAGCTACAAGGACTTAATATTCTCGACTGACTTTACCTTCTTACTACCGCCAATTCTCTGGCGCTAACTCTTTTCAAAAATGTCTTTGTTTAAATTCAAATCAACCAATAGATTTCAAACATACTAATTACGTCCCTTGGGTAAATCCTGACTTGAATGTCAAGTATCTAAATTTGAGGATTAAATCCCGAGACTCATGTCGAGGGCTTATATTTCTTTCAAAAGTGAAATGTACAAACAATTCTATAATGTAATCTGTGACACGCACTCTTTTTTACATACACACGTGTCAGTACTAAACATTTTCTGTTTCAAATTAAAAAATAAACATGACTTTAATTATAAATTCCTATTTATGATTGTTAAACAAGCACATTAGTCATAAAGCAATACCACACTATCACTATACCACACTATCACAGGTCAGTAAAGGACCTTGACCTTAATGAAACTACATATCACGGTGGTGAGTTAAGTGCAGAGCTAAGAAGTATCGGCAGTTGTAGGTTTCCAGCGTTTAGAGCAGGGGTTCTCAACCTGTGGGTCGCGACCCCTCTAGGGGTCGAACGATAATTTGTCAGGGGTCGCCTGTTGTTGTTGCTGTTGTTGCTGCTTTTGTTGTTGTTTTAAGCGTTACTATAACTTCTGCCACCCTTAAAATTAGGCCTATAGCCTAATGTCATAATTGTTTGATCAAAGGATTTGAAAAAGTGTTTGTGTTCTACTAGTTTACACCATGTGCATATCTAGCTCTGCTCCCACCTTGCAACCGACCGCCGGTTACATTGTGCCGCTACACCTCCCACGGTAGAAAATTTAAAAAAAGTAAGAAAATAAATGTGTGTTAAATGGAGATCATTGATATGGTATGGCCATTTGGACAACAATCATGTACATGGAATATAAATTTTTCCCCTCTTTAAGTTTATAATCGTTGTATACATGTGTTGAAGTTTTAACATCCAGGTGCTTCGTATGCCATCGGTCCCCTGAAGTTCACAACTATTGTTTGTTTTTAGCCGGAACCAGCATCCGACCTTTTTTTATTTTGTTAACAAACACATTAACAAATATTGGTTAAATGATTTAGTTTGATCAGCCATTGCTACTTGATATCTTTGTTGAAAAAAAAATGCTGTAAAAACAAGTTAGCTATTTGTACAACGCAAACCGCAACAACAACTTTCTTTGTTATAAAACTGAGCAGGTTTGACGATCTCGACCCTCCACTACAATGGAGGCAACTCAGCGATGCTTTCGGTGCTACAAGGTTTTCGCTGTTACGTCCCTTGTGCAAACAAGCGCAGTCCAATAGTCACTCGTTTGAAAATTGATACATAAATATGAGCATAACAATAGAAAGGGCAGTTATGTTTTATTGGCGTAACATTTCTATAATTCGATACAATTTTAAGCATAAACTAAGTAAAACAAAAAAAAAAAAAAACACACACACAAAAACCAAGAGGAATTGCCACTTATAAAACACTCATTGATTCTTTGTATAAAAAGCAAGCCATACAGATTCAATAGTCATGAGCTATCCACTCGATTACGACATTCGTACGTTTACATTAGACTGACAGATTGAAGAGAAATGTTCTGGAGATAGTACCTGCGTATATCAATACAGAGTAAGGGCCTAGACATGCGCTGAAGTAACATTTCATTGTCGCTATCTCTCTCTTTGTCTCTCCTTTACCCCCCCCCCCCATCTCTCTTTTACTCCTCACTCTCTCTCTCTTTATTGCTCTCGCTCTCTTATACTTTTTATCTCTCTTTTGATTTCTCTTTCTCTCCCACCTTCTCTCCCTCTTTTCTGTTTTATTCTCTGCCACTTTCTATTCCTTTCTCTATTATTGTCGCTTTCTTCCGCTTTGAACCTTTTTCTCCCTCTCACTCTTTTTTCTCTTTCTTTCTCTTTCTCTCTCTCTCTTTCTTTCTTACTCTATTTCTTTTACGCTCTTTTCTACTCTGTTTTTAAAACTCCGTCTCTTTCTCTTTCTCTCTCTCTCCCTTTCTCTCATTTGTATTCTAGCATTTTCTTAATTTCACTATCAGTGTGTGGGGTGAGTGTGTGAGTGACACTGTGTGCTCTCCCACTAAAAAGACACAAAACTCGAGTTGCTCATCCTATCAATAACTCACCATATTCGCTCGTGTCTTGGGGGTCAAGGACAAATCATATCGGCCCAGATGAAAGTGACAACTTCCAGATGAGAACAGAAAAAACAAAGATGGCCTCAATAAGAAAGAGGGTTTAATTGATGTCGAAACAAATCGATCTCCTCAAAGACAGCAGGGACACTGGGATATTGACCAAAACACCTGGACCACAAAAATACACATACACACAGTTCGAATTTGTTTTTAGTTAGAGTTACCAGACGTCCGGCAAAAGGAAGACATGTACTCCCTTTCGGGGGTAGTGTCCTCCGTCCGACAAGCATTGACCTAAGGTTTGAAGGCTTTAGCTCTGTTGCTTACTACGATTTGCATTTTATCCATGTATAGAATTCATTGGTTTGTATCTTCTGGTTTCAACACACACAGTAAGTTAATTTCCCCTTTCAGACCTTGCGATCTATAGGGCAGATGATGTAAAGCTCATCTATTTCTGTGACCCACGGTTGACGAGGGTGTCATTTGGCCAGCACAACGACCAACCGCCTTTATTTTCCCCAACTAATGTCAAGTACCCATTAGAGCTGGGTGGACTCAGAGGCACCCAAAGACCGAGAAATAAAAAATCACAGTCCTCACCAGGATTCGAACCCGGGACTTTACCGCTCAGCCACCGCGCCTCCACACAAACTTGCTCATAAATAGATTTGTTTTTGGATTATTCTTTTCATTACTATGTGACAAGTGTTGGTATGTGCACGGATGTTGGAGGAAAATAATTGTTGCTCAGAGATCCGTAAGATTTTTAACTTTTCTGTTTGCATTCCAAGGCATAATGCTAGCGTTGATGTAGCGTTTTCACCTATCAACACTTGTCACGAGAGAGAAATAGCCTAGACTCTCAGACTTTCTTCTCGCAGAGAGAATTACGATCCTTGATAGATCAGTTTTTAAGCCTATCAAAATTAATGCTATGTTGTATCAGATACATTGTAAGTTTTTAAGTTTCGTGTCGTATATTTGAGTCCTTTTTGTCGTCCTCTGGACGCGCAGGCAAACCCACTTTTTATCATCAACGCACGATCACGCACACTCACGCGTTTATAGCTTAAGATGTTGTACACACGCATACACACATACACATCTATAAATATAAACATACAATGACTATACGCTCATACACAGCTATAACTATGCATTAATAGTGACAAACACACACACAAACATACACAACTATAACTAGAAATAGGCAGTGCACATTAACACACGTGACTAGACGTGCACTAGGTATATGCAATAAAGACCGGTTAGGAGGAGCTCAGGTTATAAAACAAGCAAATACGTTTAACGACATACAATAAAACAATCATGAATATCGATCACGTTACATTCAGCACAAAACCAAGTTAGACGTATCCTCCTCCCTTCTTGGACCATTGAAAGTGATTTAAAGTAAAGTTCCCCTTTCAGACCTTGCGATCTATGGGGTAGATGGTGTTCTGTTTCTATGACCAATGGTTAACGAGCAGGGTGTCATGTGGCCAGTACATCGACCAACCGCCTTTACTTTCCTCAACTAAAGCCAGGTACCCATTAGAATTGGGTGGACTCCAGAGTCTCAGGGGCACCCTAAAATCGAGAGATTCAAAATCCCAGTCTTTACCGAGATTCGAAGCAGATTCGGAAGCCATACGCTGAACCACTCAGCCACTGCGCTCCCATTGAAAGTGGTGGCTGGAAGGTAATTGGATGTTCTATTGGAAACAGGGTTTGAAACCAGAAAGCCATGCATTTTTAAATAGTAGCCTATTTAGAACCCTTGAAGTTTACTAAGGGCAAGGATACAATCCTCTTTTCTTTTTTTTCAAGCTGAAAGTAGATCTACAAGTTACTCTTTCCTTCTCTTTGTTACCAGCTTATCTAGATCTCGGCATGAGCCACCACTAATGACATTAACTCTAAAGTGTCAGAGGGATATCAATTTTAAAGTAGCCTTTAATTAGTATACCTTAACAAAAGAAACATTTTCTTGGCATTAATGTCAATCATGAAATGAAGCTTATATATATCGGAGATTTTCATACATGTCGGAAAAAAATATAAATAAATATCTTTTTGGTGTATCCGGGAAGCGTGGTCGAGAGGCTAAGTGCGCTTGAACAACGGGCACAGCAGTTGTTTACTGAGCGCCTAAAGGCAGCACGGAAAACCAACTCCTAGATCCCCCCTCCCCCCGCCCCACTGATCCCAAAATGAGATTGGACCAAAGCGCTCTGAGCATACTATAAGCATGAAAGTAGCGCTATATAAAAGCTATAATAATAATAATCCGGTGTATAAAAATAAAGGAAGGTAACACACAGATCTAATTGTGAATTTTAAAATTATAGGTTATTGTATTCAATATCAAAATTACACTTAGAATTCTAGCTTGTTTTCTTTTTTTTTTTTTTAGTAGGCAAGATTGAGATTTAGTCCTTGAAATTGTTTACTTTATCGTCAAAAAAACTCTTATATTCCATAAACAAGTTCGTTGTTATATAGGGAAGTGCAACACAGGCCTTGTAAACAGGCAGCAAACAGCTTAACAATAAATCAACCTGTGTTATCGGAGTTCCTCGTGTTATTGCATCAGCTCTCTCTCTCTTTTTTTTACGTAGATCTAGATCTAATAGCAGTTAAAATGCAACACACATCAGCTTTGAAAAGAAAAAAAAAGGGGGGGGGGGAGAGCAAGGGTCAGTGTCGTCGTTTAGGATAGGCCTACGTGTCACCAGGAGCTGTTAGCTTACGGTGTCACTCATACCACTTTAAAAAAAAAAAGCTTTTCTTTTCTTGTTTTGGGTCACCCTCTAATCATACTCTCATGGATTTCACCTGGTGTGGTATGCACCCCTTACCACCCCCTAGCGACGCCACTGGCAAGGGGAATGGTGCGCGAATACAGTGAACAGAAGGTATCTGAACTTTTAAAAGCTAAGACATGTTTAGAGTAGCCTCTCCCTTGCTAATTTTTTCCCCCTAAAATCTTGGCGACATTCTTAGAATAGCCAAGTCACCCGTTATTTATTGTAAAAATCTGAGTTTTGACTCTACTGTCTAAGAGGGGAAAAAAAAAAGATTATTTCCTGTCGTATGCCAAAGAAAGAGCAACAACTAGCAGGCGTAACACCAGGAGATGTGGGATGCAACAGGAGACAGTAAGATTTCGAATCTAGTGGCACACCAGGCACATGGTATGAGGACTGGGATGAGCTGGGGAACTAGGAGTCACCTGGTGTGTGACCTCCGTGACCTATATCGAAGGTGTCTCCTGGTGGCAGTAACATGGTTGTGGCACTTTTACGTGGGATAATAATAATATAAAAAAAAAGATCCAAAGGAACAAAAACTTATAAAGTACGTGTACGCGTGTTGTGTGTATGTGTGTATCTCGAATATGTGTGGGTGTGGCTGTCGTGGGTGGGTGTGGTGTATGTGTGTCGTCTTTAAACATAAAACTTCGGCTTTGATCGAAGAAAAAAAAACATGTATCGTCTTGCAACATAGCAGTGCACTCTTCTAGACTGCAAACATTTGCTGTTTAGAGAGTAAAACAATCCAATGTTTAGAGTAAAACAATCCATTGTTTAGAGAGTAAAACAATCCAATGTTTAGAGAGTAAAACAATCCAATGTTTAGAGAGTAAAACAATCCATTGTTTAGAGAGTAAAACAATCCAATGTTTAGAGAGTAAAACAATCCAATGTTTAGAGTAAAACAATCCATTGTTTAGAGAGTAAAACAATCCAATGTTTAGAGAGTAAAACAATCCAATGTTTAGAGAGTAAAACAATCCATTGTTTAGAGATTAAAACAGTCCAATGTTTAGAGAGTAAAACAATCCAATGTTTAGAGAGTAAAACAATCCAATGTTTAGAGAGTAATACAATCCAATGTTTAGAGTGTAAAACAATCCAATGTATAGAGAGTAAAACACTCCAATGTATAGAGAGTAAAACAATCCAATGTTTAGAGTGTAAAACAATCCATTTTTCTAATGATTTGAAACAAAAGTAAATCCTGAAATCTTGGGGAGGGGTATTAGATATCGTTAAAAATAGATTGCTCTTGTTACACTATAAAGTAAATTAAGTTATCGATCAATAACCTACCAGTTCACACACACACACATACTCACAAGAACAGTTGGTCTACTAACAGGACAACTTTCACTTTTACAAATGCATGCATGCCATCAAGTTCGCCGTGCCAGTAATCACGTAATGTCCCATAAGCAACTGCGTTTTAAAGCATGGCACCCTGTTGTGCATGATTCTTTTGACAATATAAATCTAATATATTTGTGTTTTATTTTAAGAGAGCCGTTTTCGTTGATATTGTTGTCATTGTTATTTTAAAACAAAGCTTTGACATGTACGCTGTGGTCTTCCTACAAAGTAGAGTCCGTTCTCTTTGTTTACATAGGGTACTGTGACTAAAGTAACTAGCTGAACAGGTACAGGAGTCTGACTCGACGGAAATGATCAGTACGATGGAGTGAGGTCTACAAGTTTGTAGACATGTACTTTTTTTTTTTTTTGGTTTACAAGCAACAAACTTTGTTAAATCTGCCGTGTGTCCCACAGTCAACGTGTGTGTGAGTGTGTGTGTGTGTGTTTAATTCAATGACCCTACTGCTTGGTAGCTACGTCTAGAAATAGCTTATGTGAGCGCAACAGTAATGGCAGTTAGTTGCTAAAAGATTAGCGAATGTTTTAATGAGTAGCAGCTCGTCTAGTAGCTGTCATTTCGGAATGGTCTTTGTTTAATCATTTTGGCAGTCAGACCAAACAAAAAAACAACAACACTTGCCTATATAATATATATCTTAATATTTTTATATTTTTGTAGCTTTAATCTTCGGTGATTGGGTGTGAGCTAGTGCGTCACATGTTTAAACTGTCAACGTACACATTTTCATCAGTTCAGTTCTAACACTTTTCACACGGAAAGAGAAACATCGTACATCCTAGTTAACTCTCGCAGAGCATACATTTACGACCCATTGCAGAAAACTAGGATTTCTAGAATTTCATTGTTGAGATTAGTTAATATGCAAATGTATGCAAACGTGACAAGAAACTGTGTTAAACACTTTCTCGTAGATGCCATGCAAGCTGCAGGGGCTCTGGGTTGGATCAGATGAAGGACAGCTATGTTACTTTAATCTAAAAATAATTATTATTAGGAATTACAGTAGGCCCCTATATACAGACGTTAATGCATGCCGACTTTTAGATTCTAGATAAATTACTGTGGGCAGAGCCGGCCTTAGGCCGATTTAACCAATAGCGCCAAATTGGGCCCCGCGCCTGTCAGTGGGGGCCTGCAATTTACATTTAGCTTATTTCTATCAGTCATGGCTTTTGTCACAGGCTTTTAAAGATGTAGGACTTAAAGGGTTAACACATTTAGTGTATCGTACGATTTCACAGCTGGGGCTGCGCAGCCAAGGGAAATACTCCATTCCTCACTAATCTTCGGACTCGAAGACAAGCCTTCTTGTATCATACGATTGACGTAGCCTAACTTGAGACATTTAATTAACCTAATTGCGCATATTACATTCGAGCTCCTTCCTATGCATGTTGTATGATAAATGTTGATACGATCATCTAATTTATAATAATAGTTGTTATTGTTTAAAAAAATGTAGAAATTGGGCCCCGCAATTAGTAAGGCCGGCCTCTGGGGGGGGGGGGGGCAGGAAATATGCATTAAGTGTAATTGGGTACTAAGCATTTTGTAAATAAAATATTGGTTGCTACTCTTGAATTAAAGGAAAAATATTTGGGCCCTTCATTCTACCGATTCTAGGAATCACCAATCATAAACAACAACATTTAGCCACGTGATTCTCTATTTCTTCTATACAAATTATGATCTCATTTTTAATACACAATTGCTATCACGTGACAGTTTTTTTTTCGTTGTTTTATCAATATTATCACTTGACTAAATGTTGTTTGTTTACGATTGGTGAATGAGGTCCATTGGATTCGCAAATGCCGATTATCCGAACAAACA
Source organism: Biomphalaria glabrata (assembly GCF_947242115.1). Lineage (NCBI taxonomy): Eukaryota > Metazoa > Mollusca > Gastropoda > Planorbidae > Biomphalaria > Biomphalaria glabrata. The sequence continues at coordinate 10,994,177 of NC_074712.1, read as the reverse complement.
AACTCCAGTAGATGGCTAAAAACTTACCGAAGAAAACAGGTTTGCCGCAGCGCGCACAACTTTTGTTCATGATGGATCCGTGCTAACAACATTCGTTTAAATATCCAAAATACTATTTCAGCAACTAGAATGTTCTGAGTGCATTGGCATCACAGAGATAATCCAAGAATTTAAAGTGATATTAGTCATATCCTGAACTGCAGTCTTCTAAAGTCTTGACTTCAATTTTATTCCTATGGAGAAATTTAGATGAGAAAAAAAAAAGTAGAGCTATTATAAAAACAAATAAACACATTAATGTCTTGATATGTCACAAATACTCGCACACAGACTTGAGCGTGCGTGTAACACACGGAACCAAAACACAATCACACATCAGTTTTTTTACGTCATAGATAGCACGGTCATCAGTTACAGCTACACATGCGTACCATGTGGCCTTTTTTTTTTTTTTATCGTGTTACACAAGACAGCGTTGACGACATTGTATTTAAAGGTCACGTCTGCAACACATAGACTTGGCAGACATACACACACTTACGCGTTTGCGGAGTGTGCAAAGTGTGTTTAAAATGAGAACCTGGAGTTTGTGGTCTATATGATAGAGAAATCGGAACAGTGAGTGGTGATTTTTAGTTCGAGTCCTGAAGTACATCAGAAATGAATTTAAATATTGTTATCACTTAATGGGGAGGCGCGGTGGCTGAGCGGTAAAGCGCTTGGCTTCCGAACCGGGGACCGGAGTTCGAATCCTCTGAGTCCACCCAGCTCTAATGGATACCTGACAGTACCTGACGTTAGTTGGGGAAAAATAAAGGCGGTTGGTCGTTAGCCATAGGCCACAAAAACAGATGACCTTTCCATCATCTGCCCTATAGACCAGAAGGTCTGAAAGGGAAACTTACTTCTTACTTTTATCACTTAATGCTCGCCAATATTTTCACTTGTCTGCGCTGCGCATGTGCAAACTATTTAACAATTTACATGTTTCGGAAGTTCCTTCACAACTGAAGATTACAAACTTCCTAGCCCAATTTGCCCAAACCTTTCAGTGGGGCGATGGCGGCGGACCGGGCAATCGAGACGACGGCCCAGAGCGCTTTCAATACTTCATTACTTTAGCGTATGCATGACAGAACATCATTTATGAGTATGTTCATGCGTTTAAAACAGTAAATAGGAAGAGATGGATTGAAATCGATTGCTGCATAATCGCCTTTATAAATAAACAAATGTAAAAGCTGAACATTTTCACACCATGGCTGCCTGACAGAGGTTATGTCCTCGTTTTACTGGACGTCTGGTAACACTAAATTTTAAGAAGCTTTAGTGATCTTTCATCCTGGGTACACCTAGTTCTAGTGAGTAGCTGGCTTGGACATATGTTGTGGAAAGCCTTGAACTGGCCACACTACAAGCATTGCCTATCATTGACCTCTTTAGTTTCGAACAAAAAAGTGTAATAAATAAGTGTCGTCTGCAACATATTACAAACGTAGTGAATAAAACCTGAAGCTGAAAAAGATTTGGCAGATGTAGACCTACGTCTAGGGGCAATAAATTATGTAAACAGAAGGTCAAGGTTGTTGCTAGTTGAACTGCTCCAATTTATTGTGGTCACACTCTCACAGTACCTCACGTTGTTACAGGCTTATTGTCTGTCACTTTGACTTCAGACTTCTACTTAAAGGTCAACGTGTCATACAATTTATGTGTCAAAAGTCACAAAGTTATATAGAGTCTACATCAAGCCTGATAGAAACTTAGTGTCAAATATAGAGTCTACATCACGTCTGACAGCAACTTAGTGTCAGATTGGAGATGTTCACGGCAAACTTAACAAAGTCACTGTTGCCAAGTAATAAATACACAAGAATTGAGCTATAAAATTATCAATATCTCAATGCGTGACAGTTGATCTTCCTGCCACTTTTTTTTACCACTAGTTACCCCCCCCCCTTTTTTTTTTCGTTGACTGAGTCTAATACTTCCTACATATTCAATTATGTTTGTGTCTACAAAAGGAAAACTTAGAAATGTGACTCTGCATTGGCTAAAAGTGAACAGAAATTATCCTATGGATGTTAAAAGACCTAGCTTATCAACAAATCCCTTATTTTCTATACCGGATACACCAAAAAGCTATCTATTTATAGTTCTTCAGCCATATATGAAAATCTCCAAATATCCAAGTGTGATGAAAACCTTACTGTGTCAACAATCGCGATTCACCATTAGCTCTTCCCTGGCGTTCAACGCCATGAAACTATCGACAAAATTCTTTTTGTTTGGCACTTAAAAAACATTTTTTTTTTAATCAGTGCTTGAATTTTGAGAACTTTGTGGTGTGAAAGGAGTGAAACAGAACAATCACCTTAAAGTACTTCACCTGGACTCCACCAATACAATGGGAAGTAGGGAAAACGTTAACATAATACCAATCCCAAATTGGAATCCGAATTTGTGTAAAAATAACTTCACAATGACACTGGTGAAACTATAGGACGCAAAGGGACATGATCTACGCGTGTGCATTAACACTTCCGTCTGATAAAAGAATGCTATTTCCATTCCAAATATCTACCTTTTTTTTTTAAAGCCACTTTTTCTGTTTAAAACTAAATATTAAACTCTGAAGATATCTACAGCCCCATAAATCTTCCGCCTGTGTTAGTAGAGCAACACAAGACAGATCGTTTTAGACAGTTTTTAATATGTAAAAAAAATCGGGGGGGGGGGGGACACATGCTGATAACACAAATGGTGTAATTGCCACTTCAGTGGAAGGAGGACATATTTGGGCTTCAGTGGCCATTATATATTGCAAAAACCAATGAAGTGCCGTCTGAAAACAGACTTAATCTCTTAGTGTTGAAGGAACATTTGTTGGTCTTTTTTCCGTTCTTTGATAGATATACTAGATAACTAAAGAATAATTTTATATTTATAACCTACGATAAATTCAAGTAAAAATTGTGTAAAAATATGAAACATTAAAGTTCATTCAAGTTGATACACATTTAAAAACAACAAATGTTTCACTGTTCCACTCACATATTACGCTACGAAGATCCAAGATAAGTTGAGTATTTAAAATGTGTATATGTACATAGTTCCTCCACCCGTCCATCGTGGTTCAATGACGACCACTTTGTCATCCATGCGGCTGAGGGCTTTGCTTACACAATGCATACGTAAGTTTTCAGAAAGAAGAGTTATTTTAATTTTAAAAAATGTATTTTTTTTTTACATGAACAGAGTAATACGTTATTACTACCAACGTATCGAACCTTTCTCTCTGTCACGTGATTGACAGTCAAAACAAAGGGCACCAACTGAAAGTGGTCAAGAACTAAACTGTTTTAAATTCATATTTGTGGAAGCACAGACCTATATATGTGAAAGTCAAATATTATTTACAACACATTTCGTAATTTCCCCAGCCCTAACGACTTAGAATCTAACATCGCTGAGTAGAATTAAGACGCAGTTTTTAAGTGTTGGCTATAAGAGAAGAGCTTGAAAATCGATTTTGTAATACTTTATAAAACGGATACAGGGGAAATTTGAGGCTTAGAAAGATGATTCACTGAAGCGTTTCCCGAAAGCAGAAAATATATTTTGATGGAGAGATTTAGGCCTACTTCTGTCGTACAAACAAAATCAATTCCGAAATACATCTAATCTTCATTGGAAAGTTTAATGGTGTCTATCAGTGCCTGATATAGAATTGATAAAGCCCTAAGTTATTATAAATATTTAGATTCCCTTGATCTTTCTTCCCATTAATTGAAAATATCCCTGTAACTATTTTAGGGGGCCCCCAAGCATGTGGTGGCTCTAAACTATAGCGACTTATGGTCTAACTATGTTGGCCTTGTAATGGTCTGGGAAATCAGAAAGGCGCTGTTATATCGGAGGTGCGTGTTTCATCCCCTGTTCAGGACTTTCCTATATTTAATGCACTATATTCTCTCATTAAAACAATAGTGTACCCAGTGCATAAGTACACTTGACAGCATCATTTAGGGAACAGATGGTATGTGAGCTGTTAAGTAAGCCTTAGGTTATAGAAATATTGACCTGTTAACTCATTGATACAATGTGTGCTTATGGGAACGTGTGCTTGTGCAGGAGGTGGGTGACAATAACCACCCTGTCATGTAAAACTGGCAAGGGGCGATAACTGGTCTTTGCTGTCGAAGTAGTGTCAGGTGTCAATTCACCTGGAGTAAGTGTCACTACCTGTTAATGACAGCTTTCGAAACGCTCGAGTTTCTCTTACGCCAGGTAGACAACGGGGACCCAAATATCAAGGTACGATACAATGATAGGTATTATAGCGAGTTTACTATACTTTAGATCCAACCGAAGTCAATGGGGGCGTTTCCTTCCCTCCAAAGGGAGCCCTAAAAAAAGGTATGAATGACTGATTAGCCTAATACATACACCGATGACAGCTTTTTAAATATAAAACAAGAAATACTTCGAAAATATATGGGTTTTTTGTCATAGATTTTCACTCGACATTTATCTTATCTTATAAAATACAGACGTTACTTTAAAAAAAGAAGATGATTACGTCTTACGCGTCATGCATTCAGTCATGCATATTAACCAATGACTTAAATTCTGCCAAGTCACTGGTTTTCCTGGCTGGCTCAGGCAACCCATTCCATGCTCTAATAGCACTAGGGAAGAAGGAGCACTTGTACAAATTTGTCCTAGCATATGGGACGAGGAATGTGCCTTTATCTTTGTGTCTTTTTATTTTATTAAATTGTGTTTTCTAGTTGGCGCTCATCACAGACTTAGTAACATGAGGGTTTCATAAGGATTTGATCACATGTTGTTTGAAAGTGACTGGTGTGCTCTCCTATTTGGGCCGGCCGACAAGAAAAGGCGTTATTGTGTAGGGAGGGTGGATGAGGGGGGTCAGAAAATGCTGGAGAGATATCGTAATATCTATAACAATGAATGGGGCCTCGCTAATCGCTGACCAACGTTTACCCTGGGGCTTGAGACATGATAGGCGTTATCCTTCAGGAGATTTGGGCTTGGGTAAAAACGTGCTATTTCCTTTGCAGACAGACTCGAAGGTTAACATGACCAAAGGTGGCCTATATGAGTGGCGAGTGAGGCAACCGCCCCTGGCCTCTCGCATGAGTGGTCCCGCGATAGCAGAAGTTATTGTTTTCTAGTTTGTTTATTTTTCATACCGAACGTTTCTCAATAGTTTGTTACTAAATTGTTACGTTGATTAAAGGTCGCTAAATCAAAATTAGAGGACTGGTGACCAAAACTAAATCAATATTAGAGGACTGGTGACCAAAACTAAATCAATATTAGAGGAATGGTGACCAAAACTAAATCAATATTAGAGGACTGGTGACCAAAACTAAATCAATATTAGAGGACTGGTGACCAAAACTAAATCACTATTAGAGGACTGGTGACCAAAACTAAATCACTATTAGAGGACTGGTGACCAAAATTAACTAGCAAAATCTTGCATGCAGAACTATTGCAATTAAATACGCACTGTAGTCAAACGACCACTAGTATAGCACCTACGTAAGGTGCTACATGGGCGTAGCCAGGATTTTTTCGGGGGGGGGGATTTTTTTTCTCCCCCCTCGCAAAAAAAAATATGTGTGCGTGTGTGTGTGCACATAATTAATCTTTATTACATTTAGACCCTTCATTCTTTCGGAAGACGTTTATTATACTCTAGAATAGGTTCTTCCTGGCGTTAGTGGAAAAATTGTAGACTCCTCGCTATTGCCAGTAAGGGGGTGGAGCCCCCGCCGCCAATTACTATTTTCGGTATTGAAAGCCAACAAAATGCATATTCTGAGATATCTACTGTGCATTATCCTGCTATTAAAAAGTTTTATTTCAAAAACCGTATATGCTATTCTTACTGACTTAGATCCTCCCGCGTCGTTCGGCGCATTGGACGGCAAGCTGCTTCCACAAAAATCTGTCACTGGCAATGTCTGAAGCCTCTTCCCACCTGCTCTGAGGACCGATATGAAGGTGTGGAGCGAAGATGTACTAGGATGTCCCTGTTCGCGCTTTCCTCGTAATGGCCTCCATGTCATCGCAACTCTAATTATGCGTAATTAATTTTGTTGGAGAACATGTCCTGCAAACCTCATACGACGCTCTGTCACAACCATACTAAGTGGTCGACATAGGATTTCATTGATTGAGACCCGATCTCTATAACTGACTCCTAAAATCCTAAAGAGTGTAATTTGCTTTTTTTTATATTGAAGAGGTGGTTCTTAGCTCTAAGCCCCGCTGGAGGTGGTTTTAAACACAAAACCCCTCTTAGCTACGCTCATACAATCTGGTGACTGGTGTGTGGATAATCTTATATTGAAGAGGGGGTTTTATCGTAATTTGAAAATTTCGGAGAATGTTTTAAAATCAAAATCTTCCTTAGCTATGTTTTTGGAATTGGGGAATTGTCGTTTGCATTCTTTGGTTTTGAGTTATAGAAGAGGGGAATTAGACCGCAAAACCCTCTGGTAGGGTTTTTTTAAACTCAAAACCCCATTGTCTGCATTGGGACAAGTGATGGTTTAGTGTTAACATCTCACCTAAAATAAACAGAATCAAAATAAAAAATCAATCACTATAATAAATTCCAATCCCTCCCCCTGCGGGGGGGGGGGGGATTTAATTTCGGGGGGGGGGGTATTGAACCCCAACTCCCCTGACTACGTCCAAGAGGTACTATGTTTTGGGACAATAATAAGGCTTCAGCCCGTTAGTGTCATGTGGTACAGTATATAGTCTACTCATACGGCACATGGGCCCGCATACTGCTAGGGCCGCCTCTGACATGATAAGAAAAAATAATAATTAAGAACTTACCAAAAAAAAAATAACGATCTTTTTGTCTGTGTTTATAATTCCAGAATATCTTTTAATTTACAATGACACAGCTATCACAAATCCGTAAATATATCCACAGACGAGTAAATGACTATCAACGACCGGAAACTGGTTTGCATGGTTGAATTACCTCGCACAATAGATTCCAGCCTGTTGTCTTTAAGAAGCACAAGTAAGCCAGAAACGAGTTAAACTTCTGCTGCTTCTATCCAGTGACACGTGACTTATGGGATTGTAGATTCCTGCCCATTCAATGCTTTCGAGGTTCATTGTAGTCCATACGCTATGCCAACATTATAATAAGAATAATCACAGTCGTTCAAAGGGAAAGAAGCAGAAATGTAAATGAAAGCAGACGATACACAGTTGTCCATTTGTTGAAACAAGAGTAAGGAATCACCTTTGGTTGAACTGACGATATCCGCAACACAGGATAATTTTTTTTAAACAACCAGGAGCAATTCAACCATCCACTGCCGCAACCTCCAGACTACGACCATTTAATTCAACACCTTCAACTACCCTCTCTCTCTCTTTCTCTCTCTCTCCTTCTTGATATAATGTCGTCTCGTGAGGTCGCACAAGAAATTGGTTTCGTAGCGTGACAAGATCACGCACACAAACGATAAATTACACACTAACACGCACGCGGACAAAAATGGGGGAGAGGGGGGTGGGAAAATTATGCTACGCCCTTAATCTTCCCTTTCCTAAAAAAAAAAAAAAAGGACTATCCTGTCTATCAATACATCGCCCTTCTCTCCCTCTCTCATTCACTCTTACACTAACACATTCACACACAGAAACACACACTCACACACACTTGCAAACCTAATAAAAAAAAGTCATTACACATCCTAGAAAGAAACCGTGAAAGCCAATTCATAGAACAAGAGAAAGACATTACTGAGAGACTGCATCTTAAAATCTTTTTGTCAGCTAAATAATAACTGTAGCTAATGTCTTTGTGTTGTATTTATGCATTTTTTAAATCCAGGCCGGAGAAGAACAGGTGACCTCGAGAGGTTCCCTCACGTCAACGAGTTCTTGATCAAAATAGACCTAGATCTAGTTATCTAATGCTTAAGCATCATTGAGGATGGGGGGAGGTGGGGAATTGGCAGTTTGATCCAAATTTGTAGTCATCGATTTGATTTTTAAAACTGTCTTTAACTTATTTAGATTGAATGTTTCTTTGTATTTCTGTAAAGCTCCACTAAAGACTAAACTCTACCATTAAATCAAAATTTGATGTACCGACATCTTTCTAAAAATAGCTGTGCTTCCTTTAAAGTAGCTACAAAACTGATTAACTTTTTAGTGAGCCCTCAGTTTCAGTTTCAGATAGGAAAGAAACGTTTATATTAGGACCTACCAACTGCACAGAATTACAGGGCGGTCCTGGGCAGATCCCTGGTACTGCTAACAAAGCTTGTCTATTGGTGTAAACGGTATAGGCCTATACTTGTGAGATTAATCAAAGGATCCAAAGAGTGGATAGGCCAATAATAGATTATGTATCCTCTGTTTGGGACTTCTCAATTCAAGAAAACGGTTAATTCCGGGAGCGAACGCATTTGATTCAACGGTACTCAGAGTCCTGGGATGGAAATTAAACAAAGATCCGGTAGCCTAATCCTAAGAAATCGACACACCGTTACACGAGGGCAGCCATCTGTGTCCCGTTAGCTGGAGTGGCGGTTCTTCCACTGTGCTAGGCGGTCACATAATAGGGATATGAAGATATCCGCCGTTGGAGCACGGCCTCCGGCCGCTCGTATAGCGGGCCTTGAACCAGTAGTCGGTTCTACCGAGTAATAGTATCATACAGGTCAAAGCCTGTCTGCTGATGGAAATCCTTCTCAGTCAAAGGGATAATAGATTCCCTAATAGACTTTTTTTTTCCAAGGAGAGATTAATAAGCCACTGCATGATAAACATCTACTAGCCATTATCAGGTTATGTGAAAAACAGTATAATAGACCAAATATGACTGAATAATTAATCATGCTTGTGAGTGTGTGCGAAGTGCTACATTCCTGACATGTCTAGCCATTGTAATAAATGCATGACATTAATTATCGGACATACATTTTCAAGGCGTCAGGGCTAACGTTTAGGTTATTGGAAGGTGGGAAATATAAGGTTGATATTTTAGACTTCCACTTTTACAACCTAGTCGCTGGTATGCTTTGGCGATCGCTGAATTTGTTTCCCGATTCCAGACACTCTGCAGATGTAGCAACAATCTTCAATGACTCTTATCGAAAACATAATCTAAGATGTAAATATTGTTTCTCCTACCGCACATTTCTCCCTATTTCACTATACCAGCTCCGCCTCATGTAATTAATAAGTCGTAGGCGAAGCGAATAGGGAGGCCCTGGGAGAAGAGAATAAGGTAGCCCCCATTTGAAATAGAAAAATAAAACAAAAACAAATAAAACTCAATGAACTATAAACCGTCCTGTATTTATATCTAAATAAAAAAAATAAATTTAAATTTGCATAGCGACGATAGCACTAGTATAGCACTAGTATAGTATAGTATAGAAATAAGGTTTCAATATTTTACCAATGGGAAGAAACTATGGTCTTCTAACATATGTGGTTTATAAGACATAGAGCCGTAGAGTTCTGTTATGTTTGAGTTTAAGATTTGATCCGCAGGGCTTATTTAGCCAGTCTTTAACAAAATTTCTTACAGAGTCCTGTGCGAGGCCCCCACCAATCGAAGGCCTAGTTAGCCTATGCCTTAGACCGGCTTTGCCCTAACTCTCACACCCCTCCCAAAGTAAAATATTCAACGGGTTCGAGTGTCACGTTTATAAGGTATCGGAGTGTATTTCAATAAGAAACAGAGAGAGAGGTAGAAGTAGCGTAGATAAATTCTTCGTGAGAAACGGAGCCATTTTGTTTCTTGAGCTAAACAGGAAAGAATAAAAACGCGTTACCCGTGGGTCTATTTATTAAAAAAGAAAAACATCTACTATAAAATCTTGAAACGAGAAACAATAAACGAAGAGGAAAAAGTAAAGTTGAAAAAAAAAAATTTAACTTTTATTTTAATTAAATTTATTTATCTTATTCCAAAGAACTCTTACTGAAAAAAAAAATTGTCAGAAGTGGGATTTGAACCCACGCCCACATTCGTGGACCAGAACGCTCTTCGCCCATGATCCATGGGAAGGTTTATATCCTTGAGTCTGGCGCCTTAGACCACTCGGCCATCCTGACATGCTGGATATATATACCAAACTGTTTCATAACAGTAGTATAACATTTAAATTCGCATCTACATTTATTTTTCAAGGTCGCTATGTTGTAGACTCACGTAGAGCTTGACATATAGCCTGGAATGCCTGCACAGGTAATATATATAGGTTGGGAACAAAACTGGGTTAACAAGCAAGTGGGCCTATAAGATTCAAAGGTCACGAGAATGTTGATCGCGGGTACAGTCAGGTGCGACTCGTTCACGAAGCTAGTTGTGCTTGTGTAGTTTTGTTATCTAATTTGAGGTTTGAGATCTACTTTTGACGCAACAATCCAGTTTGGGTGACCTTCAGTGTAGGGGATGGAGAGAGGGGGAGGGGGTGCTGGCCTCTGTGGTCTGAGAGACCTAAGGCGTGACTTCCGTATCGAACGTGTCGCTTATTTAAATTTAGGCCACTTATAAATTACATACACTCATTAAAACAAAACAAAAAAAAAAGGGGGGGGGGGACAGCATTACTAAAATATCTGAACTTGATCCTACTGTACTATTTGATCATACTGTATTACTTAATCATACTGTACTTCTTGATCAAACTGTACTACTTAATCATACTGTACTTCTTGATCAAACTGTACTACTTAATCATACTGTAGGCCTACTTCTTGATCATACTGTACTACTTGATCAAACTGTACTACTTAATCATACTGTACTACTTGATCAAACTGTACTACTTAATCATACTGTACTACTTGATCATACTGTACTACTTGATCAAACTGTACTACTTAATCATACTGTACTACTTAATCATACTGTACTACTTGATCAAACTGTACTACTTGATCATACTGTACTACTTGATCATACTGTACTACTTAATCATACTGTACTACTTAATCATACTGTACTACTTGATCATACTGTACTACTTGATCAAACTGTACTACTTAATCATACTGTACTACTTGATCATACTGTACTACTTGATCATACTGTACTACTTGATCAAACTGTACTACTTAATCATACTGTACTACTTGATCAAACTGTACTACTTAATCATACTGTACTTCTTGATCAAACTGTACTACTTAATCATACTGTACTTCTTGATCAAACTGTACTACTTAATCATACTGTAGGCCTACTTCTTGATCATACTGTACTACTTGATCAAACTGTACTACTTAATCATACTGTACTACTTGATCAAACTGTACTACTTAATCATACTGTACTACTTGATCATACTGTACTACTTGATCAAACTGTACTACTTAATCATACTGTACTACTTAATCATACTGTACTACTTGATCAAACTGTACTACTTGATCATACTGTACTACTTGATCATACTGTACTACTTAATCATACTGTACTACTTAATCATACTGTACTACTTGATCATACTGTACTACTTGATCAAACTGTACTACTTAATCATACTGTACTACTTGATCATACTGTACTACTTGATCATACTGTACTACTTGATCAAACTGTACTACTTAATCATACTGTACTACTTGATCATACTGTACTACTTGATCAAACTGTACTACTTAATCATACTGTACTACTTAATCATACTGTACTACTTGATCAAACTGTACTACTTAATCATACTGTACTACTTGATCAAACTGTACTACTTAATCATACTGTACTACTTAATCATACTGTACAGCTTGATTATACTGTACACAGAGCCCTATGTGAAACGAATTGCACGGGTCCAGTCTGGGTAGGAATAAGCACAATTTAATGTCAAAATTAAGATTTTGTAGTAGAAAAGACATTCGTCTTTGCAATAAAGCTGACAATGACCTTTTTTTTTATCGCGCTTAGGCACGTCCGAAATGACAATTTTGTCTATTTTTTATTTCAGAAGATTTCCAGGACTTTATTTTTATATATTGTTCAATTACAGGAATTTTCCAGAAGCCCCTGGAAAATCAGGAAGCCACGGAAACCCTAATATTAATAATTTATACCTAGAATTAGCGCGGGGACTATGAAAGTGCGGGGCCCACTGCGACCGCATAGGTTGCAGTGGCCTAAATCCGGCCCTGAGTGTACAACTTGAGTCATACTTGACCATACTGTACAACTTGATACTACGTACATATTCATACAGATAGAGCCTTACAGTCCAGTTGTCATGATGTGTCAATGAACGAATTCTCACTGGTCAATAAAGGACGTCCAGTTGTCTCCTTGATTTTTTTTTATTAAACGGTGACACGATTGATTTTTTGTTTGCCCACTGGCCAGCACATTTTTAACTGGAAGGCTAGGTCAAGTTCAAGGTGAGTTGCCTAGCAACAGCGATGCGTTCTTGCATGTGACAATTGTTTCTGGCCTCGAGGACAAAATTTGAAATGAATGAAAAAGAAAAGGACGAGAAGGGGAGTGGCGGGCCAGAGGGAGAGAGAGAGAGAGGGAGGGAGAGAGGAGGGAGAGAGGGGGGAGAGAGAGGGAGAGGGGGAGAGAGAGGGGAGGGGGAGAGAGAGGGAGGGAGAGAGAGAGAGAGTCAGAGTAGTCAGATGGGATACAATACATACACTACGGTCTAAGTTAGTAACCAAGGAACATCTCTGCCAAGTTTTATCAAGATTGGTCAAGCGGTTTTGATTTCTATACGGGAACAAACATACATACGCCTCACATTCTACTTTATATATTAGATTCTCTCAATTTTGTTTGTTTCTTTTGATTTCAAAACGACACTCTAATGCGTGCTTCATACAAAAAGGCGCATTTTTTTTCGACATGTAAAAGAGGTTCTGACCACAGACCTTGATAGGGTACAAGTCTAGGGTTCAGTCACTTTGCTAACCAACTCGAGGTCTACGGAACACTTGAAGTGTCCACGCTCTCCGCGTGTTGACCTGTAAGTGATTTATATTGTTTTGTTTTTTTTGTTTACTTCTATTTCAGCATGTCAGGATGGCCGAGTGGTCTAAGGCGCCAGACTCAAGGTGAATCAACCTTCCCGTGGTTCATGGGATAAGAGTGTTCTGGTCCACGAATGTGGGCGTGGGTTCAAATCCCACTTCTGACAAAACTTTTTTTTTTTTAATAATTTATTAGTGAATATCGTTAATTTTTAATGCTGTATGTATGTTATCGGTTCTCTTAATTTTTATGTCTGAAAAATTCAATTCAAGCCCCTCATTGGCTCATGAGTTTAAATCCCGGAAGAGCTTACACCAACATGCAAGCGTTTTAATCGTCTTGACATTCGACGTTAAAAAATCAACATAGGAAAAAAAAAACCAACGATTGCTTTTAAAAAATTAAGTGATAGGCATTGTAGGCTTTATAATCCTTGAATTTTGGTCTTTAAAGACACACACTCACACATAAGGACAGATGGATAGATGGATAACAATGCCTATTGACAGCGAAGCCTCAATGTGAGGTATAAATTGTTAGAAAATATGTTATAGTTATAGAAATGGAGAAAATAGACAGGCTTTAAATGCTAGTGAATACGAATTCTTGATTTGAAAACTAACCAACGTCATATTAGAGAAAGGCTTAAAATAGATATTTAAAAGATAACACTCATTAAAGTCTGTGTGTAGTCTCCTATAGAAGGCAGTGACATCCTGCTCTGAACACTTTACTCACATACAGACACTCACGCACAAACACATCTCCTAAGCATTAATATTTAAAAAAAATAAATTCCAGGCGTATATGGCTGAGTTAGATTCAATCTGCTACCAAAGTGTATGTGTGTGTATTACCTTCCTCCAGGGCCGGATCTAAGACAGTGTAAGATTGTGTAGCCGCCCAGAATCTCGCCCATAAAATGAGCATCCACATTTCAAAAAACAACAACGCATTCTTAACACCATATGTGTGTGTGTGTGTGTGTGTGTTGTTGCATATCGGAAAGTAAGGGAAATGAAGTGAAATGTACAAGCACTGACTTTCATTCTTCACAACTAGGATTTAAAGTTATCAATATTATTAACTGCAATTATATTGGGAAGATTAAGGGTTTCCACAACAATCCTGTTCAGGGTCTCCACTTACTAAGTCTAGCACTGTCTTTCCAGTTTGTCTATGAGCCTCGCTTTGATAAACACTGATTGTAAACTGTAGCATAAATCTGGCTTTCGTGGACATGGCAATGGTAAAATGAAGAGTTATAAAATAAAATATTTCAAATTAAACTTGTTATTACAACCTACACGTAGTGGTCCGCCCCCCCTTTCCTCCAGGGCCGGATTCACGACAGTGCAGGACTGTATACACCTCGCCCATAAAAGGACCTTCAAATTAGTTTACTAGTCTGTATTTGTCTTTAAAGTAGGAGTTGATTTTTTTTTCTACAAAAGTATACTACTTCGTTCGTTATGGAGTGCGTGTGTTTCTATGGTGACTGAGGAAAGAGGTTAACGATTGGTTGTGAATGATGCAAGATAACCGGCATTGTCGTCAGCTGTCTTAGGTAGGGGAGACGACCTCAGAACACCAGACTGAAAAAACGTGTTTTAGTAGTGAGATGGATTTTGTTTAGAATACGACGGATCTATATCAAGATCCCATTAAAAAAAAAACAACAGAAAAGACTCCAGCAGAAGACTAGAAAGAAAGATTTTTTTATTTTTTTTTTTGCACTCAGAGTGCACAGATCAAACAGCATTCCTCGATGACAAGAAGTCAAAATTGTAAGCAACAAAAAATGTCGTGCGATAAGCTTTCAACTGCCATTATAATAGAACTATTAACAGCCTCTCTATTTAATCGTAGCATGAATGGGCCACGTTCTCTGTAAGAGAAAAAAAAAGAAAACAACATTTTTCTGAAATCGCTAAATTATGTCTACTCTCTACGATAGATTGGTCGACAAAGTAGCCTACTCTCAATGGGTAAACTTATCTCAGGCCATGAAATACCGCCATGGTACACTTCATTTTTAAAGTCTATTTTTTTTTTGTAGGTCATCGATCGAGACAGTTTGTGACACACCCTTTAATGTCTAATGATTCTTTACTGTCAAGTCCACAACAAATCAATAGAGCTGATCGCACTTTTACTAAAGTTACAAAAAGTTTTCTTTGTACGGCATAAATTTACGAATCAAAACATTTCATTCTCTCCTGTGATTGAAGTTTCGTTTAACTCTTTGCAAAACCAATTCCCCCCCCCCCCCCCCATTCTTTTTTTTCTCCTTTCCCTTCGCCCTTCACCCAGCCTTAATTCAAATTTGAATATAATTAAAAATTGTCTTTCAAACTTCTCTTCAATCACACTTTTATCATCTCTTCAACCCGAGGCCCAGTAGACCTACAACACTGTCTCAACACGTCTATTTTTAAAGCGCCCAGGGCTATTCACGTCTTTTTTTTTAACTCTTTCTTTCCTAATAAACGATACCATCATTGATTTGACCCCATTAAATACAAATTTTGATTTTATAAACTTTTATTTTGTGTTTTATAAAAAGAGCATGCATTCTCCTATAGTTCTATACCAAAAGTAACGTTTTCTGATAACAAAGATGTTAAATCCTAACAGGGTAGACTGTACAAATGTGAAAAAAGAACAATTCTGTCAGAACGTGGAAAATAATTACGGAGATAAAGAGTTAATTCGCTTTCTTTTGTTATAACTTATAAACAAAATGTAGAATCTAGTCGACCTTTTTGCCTTGCCAATGATAAACAACCGGTAGGCCTACTTCCAACGTAGGTTTGAAAGCAGAAGTGACAATCACTTGACCATCACGTGTCAATCAATGATGGTTAAGAATAGCGACTAACACGTTACTATTTTGAAAGTCTACATTCCATAAACCAAGTCAAAAAACAAAACATATCAATGAAAAGAAATATATTGCCAATTAAAGATAGAGTTCTAGACATTAAAATAGTTGTAATAGGCAATTGATCTATTGAGGTCTGATTTAGCCATTTTAAGCAACCATTAGGCCTACAGCTAACCATCCTTGTTAATTAAAACAAGAAAAACATTAAAAAATACTTTAAAAAAAAAAACAAACAAAGCTTTATACTGAGCGTACTTGTATCAATTAGTTTTTATTAGTCACGTAATTAAATGTGTAATAGATATATTTTACTAAATAATTTTACTAAAAAGGGGAACGACCTGAAATGAGCTAATGCCTTCTCAGACTTCTCAAGCCAACGCGTTGACCATTCCAGTTGGTCGATTAACAAGGAAGATTGTAGAGTTATCTATTGTTTCTATTTCATGTGTGTGTTCACTAAAGGGGACTAATTCAGCTTATCTTATACCACCACTTCAGTCATGCAAGTACCATTTCATTTCCTTGTTTGATATACCAAACAAAGCAATAGTTAATAATTATTTGATTTTTTTTATTAATATTTATTCTTGTGTTTTCATGTAAAAGAAATCATTCTGCAAAATTTCAGCTTGATCTAGATTGGGTGTCGGAGAAATAATGTGTAAAGACTTTTTGCCAGACAGACACACAGACAGAATGAGTTGATATAAGTTTTGTAAAAAAAAAAAAAAAAACAATTGATACACATTTCTGACATTAACTTAGAATCTAGTAGTATAGAAGATCACTAGAATCTAGATTATAGCCATAAGCTAGGCTACTTGTCACAGAAAGCATACCTTAATTATCCATTCAGGCATCAGAGACCCAATAGGGAAGTTTCTGCTGTCATGAACATTGAAAGCTCAATACAAACATCAATTTAATAACAAAATTTGTAGAAAGCCAAATTTTGTTTAAAAATTAGCTTAATAGGCCTATATAACTTTGTAGAGTCACGAGACAGACAATTAATATTATTTTTACTCATCATACAGAAAAAAAAAGAGACGAGGCAGACATGATGATTGTATTTGGATAGACCAGTGCGAGTGTCAATTGAAGCGAGCGGAAGCAATGTGAAGGCCCAGGATCAGACAGTAAGGTGTTTGCTATGTTTCATTGTAATATAAAATAAAAAATAATTTCCAGTTAAAAATTTTTTTTTATTTAAATAGTTTTGAAATAAGGTTTGCTCGGGACTGGGGAAAGTTACGTGGTCCTAATCGCTGAAACTTTCGGCCATATATATATATATATCATCAATACAATATTTGTATCTAAAATATAGATCTTGTATATCTTTGTTCTTATACAATGTTATATTTTGTTAGAAGCCTAGATATATAAAAAGAATAATTCGGTTACTCCAGCGTCTGTAAAACACCTCCAATGCAGATTCGAGTCTACTAGGCCTACAATGAAAACAAAAATGTCTGTAACCCTGATATAAATAAAATGACCTACATTCAATATAGCATCGTGCTTTTCAGTTCCTACCAGATCCCCTTGGAGCTTGGATCTGGAAGAGACATATAGATGTTACAGGTGTATATATTTACGAGATCAGTGTTTACACCTGGGCAGCCAAATAGGGTCGTCGGGTGGGACAGGTACATGATTAGCGCGAAATTAAACACAATTTGGTGTAGATAATTTCTTAAAGAGCGGCGAATATTGTTTTAAAAGTTTTATTAATTTATTTATATTTTTTAAATTTATTTATTTCTGTTCACGACATCTTATTCGATCTATATTTATCATTATGGCAAACGTGTGATTCATATTATATTTTGCTTATTTTGTGTACTCATGTATGCCAGACTCAAGGTAAATCTCCCTTCCCATGATACATGGGAAATCCGGTTGTTCTGGTTCACGCAATTAAGTGGGCATGGGTTTAAATCCCACTTCTGACACTTTTTTTTCTGCAGAGGTGTTTTTAAAATCAATTAATTCTAAATCTGATTCTCAAACAGTTACTCTCTTGAACTCTTGCCTTCAGTGTAACCAGGTGTTTGGCCCAGTTTGGGCAACCCTGTTGCAACAACTCTTTCAATAATTTTGTTAGTGAATAACAAAGTGTACAAACATAAATTGAAAGCATATATCAATGTAATTTGTATTGGCTGTTGGTTTTCATTAGCCCTCTAACTGTGCTAACGCTGTATCTTACTTTTTCTTTTTTGATTCTTTTTTTTTATTAGCATCTAAAATAACATTGCCATTTCAAATGAAAAAAAAAAACAATACATGGAAGATACATAAGTCTTTGATAAGTATAAGGCTATAAATACAAACATATAGTCTATACTTTGCATGATACACATGTTAATTTTTGTAAAGAAAGTCAACCAAGTGCCATACCTTGGGTAATTGGAGGCCCTCGGCAATGTGAATTAGGTGACCCCAAATGAAATAGAAAACTTATTTCAAAAAAATACGTAATGAATAAAAACAGCTTTTATCTAAATCGACAAAATAAGTTAAATCCTAATATCGCTGTTTCTGTTGCGTTTAAGTTTAATTAGTGTTCCATAAGCTTCTTAAACATATTCATACAACATGTCCTATACCGATTTTTCAGTTCAATCCAAGGGCCGATAACACGAATGCACGTCACGAACGATTTATGATCACCTGACTAGAAATAACATTTCAACATTTCACCAAAAGGAAGAAACACTTGTCTTGTAGCCTAACATCTGTAGTCTAACAAGTAGATCTAAACATTCATGACTAAACCTTAAATCATAATAGAGGTTAAAGATAGGCTAATAGACATTAGGGTTCCGCTATGTTTGATATTTTATCCATGTTTCTTAATTTTTTCTCTAAAAAATAATCGGAGGTCTTATTATAGGCGGCAGTCTAGTTTGACTAAGACCAGCCCTGGCCAAACAGAGCACAAAATATGTAGGCCTACTGTCAAAATAGCCTAGGCCTAAAGTTCTATTTAATCTAAATCATACTAAATGGAATTATGCCAAGCCTAATATGGGAGTCCACTGTGTATTTTGTTTATTTTACCTAGAGCCGGATGCCCCTGCACTCTTTTGAAATCTTAAATAAAGATTCACTTTAAAATAGTTATATCTATAAAAGTTCTATTTTAGAAGAAAAATAAAGTACCTTTGCATTCCCCTCATTTTCCTTTAAAAAAAAATAAAAAATCAATATGCATATTTTAGTTTGTTTAAAAAAAGTGTTTGTGTTGTCGAGGGTATAGAGCCCTTGGTATATATATAAGACACACAGCTGTAAATCCGGACCTGTATCGGTATTTATAAAGATTTAAAGTGTTAAGGGAAAACACAACAACACAAAAATACACACAAAAACTTTAAAATATCTGTCCGTCGAAATTTCGATATATTTTTCTCTTTTGTGGAGATCCATTTCTTGTGTAGACCACCGTTGCTGTATATATATATAGCGCGACACACCTTCACTTTAAGAGGTCACGGCTGTAGCCCCGCCTGCCCTCCCCTAAATTCGGCCCAGATTCTAGCTATCAATGTAGACTCTATCAAACTTGTTCTGTTTGGATGATTGGAAAATAAAGGGACTTTCGGATTGATAAATCAATGGATCATTATTTTTATCAGTAATCCGTATCGGACCATATCTATCATCACTAGTCTGAGATAACATGATGACATCATGATCATAGTTTCATACAAAATGTTTTCCCCAATAACCGATATATCTATATAGATCTATATACCATATGATTTTTTGTTTCATTCTCTTTTATCATACATGTCAGGATGGCCGAGTGGTCTAAGGCGCCAGACTCAAGGTGAAACTACCTTCCCATGATTCATGGGAGATGAGTGTTCTGGTCCACGAAAGTGGGCGTGGGTTCAAATCCCACTTCTGACACATATTTTTTTCTCCCTTTGTATTTTAAAATAAATTTTAAATCAATTTACTAAATATAGTTTTATGGGAAGTACTCGGCGCTGTCACTTAGTTATACGCTGGTAGATCACTTTCTTCCATGACACATTATGTACATGTATAGGCCTATATCATTTCTTTCTATAAGCGGTCAGTGCTGTCTGTCTGAATAGGGGCATAATATATGGGAGTGTGTGTGGGGTTGTTTTTCCATTTACCACGCACATAAAAGGTAGGCTTATCTGGTTTAGGTCATTCATGAAAACAAAAACAAAACAAACCAAAAAACAGACTAGTTTTTCATTATTCGCCTCGTACATCGCAAAATATTGCAGGAAATGTTCACTTGTTCTAGTTGAACAATTTTTTAAAAATAAAATACCCCTTTCAGATCTGGCAATCTATGGGCTGATGATGAAAAGGTAGTCTGTTTCTGTGGTCCACGGTTAACGATGGTGTCCTATGGCCAGCTCAGCGACCAACTTCCTTTACTTTTCCCCAACTGACATCAGGTAAGCTTACCCATTAGATCACGAAATAAAAAAAAATCCCAGCCTTCAAGATTCGAACCCTGGATCCCTCGGTTTGGAAGCCAAGATTTACATTACCACTCAGCCATCGCACCTCCAGTTTAGCAATTTAAAAAAAAATAAAAAATTACCAATCATTAGGCCTAATGTGTTGGTTCCTTAAATTTATAAACATTTTTTAAAATGTCTTTCTTAGACAAGGCTGAAACTAGATGTTAAAGTCGTCCCGCCCAACTCAGATCGCAAGACTCATCCATGTGGGGCACCATAATAAAAAAAAAAAGGTGTCACTCGTCTGTCTCCATAATACTAAGCTTCAGCGTTTTCCTAATCTAACCCATATATTATAGCACTGGCTGACACCCTGCAAATGAACCCCATGTACAGGCACTAATACAAAAAAAACACATCAATTTTTTTATTAATTAATTTTTTAAAAGTCTATTAAAATATTCAAAATGAAGCAAACGAACAACGACAAAAGTAAAACAAACGAAACAAAATATTTTCCCTATAATGAACTAAATGTACGTTAAATAACTATTTAAATTAGCAATGTCAATTTTGAGACTTAACGCAAGTATAATCCTACCTTCAACCACATTAAAATATCCTCCGAAATATGTAAAATAAATAAAAAAGATCCACAAGAAACACAACCGTGATAACAGTTTGAATCAAAGGGACATAAGTAAGATTTTCAACAGCTTACAACTAGATCTAGATATTGGAGAGTTTGAATACAAAATGTGAACCCAGGTCTGTCGTGTGTAAGTAGTCCATACGTGTCAAAGTAGGGCCGAGGTATTTTGTAACCGCTGGTACAGTGTTTGATCGCAAACCGTTCAATGTCAGCATTGATCACGTGACTGAGAATCGAAATCGATGGGTCGAACACATCAAGATGAGCTTTTGCGCATAGTTAAGACTCAGCAGATCGAGCACTTTGTAGGCTAGTAATTAGGCTAAAAACTGAAAGTGATGGGTTCATGACAGTGCCACTACACTACGTTGCTAATAGTCTGCTATGATAGACACGTGGATCTGGGTAGTCTTATTAGCTTTGTTTCTTAAGTTTTTTTTTTTTTTTTGTTAACCTTTTACTAGATCTAAATGAGATGTTTTTAAAGTGTTTTTTTTTTTTAAACTTACGACATCAATTTTTACAACCCATTTAGTATTTACATTTCTCCGCTATGCTTGAACCATTGAACAACGAAAGATCAGTGTCGTAACAAGTGGAGAAAATGTGGCGAAGGCAGTCTAATTCGAAACAAGAAAATACTAACAAGATGGCAATTCAAATTAAACCAGAGGATCGTATCTTTGAAAAAAAAAAACTTTTAAAAAATCCAGAGCCGCACAATTACTGCCATATAGATCAATACTTCAAGATTTATCTCCCTTTTTCTAAATAATAATAATAATAATAGTAATAATAATAATAATAATCGATATCGCCGTACCACTGTCTCATAATTTAAGAAAAACTGAGATAGAAAAACAAAGAAAATATGGGAACCTAGGCTTGGAGATTAAGCGTCTATGGAAATTGTCCAAAATAACAATATACCCCATTGTTATATCAACCGAGGGGATAATAACAACTGACCTCACAGACACCTTCAAGGCCCTTAACATTCCTAGGAACATCTTCGTTGCCTGTCAGAGGGCGGTACTGCTGCAGACCTGCCACATCACCAGAAAATTCCTCAGTGGAAACTGTTTAAGGGACTACGATGAATTTTGTTTCTCTTTAGCGAAACTCGACCCTAGCAGCGCCAGAGAATGACTACTCGTTCATTTCTAACATAATAATAATAACCAAGGGGATAATAACAACTGTCCTCAAAGATACCTTTAATGCCCTTAACATTCCTAAGAATATTCTCGTTGCCTGTCAGAGGGCGGTACTCCTGCAGACCTGCCACATCACCAGAAAATTCCTCAGTGGAAATTGTTAAAGGGACTACGATGAATTTTGTTTCTCTTTAGCAAAACCCGACCCTGGCAGCGCCAGATAATGACTACTCGCTCATTTCTAACATAATAATAATCTTTATTGTCCGTATGAAAATTTGTCTTACAATTTGTGCATTACACCAAACAAAGAACATTATAACTATTAGAAACCAAAATGTACATTCACACCAGACATTATACATTAATTAACACCAATTAATTGACTAAATTGGTTATTTTTTCTTTTTATTGATACATATACAGAGTTGCCAATGACAATGAATAATTGTGCAAAGTTTCAACTTGATTCGCGAATGGGAAGTGGGAGAAATAATGTGTACAGGATTTTTACCAGACAGAGGGAGTTAATATAAGCTTTGTAAAAAACAACAACAAAAAAACAACTATTGTAACTAAAAACAAAACACAATAACGAAGAAAGCATGGGCTACTCCCCCCCTGCTGCCCAGTTGTGCTCGTGCATTTACGTCACTGTCGAGACACACACAAACATACATACACTGACACTTATGATTCGCATTAACAGTGGCCTTCAAAAAAAATGTTACATACGAGTCTGTTAAAAGCGTATACACATTTGATAGCTAAAGAAACGTCCTTGCGGAAAACAAAGCTGCGCATGACGAAAAGAAAACTTAATAAATATAGACCCCCCTCCCCCCGACGGACAATATGGCTTTAATTGTCTCCATCTGGATTGGCGTTTGGGTTTGCGTGGTCACGTGACTACTTCGGCATCGGAGACAATGCCTTATTAGTGCATACCTAGACTGTATGTACGGCGGATGTCCGGGCAACACTTTTCTACCTTTAAGTTGCTCCGGGGGGACGGTACGAAATAGGCCAAATAGGGAAACAACTCGGAATGCCAGAATCCTCCTTGGGGTGTTCATTGTACGTATTTAACCAATTGGAATTTAGATAAAAAATATTTATTGAGTACATGTCATGATGTCGAATGTCAAAATGCAGGGGCCACTAAAAAGGACAAGCCCTCCACCCCAGCCCCAAAATCCCTAGCTACGCTACTGTAAACGGGTCACATTTTAATGATCCTCATAACATACTTGTTAGCCATGGCAGTGAATTAGTGTATCTGTAACAATGAAACAAATAAACGACCCCCTCTCTTTCTCTCTTATTCTCTTTCTGGAACCCACGTACATTATTATAATGCTAGCCCCCCCCCCCCCTTTTTTTTTCGCGGTATAAAATATTTAATCATAAAAATTGTTTCTTAGTTCATCGTTCATAGTTTTATAACTACAAAAGCAACATCTAAAAAGTAAAACTTGTTTTTATAGCGTTGTTTTCATCGCAACTCATTGCAGAGACAAATGTTTGAAAATGGAAACACAGGCCTTGTTAGTTGTTAAGGAAATAACAAATGGCCTGCGAGTTGCTGAGACAAAGGAAGAAATCATAAAATGGCTTACAATTATTAGAGCTTTATTTATTCCTGACAATCTGAAAAGTTATCATTCACCGATATTACATGGTTATGAATGTACAATGTTGTCGTCAATAAGTCAAGTGGTGACTTCACAATTTGCAAAAAGAATCTATGAACAGTTAATCGCGAAGTTTTCTTTAGAGTTCATTACTGAAGTAACAACAGATGTTTTCAACTCACTTATGATACCCATCTTCTTGGAAGGCCCACTCAGAGATTCTTTTATTGTTCTTTTTAATACAATAACAGATTCAGAAAAG
Source organism: Biomphalaria glabrata (assembly GCF_947242115.1). Classification (NCBI taxonomy): domain Eukaryota; kingdom Metazoa; phylum Mollusca; class Gastropoda; family Planorbidae; genus Biomphalaria; species Biomphalaria glabrata. Next base: position 10,970,089 of record NC_074712.1, on the reverse strand, counting down.
TAGGTCTAATTTAAAAGTCTAAATTAACTAAATAATGCCTCACTAGAATTTAGAATCATGGTCTTTAGTCTACGTTAGACTCTACTTCTCTATGATAGTCTATGTCTATTAGTCTAGATCTTGCCATGAACTATATAGGCCTACTTATTTTTTTATATTAGATTTTACTATATTATAACTATATCAATGTTTTTTTTTTAAATGGTTGTAAACGTATTTCGGAAGTTATTTTAGTTTCTGAAGATAATTACATCCAAGCTGTTTTCACCAGAAGGATGTCCCTGCACTCAGTGGATAGCAGCTGGCAAAGTTCAAACCTGGGACCTTCTTTACCACCAAATGACAGTCCAGAGCACATACCATATGTACAGCCATCTAATATATTGTTTTATATAAATAGTTTTTATGGATTTCTACTTATATTAGAGTTACAATTTCAATTAGATCTAGATTTAGTTTGTGGTCTAGGTCTAGGGTGTCTCTTGCATTTAAAATGTTGGTGTTAAATATAGGCTTTGTGCTATATTTATTGGTTTTAAACATATTCTCTTTCAGGAACTATTTAAACTATGATATAATATTTAGAAACAAGAAGATAATTTTTATAATCTACACAGCTTCAGCATAAACATATAATTTATACAATTGTGCCCATAGATTTACCCAGCTGTTTTAAGTAACCTCTAGAGGCCTCTTATGATTCTCAATGCATTTTATTTTAATAAGGAAACCCCTCACACAAAATTATATTTCTCCTTACATACCCATACAAATAATTAAAGTGTGATTCATTTATGAAATAAATATAATTAAATATATATTAAAAAAGGCCAATTTCTATTCAAGAAATACTAGGTCAAGAAACATGTTAACAAAGTATTTAATATAAAAATTAATGTTATGAATAAAAATGAAATGGTGTATGAGTCTTTGGAATGTACTTACTATGGTACCAAGTAAAAAAAAATAAATGAAATAAAATTTGAGCTGTTTTGATCAATGACTTTTAACTATACATTTTTGTATTAAATAATATTGTAAATGTTTTCAACATCTTTAGTATAATACTAATTACATTTATTTTAATTATTATTTTGTTCCCCAGAAAAACTTTTGGCTTTTATAAATGTGTATCTGTTTTGGAGAAATTTATAAGTCAAAATATTTTAGCCCAGCTACTGAAAAATGAGAGTACAAGCTATGGGCAAACATATTCTCAAATTGTTGACATTGATGCAGAAATTCTTCTTGGATATCTCTCTTCTTTTTCAGAAAAAGTTGCAAACAAACTTCAACATGAAAACAGGTAAACCTGCAAAAAAAAATAAAATATATATATATATATACATATGGATACTAGAATACAGACTATAGCCAGCATGTGGATCTAATTAAGCTTTGGAAAAATAATTTTCAGGCCAATTCTGGCATTCTAGTTTTGTAAAAAAAAAAATTTTTTTGGGGGCATTATTACTGAAATCAATTTTTTTTTAATTAAATAAAGGAATTGGAAAATACAAGCATTGAATGTGCTAATTTAATTATAATATGCTGACATTGATGACTCTGTTCATGAAGTTTAGTTTGTTCATTGTCTTTCCAATACTGGTGCCAAGTGTTGGGGAACTTAGTAGACAGGGCAGAATTTAAATATATCTGGAGGCCATGGGGCAGGATTTTTGTGGAGCCCCATGCACTTTTTCGTAAGCTTTAAGAGAGATCCACTTATGAATAATAAAAACATCTCAAATTTTAGAAGAAAGTAATAGTGTATTTATACATTTAATCTCATTTTCCCTGTTAAAGAAAAATATTTAATATGTATATTTTAATTTTTAAAAAAGTGAATATTTTTTTAAATGTTAAAGCCCTTGGTAGAAGCACTACCGTAAATCCTTAGATGCATTTGCATATTGCAAGCTTGCTACAAGTGGACACTTCTTAATCATGACAGTGTTGAAAGCCAATGTAAGATTTAAAATGTTGGTGGTAAAAATGCGAAAAAAATGTTTAAAAAAACCCAACAAGTTAAAAGATATTAATTGGCTCGCCAAAATTCTGATATATTTTTATCTCTTTTATTTAGGCCCCTGGACAGAAGACCTGCCTGCCCTGCCTTAAATCTTGGCCTGCAGCCAGTAGATTTAAGTTTAGGTTAGAGATAGTAGGATATTAATATAAAGCAAGACAGAAAATGACATATTTTCTTTTGTTAAAAATAAACATTGTAAGTTTATGAAAGAGAGACTTCAGTTTTTGAGTGTCTGAATACTCAAGCAGCTGTGTACAACTTGATGGATCTTTAAGTCTTCGCAAATCATAACACAAGATGGTTTGGGCATTATAGAAGAATAGCTAGGAGTGAGATGGAGCTTAATTTATAGAACCTTTTCCCACTCTTTGTTTTAAAATAACAAAAATAGTTTTTGTGTGTGCTGTATTGTGTTTTTTCTCTTCATACAGTGACAAATTTCTACCACAGAACTATATTCCAACACTAGGTCTAGCCATCATAGACACATTACATTGGGCTCATGATCTGGTGGCAACTGGCCAAGATGTTTCTCTTTTGTTTGTTAGTTCTCTTGTTGGGAAATTGTGTTTGACAGGATTTGCAGGTGAAGTTTTTAAATAACATCTTTCGGTTATTAATTATTTTTCGTTTTGCTTAGAACTATTATCCAATTAAAATATTTGTCATTATCTACAACATATATACACTTAACATAGACAACGGCACCTGGTCATTACTTAGACCCAACCTATGACCGCAGCTATTTATCAAGGATTGGCCTCTAGTCACACAAGAAGTTGCAAAGGGAAAAGATCATCTCTTGAGATGTAAAATGCCAAAGATAGACACTGAATAAAAACTTTAAGGCTAAAAATTGTTAACATTTTTTTCTCCTCAGATGTTTTGCTTGACACCATTGTACCACTCTTGAGTATTAGAGTAAGGGCTGATTATATCTGGTGCCGGGTCTGCGAGCGGGTCTTTGCTGGTGTCCCAGATCGAAACTTAGAAGCTGTTGTTGTACCTTTATTAAAAAAACTCTCTTGGTAAATACACTGGTTGATTAAATGGTTATTTTATGTCTCTACCTCAGGACTTTAATACATTATTTTATTATTATTTGTATAAAAGTTCAAAATGTTTTTTTGGAAACTAAATTAATTGTTAGGCATATTGCTGCTGAAGATTTTGCTCTGCTTGCCATAATCTTAATCTAGGTCATAAGGAACATTATAATGACATTGGAAACAAATTATAGCTTTTACTTGTTTCAATTTTTTCTTCATTAAAACAGATTTTAATATAATTTTCTAGAAAATCCTTTATGTAATACAATATTAGTTAAAAAACCAACAACATTTAGTTTCAGAGTTGATGTATCATCACTTCTTATTTTAAAATAATAATAATGATCTTTTAATTTACAGGTTTGGCCTAGTTGATAAATTTTTGGGTGACTGTGTTGTCCATAACACTGGTGTTCAAATGCTGATCTGTACAAAACTTTTACTGTACAGATCTTTTCCTAAGCCTGTAAGTGATGGTTTATAGGATTATGTAATAACCAACTTTTTACGGCTCTTCAAATGTTCCTCAGATAGCTCTGCGCTCAATGGACTCAATTCTTCTAGTGGTGCCACGTTTCTTCTTCAAAAAGTACGGTCTGCTGGCTTTTTCTGTGTACAGACAAAAGGTTTGGAACTCACTCCCCATTGACCTGAGACAGACAACATGCTACACTACATTTAAGAAGAACATTAAGACCTACCTGTTTAAAAGTTTTTTACACTATTTTGTCATTTCAGCTCTCGTGTTTGTATGTTTGTAATGTTATCACAGCGCCTTGAACCTATATTTTGTCTGTTAACAGCGCTTTATAAATAAAATTATTATTATTATTATTACTTAAGAAGAACAATATATTGTATATTTAAAACACTCTAGATATCCATGTAGGTGGTTTATTTATAGTTTGAATTTATTTATTTTAAAATGAAGCATGCATTGAGTTATTTTAATTATTGTTTTTATTTTATTGTGATTATATTTTTGCTCTAACAAATAATACTCTTCATTTGTACATTTCATATTTCAGAAACAATTGTTACAAAATATCATTGGGTATCTGACCACTTTTCACACCAGGCGACACCTTTTTGTGGAGGTTATTAATCTCTTCTAATTTTTAAAAAATTACAAACAAACTTTTTTTTCTTGTTTTTTTATAAATGTTATGCTATTTTTTCGCTGTTAATTGTGTTACTTCCCTTTTGTTCCTCAAAGTTGGTGTTTCGATTGTTGACGGTATGGGGGGATAAGAGCTCAATGAAACATATTTCTGCTGAACAGCATCTGTACATAACCAGAGCGTTGGTGGTTTGCATCGGAGCATTGAAAGAGCAGGAGAAAAATACATTGAGAAGTGGTGAGCATCAGTTCTAAGAGTCCTGTCTTACATCATTGTAAAACTCTCTCTCTCCTTAGCATTTAGTAAGCGAGTGAATACCAACTAGTGCTATGGGAGACCTTAGGGGTCATCATCTTTAAGAGGAACTATTAGGAGTTATGTGAAAAAGGTTTATGTTACCATTGGTGGCTGAGTGGTAAAGTGCTTGGCTTCTGAACCAAGGATTTTCAGGTTTGAATCTCAATGAAGACTGGGATATTTAATTTTGGATATTTAGGGCACCTGTGAGACAATCCAACTCTAATGGGTACCTTACATTAGTAAGGGAAAGTAAAGGCAGTTGGTTGTTGTGCTGCCTACACGACACCCTCATCAACTGTCAGCCATAGAAACAGATGACATTTACATCATCTGCCCTCAAGGTCTGAAACTGGTACTTATGTTATAGTCAAATGAAATACCAATGTACTACTCTCTGATTATTAATTATGTTAGTAAAAGTTGCTTCTCAAATGTTGAGTTCAATTTTTATTGTAGCCTATTATTTTTAAAAAGTCTGTTGTGGTCAGCTTAATGACTAACTTAAGGATGTCCATTAGACCTTGGGGAAATGAGTGATATCTTTTCATTAGTGTACATATTTTTCAATAGCCACAAGCTTTACAGCTTATAGCATTGTTTCATTTTCCCTAGAAACAACATCAGAAATACTTAGACATGAAATTTGGCAAATGTATCTCCGATTAGCTGTACTCTAATCAGCCTATTACGCTCAGCCTTCCCTCTTTAATTATGAATTTGAACCACATAGCATTATATTGTGATATCCCTGACATTGTTCTATTGTCTCGTCTCCAGACTTGCTTCAAAATCTCATGCATGGTGTTCAAGCTCATCTAGAAAGTTCTGACCCTAACACCAGGACATTGGGTATGACAGTGGCCAAACTGTTGACCCAAACTGTTGACTCCAGTGGACCTCAGTTAGAGTATGACCTTGATTTGAACAACCCAGCAGTCAAAGATTTACTTAGCTACAGAGAGCTACCTGAAGATCCAGGCCCCACACTTGATGAAGAGTGAGAGTCTTTTTGAGCCCAGAGCTTAATTTTAAAATTATAATTTGAAATTTTATTCAGAGACTTAAACACAATTTAAAAATGATTTCTTATAGTTTTTATTCATTATTTCATTATATCTAGAAGTCTAATGAGCCAAACTGGTGAAATATCTAAGGAAAATGAACAATTGCTTCCAGAAAGTAATGAGAAACAAAAAGCTGAAGAGATCAATGATGACTCAGAGTTAGACAGGTATGTTGACATTTACATTTGTTAAGAAAAAAAAAAAACAACTTTCCCTTTATAATAATAATAGTCATTTATAACTGATAAGCTTTTGTAACAGGGCTGAGATTTTTGGTATAATTCTGAAAACAGTTTTTTCAAATTATATATACCAGTACTAGTATTTGATTCCCTAAATCTTGAACCTATTTTTTTAAAATCATTTTTTTTTAATTGTATCAGGAATAGTTTTGCCTATAGTTGATGTATAGTTTTCCTAAACTGGAGAAGTGACTTGAAATCATTTTGAAATTGGTGTGGTGAAAAGAAAAAGGTTGGCTTAGAAGACCATGAATAAAGCAAAGGAAGATAATTGATTAAAAAGTCTCCTATAACATCAAGACTTGTTTTGACCTATAACTTTATGAATTATATTGAGCCAATGGTGTAAAGCTGTAAATATAATATTTATTTAAATTAAAACCAACTCCCTCAGCTCCTCCATATTTTTGGGGTGAAAAGCTGTTTGAAAAATGCAAAGTAGTGACTCTCACATAGCTCTGCTAGTCAGATGTCTGTATTTGTAATCCTTATATTAAATTATGCTCCTAGTGCATGGGTGTATGATTTGATAAACCAAAGAATTGTTTTATAAATGTCCTTTAAAATTTTAGGTTGAAACTTTAATGAAAATATTTTTTTACTTTTTAATTGAGTAAAGAGCTATGACATATCATATATTAATAATTCAAATGCAACCACTGACCTCATAGTCATTGTCTGTTACTGGAGAATTTAGATTGAAATGTGCCTGTAATAATTAATGTGTCAAGTTTCAGAGCCATGTACAGAGAAATGACTACGCCTAACAAACTGGACAGTATTAACTTCCTTCCCCGCAAAGAACAACCTACAATCTTCCAACTAAGAACAGGACACACACCACTATTAAATTACCACCTGAACAAAATAAACTCCACACAACTACCCCTTTGCAGACACTGCGCCCACCCCTTTGAAACCATATCCTCTTTGAATGCCCCTCCCTGACCCACCTTAGGCAGACCCTACTTCCACTACAGCCCAACATAACCAACACCCTGTATGGCAGTGCTGAACAACTGAAGAAAACAGCACACTTTTTTTCCTTGGCACAGTCTGCAAAAGAGCTCACAGCTCAGCAGCAATAAAGCTGGCTAGAAGAAGAAAAAGAAGAATTTGTCAAGTTTACCGTTTCTGTAGCAATTGTGGTTTAACAGGGTGGGGTCGCTAGCTTGGGCTTGGGACTGGCAGATATTTTGACTAATTCAAAGTATTTCATTTTTCTCAGTGATGATGATTTAGAGCCTTATGACATGTCCAATGATAAAAAAGTAATGTCAACAGCACCTCCTAAATATGTTAGAGAATGCATGGAAGGTGAGTGCTATAGTGCTCTGAGGTGCTTGCTGTGAACAATTAGAGATAGATCATAGATAGATCTCAGGTCTGACTTATTAATGAAGACTTTGTTTTTTCATTATCTTTAGACTCATGACTTAAAAGCTTCGACATAAGGCTTGAAGATTTTAATGCTTTATTGGTTTACATGTTTTGGATTAAAGGGTTTTTGCATCTTAGACCAAACTCCCGCTAGATCGGGATGGCAGAGGGCAGAGTTTAAACCTAAATGAGTAACCCCTTTAAGTTAACTGTATTCTTTTGATCTGCTGCATACAAACAAAAAGAAAACATGCAAGTTTGTGCTTAAAACATTGGGCAAATATAAATTCTTTGTTTTTTAAAGAAACAAAAAGTGAATAAACTAATTAGCACTAAGAAAGTTAATGACAGTTGTTATTTAAAGTACATGTGAATTCTGCTTTTTCTTTAAAAATAGGAAATAAAATAAAAAACCAAAAGAAAAATGTTAGAGCATCATCTTTTTTTTTTGTTTTCTTCCTGCAAAGGTTTGATTTGTAGTTCAGATAATCCAGATAAGACAGAGCTATGTCTTCAGCATGCTGAGAGTCTGATTCGACAAAAGACTACAGACTTGGAGGAGGTACATTTCAAGTAGTAATTCTAGTTTTTCCTTTACTACCACCACTCAGTTCATCATCATCCGTCCCTTGACTTTCATCATAGAGGTGCTGTGACAGTTCCCATAACTTAATCCCTCCACTTTTCCCCGTCAGCAGCTGTTTTTAACAGCATGTCAAGAAAGAGGCTGGTCCATTCTTTTATGTTATCCAGCCAGCTTTAAAATAAGCATGGCAGTTAGCTCTTTTTTTTTTCTGAAATCATTTTTCTACTTACATTGTCGCTTTCATACAGGTTTTTCAATAAGTTAATCTTTCAACATTTACTCAATTTGAAATATCTTTATAATAGTTTATGTCATCTTTTAAAGTGATTAAATTTTTTAATGAATTTTAATTTTTAATGAAAGGCTTCACAATAAAACCATTTGACAATCATGAAATATCCAAATAAGAATTGCTTTTATTTAGGCTCATGTAGATGATGTACCATAGTAAAAAAAATATTTTCTGGACACGACTAGTATTCTACATTGAGAGGGTAAAAAGAAACCAAAAGTTGTTAGCTATTCATTCAATGTATATTTTTTACAATTCCTCAGATAGCTGTTGAGTTTGCCAAAATTCTTCTTCACTTAGAGAATACTCACAATTTTGATAAGTTCCTGTTAAACAGATTCTCTGCCTTGGTGGCATTGACTGTACATTGTCCACAAAAAGTAGGTCAGAGCTGCAAAGTAGTCTGTGCATTTCATGTTTATCTTTGGAAAATAGTCTTCTGGTGTGTTCTATGCCTCTTGAATGACCTGCTAAAAATTTTTTTTCTGTTAACTTCCCTAGGTCTCAGAATATTTGTCCTCTCAGTTTTATGAAAGAAATTACAATACACGACAACGAATGGATATTTTAGAGGTGATTAGTGTTTTTATTTATTTACTATGCATGTTTTAGTTTGAGACAGTAGCGGCTAGCCTGTGTCCATTGGTTGCCAACCTGTGTCCTATGCATAAAAAGTTGCGATCTATGGGGCATATGATGTAAAGGTCATCTGTTTCTGTGGCCCATGGTTAGCGATGGTGTCATGTGGCCTGCAACCAACCGCCTTTACTTTTCCCCTACTAATGTCAGTACCTATTAGAGCTGGGAGGTGCCCTAAAGATCCCAAAATTGAAAAATCCTAGTCCACCTGGATTTGAACCTGGAACCCCTTGGTTAGGCACTTTACCACTCGGCCACCACGTCTATCTTAGACATGAATAGGCAGATAATAGCTACATTTTTTAAATAAATAAAAGTTTAGAATTTCAACACTTTTTTCCTCACCAGAAACTAAATTTAGATTGAGAATAAATTATTTCACTGCTGGTTTCTATTTCAAAGGTTGGATGAGCCTGTAACAACTAATTGGACATTTGTTTTCTTCTTTGATGCTATTACTTTTAATATGTACTAAATTTTTTTTTGAAAAATATTCTTATGTTTTATTAAATGGGATGAAGTGCTCCATTTATTGTTGAAAACTCTTCATACATGTTTATTTTTACAAACTTTCAACAATACACGAAGGTTGGTTTTGCCAAATGTTTACTTTCCTCAATTTTCTAACATGTTACAAAACATTTTTTTAAAAGGCGATGAATAAAATATTTGTCAATCTTTGTTTTCTTGAAGGTATTAGCCAATGCTGCACAAGAACTGTCTCAGCCTGAGAAACAATCGCATGAGTAAGACTTTTTTTTTTCACTTGCAGTAATTTTACAATCTTAAATTGAATTGGTTTCAAAGTTTGGTAGATGTTTCCATTAGTGTTCTTTCCTTGCTCATGTTTAGATTAGTTGGTGAAATATTTGGCAGCTGATCTCAAGGTCTCAACTGTCAGTCAGGCTGGAGATGCTGTTCTTTTTTTTTTTCTAATTGGTTTTGGTGGCCTGGTCTGAGCTTAACCAGATCCAGCTGGAGTAAGCAAAGGCAGTTGGTTGTTATGGTGGCTACATCCCACAGTGAAAAATCAAGAGGGAATTTTAATCTGTTGTGAAGGCATTTTGTATGACAAATATTTATATTCCTTCTAAGCATGTTAATTCTATTTGCTTATAGCTAATTTTTTAAAATGTTTTTAAATTTAAAAGTATGACTAGGTCAGTAAAACATTGTTTAATTTTTTTTTTTGTTACTTTGCAACAATGGACACCACCAAAGGAAAATTAAGTATATATTTCTCTATGGTAAATTCCTTCTGTAAATATTAGGAATGAGGTTTTGACATTCAAGCATAGGTCTTTGTCACTTCAAAAATTTTGGCTTTTTTCCCATCTGTCTGTCACAGACTGATCTTAAACAAATGTGCTTTTGAAAATCTCATTTCACCATCTAAATTCATCTTCATCCTGGTTGAAATATGTGCATTTTAGTGTGAATATGACTGATCCCCTCAAGTAGTCTACAAATGAAACTTGTAAAAAAAAAATGTTATCCACTTTGTTGACATATTTCAGAAAGAAGCCATCACCTGTAATTGCTTCTAATTCTGGGCCTTCTGGCTGGAAGGAAGTGGTCCAGAAAAGAATTGAAAGCAACACTCGAAGGTTTGCCCACGGCCGGACAAAACCAGAGCCAGTCGCTACACTTAACAAATTTACACAGGTGGCTGGCCAGTTTTTCTACCCTCTTATGGCCAAAGCTGACAAAGCTCAAGCGTACTTAGACCTGTTGGGATCAGACTCAATTTTGTTGTTTCGTTTATTGTATACACTTGCCATCATTCTTCATTCTGCCATAAACCTGCCTGTAAGTTGAAGTATTGTACATGTTAAGTTTTGAAAGGTATTCATATTTTTGATATATAGATTATTTAAATACATTCAATATCATTCTTTTATTAGTCTTTTTTTCTTCTTTAGCTTCCTGCATTGTTAAATTCATCTCTTTTACCATTTCATAACATCATTTAATCCTGTGTGATAAAAATGATTTCATTGACTAACAAACAGCTTCTTCTGATTTTATTTGACAGTGCGCCAAGCAGATGGGACAAGCATTGTTAGAATTTACTTGGCCACTACGCTTTCATTCAGACAGGTGAGATTTGTCAGTGTATTTTGTGACTTAACTTGTGTTCATTATATATCCTACAAAAGATGATCTCCTCATGCAAATACAGACTTTCCCAAAGTAACATTTCTCCACTTCTCTGACAGCTCAGTGCGCCAGGCTGTGTTGATAGCAACAATCTCTGTTCTGCTGGCTGTACCAGCTCACTTTCTTATGACAGACCTACAGGCTGATATGACAGAGACCACAGCATGGTTAGAAGGTAATGTCTTTTGTATAAGCTGAGTTTTCAGAGGTTATCTCATCACTTAACATTATTTTCAGGGAATGTTGAAGGCATAAAAATCCCTCCAACAGGATCACTTGCCTGCTGTTGCATTGTATTTGGCAGATTGTTGGAGCAGCCGTTTATTAAATAAATGTAAAAGAATATAAAATGTTTTTTTCTTATACAGCTAAGTTTTATTCTCTATGGGATAGAATATTGCCATAGCTCCCTGGTGGCATATCTGTATCTCTAAGTATTTAACAAATTGTTCTCTAATGTCACTTGCCTAAAACTCATCAGTTTTGTCCTATGCACAACTACTTTGGTTCCAGATATATGTCTTCATAAATATCCTAACGTCTTCTAAGAACCTAAAAGAATGGAATATTCTATGTGGCTATGACTTTGGTGCAGTTAAAGTACAAGTGCCATAAGTGTGTGCCACAGTTACTTTTTAGCTGAGTGGATTCAGATGAGAGTTTAGATCCCTACTGTTAGTTCAACCCATTATTTTAAGGTTATCCATTTGTTCTGTCACTCAGCCAATGTCTCATCTTTAACTTTTATCTCAAAGTTTTTTTGTTTCTTTCCCCTCCCAGGAGTGATAGACCATGACCCAGATACTGAATGTCAAAAATGGGCCACCCAGGCTTTGTTGCTTCTCCGAGAACAAATAAGAAAAGAGTTTGAAAATTCTAGCAACTAAAGCAGTCATCACCAACTTGTGCTTCAAAATAACCATCATGACCTGGGATCTACTTGAAAAATTTACTAATGACAAATACAGATTGTAGATAAGACACTTTGGTTATTATTAAGTCTTTCTTGTAAATAAATTGTTGTTGCAGATTGTTGTCTTTGTTTCTATTTGTGTATTATATTATAATAATATTGTGAGAGATATAGATGCTCTCATTAGATCTTTCAAGGAAGGAATGTGGGATCAACACTCGTGACATCCTTGTGATGTGGATCTGGATTCTGGTGAGTCAGTGTTAAAAGCTACAAAGTTAAAAGGGTGCAGCCATCAGCAACAAAATAAGGGCAAAAGTAGACATCACTCTACCTGACTTAACATACGTGAGCCTTGTGTGCGGTCGGCTTTTCAAAGTAAAGATTAAACAACATGGCCATCTTTCTTCAAGTTCATAGAAAATGAGATTGTGCTTATCTTTAACCATAAAGGAGCTATAAATAATTTCATTTACTTTTAACATATAAGTACTTGACATGTTAAAATCTTTTTACATGTACATATTATTTCTCCCAATCTTGGATTAAGTTGAAACTGCACAATAATTCATTGATGATAAATATAAATAAACATGATTACAAAACAAAACAGTTAATCAACTTGTCGTAATAAGGTTTTTGTTTGGGATGTTAATATTTTAAATGTATTTGATACTGGTACCACACTGCTTTCATATGAACCTGGCAAAGCGGCTAAATGTGTCTGATGAAAGACACCAGGTGTCTAGGATGAAGACATTGTTCATTCTTGTTTTAGAACTGGACAAACAAAAAATTAACTTATTTTTGAACTAGATTGAATGTCAACAGAAGTTACACTCTGGACATTAAGGGGTCAAAAGCAGCAGAAAGTTTGGGTTGATATATCAAGTCCATCACAACTTAGAGCAGCGGTTCTCAACCTTTTTAGCTCCGCGACCCCCTAATAAAATTTTTCACTTGGCGGCGACCCTATCCCTAAATTTTCGATCATTAGTCTTAGTAAATGTGATTTAGCTAATCTTATGTAATTGTTGTCAAACTGTAGATTGCTGATATCCACGATGTTAATTCCATTGTTAGAGTCTGAACCTAGCAAGAGCTTTTGTTTGTGTCACATAAATGTGCGCTGCAATTACTTTCTTTATTGTGTGTTCATAATATTCATGTTGCATACATAAATGACAATTTAAAAGTATTGCTAAGCTTGGAAAACATACAGTCATTGACACAGTAAACTTAAGCTATACTATTGTGACAGTATTTTCAAACATGCCAAAGTTATTGCGAAGGTTCAGCTAGTTTTTTATTTCACTAGATTAAGAATTCACAACTTATGCATCAAGTTTATTTTCTGTATTTAGGCTTGATAACGTACAGTCTTTGACACAGTAAACTTAAGCTATAATATTGTTACGACAGTATTTTGAAACACGCTAAAGTTATTGCAAAGGTTGAGCTAGTTTTTATTTCACTACATTAAGAATTAATAAAACTTATGCATCAAGTTTAATTCTATTTAAGCTTGATAACGAACAGACAGAAAAACCATGATATACAGAGATATATTGTTGGAAATGGAAGAGGATGTCACTAAAAAATCTCAAATATAACAGAATGACTGCAAACAATAGATCTAGAATTCTGTAACTGACATTGAAGAGAAATATTTAGTTGCCTTGTTATTAATGTAATTCTTGTGGCAGTATCTTTGTTGCTAATATTTATATCGATGAATCATACAGTGAGTTACGATGCATTCTTATGGTGACTCATTCTGTACCAAATATTGAAATCCAGCAGCATCTGTGCAGACACCACAAATATTTTTCCAAGAGGTCTTTTACTTTTCCAAAAAAATAACTTTATTAATTACATTAAAAGTGCTGCATAGGTCAATTCAAGAAGTTTGCATAGAAACTAATCTTTATAATCGCTATTATGTATATATCTCCAGAAAACCAGTAATTGTGAACAATTTACGTCTGGATTCATCAATCTAGATGCTAAATATTGGAAATGGATAAGATACCATGTTTCCTGAGTTACCTTATTGATAATATCAGCAGGGGACATGTCATTTTTTTCATCTGAGTAGTATCATAGTTAATGAAATTACACTAAATTTAGTAAAGAATTCGACTCCAATCATAACTCGAGCAATGTCTTGGACCCTTGCAAAATTAACAGAAAGCCACCAAATAAATAGCTTTAAGGGCTTCTATGTTTTAATAATGCTAATTGCCACCTGAGTCAAGTCATGATTTCTTGACTTTATCAGCCTTCAAAACTAAAATTCATCCTTATCGGCAAAGGTCTGAGTTTTTTCTGGCCTCATACATATGGCAGAGAGAACTTCATTACAAAAGACGCATTTGTCAACCCCCCTTTTTAATTTATTTTATTGATTCCTGTCGATCGTTTCATAATTTGTGTGTACTAATAATGTATGTCCATTTACTTCCTTATTAGAAATGTATATGCATACCAAGCATGGTACAAATATGCTTACTACAACATGTTAAAAACTTATAAAAGAACTTCCTATGAAAAATATTAAAAAAAAAAAAAAAAAAAAAAAGAAAATTCCGGTAGTCTTAGGCAACCCCTGGCAAATGGTCATTCAACCTCCAAAGGGGTCACGACCCAAAGGTTGAGAACCCCTGACTTAGAGGCTAGATTACATATTCTTTCTATATAGGCTGGGCCAATTCACCCAGGATGCTTGCAAGTTCATACAGGCATAACTTAACAGGAGAACTAAACATCATAATGACTAATTTGAACTTGACATCGGCCTACAAAAGTTCTGATAGTTGATCTTTTTTTGGGCATCAAAACATTGGATAATTTTGTATTAGGAAGTAAATTGTTTTATTGTTGGCCACAACTGTATTCTTTTCAGCTAAAGTCAACACCACAGTATGAGGTTATTACAAATTGATTTAATGCAAGTTTGTAACAGAAGATAGAAGGAAGAGTTAAAACACACATTAAATGTCAAAAGTTAGTTAATAATTACAAGTGTTCAAAGGAGGGGGCTAACAGCATTCAGAACTAGAACATGTTTAACTATTGGTCACAAAGTGTTATAAAATGGACTAATGATTGGTAATTGGTACACACACATACATACTGTCCTCTAGCTGATCTAGGTACACAATAAAACCCTTTGAACAGTTGTAACTACATCATGCAGATAATAGTTTTAAAAAATATGAGGTGACCATGTCAAAACTAAAAGAACTTTGATACCTCAAACCCAGCAAATAATAATTGTATATAACACCAAGCAGATAGAGACATTACAAATACCAATATCAGTGCAAGCATTGGGTTAGAAAATACCCCAGACAAATCTCTATTAAGTGAAGTAGTTTTTTTTGTTTCCTAAGTTTCAGATGTTCCTTTAGAAATTGAAATAATTGCCTCCTAGTTTAAACAGTGGCCAGGGCTGACACTCACGCCTAACAGTCCCAAAGCGCAAACCCCACGGCCCGGCCACCACCCTAGGTTTGTTGTAAGTTCAAGGTAGGTAACGTAAATGTATCCCTTTCAGACTATGGGGGTAGATGTTTTGAAGCCGTGCTTGGTTATTAAAGAGTGCTTTTAAAAAAAATTCCTAGAACAACTTAAACTGATAAAAATGGACCTATGGTGCAATATGAAACGTATTGAGTTAGTACATACAAAATACTTTCCTTTTAATTCTCCAAAAAGGATACTTTACACTGAGATTCAATTATCATGTTTTGAGCTAAACAGATCTCATAATAAGTAAAGAGAACTTTCCATTCAATTTATATCTAATTGCCATATATATATATATAATCTTATAATATTACAATATGCATCTACTACTAGAATATAATGTATACAGAATGGTGCCAATATCAAGATAACACAGATATCTAAATGGTTGAAATATAGATTAGCATATTTGGTCTGAAAAAGTATATTGGTGAATTATCAACTAATAAAAATATTTGTTCAAATTAAAACAATTATTAAGTTCTATAAAAAAAAACACCTAATACTTATAGAGGTGTCTAAGTAAATAAAAATTGTTTTAAAAAATCATTACGGATTTCATAATAAAATCTTATTGGAATTATAATTATGTTACCTGAGGGCTAGAAGAAGGTTGAATACTAGTTGTAGGATCATTGACATTTTTTGAGTTGGCAACACTTACACTATTTCTTTGAAAAGAATAAGATTTTATTTTTCCCTAATTAATGAAACAAAAAAAAAACCCAATCTTTTCATTAATGGTGATAAAATGTATTTATATTAAACCTGCTAAGTAATTTCCCTTTTGTGCATAGATAATTAAGCAGTACACAAGGAAGGAAATGTTTATAATTAGATAAAATGTTTATAATTAGATAAAATGTTTATAATTAGATAAAAGAACACAAAATTACCTAAAATTAAGACTTGTGCCTAGCTGCCTTAACTGTGCATACAAAATGGAATCAAACAAGATTTTGTATCTTTGTGACTACAATTCAAAGAAATGTTCTTCTCTGAAAGAGAAATTGTAACTTGTTCTAGTTTTATTAAGCTGCGGTTCATGCATTTTCTTGGGTTGGAAGAAGTAACTACTAACATCAATAGGAGCTCTGTTGTAAGAAAATCTGAAGAGACTTTCTCATACAAAGTAAATTTGAGTCTTTTGAAATAGTGCAAACAAAATGTAAATGGAATAAAGAGTTTGAGCTTCTTTTTTCTTTTACAACAGCTAAAGTTGTGAGTCTTGTTCCTGAGACAACTCAGAAGTAAACTGTATCAGGTTCAATGACTGCATAATTACATCTTTGAAAGTAATCTTAATTAATATAAACAAAATCTCAATAAAATAAGAAATATTTTACATTGCAAATCTGTTAAAGATTAAAACCATCAAGAATTCTTTGATTAAAAAAAAGGTATCTTTACAGAACTCCATATATTTTCATGAGCCATGATGTGACATCATTTAAAATACATACAAAAAAAACAAAAAAAAAAAAAAGACAGAATTGAAACTTAAGAACAGCTAACAAAAATATTGAAACAAAAAAAATAAATTCCCATTCACCCCCCCCCCAAAAAAAAAAAGGCCATAAAATATACATGTTGAGTATTTGAATTGAAAAATATAAGGTCTCACATTTCAAAATTGCTTAACTAATACAATGACACTGAACAACTTTGTTTTCCAAATGAAAAACCAACAAAACATTGCAATAAATGAAGTCTGCCACATTTGATGTTCGCATTTTAAGAAAATTTCTTTTAATCTCTCATTTTTCTCAGTGAATGTATAAGCTGAATAAAACAGTGACAAACAAATAAGATGAATTGTATATATGGCATGGGTTAAACAGAAATGAGTACAGTCATTAATGTTATGTACATTAAGAAATTGTCAAACTGCATCTTTAGCAAGCTCTTGTCGAGTTTTTTCTCTTCCTCTACAGACGTTTCCCATAAAGGTCGAGTATCATGCGCCCACCATGACCTTGTTCATGTGCCCACCATGACCTTGTTCAGAATAAAAATAACTTGAATAGGAAGTGGACAACATGTCAGAAACTAAAAAAATAATTCTATTTATTTGAAACTAGTTATGTGTAAAACACTGCACTCATCCTTAATCTTCGGAATTGAAGACATTGCTATTGATGAGAAATATTTTGATTATTCACAAGATTTTTATTGTGTTTATTTACAAAATAAAATTACTGTATTTCTTTGTATCTCCTAGTTAGTGGGCAAATCTCTTTATCTTGTAGAGCAAAATGAAATGCAAATTATATTTTTTCCAGTTACATCCCCTTTAGAGTGGGTGCCCAGTAAGAGTTAAGTGTCACCAACATATTAAACAGGCTCTTCAAATTCTGACTCCAGCTGAAATGTGTTTGCTAAGCGCCTAAAGGTAGTACAAAAATCATTTCCTAGATACTCCACTACAACCTCCTCAGCCCACCCACAGGTTCATGAAAGACATTGGACCACAGTGCAATGAGTATGCTATTGCATACATGAGCCGCAATACAATAGCAAAGCAAAAAATTGACCATAAGAGATAATGACAGAATTGACCATTAGAGAGAAAGACAGAATTGACCAGAGGAGAGAAAGACAGAATTGACCATAACAGACAAGGGCTGATGATGTAAAACGAAAGTAACAAGTTAAATCCTCACCAGTTGCCATTACATCCTATTCCATCTGGCAATGTGTTGTCGACAGTTGGGACAAGTATGGATGACATCTTGGCATCCGTCCAAACAGAAAGGAATCAAACAGCAGCCAAGATCACACCTGGAGACATTATAAAGCCACACAAGAATTAACAAGCAAAAATATCATCCCAAGCAAATGGCCAAAAAGGTATTACAGTTGAATCTAGTTAATAGCACAAGCTGCTTAAATGAACCAAATCTGAAAGTACCAGAACAAATCCTTTTATACAGATAAGTGGAACAGCCAGTTATTAGGACCAAAAAATGTCCAATCAACTGGGTTTGACTGCAGTCTTACTTAAATGAGGAAATACAATGCAGTAGATTAAAATAAGATTATTTTAAAAATAAAAAAATTAGATTCATTTGATGCAAAAGATTTTGTTAAAATAATTACTTACTTTTCTTTTAATTTTAAAAAAGGTGCATTTCAAAAACGAATGAAAAACACATTGCAATTAAAGTGAAGCCAAATAAGTATCTTATCTTATCTTATATAATACAGACGTTACTTCAAAAAAGAAGATGATTACGTCCTACGCGTCATGCATTTAGTCATGCATATTAACCAATGACTTAAATTCTGCCAAGTCACTGGTTTTCCTGGCTAGCTCAGGCAACCCATTCCATGCTCTAATAGCACTAGGGAAGAAGGAGTATTTGTACAAATTTGTCCTAGCATATGGGACGAGGAATGTGCCTTTATCTTTGTGTCTTTCAGAGTATTTTATTAAATTTTGTTTTTGTATTTGAAGATTATGGTTCAGTGTTTTATGTATGATTGCTACTTTACTTTTGAGCCTTCTGTCCTGAAGGCTTTCTAAATTTAGTGATTTTACTAAAGGTGTTACTCTAGTCAAATGTGAATATTCGTTTGTTATGAATCTCACTGCTCTATTTTGTGTCTGTTCCAGTTTCTTAAGTATTCTTTAAACAACTCAATTAAAAAAGATGAATGTCTACAGTTTGAAAGAGCCCTGTTAGGAAACATAAGTATGGCCATTGTGTTATCCAGAATTCTATAAAAATAACTATATTTTGACACCAAACAGAGTTGAGCAGAATTTTATCATCTTTGTTAGCTTTTGAGATACTAGTGCCTGGGGGGAGGTCGTATTAGTATGATCAACTGGTTTTGTTCTTTTTCAAACAGAAGAAGAATTAGTAATACATCTGTATATTTACATGGATGCTTATTTTAATAAGGGGTTATATTCTATTCATAGCAGAATTTATTATGTTCCCTGATAACTTTAATGAGCTTTATACAGAAAGTCTAGTACCCTGATAAAAAAAAAAATATAGAAATGATACCTAATCAAACACATGTACATACCCAACTACACAAAGGATGATGCAGATAACCCAGGTAAATGTGCCACTTTCAAAGTGAGTAGCAGTGACAATGTCAGCATGGCAGTGGGGGCAATTGGTTCGAACTGGAACAGCGTTGAATGTCTGTACAACCACAACAGGAGCTTGAGGCTGGGTGACAACGACAGTGTTCATATGAGACTGGGTTGACTGAGATGGATAGCCGGCCTGGGGAGGGTAAGGTTGCCCTGGAGGTGGATAACCTCCTGGCTGCCCTGGAGGTGGATAGCCACCTGGCTGTCCAGGAGGTGGGTACATTCCAGCAGGAGGAGGGTAGTAGCCAGCCTGTGGGGGTGGATATCCTTCAGTTGTTGGATATGGAGGTGCACCATAGTTTGCGCCACCTAATTAAAGAAAAAATATATGATATATCTATAATTAAGAAACAGTTACATGTTTTTTGAAGTCTTAAAAAAAAAGTTTTGATAGGTATGAATTGAAATATTTTGTAAAAATGAGTTACAATGAAACATTGTGTCTGTGTGGTTACAGCACTTGGCATAAGTCCAGATTTTGTGTCATTAGAACTTTATTCAAGAATTGAAACTTTATGAAATCATTCAGTTCTAATATAAATTGGACATTTTTTGGGTAAAAATAAAGGTAGGTAAATGCTGGCGGGTCCTGCAACTCTGCTTCACCAGCCTCTTTGGGATTTAGAGATCTCAAAGTAATGAAGTCATTTAGTTAAAGAAATACAATGTTAAAAAAAAATATTTTGTAATGTCTAATATTGTGGACAGAGTTTCCTGTGACTCTACTAAGTGGGCTATATCTGACCTCATCAATGCAAGCAACGGAGCCCATTTCACCTGCAAGGGGTGGTTGACAACCCCTCCCCTCCCCTCCCACAAAATAACCCTACAAGAATGATGGTACATACGCCTTCACGAGATAAATAGTACATTTACCACTATTTCTGCAGTAATAAAACAATATATATAAATATATATAAATATATATTTATCACTGTAGTAGACACTTTTACATTATATGGATGTATGAAAACGCGTTGTGAAGCTCTTCAAAATCGACACTGGCAACTGGGAAGAGGGGGCACTGGACAGATCCATATGGAGAGAGAGCATAAAGGAAGGGTCACAGATTGCAGATGTCATACACAACAGAAGCAGAAAGAAGGGTGAAAATGCAACGGCGCCTGGTGGTTATATATGCCCAACCTGTGATCGCAGCTGTGTATCAAGGATTGGCCTCTTTAGTCACACAAGAAGTTGCAACAGGAAAAGATCGTCTCTCGGGTTGTTATTGAATTGAGAATCCACTTATATGTGTAATTTAAAGAGGTTCTATAAAGAAGTTAGAAGAGAACACAGATTTCTTCAGCGTGTTATCAGGTCATTTGTATAATCTCCGGCAAGATGATTCTGCTTGAATCATAACAATAATTAATATAAGAAGAAATACCAAGTAATAAATAAACAGAAATCATCACACCTGTCAAGTGCTTTTTTGATGTCTATGAAGTTACAGTTTCTTTTGGTGTTGATGGCATTTGACATTAACAGTCTGATGTAAAATATTTATTGAATATTTCAGTGCTATTATAAAGTTTGAATGTTTCAACACTATTCTAAGGTTTGAATATTTACTGCTATTGTAAAGTTTGAATGATTCACTGCTATTATTAAGTTTAAATGTTTAACTGTTATTATAAAGTTTGTTTCACCACTATTATAAAGTTTCAATGTTTTATTGTTAATATAAAGTTTGAATGTTTCACCACTACTATTGAAATTGCAATGTTTTATTGTTAATAGTCGATTTCAATGTTTCAATGCTATTACAAAGTTTGAATGCTTTACTGCTATTATAAAGTTTGAATGCTTTACTGCTATTATAAAGTTTAAATGTTTTTATTGCTGTTTATTGGTTTGAATCTTTCACTGCTATTATAAAGTTTGAATGTTTCACCACTATATTAAGTTTCAATGTTTTACTACTACTATAAATTTTGAAAATCTAGATGTCTATGCCTGGTTTAGATTTTTTTTTTAAAGAAAAAAAAGGTTCATAGACTAAAAGAATATTGCATTCCAACAGTACTGAAATGTTAATATTACCTCATTATTTGTTGTGAAAAGTACTTGAAAGGATTTGATGTAATAAAATGAAATTTTTAGTGTCTACTTTTAACAGCAAGAAGTCTGTTAATTAATTGTCTAAGTAATTTATCTCTCTGTGAGAACAGAACACTGGCAGATCAAACTTAAGACGGATTACAGTTGTTTTGTTTTACATTTTAGTTGTTCAAAAGCCAACAAAATCTTATAGACAAAAACTTGTATTTATGGCAAGTGAACAAAAAAATCCAATAAAGGCAATCAGTCACTAACATTTACCAGCAAGTTATTTTTTTAGATGTAATTTTGCTAGCATGCCTGCAATCTTGCATCCATGGAGCTATAATACAGTGCTATTCAAAACAGCTACCCACAATACATATTAAAGCAGATGATCAGTTCCATTAGACTTTTTTGCAGGGAAGAAACCTGTTAATCTGGACACCAGGACGAAAAAGGTAGGGCCCCTCTGGTTTAATATAATACAGTAATGGTAAAGGTTGAAAAGTGAAATGTCAATGTCAAAATAAATTAACACTGAGTAAATGTATCACTGTAGCTAACTGATTTTAAAATATGGCAAAATAATACAAACCTTTTTGCTCAGGTTCTCCAGGATATGGGGGTGGTGGTGGATTCTGGGACATCTCTTCACTCTATTAAACATTTAAATGAAACAAATAAGTTAATATTAAAAAAACAAGCAAACCAGAAGTGAATACAAAATGTTCATTCACAATGTGAACTAGCAGACTACCACAAAAATACAAAAAACTCAATCCGTTCAAATGTCTAAGTTGCCCAAGTCATAGATGGGATAAAAATTTGTGAACTGAAAGAGTAAAGAAAAAGAGCAAGTAAGATGAGAACATAACAGAAACTAAGAAAAAAACAACAACACTGGTAACGATTTTTAATATTTTACTAAAATTTGTCAAGAGCCAAGACAACACAAAAAAATTGTATCATTATAAAATCTATCTATAATGACACATAAAAAAATATAGAGAAATAATTTAGATTCACAGTACTGAAATGTAGATTTATGACTTTGTTTTGATTACATACATAAAATTGGTCTACATTCCCTAAAGCATCAATCAGAATTATTATTATAGTTGGCAGCAAAAAATAACTAATTTTATTTTTTTTTGTTTCATTTTTGTATCAGTAACCAACCTAGTCCATCTGGCAAAAATTGTCCGCTTATTGCCACGATAGCAACTGGCGGCTTGTAAATACATAACCTCATTCCATAGATAACCCATAAATCTAAGTGTCATAACATTTAAGTCATAAATGATAAGTATAAGCAGGTGAGAGATATCCTTGCTAAATCTAGCTCTTATAATGTCATGTGCAAAATCTAGAATCTAAATATATATTCTATAAAAGACTAATATAATAGTCTATACTGTATCAGTGTATGTATCACTGTAAATACTAATTATAGATCTTTCCTTCAATTAATTGGCCATACAGGAGTCATTTAGGGATGCGGAGGTCTTCCATTCTGCAGACGTTTTCTGCCTATCGCAGTTGCGACTGCATCAGGATTTGTGTGGATGCTTTGCAGACCCGCACTTTGAAGAACTTCAGTATCTGGTATTTTTTCTTGCCATTTGACATTCAGTATTTTTCTTAGACATGTCATGACAAGCAGACAGACAGAGAGAGAATGAGAGAGATAAAGACAGACAGGGAGACAAAAAGGCTACACAGAGAGGGGAGAGAGAAAAAAAAATGGTTTAAATATTCTCATTTTCGTTACTGTTTGATTTTGAAAAAGGTCTATCTATGTTCTTTTGTTGCAATAGCAATCTTCCTCATTATTCAGTAAAAGAGTCAAGAAAGAGAACATGTTATGGAAACATATGGGGTGGCAGTATAGAACATTAGTTACATTTCAAATAAATCTAGATATAGATCTAGAACTGTATTTATTTTTGTACAACCTATCCATAGCTAGATCTAGAGCTACATCTGACAATGACAAAGTTAGCTTCATTATTTAGTTGGCAGCATATATTTCTATTGCCAAAATTAGATTTTGGTCAGGATATGACAACAATGAATGTCGCGAAAAATACTTCATGACGCAAACCTTCATGATTACCAAAAAGAAGTCATCATTGAACCATGATGGACGAAGTCTATTATATAATAATTATAGATCTAGTGTATAGTATACACATTACTAAGTCAGTAAGTCATGTTAGTATTGAGTAACATTGAACCTCTCTTACTAGAATTATTATTAGATCTAGTCACTAGTCAGGTGACTAGTCTATTCTAGAATATATATAGAGATGATACATCTATTCTATTATTTCTATTATTAAGACGTATTAAGTATTAAATAATGATAATCTGCTACTCTAACTCTAATAGAGTTATAATTAGATATAGTATTCTAGTATAATAGTCTAAATAGTCTACTCCTTGAGTAGAATTAGAATGCCTAGAACTTAGATCTACAATCTAATGTTACTTTATCATACTTTATGTTACCTATATGTAAAAGTAGAATATTAGTAGATATACTATAGTGTACCTATAGTATAGTTACATAGTAGATCTACTAGTTACTAGGACTATTAGTAGTAGTTTAGTTACAGTAGACTGAGTAGTAGGTGACAGTAGGCCTGAGTAGGTCTAGAATAATCTAGCAGCTAGCATAATCTAATTTAGAAAAGAATCTTTTAGATCTACTTAGCTTTTTAAGTTAACTTATAATGAACTTAGTATACTGACTTAGTATAGATCTAGTCTATAGATTAGAATTAGATCTAGATTATTCTAGATTGTAGACTTAACTCTACTACTCTACTTACTTCTAAAGTTTAACTTTAAACTTACTTTATATTTATACTTACCTTCCTTGAACTTGAACGGATGAAAAACTGAAAAAAAGATTCCAATTAATTAACTAATTTGTATAATCTAGATACGGCTCTGGATCAAAATTCAATCAATGTTATATTCTAGTTGTAGATCCTAGTTCTAAATCTAGATGGTATGAGATAATGGTAGTGAGGACTGGAAATGGAATTCTGAATTCTAGGATCTTAGGATGGTCGTCAGTCTAGATTCTCGATCTCTAAAGTTGTGCAAATAAGAAAAAAAAATCAACAGGAAGTATGAATAGGATGTTCAGTAGATCATAGCTAAATATAGACACCTCTCGTAATGTGTACTATATAGCCGTCAAAGAAATGGATGTGATTTTTATATATCTTATATTATTATTATAAATATTATATCTTATCTTATATATCATTTTTAATAGTAAAAACTTAATTGGGTATTAAAAAATAAATTATTGGATGAATTTTAATACTTATATTTCATTTTTTAAAATCTATAAGTCTAGAACTATTTAGAGAAGGCGTTTTTATTTTGCGGAATCTCTCCAACCTAAAACAAAACAAAACAACAAACAAACTTTATATAGGTCTTTTCCACAACACAGAACCATGACACGGAAGTAAACATTGTCCACTTCCCCCACCTCTTCCCATTATTTTGTTTACCTAATTTAAATTTCTGATTTCATAAATTTCATTCCATCTTGTCGACTAGATTTAAATCTAGATTATATAGATCTGTCGGAATTCAGGTAGAGTACAGAATCTAGAAAATCTAGATCTATTAAAGTATATAGAATCCAGAAATTTATAAAGCCAGACCTAGATCTAGAGTAGATTAGTAGATTGCTTTTTTTTTTAATGCTTAGCCTTAACCTTAGCCTTCGGCAGAACACAAACCACAAGATTTCATTAATTTCAAAGCCCAGGCCCAGTAAATTTTATAATAATAATATCACCAGTAAATAAGTAATGATGAGTCTGAGTAGCCCCATCTCCTTATTTTATTTTAGTCCTCGTTGATAGACATTGACCATTTTTAATCATTTTATAATTTAGTTAAAAGCCATTTTTAAGCCAGAATTGTTTAACGCAACATCATAAGTCATAAATGATAATATAGAGTCTAATACAGCAGACAGTAAGACACTGTAAATTAATAGATCTATTACTGTTAAATTACTTTTCCTAACATGTTAACTTTAATATTACGCCTGTGTTAAGACAAAGTGTCTTGATTTGAGTATCTAATAACATGGACATGGTCAGTATGAAAGTGTCAAGTAACTCCGTATTACTCATTTTTTTTACTTACAATAGATCTAGATGTACTTAGCCAATGTGTATCAGGTCAGGACGCGACATATCTGACACCCATAAGCATACTACTGTGCCCTTTTGTTACAGAAGCCACAATAAATCAGTAATAATTTTAAGAAAGATATTTCTTACATATGTTCTTGAACAATAAGATAAAACAAAGATGTGCATTAGTGTGTGTGTGTATTTTTTTTACCTTGTATTATAACCTTTAATTCTATTGACTTATTATATAACGGAAAACCTTACAGTAAAGTTTAAAATCACTTAAATAAAAGAAATTGATCTAAATTACAATGTTTAGATCTAGAAACTAAAGAAAAAAATATGCTAGAGTGCCTAGAGTGTTAAGAAACACTTGACCTCTGTAACTAAAATACACACTACACTAAGACTACATCTGTTGACCCACTACGTCTATCCAGTGCTTTTTTTGTAAAAAAAAAATAGGTGCTGGTACTCAGTGATGGATTGCCTAACTTATAACTACTTATAAATTAGTAATAAACATTAAAATACAAGAAAAGTAATAATTGTTTTCCCCACATTGAAAAAGGTGCCAGTACGCCATACCGGTGCATACGCCACAAATAAAGCACTGCATCTATCTGACCAGGTTGTTAAAGTCAGATGGACACACAGTCTATTCATTTTTTGTGTTGAATAATAGGCCTATAGACTACAATTTAATCTATGCTTCGGCACCATCTAAGATTGAATCTGTTAATAAAATATTGATTGTGAAAATTGTTTTTGCGTGTTATATTTACAGGCTCTGTTTATGAGGAGGATTTAAGCAGTTTCTGTGAGAATAAAACATATTACTTCAAATACAGACCATGACTCTCTATAAGAAACACATATAGAAACTAAAAATTTACATTTCCACTCAGAGAAAATGCATTATGTAGGCATCTCTAAGAATGTTTCCTATTTAAAAAAATGGAATAGCAACCATTTGTAATAGTCTTTAATAATTTTTGAATAAAAATGGTAAAAAAAAAGGATGTTTGATATTTTGGGATGACAGTCAAGTTGTTAGTTGATTTTAAGATATTTTTCATTACACTTTCTGTGGACATACTACAGCTGTTGACATTGTTTCTGTTCTGCATAGTTTTGTGTATGCTTTACATTGTATCATACACATGAGAGCGCACACACACACACATATATATATACATACATATTTCCTTCTTGAAAAAAACTCCTAAAATCTCCTAAATTTTTTTCATGGAAAAGTGCTACTAACCCAGATTACTTCACAGTAACTACACTGACAAATAGTCCATTGAGATTGTCAAATTAGAAGTGTTAGAGGAAGGTAACACTTAGCAGAGTTCCTTTGAACAATAGCCAACCAGAAACGTACTTAATGGTGTTTAAGTGATTCATCGGTGAACTAGTATTTAAAACTATTACTGGATCCAGAATGTAATCATCTAAGAAAAATGTCCAGAACAGAGACCACCATCCTAAAGAGATAATGGTTATTACTTTATTCCACCTTGAGAATGTCATATTATATTCTGACCATTAGTTTATCCCATAATTTAGCAGATTTTAACTATAGCACCCTTTTTAGACCTTGCTGTCTATGGGGCAGATGATGTAAAACCAGTAAAGGTCATCTGTTTCTATGGTCCATGGTTAACAAAGGTATCATGTGACCAGCATAATGACCAACCACCTTTACTTTTCCCAACTAATTTCAGAGGTACTCTTTATAGTTGGGTAGACTCTGGAGCCTCTTAAAAATCCAGAAGTTCAAAATCCATCCTTCTCCAAAATTTAAACCAGTTTGGAAACAAGAGCTTTATCACACCACCTAGATAGTCAGTGTTGCAGCTTTTTTTGTTAAGATGTCAGATGTTGCAAGATGTTCTTGTGACGTGCCCGGGATTCTGTAGATATATCTCTAGATGTAAATTATGTCTTAGAGATTCAAATAACAAAGATCCTTTCAATACAGAACTTTATTTCAAAAACTAAGAATCACTTTAATATACAGTATGTACAGAAATAAAACTGTATCAGATGAATATCTTCTTTCAAAACTCAATAACAAATAGATTTAAAATAATACTAGATCTAATGTCACAACAAATAAAATATATGACTTGTCACTTCCAGTTACATCTCCAAACTAAAATACGACCAATCTCTATGAAATTTTCGCCCCAACTAAATTCTCTAGATCCTTCTAGACCCAATTGTTTTCCCTTGCTCCTCCCCAGATGCTTGCTTTAACCAATCCAATCATTCCCCGCCAGATATTATGATCACCGGATGTGTGACGTCATGGGTTTCTCCAGCTCGTGGGTTTTTCCAGCGTGTGAATTGAATCCTAAGTTTATTTTACTCTAGATTAAGGTTTATTTAAATTGATACGTGACAGTCAGAATGATTCTAGTTTATTTCTGTTATAGGAAGAAAAAATAAGTGAAAAGCACAATAAACAATAACGGGCCACGAATAGTAGGCTTAAAATTTATCAAAGATAGCAACACTTTGGAAATCTTTTTTAATTAAATTAAAAATACTTACTACCAATAGCTCACAAACAGTATCTTTATAACGATGTTTCTTTAATCTCTCCAGTTAAATGTCTGAGATGTCATCTACAAATATGCCGCCACCCTACCCTGGGCCTCCAGTCGAATCAGGGCAGAGTCAAAATCCACCTCCTAACCTTGGATATCCTGCGCAGTTTGATGCCTCAAAGACTACTCAAGGTGTGTACTTCAAAACATTCCATACTGTTTGAAATAAAACTGTGCATTTGATATATTGTCTATGTTTCTTTGACTAGCTCATTAACCTAAAATAGGTCTTGCATTGAATCTTAACAAGTTTTTTTTATTTGTAAATTATGATGGCCAACAATTATGTGTTTGCAGTAGCCCCCCTTTCAGATCTTGTGATCTAAAAAATGAGTTTACAGCCACAAATTTAATAACTTTAATTTACATTCATTGCATATTAGAAACATGTCTAAATTTAAAAAAAAAGTAAAATAATAATAGTTGTCATTTATCTAAATGTAAAGGTTATCCACCAGCTCCAGGTTATCCACCAGCTCCAGGTTATCCAGGTATTTAGATCCTTGTGTGATGTAATTTTATTTGCCTTGTATAGTCTTGTCTACTTCTTTAGTATAAGCTAAAGCTTTTTGTACATTGTAATCTTTTAAATATAATAAAAGCTTTCCTAAAAATCATGTAAAACTTGGGGCAGTTAAAATTTCTTAAAATTTACTGATTGGTTGAAAAACATTTTTTTTTAAACAGATCTCAATAATCCATAGTGTTTTAAAATATATCTAACCTATATTTGTTTTTTTGTTTTTTTTTATGGTAATATAGTTTGTTATTCTCTGTTTTTCTTACATTGATCACAGAATACCCAATGCCTCCTGCATATCTTCAAGGTAGAATTTTAATAAGTTCATGCAACAATTAAAAGCCTATCACATGTCCTTGAATATTGCTTACATAAATAAATAACTATGTGTGTCTGGCAAACAAAATGGCGAAAATGAAAACATTATTATTATATCTTTGTGAGACTAATCTTATTCTTTGAGTAAAAACACCGTTTTCTGGTACTTTTCGAATGTACTTTTCAATCAGTTGGTGAAAAAAATATATATTCAGATGTTTAGTAGGAAAAAAAGTTATTAAATCAGACTGTAAAAATATATGTCATTGTCTTTAACTTATAGAGCCATTGAGTTTAAGTAATGACCATTGTTTTTAAAAAAGTGTTATTGTTTTTTTTTCTGAAATTTAAAGAAAAGTAGACATATGAATTGACTATCATAATAATTGAAATAACTACAGGCTTTACTTAGAATGTAGATGTGCGGATCAATATATATATATATATATAACCCTCCTAAATTTTTAGTAATCCTCTAACTTAAAGGAGTTCAGATTTCGGCCTTCTTCAACAAACTTTCTGATGTAGCTTTAATTAATACATTTTCATTGTTAGAATTTTTTTTTCTTTTTGTTAATATTTTCTCTTGTGCTCTTCGATAAGGAAATAAAACACTGTCTAATGCTAAAAGCTCAACCTTATAAGGCTCTAAGCATTCATAAAGTGTGAATAAATCATGACCCGTAGTGTAATTTAAAAAGACAGGATCACTCAGTGCACCTTCAATAAAGTCCGATAGGGAATCGGCTCCAAAGGCTCCATTATCCCATTGATTGTTGGAAAGGCTTTTATCCAACGAACAGGCCTGGACAGGGAGCTCTTCACCCCCAAGTCCTGCCCAATGCATCATAAATGAGGGAGCATGATCATTTGATTAGAAGCAAAGAATTAAAAAACTCCAAAGGCTAATAATGTCAGTGTTAGGAAAGTGTGTGTAGACTATGGTTAGTTTGACTGGCAAGTGAATACTAAGTCTTTTGTATGTGAACTAGTCCTTTCATAATCTGTTGTGTGCTGGTTATCTAAATTTATAATTGAACTATTTTTATTGCTCAATAGTTGTTGTTTTTTTTTAAATCCTACGTCACATTAGTTATGTTTCTTTGCTGTCTTTAGTGTTATAAGAATGGTAAGAAAATTAAAATATCACACAATAGTGATGACGATCCATGGAATTATTTTATCTTTGTAAATATTTGATTTAACATGTTTGGCTTTCTTGAATAGAATCAAGTTACTTTCAGATGGGTCAAAGTCTCATTGTCTGACTCATGTTTAACCTTAGTTTACAATGAGATGTTAATACTTTAAGGCTGAGATACATATTTAAGTATCTTTCTATGTAACATTTCATGCTTCCAATGGTGAAAAAAAAAGGATGCACTATGCTTAGTACTTATGTTGAGGTTGCATCATTAAGCAGTCTCTCTTCTGTTTAAATTCAAAGTGGTTTTAGTCATTAGCATTCACCATTAGCTTCAACAGAAATTGCAATAAGAATATGTTCAAATTAACTGTGATTGATTTAACTGAATGAAAAGTTCAATCATTAGTACCTAAAAATTTCTACAGCGACTTCAATTATTTTGGTAATATCCAGAACTGTGATAGAATTGATAATTAAGATAATTAAGTTTTGACCATATCTAGATAAAAACTTGAAAGTAACTTCTATTAACAATTAATTTTGTTTTGTATGGGGTTTTCTGCATAAGATTTCAATGCTATACTAAAGAATCTCAAAGAGCTTTGCATAATATTTTATTATGGTATTTGGCTAGAAATCAGCTTTTTCTCTTTACCATACCATGGATCATTATCATATGAAGAGACATTTTGTTTGAAGCACTACGATATCAAATGTCTATTCTGTTATTTGATATGATAATGAACTAAAAGCCATCAAACATTTTAACAAACCATCTACAGCTCCACCACCACCACAATCCTTTTATGCTTGGCCAGGTATCAGTTGTGTTGTAAACCTGTATGTTCATCCCCTAATGCCTCCCTTCCAAAATCTAGAAAAGTTTAGTTATTTCATTGTTGTTGTTTTTCACATACATTTGCATACTGATATTTACATACCTATTCCTACATTGACATTGTATACAAACTAACAAAACCGGAAATTGACCTAATCCTAACCTAGTCACAATTTAAAAATATAATTTGAACTAATACCACACATTGCAATATATTTTTACCATTTTATTAGATCACTTATCTATATATAAATAATGTAACTATTTTTTTTATAACTGTAATACTACTACTACTACTAATAATAATAATTATAATGGCTTCAATTCTGAAGATTATGGGGCTTTTGTTTTTTAGACCAATAGCTCAAATCACATATCTATTTAAATATTATAGAACTAATGTACTTTATGAAGTGACATTATTGTTTTTAGACCAATCGCATCATCTTAATATATATGATAAAACATTTCAAGTCTTTTACTCTCGTATGTACAGTGTATTGATCCAATTAATGTCTTTTATTATAACTTTTTTTTTTATCACACATAAGCTGGTTAGGCAGGATTGAGTTACAGTTACATATAGGATGTGTGTTTTTATAGTTTAAGCAATACTACCCACACTGTCTTCAGAAGGTGTGGGTGAAGTCCAATTCATGTTTTTTATATTGTGTCTGTGAGTGGTACTTTTATGTGTTACACAGTCTAACATCCCCAGTATTGGATTTGTAGCACTTGATTGTACTAAGAACTTGGTTAGTCACAGTATATTTGTTTAGTTGTTTATTTATTCCACTCCTTTACTACTAGTTTTTATGTTATTGCAGACTATCAAATCTCCAAGAAATTCTTCTTCCAAATTACTGTATTTGTGTATCATTATTGTGGAATGCATATAATTAGATTATTTATTATGGATACAAATATAATTTAATACATTCTTAAAGACAGAAAGATAGTTTGATACTTTTTAATAGAGAAAATTGTTTGATACTTTGACACAAATATAATTGATACATCCTATCAAACTGCACAGAATTGATGCATTATTATATAGGTACTTTCTTCATTCATTCATATTATTTCTTGTACTAAAGCTAAAAAAACGTAGGTAAACTTAATTAATTTTAGAAACTTATCAGTTGTTTTTTTTTTCTATCAGGATATGGGCAGCCTAACCAGCCTGGCATAGGATATGGTCAGCCTTACAGCATGCCAGCCAACTACCGCCAGGGGACAACCGTGGTCGTGGCTCAGCCTCCAATAACAGTGGTCCAAACATTTCGAGATGTGCCGGTGCATATGAACTGCCCACACTGCCGTGCAGAGATTGTTACAGGGACTCACTATGAGACAGGAACATTTACCTGGATTATTTGTTTTGTTCTGTTCTTTGTTGGGTAAGACTTCATTCGTTAAAGTAAACTCTTCATGCTAATTGCTATTAGTCAGCTGTAAGCCAGTCTCATTTTCATACTCTGGCATTTTACTCTGGCAACTTCACAGCTGGGGTCACAGGTTGGGCATTTGTAACCACAACCACTTTCACCCTTCATTCTACTTCTAATGTGTAGGCAATCCAGGACCCTTCCTCTATGCTTGCTCTCCAATTGGCTCTTTCCAGTGCCTCTATTAGTGTCAATTTTGAAGAGCTTCAGGTCACGTTTGTATACATCAGTGTTCCTTAAAAGTGGGCAACCAGCCCCCCTCTCTCCTATTAGACCATACAGAATGTCTTGTGGGAGTCGACCTTGGGGCCTTCTGTGAACATGACCAAACCAGCCAAGGTGTCTGCTGCTGATAACAGCATGGATGTCCTGGGACCCTGCTATTTGCAGCACTTTCTCATTGTTTTTTTTTATTTTGCCACCTTGTTTTAAAACTTTGCCAAAAGCATTGGAGTTGGAAGATATTCAGCCTTTTTTCTGCCAAGAGTAGGTTGTTGTTTCACTACCATATAGCAGATTGCTCATTGTGCAGGTCGGTTAGACTAGGGCTTTGGTATTGTTAATCAGCAAAAGTAAATTTATACATAAAATGCATTAAAAAATCAAGCGGCAAACCTTACGAAATGCAAACTTAGTTTTCTTAAAATATGTGAATGCATTCCTCTTGGGGTGTGGTGGATAAGTGGTTGGCTTCTGCACCAAGGTGTCTTGGTTTGAATCAGGTGAAGGCTGGCAACTCTAATGGATATTGACATTACTTTGGGGAAGTAGAGGCAGTTAATCATTTTGCTGGCAACATGACACACAGATGAGATTTACATCATCAGCCACATGGAACGCTAAGGTCTGAAAAGGAAACCTTATGTTACTCTGCTTGTCAACTTGGCCAAACATTGTTAAAATTTAACTCCAGTACACTGGTTAGCAATACATTGTTTTTAAATTTAGTTGATCAGCTGACTTAAAAAGCAACATTTTGCATCTCAAGTTTTAGCATTTGTAGTGAGATAAAGAGATCAAAGTTATATCTTCTGAGCCTTCTCTAGTCCTTACACAGAATTAAAAAAAAATACATGACTTTATGTAAGGCTTGCATTTGAGTCTAAAGATTAAAGAGGAATTAAGGAATCTCATGTGGCTACACAGTCCTTGTTGTGATCTACATGTTTTGACTCATCCAATACAAGCGAAACCTTGGTTAATTTAAATTATGTTTTAGTCCTTTAGTCAAAAATGTAAGAGTAAGAGATGTCCAACCTACTGTTGTCTAGAGATTTTATTGACATAAAAAAGACATAAAAGAAAGATTTAACATTGTTTACATGCACATACTTGTGACAAAAGCTTGCGACAAAAGCAAAAATCATAAAATTAAAAGAGGAAAAATAAATTGCAGGTTTTGAACAGGTGGATCTTATTGTTCTTTTTGAATTTGAAGTTTGTAGATTTCTTAGCTCTATAGGAACTAAGTTCCTAGTCCTTGATTGATGTATGGAAAAGTTTGTTGTATTTTTACACTTATGGAGAATAACGGAAGAACTACTTACACAGTGGATATGGAAATTTAAAAAAATATTTTTTTTTTGTGATAAAATTTAAGTCTCTTTACTTGTTTCTAAGTTACTTGTTTGAAAGTAAGTTGTTTCTAAATAATTTGTCTCAATAACCTATCTCTTCTTTCCACAGATGTTCCCTTGGCTGTTGTTTTTTTCCATTCTGTGTGGATGGTTGTAAGGATGTCATCCATACCTGCCCCAACTGTCGCCAGCAGCTAGCCAGATATAGCAGGATCTAATGGGTGCAGTCATGGGAATGAAGCTTATTTGGATGAAACTCCAAGGCGCTGGAGATTGCTAAGTGAAATGACATATTACCACCAGTTATTCAAGTATAGAGCTCTTGAAAGTTATTATTATTGAGTAGGATTGTAATTTTTTGTTTATTTGTTTGTGTCTTTTATCTATTTTTAAGGCTTATCGTCTTTTCACTATCATTCAGTCTCACTATTGAGTTAATGGCTAGACTTGAATGTTATGTTGAGTATTACATATTAATATGTAATCTAATAATATATCTTTATTATCCCTGAAAACATTTGCCTTACAGTTGTGCATTAGACATAAAAATACAGTTAACGATAACAAATGAAAAGCTCATTAATGCCTCAGTTTCACTAAAACATTACTTGGAAAGTTGAGATCAAAAAGCTGTATTACATTCGTTTTTGAGCATCAAAGCTTCTAGTGGCACAACCATTTTCTTTTTGCCAAAATTAATCAAAATTTTTTTATGAACTTATAGAAAAACTGTTTAAAAGCCTGAAAACTAACAATTGATTAATGGATTCACAAAAGTCATTAAGTTCTTAGACATTTACCATTGGCATCTAAACATTATATACTAGGAATAATTTGACTGCATTTCAAGACATATTTGCTATTACCTAATAATGATAAATATTTTTTTTTCTTTTTATATTTGCACCAAAAAAAAAACAGCTACATATTTTAAAGTTTAAAATTTAATGTCAGTATAAAAATTCTTTGCAATAATGAAAATAGTTATAATATAATACTATTTTTTTTTTATAAAGGATATATAAATATAGTTAAACATTTCTCATTTTTTATTTGAGTAAAGAATTTTTAAAAATTAAAGTTATGATGGTGTTGATTAAGCATTTAACTTTATAATTAACCTTGACTACACTTCTTTATGACTGGAATCTTAACAAATGTTGGTTTAAATTAATAATTTCTAAAATGGGTTTTTATTTAGATTCTTTTAGTTTTGTATACTGGGTATTTATTGACACTTTTACGTTTTGTATCTTGGGTATTTATAGTTTCTACTCTAGTCTTGTATACTGTTTATTTTTTCATTTACACCTGTTTTGCATTTTAAATTTTATATAAAAAAACATATTTTTTTTGACGATTTAGTTTTGAAGTTGTCAAGTGGCTGAATGTTGGCTGTTGAATTGATGGTCAACAATTTAATTCCTCTGTGGTAAACGTATAGAGATTATAACATTGAGATTTCAGACCTGAACTTTATGGGCCAATCTGCTATTCCTTTATGGGCCAATCTGCTATTCCTTTATGGGCCAACTTTGCTTTTCCAGGGTCAGTTCAATGCAATAGTTCTTTGTGCTGGTTACAAAACACAGTTTTAAACTTTTGAGCTATTGCTATTAGAATCAAGTTGACAAGCAGTTATGTGTCGAAGCCTTACTTTGATTTATTGAAGTCTGTCTGCTTTTATTTTTGGTGTTTGTTTCACTGCTATCTGAAGGGCCTAGATTTTAAAACATCCAAATCTGAACCTCTGTTTCTAATGGGACTGAAATGTTGAAGTACAGTAATGTATGTCATACTCCACTTTGCACTAATCAAGTACAAGTTCTATGTGTACATAGTGAAAGCAGCTTTTTACTTGGAGGATAAGTTGAAAGTTTAAAGGCTATGTGGTAAGTAGGCTAGGCATGATTTTATACTTACTGAAATGTTAGCATTAGTTCAACAACTTCTATGAAACATGTATTCTGTAGGGTCCTAGAAGATGTTCAACACTTAGATGTTGTGTGTATGTCTAACATCCTTATAGTCTTTCATTCTATTTCTTGTTGTGATCTTAACATTTGGGTGTGACATGATCAAATGTTATAAAAAGCATGCGCTGAACACTTTTGTGAAGTTTTGTGTTACAGTTACTTCCCCTTGATTGGAAGTTGAAAACTTATTAGGTTGAATTTTATCATGGTTTGCCATCAAGACAAACCTCTGTATTGTTTCCAAGACAAGGTGGATTAAGAAATACAACTTTTGACTAACCCTAACCCTAACATTTACATAATTGCACATATTTTCAGACCAAAAAAAAATCATTTACATTTAGTGTTTGTTTTGCATCTTCTTAATGTCCCTTCATATTTCCATTGAGATTTGATTTTGTTGAAAAGGGGAACACCAGTGACCAACATAAATGCTCCAATGGCCATTATCATCCAAGCTTTACACTGTCATAGTTTTTTTTTTGTCATAATTATTTGTTGTGGTAAACTTTTGTTTGATTTTTTCCCCATCTCTCGTCTGATAGAAACCAGACATTGGGTATAGAGCACTTAAATCTCATTTTTTTAATCATTTTCTGAAAAAGGGTTGTTATTATTTTGCAATGGTTTTACCCAAATTGAAAGATCTTTGTTTCAAGTTTTGACCTATATCATGTCTTTTCCATTTTTCCTATCTTTTTATTGTTCTCTGTTTGTATCATTTGCTCAAAATGAAGTTACCAATGAACTCATCCTGTTACATTGTTAGTAGTTAGTTAATAGTTGGATAGCTATTCATAAATATAGTTTGTAACAATTATGTCTTATGTCACTGCTTGTACACCTATGTTTTGTGTTTATTTATCACAAACGAGACTTTAACCCATACACGTCTAAGCAATCTGTTCAATTCATTCCTGCTATGTGGTAAGTTTTAGGCATGATTTTATATTTACTGAAATTTTGGTATTTTTACTCAATTTTATGGGAAGTAATGTATAAGCTCAACAACTTCTATGAAACATTTGATTTTCACATATTCATGTTAGTTTTAACTTACATATGTTTTTTCCCCAAATGTGAGAAGAGCCCACAGGATGTGCCAGTTATTTTTCAAATATGAAATAATGTACTTGAAATTTCAGTTACCAGTATGATGGAACAGGTCCAACACCAAGTGAATATAAAGATATCATTTGGCAGTAATTGATGTGAAAATTGTTGACAAAGTTGGATTTTCTCTTAATAGCCATAGCTTTAAAAACATTGGATGGCTAGCTGGTCGTGCGTTTGCTCGCTAGACTGTCGTTCAGAATTATCGATGGTCCAGGGCTCAAACCCTGCCCACTCCCATCTCCCTTCATCCTGCGGGAGATTTGGACTAGGAAGTAATTATCTTCAACTCTGAGGGATCATCCGAAACATATAAAACATTTTACTACAAACAAAACAAACATTTAAAATTAATGTTTAAAAAAGATACATTGTTTAGAATTATTATTGTAATGAAGTAAAAACATATACAATAAATAACTAATCAATAATTAGTAGTTAAATATCTCCCTTTGGTCTCACATTATTAGCATATTGCCAGAAATGTTCATAGCTGACCTCCAACAGATCTGTTGGCCATTATCACAAATAGGTGGCTGCCTGGTCGTGCGGTATTTGCGCTGGACTGTCATTCAGACATCTCGATGGTTCAGGATTCATACCCAGACTGCTGTAATTTCCCGTTGTCTTGCGGGAGGTTAGGACTAGGAAGTAAATTATCTTCAACTCTAAAGGAACATCTGAAACATGTAAAACATTGTAAGAACAAATAAACTCCTTCATGAAAAAAAAAAAAAAAAAAAAAAGAATTTGACAGTTTTCTCCTGTTTTGATCATAACATTTAAAGTTAGATTTGTAAAATGGCATTTCATTCATTAGTTTGTTACGTAGTCCTTGGAGTCCTTCTCATACCTACAGTTTGTTTTATCTGGGTTTAGATCTACAATAATTTTAAAGTTTCTATCTCAGCCGCAAAAACCACATCTCATGTTGTTGTTTTAACATCTGTTTATGTTTTATTGATTGCTAAGTTCTATAGCAGACACTTTGGTTTTAAAAAGTATTTCACATCATTAAATAGGACAATTATTCTAATCAGTTTCAAGCTAAGCTAAAAATATAAAAGTAAGATGTATTTTAAGCTTACACATCAGTTATTTTCTATAAATTCTAAAAAAAAAAAAATGGCCAGTATTTTTTTTTGCTTTTATTTGTTGTGATATATTTGAAAATATACATTTATTTGATCATTTTGTTTTGAGTCTCTAGTATGTGGTATAATTTCATATTGCATTCTTAAATTTTTATTTTAAATTAAAAAATGTGTGGGATAGTTTTTTATTTCCTTTTTTTTCTGGTTGGATATTTCATAATTTTTTTGTTTGAAAAGTCATTCTTTATTCTGTCATTTAGCAGTTTAAGAGGAAATATGAATGAACAGTACCTATATATTAGAGACCTCATTAAATACTTTCCTTTTAGTAATTTTTTTTAAGGATTATGGTTTTGTGAAATTTTTTTTTTTATGCTTTACAAAAGTCTTAAAGTGTAAGATTCAGTTTCTAAAAATGTTTTCTTGATATTTTAAATATGCAAAAAGAAAAAAAAAAGAAAAGAGAAGCATCAATTTTAAACAAAAAATTTGATTTTGTAAGATTTTTGTTTTATTTATAAAAATTGATTTCACTTTTTATGAAATAAATAAACCGAGTGAAATGCTATATTGTGTTTTGGTTGCTTTGGTAGAGAAAGATTAGAGAGAGACAGAGATTGGATATCACCATCTCTTATCATAATAGGCACTTGTAGCACAAGATAAGAAAGATTGTACTTCTACAGTAAAGAAACCACTTGTTTAGTACTTGATGCTCATGGCAAACAAAAATTAGGCTGGCCGACTTTTTCTCTCGTCCAAAGTAGTGGTTAATGCAATATTTTGTCAAATTTCAAATCAATTACATTGTCACGCACTTTTCAACAAACTTATCAGGGAATTAGGGTAGAGGTTTTGTATCTTGAAAAGAATTAAAGACTTAGATCTATTTCATGTCTAAGCATTTTGAGAGGTGTGTTAAAAGATGGAGCTGTCCTACAATCATAGTTACTAGAGATTTTCATCTATGGCGAGAAAAAAACTATAAATAGCTTTTTGGTGTATCCGGTGTACAAAATAAAGAAAGTGTTGATAAGCTAGGTTTTTTTCTCAGACGTCTGCTAGTTTTTTAACACCTGCCAAATCAAAGTTTCTAAACTCTTCTGTTAGTTGGACAAATAATTTCAACATGGGGAAAGCATTTGACGTTCACTCAATGACAAAACAACTGGGTAACTATCTTATCTTGTCCTATAAAATACAGATGTTACTTCAAAAAGAAAAAAAAAAAATAATTACGTCCTACGTCAATCTAGTCATGCTTGTTAAACAATGATATAATTCTGCCAAGTCATTGGTTTTCCTGGCTGACTCAGGCAACCAGCTTCATGATCTAATAGAAGAAGGAGTATTTGTACAAATTGTCCTAGTCTAAGACACACCTACCAAAACTTTCTAACCCTTTCTTATTTGACACAAGTCTAAGACGCACCTACCAAAACTTTCTAACCCTTTCTTATTTGACACAAGTCTAAGACGCACCTACCAAAACTTTCTAACCCTTTCTTATTTGACACAAGTCTAAGACACACCTACCAAAACTTTCTAACCCTTTCTTATTTGACACAAGTCTAAGACGCACCTACCAAAACTTTCTAGCCCTTTCTTATTTGACACAAGTCTAAGACGCACCTACCAAAACTTTCTAACCCTTTCTTATTTGACACAAGTCTAAGACACACCTACCAAAACTTTCTAACCCTTTCTTATTTGACACAAGTCTAAGACGCACCTACCAAAACTTTCTAACCCTTTCTTATTTGACAAAAGTCTAAGACACACCTACCAAAACTTTCTAACCCTTTCTTATTTGACAAAAGTCTAAGACACACCTACCAAAACTTTCTAACCCTTTCTTATTTGACACAAGTCTAAGACGCACCTACCAAAACTTTCTAACCCTTTCTTATTTGACACAAGTCTAAGACACACCTACCAAAACTTTCTAACCCTTTCTTATTTGACAAAAGTCTAAGACACACCTACCAAAACTTTCTAACCCTTTCTTATTTGACAAAAGTCTAAGACACACCTACCAGCTTTCGATGCTTCGACTTCGTTTAAAAAAATAAAATGACAACGCTCATGAACTATGAAATGCTTCCAAAGAGGTCTTTTTTCTAGGTCAATCGTTTATCAGGATACGTTGAATCCCACACAACGAGGAACCTTATTGGGACGAGAAAGAATCTAGCGCTCTATCACCCAGCCACCTCGTCATATGAAATGACTTCACGAGAGGGACCACAGAGACCACTCAGCCACCTCATCTCTTAAAACAAGTAAATAATTATAGAAGGACCTTGCGCAGATTTTGTAGCATCCTTTGAGTCACTGTACACTTTAACTCAGTCAATGCACCTTAATTCAGTCACTGTACACTTTAATTCAGTCACTGCACACTCAGTCACTGTATACTTTAACTCAGTCACTCACTGTACACTTTAACTCAGTCAATGCACTTTAACTCAGTCACCTCATTCTATGTAATGAGTAAACACTAAATAAAAGGACCTCAAAAAGACTTCTAGTTAAACATCCTTTGGGTCACTGTACTCTACGCAAGACGTAAGTACTCCTAGAACACAGGCACACACAAATACCTGTGCACAACTTGTGTTGATGACGTCAAATATGAGAACGTGCACCAGGCTCCCCCCTCCCCCAGCCACTTCCCCCCCCCCCCCCCCACACGTTTTAATCTCAGCCAGTCCAGTCTAACAAGCTTGAGATCAACTCTAGATCTAGATGGGTATCTAATAGCGAACAGTGTCCACCGAGTATGCATCCAAAGTCCAGTGTTTCTTATCCATGGTAAGGGGGGGGGGATGCATAACCCTTGGGAACTCAGACGTTTGTGTGAGGGACTGTGTGGGGGAAAGGACGTATATTTCTACTAAACAACGTTCTCTCTCTCTCTCTCTTCATTATCTCTCTCTCTCTCTCTCTCTTCATTCTCTCTCTCATTCTCATTGTAGGGCCTATATGTACGCGCAAATATTCTATACGTGAGTGTTTGTTCAAAGGAAAAAAGG
Source organism: Biomphalaria glabrata (assembly GCF_947242115.1). Classification (NCBI taxonomy): domain Eukaryota; kingdom Metazoa; phylum Mollusca; class Gastropoda; family Planorbidae; genus Biomphalaria; species Biomphalaria glabrata. The sequence continues at coordinate 10,928,767 of NC_074712.1, read as the reverse complement.
ATTATGGGGGGGGGGAGGGTGAGTGCATGGAATAAAGTGTGTGTGTGTGGGTAATTTGTAAACAAAATGTCTAAATAATGGGTACTTGGAAGTAAACAAAAATGTTGAGAAATGCAGGCAGCCGACAGTCAATGTTTTTTGGACACTGCCGCATTTTTTTTGTATCATTATAATAAGTATGTAGACAAATAAATACTGGGTCTAGGAGTATAGGCCGTTAACAGGAGCATATTCTATCTTCTAAAGGTCAGAATGCCATTGCACCCAATCAGATAATCGGTTGATATCAACATGTATTACAGTCTTGGATCTCTGATAAAGTTCTTCTTGCACCTAACTCCAGCGAGCCTGTATTGTTTACATTGTCAAATCTTTACCTCTCCACTCTATTTTCATTTCAAGATAGCACAACGAAACTCAAAGGCTGGCTTTTTTTTTTCTTTTCTTCAATTTCTTTAAACTATTGCATGTCTAGGAGTCTGGGTTTATTGTAAGACCTAAGGCTTGTTTTTTTTTCTTCTTTAAATCATTTTTCTAGCCCCTACTTTCCCCCAAGGCTGTTGTTTTTTTCCCCCACATCTATCTTCCTCAAGGCTGGGTGAGTTGTTGTTTTTTTCTTGTCTCTCATTGCTGGCTTTATTGATCTCTTTCTATTGCGCGGGTAGTCCCGTTTTAGATAATGTTCAGCAGAAGATCTTGCGTCATCCAACATATCAACAGAGTTATCTGCCCTTAACTTCTAGCCCTTGTCAAAACGTGTAAACATCCTGTGACTTCCTCTTTTTCAGAAATCGCTCACCACATCGCCCCCCCCCCCCTCCTTTTCCACATCTGTGACTTCCTAGCACTGTTGCCAACTCTGTCTGTTATTGCCTCTTTACAATAAGCTTATATATCACTCAATGGGCGCTTTTTTTGTTTTCTTTCTTCCTACTGCTAATTTAAACTTTCGGTGGTGACTAAAAATAGTTTTTGGTCCAGATTCAGGAAAGAGAACTCTTCATCCTAATGCTTTTCGCAAATGGCAAGGTATTAGAGTTCAGGTCTGAGTAAATTGTGAGTTTAATTATGCTGTATTCAAATAACATCCAGACGTCAATATGTGCTCCACCCTTCCTTCTCCTTACGCTGAACGCACCAAGCGCTTTTACAGTAATCATGCACTTTCACTCATGCGTAAAGAAAAAAAAAACATGGAAAGAAAAAGTGTGTAATACTGAGATCCTCGCGAGAACGGGCCATCCCAGCATCTCTACGGTCCTCAGGCCTGCGCTGGCTCGGACATGTTCGACGGATAGAGGACAATCGCATCCAGAAAATCATTCTGTACGGGCAACTTGCGTCTGGCTCAAGAAAAACTGGTCGCTCCACCTCCGTTACGTTGATGTGATAAAATGGGATTAAAAATCAGTAAACATTGATACTGACCATTGAGACATAGCCTTAGACCGCACTAGTTGGAGAGAGACGGTGACCAAGAAAGCTATAGACAGCGAGAAAACATGGGTCTTGATTCTTGAAGAAAAGCATGTCACACGGAAAATGGCCAGCTCCTCTATCACCAAAGCGGACGCCACCTTGACAAGCAATATATGTGGACGGGAGTGTCTCTCCAAAATAGGGCTCCACAGCCATATGAAAAAGTGTTCGAGATGAACCATAGTCGTTTCAAGACTGAAGGAGGCCAATGAAGAGAGAAGTACTATTTTATATAAAGTTAAAACATAAATAAACATAAAAATCGATACAACCAATTTTCGTAAATGAGAAGACGATTATCTGTTTTATTTATTAGAAGAGGAATCTCAAACTGTTATTATTTGGCGTTAGTAGATTTTTCATATACAATTCGGAACATTTTTGGCGACAATTTGTAAGAAAATTAAAGTAATGTATTTCGATTTCTTTTTCAAAAAAAAAAAATAAATCCGGAACATTCTTTACCGACTAAACAACTTTTGTTATGTTTCAACAATAAAATTAACTGTAAAATAAGTCTAAAAAGTGATTTTCAATAATCGTTTCTAGTAAATTACTTTCTTATTTTAAAATTCTGAACAACCTATTGTCGATATTTTTGAAAAAATAAAGTCATTTGTCATAAATTTGTTTTAAGTTGAAAATAGGGAACAATTTGATATTGATAAATAAAATATAGTGACATATTGTCAAAGAATATAAGTGTAATATTAGTCAATTATGCGATTTCAAACAATCATTTGACATACATTTTTTTTATAAAACAATATCCGGAATAATTTTATAGTTAAATAAATATAAGTTAGTATAGATATTTTCATTTTGCATTTATATGATATTTACATTAAAAAAAAAGGAACATATTATTGATTATGTGTTTTGTTTTTCAAGGTTTAAGCATGCAAATTTAATATTATATAAGTTAGAGGAGCAAAAAAAACTTTGGTTGGCATTGATTTCTTTTTCACAAAAACATCCGGAACAATCTTATATATATACTTACAACTTTTGAGATGTTTCGGAAGGAACATTAAAGGTTAAATCAGATTTTCAATAGCTTTTAGAGTTAGTTTTTTTTTTTATCTAAACATGACAGACAGACCGACCGGCAAACATATACACAAAAATAAGCGTCTTTATCCTGATGTGGGCACTAAACAAAAAATAAAAGTGGCAGTGTTGTTTAAGAAAATGTGAAGAAACTGATTAGTAGGCCTACATTGCTTTGCAGCAACTTTTTACGCTATGAAAGTCGCTGCATAAAAAGTCCGTTTCAAAAAATGTGCGTGATATTTACAAACAAAGTGCATTCTTAGCCTTTATAAACAAACATAAATGTTTTCTTTTAATTTTAACAGCTAGTTGACCAGAAAAAAACAACAACTTTAACTAATATTTAAACTTGTTGTGAACATTTCTTGTACATTTTATAAATATATTCGACTTTGTGATACTAAAAATACACAAAAATTGTCATTCTTCGTTAGCATATTGTAACAGTACCTCCCTTACATTAAATGTAATTGTTTTAGAATTGGTATATTTCTATGAAAAAATCGCTTGCATAATTAATTTTATATATGAAAGGGTTTCCGTTGCACCTAAACTTTTCAAGCTGCATCGCATATTGAAAAAATATTTTTCATTTCTCTTCTAGTTTTCGAGATCTGAGTGTGACAGACGGACAGACGGACATTTTGCACAAACCTAATATAGCGGCTATCCCCTTACGGGGGCCGCTTAAAATGGGGCTAAAACTAGTTCAGGAAGCTTTCAGAGTTACAAAAAAATTCTTTCAATAAAAATAAAAATAATAATAATAAAAAAACAACGAACTCAAAACAGTGGCGTAGCTAGGAATTTGCCATCATTTGGGGGCCCGGGGGTGGCCTGATCTCTTAGGGGGCCCCTACATTTTGCGTAATATTTAATGTAAAAAAAAAATTTAATACTGAATTGTGGGGCCAGGGGGGGATTTTCACATTCCCCCCACCCCACCCTAGCTTCGCCACTGACTCAAAATCGATCCCCTAAGTGTTCCACTAAGGCAGGTAAAAAGACAAGGTTTAAATATTTCCAGCCAGAATATCAGAAACTACAAAACTATCAACAAATAAAATCCTATCTCTGCCAATACAAAAAGATCACACGTGTAGGCCTAAGTATCGAAAGTATTGCCGATACTGTTGTATTGTTAAGTATTGTTAGGCCGATTAACGACATGATACCACAGGAGACGGAGATTTATTAAAGTTATTATTACGTTGTTAAAACGCATTAGATAGACTGATTATTATGAAGATATTATGAAGATATGGTTCAATGTGAACCTGGCTAACTGATGTTACTGATGGTTCTCTAATGGGCCAAGCTCTCATTCAAGGTCTCAAGAAACTTTTCCCTTAGATCAGGGGTGGGCAAATTACGGAGCTCGGGCCACATGCGGCCCGCGGAGTGTTTTACGCGGCCCGCGGACACCTACAGAAATCAGGTGTGCCCACAGTTTATAGATATAAAAATATAAAAATTGGGTATGCTTGGAACAAGATGGCAAAAGTGATGGGGCTCAATCTTTGTCTGAGAAAAACAGTTTCTTTTTTTTTAAATAAAGAATATCCCAACCATAAACTCTAAACGGGAAAGTTTGCACAAATTATCATCATATTATTAATGTATAAATCAAAGTAGTAAAATTGATAAGAGACAGGATCTTAACGAAAGGCTGTTCCGAAAAGTACTTGAAGATTTAGAAAGAAAATATTCCGATATATCCGCTGACTTATGGACAAAGTAATGAGAAGAATATAAAATCTTAAGGAATAAATTTTTATGTACCTTGAAGGACATTGACTGTGACTTTGTTACTTATATTACTAATGAAGAGTGGAAGACAGATTTCATATTAAATGTTTTCAAACAAAGCTTTCCCATTTCTCCAGGCAAGCAAGTGAAAACATGTTTTGTCATTTTCCTTTGCTGAAAGGTGAAACTATTTCTAGTGAAATTGTTAAAAGTACAACACTTATTTAGATTTCTTAATTGTAGAATTTATAAAAGCAAATTTTAAGATGTCAAGAACCAGTTTTTAATATCATCAATTCCTCATTTTGCATTGAAGCTGATTCAGCTTCAAAGGACATTACACCAACCAAATTATAACCTGAAAAAGAAGTTCCAGTCAGTACTTCCGAGGTGGGGGGGGGGGGTATGGGTGCCAGAAGCTTTACTTCCACATTTAAACTATACTTTTATACTAAACTTTCACATTATTTGGGTCCACAGACATCCATGAAAGTGTATGTTTTTATGAAGACTAAAGAAATGTAATCCAAGTCGATGATGACTGACTGTAATTTGACAGCAGTCACAAGGATAACAACTAGTAAGCTAGTTCCACAGTTCTGGAACATTAAGCACGAGAGTAAACAGTTATATATTTCACATAGTTAAGTACAACAGTACATTTGTGGTGAAAAGTGATGTAAAAAGACAATAGCAATATTTTTTTTTTCAAATAGTAAAATTGATTTTAGAAAATGCTAACCCTTCTTGTAATTACTCGACTGGGAGTGTAAAGAAATGAAAAGTGAATGTATCGTACAGTATAAATATAAATTAAAAGACATTATACACAGTTAGCTAGCGTATTTTTCAAAGTTGTATATATATATATATATATATATATATATATATATATATATATATATATATATATATATATATTTATATATGCGGCCCCCATTCACAAATTTTTATTAATGTGCGGCACTCTATACAAAAAAATGTTGCCCGCCCCTGCCTTAGATTATAAAAGTATATATGACTATTTGTATTGTTTGGAATTTACGTTGATTAAATGTAATCCTACTTATTGAATGCTGTTTTAATTTATATTCGATTTATTTACATATTGAATACATTCTTTTTCATTGAAAACAAAAGTAAATACTTTATTCTAAATATAAGAAACTTTTTACTAGAAAAAATTTAATTCAGTAATGCAAAGATTTTTTTACCATTTAAAAAAAAATAATTGAAAAAACTATTTGCAGATATATTCCAAATAATATATCGAAAATGTCTCTCTTATCATCTCCCGTGTCTTTTTTTTTTCACTAAAACTAACGAAAAATGAGAATCCCTGGTAGGATTTGGCAATCCACCTTTTTTTTCTAAATATAGATTCTTTTATTCCTCTAATTAAGACCATTTCGGATTTAAATTGATAGTGACATCATGCGAGCGTTGAAAAGTAAAAAAAAAAAAAAAAATCAATAAAAATGAAAGAAGAATGTGGATATATGTTTATACAAAACAGGAAACCATTGCGCCAGACTTATAGTGTAGGGATATCCTGCTAGTCTCCGTATCTTAGCACGTTGGGGATTTATATAATTAAGTTAATAACATTCTATTTGTGTACAATTCTAATCTGTTTACAAGACACGATATTCAGCAACAAAGTAAGGTTATGTAGAAAAATACAGAAATCAAAATGAAGAAATGTTGAGGGCATCTCATAGAATCAAAGAATAACGCAAGACAATGTTAAGAAGAAGACTGAGAAATTCTGAAGCAAAATGCAACAAAAACATAAAAATACTTTTAAAAACAAACAAACAAACAACAACAAAAAAAAAAGCTTATACGAAGTGTACATGTATCAATTAGTTTGAATCAGTCATGTCATTAAATGTGTCATAGATCTAGACCAACAACAATAAAAATGTGCGATTTATAATATTTGTACAAAGCGTATATCAACTCAATCAGTCTGTCTGTCTGGCCAAAAGTTTGTACACATTTCTCCGACACCCATCTCAGATGAAGCTGAAAATTTTGCACTATTATTTATTTTATTTGACAACACGAGAATAAAAAAAATATTAACTAATTAGTTAATTAACAATTGGTAATACATTACTTTGTTTGATATCTCAAAAAAGGGAAAGAAATAGAACTTGACTGAAGTGGTGTTATAAGCTGAATTAGTCCCCTTTATAGATTCTCGTCAGAGAAGATTGTATAGTTATATATTGTTTGTTTCAATTTAGAGCGGTGACCTATAAAAAGGAAAAAAGCTTTAAAGCATTATAAATACCTTTTACAATCCAGAGCTTATCAATACTTCCGGTGTACTTAAAAGCAAATGCATCAATAAGCTAGCTATTTATAGATTTAGCCTACCTCCATTAAGAAAATCCACAATGACATGCTTTCAGAATTCTTCTTTGTGTTAATGTAATCCACACAATGCAATAAAAAGTAGGACAAGATGTACGGAAGTCACGTGTTCAGACAGACGGACAGACATTTTTATTAAGTTTTATTATTATTATTATTATTTATTTCTCTGCACTAATTACCAATATTATTGTATTATACTATAGCTTTTATATAGCGCTACTTTCATGCTTAAAGCATGCTCAGAGCACTATGATTATTTGTAGACCAGTTGGGGGTGGGTATCTGGGAGAAGGTTTTCCGTGCTGCCATTAGGCAGGTGTCGAACCTCGAGCCCCCTTCATAGGTAAGCCAAGTACAAGCGGACTTACCCTTCGACCAGGCTAATACTCTTTCTCTGATCTAGATTAGCTAAGATGCTAAAACGCTAATAATTCATTATATGCTAATAATTCATTATACGCTAATAATTCATTATACGCTCCCTTGACAGTGTCCGATGAGGAATTTTCTCATATGAGGGAGATCTGTAAATGCACCGGCCCACTCACCCCCTACCTCGACTTACTGTCAACTCAAATTTTCTGAAACCTATTGAGGACTTCCAGGCTGTATGTGTCTGGGCTTCAAGGATGCAAGCCAGATGTGATGCAAACACTCAGATATAATCACACACAGTTTTGTTGAGCCAGCGTTACAAAATTGTAGATCTTATAGATCACACGACACAAAGAGCCAATCAAAGAAAGATTTTTGAAATGCAGACAACAGGTAGGCAAGCATCGTTTACAAATATTTAACACATATTTCTGATGTTTCAGGGAGCATTTTCGAATTGAAGATAAAAGGATCCTGGGTTTTCGAAACGTTGTGGAATTCCGGGCATTACATTTGGTACCAACTCATTTGTAAGAGCTGCCCGAGAAAGGACATATGTGGTCATCCAAATAACCAAAAAGGCTCGAATAGACTCTTGAAGTAAAAGGGAATTGGCAACGGATGTCCCTCACTTTGAAGCTTACTTTAGAATAAGCATATCTAAGATTGGATGAGCTCTACCAGTCCAAAACTCCTCGTAGTTTTTTCTTTAGATGCTACAAGCCTAAAATATCGCAGGAGGTCTTTAATGTCGTGAAGGAAGAAAAACAATTATGATTCAGAAAAAACTTAAGACTGTGAGAAGATTATTTGGAAAAACTGTTAGACAGAAGCTGGAATTATTTGGAAACACTGTTAGACAGAAGCTGGAATTATTTGGAAACACTGTTAGACAGAAGCTGGAATTATTAGGAAACACTGTTAGACAGAAGCTGGAATTATTTGGAAACACTGTTAGACAGAAGCTGGAATTATTTGGAAACACTGTTAGACAGAAGCTGGAATTATTTGGAAACACTGTTAGACAGAAGCTGGAATTATTAGGAAACACTGTTAGACAGAAGCTGGAATTATTTGGAAACACTGTTAGACAGAAGCTGGAATTATTTGGAAACACTGTTAGACAGAAGCTGGAATTATTTGGAAACACTGTTAGACAGAAGCTGGAATTATTTGGAAGCACTGTTAGACAGAAGCTGGAATTATTTGGAAACACTGTTAGACAGAAGCTGGAATTATTAGGAAACACTGTTAGACAGAAGCTGGAATTATTTGGAAACACTGTTAGACAGAAGCTGGAATTATTTGGAAACACTGTTAGACAGAAGCTGGAATTATTTGGAAACACTGTTAGACAGAAGCTGGAATTATTTGGAAACACTGTTAGACAGAAGCTGGAATTATTTGGAAACACTGTTAGACAGAAGCTGGAATTATTTGGAAACACTGTTAGACAGAAGCTGGAATTATTTGGAAGCACTGTTAGACAGAAGCTGGAATTATTTGGAAACACTGTTAGAAAGAAGCTGGAATTATTTGGAAACACTGTTAGACAGAAGCTGGAATTATTTGGAAGCACTGTTAGACAGAAGCTGGAATTATTTGGAAACACTGTTAGACAGAAGCTGGAATTATTTGGAAGCACTGTTTGACAGAAGCTGGAATTATTTGGAAACACTGTTAGACAGAAGCTGGAATTATTTGGAAACACTGTTAGACAGAAGCTGGAATTATTTGGAAACACTGTTAGACAGAAGCTGGAATTATTTGGAAACACTGTTAGACAGAAGCTGGAATTATTTGGAAACACTGTTAGACAGAAGCTGGAATTATTTGGAAACACTGTTAGACAGAAGCTGGAATTATTTGGAAACACTGTTAGACAGAAGCTGGAATTATTTGGAAACACTGTTAGACAGAAGCTGGAATTATTTGGAAACACTGCCAGAAGATGGGAAAGGACGTACTCACGATACCATGACGGAGGTTTATCCTTCGAATGCCTGGAATCGAACTCCCATACATGTTTGTCGGAAGAAATGCTGATTTTACAGCCTTTCAGGAATAAGGGTGTCTTGAGACACTATATACAGCTGGCAGCTAATCGAGATGATATTTTTGCTGATGATATTGTCGTATGCTAGGCCTATAAATGTACCATTGTTAAACTAATGTTCTTAACATTGATTAATTAGCCTGTTTTGCTTTTGTCTTGGTCTACTTAATGTAGGCAAGATGCGAGTTGATTGTACCATTGTATTAATTCGAAATTGGTTACGCTGATTTTATAGCAGCACTTAACAAGTCAGTTTGTTTTTTCTCTATAAGACAAGCAAGTTGTAACTTTGGGTCATTAGGGAACCACCTTGTGGGTTGAAGCAGGAAAACAATATGTGCTTCTGTCACAGCGCGAGCAGTGTGCTGGCGCCTGTTTCAACTGGTCGTAGTCTAGGTTAACTTTGTGTCGGGGCTGCTATAACTGTGTCTTGATCTCTAGTGATTTAGCCCTGTTGTGATTTATCTCTAGCCTGGTTATGTTTTTTTTGCACTAACACATAGATCACAGGACATCAGAATGAGATCTAAGTACGAAACTTAGAACTTTATTCAAACTTATAGAATCCTCCAAAAATAATACACTACAATGAAAATGAACAACTATGAGATCCAAATGACTTTAGTGGGTTTTCTTAAACTGTAGAATCAAGTAAAATATTTTTAAGGAAAAACAAGCGGGGAATGTGACCCAACGAAAAAACCCCCACGCCCCAAAGTACCCAGGTCATCCTGCCTCGTTCAAGACCAGGTCACATGGTTACGTGACACTAAAGAGAAAAATGTACAGGTAGTTTTTCCCTTCACAATAATAAAATAAATCTAATTTAATTGAAGAAAATATGTTACAAGCTGTAATAATTAAATCAGATTAAAAAAAAAACAGCTATAACAATTAAAAATAAAAACATTCTAAAATAACTAAGACCTGGATGATGGGTGAAAGGTCAGTTGGGGTCAACATTCCTCAGCAGGACTGTAGTTGACTGTCGTTGTTCTGCTATACAAACATGTTTGTGTACACTGCGGTTTGTAGCACTTTCTTTCTTTCTATTTTGGTGTTTCTTACTTTTAGTAGTGGCTTTAGGGGGTGGCGATTAGGGCTACCGCCACAGGAGTCTGAGAGGGGCCCTGCGATTGGAGATTTCTTGTTACCGTCTGCTTCGAAAACCAGAACAGTTCTCATAAACTAGGATTTTTCAACTTGGTCAAAGTTTAATTGCAAGTCTTAGGATTCTCCTTTGTAACTGATAGTCACTTTCCGACTCCAGCAGGTTTGGAAGAAATTATTTGTATCTAATTTGTTGATTTCTCATCATACAATAGTTTCTGAATCATTAGTTACGTTCACTTACCATTAAAGGCAATATCGTTCGTTCAGAGCAATTACAATACAGTATGTGATGTAGTCAAACGGCCAAATGTACAGTACTTACATAAGGTACTATGCTTGTAAGACTTGTAACAAAAATAAGCGTAAAGGCGGTCGAGCCCGTTAGCGTGATGTGGTACGGTATATACAGTTTTCCTTTACGGCTCAGGCCCCGCGCACTGCTAAGGCCGCCTCTGATTACTCCACACTTGTAACGAATAAGAGGGAAATGAATAATTGTGTAACTGCGTGAGTGTTGTTCCCCTTGAGACGCGAGTAAGACAGCACAACATTGCTTAGAAGCAGTAGATCTGAGCCCTAGCATTTACTTATTACTAAGCTTATATCAACTCACTCTGTCCGTCTGGTAAAAATTTTGAACACGTTATTTCTCCCACACCCATTCTCAGATCAAGTTGAAACTTCGCACAATTATTTATTAGCATAGACAAGAATTGATCCAATAATAATAAAAAAATAACCAATAAGACAATTAAGCACTGGTAATTAATTATTATGTTTGATACCAACAAGCGAAAACTAATACTTCAGTATTCTCAAATATGGTTACATTTGTTGGGTTTAGTCCCCTTAAATAGTTGTCCACGCTAATTCCTTCCTCACGTATTCTCCGGTCAACTTTAAAAAATATTCACTGTACCTAAAAAAGACATGAATCAATAAACAAAAATACTCAATAAGTATTGGTAATTAATAGTTTGTTTGATATCGAAAAAGGGAAATAACTTGTACATTATTGGTAGATATAACTTTAAGGACGGAGTTCTTCCCCTTGGACAAGCTTTTTTTTAAAAATAGGACTTTATTATTTTGCTTGTTACAAAGTTTATATCTAACCCTAACCCTAACACAATATTTCTCCCACATCCATTCCATTGTTAAGTTAAAATATTGCACAGTTATTCATTGACGAAGACAATACATGAATCATGATAGCGACAAGGGAAATTAATACTTCAGTATTCAGAGATATGGCTAAATATGTGTATATTTGTCCCTTTAGAAAAGTGTACCCGTTATTTATCCCACGTCCATACTCGGATCAAGTTGAAACCTTCAACAATTATTCATTGTACCTAACAAAACATAATCAATAAAAAAAATGCTTAATTGGTCAATCAATTATCGATAATAATTTTTTTTTATATCGAAAAGGGAAATAGCTTTTACATTACTAAGGGATACAGTTTTAAGTGTAGAGTCGTTTCCTTTAGATAAGCTCTGTTTTCTTTAAAGGATTAATATCTATCTATATATATTTAAAGATCAATAAATCAAGGATTGTACCTCTTTCTCTCTCTCTCTTCTCTCACTCTTTCTTCTTCCTCACACACTTACTTTTTGCTTTTTCAACCTTTTCTCTACCCTCTGCCCGGCGGTTCGAATCCTGGTGAAGACTGGAATTTTTAATTTTGGGATATTTGGGTGCCTCCGAGTCCACCCAGCTCTAATGGGTACTTGACATTAGTTTGGGAAAAGTAAAGGCGGTCAGTCGTTGTGCTGGCCACATGACACCCTGGGCCACAGAAACTGACCTTTACATCATCTGCTATATAGATCGCAAGGTCTGAAATGGAAACTTTATATACTACATTATGAACGTTTCTATTTTTTTGTTTGCAATGTCTGTCTCTCGGTCAGCTATTCTGGCCATGACTTTCCATCTTCCTAACTAACTTCCTTCCAGTACCATTCTCTCTATCTCTCTGGTGTATACTTTATACCCAACTCTTGTATACCGGTAATGTCTCACGAGGGAGATGCTGCGGACGGTCTGTAGCTATGTGGGAGGCCCGATGAATGCTAGAACTTCTGGTTACGTTTTCTATCCAGTTTTTTAGTGGTCCACTTGTCCTGACGTCTGCTGTTATTTGGCTAGTTGATTGAACAGTATTCCTGTTAAAAGAGTCCTAAGCAATATAGTTCTTGTTCCATTTTGCTTTGAATGACGTCAATCCTCGTGCTGTCCTCGTTCCAAGTGTGGTCTTCTCCATTTTCTAGTCTGCTGCTCATCGTAGCAATCTCATTTCACAAGTGGCTAGTGGCGGCTGTCTTCTTCTGTTCTTGCAGCGCCACTTTTATTTATTTATTCAAGATCTATCAACTATCACAGAGATGCGCCTCGCTCGAAGCAAACTGAAATTCGCCATCTTATGCGCAACTGCGAAAAAAAAAAAAGCAAAAAACTTATCACTTCATATTTTATAAATACATAGCTCTAATTTTGAAAACGGCATAAAATTTGCAAATAAATACAGATAAATAAATATAAATAAATAGATACATTTATAAATAATATGAGCCTCGTTTTCGATATAAAAGCATGCAGACGTGAGTCACCGATCTCCATACTGCTGAGTTAGTTAAAGTTGCATCACTTTTGATTGGTTCTTGGTAGAGACCATGTTTACCTAGACATTTTAAACGATAGAATCTGTATGTAATTACGTCATTTGGAACAAAACAAAAAACATCCTCCCGTTGTATATCTAAATGTTGAATATTTATATAGCTTTATAGACGCCAAGTCATTTCAAATAGATAGAAGAAAGTAAACAATAACCAAATTCTGAGTTAACGCAATCTAGTTTTTAGCGAAGTCTCTGTAGCCAAAAAAAAAAAAACTTAACTAAAAAAAAAGTTATTTTAAGAGCTTTTTAGAGACGCTTGCCAATAACTTTAACAATTATGTTAAAAGTGCGAAACTATTTTTTATTCTCTGTTAAACTAATGTTTTGTTTTCCAACTAAATGCTCGCTAAGACAACTAAGAAATTGTCTACATTTAGGCAAGGGAGGCAGTAACCCTGTTTACGATCACAGACACACCCGTGCTACAGTTTCTACCAAGAGATAGCTTTCCGTAGCGTTTGATAAGGGAGTACACAGGATGGTACCCCTACTATCTATCATTATAATTAAGTTAGATGTACTTTGCTAAGAAAGAATAATAGATATGAAGGGAGTTTGAGTTTGAGTTTTGAGTTTTTTGGCACACACACACACACAAACAAAACAACAAGAGGTTCTGAACAGAGCTTATGGAACAAATGAAGATATCTAGGGGAAAGGGGGGGTGAGTGGTTAGGAGTTACATTGAAACATTCCAGCGCAAAGGTGTCGTGAAAATGTGGTTTGCTTATCTTTGTTTGCGAATTAAAGCAACAACAACGCTATCGACGTGATACAAACAAACAAACAAACAGGATGAGGTGGTTCTTTTTTTTTTTTGTTTCTAAGGTGTCTGGAGCCCATGGTGTTTCCCTTTCTTTCACGCGCAGCTTCTTCTTCTGGTGTTCCACAGACGAGGTTGTGTTTTAAGTCTCTTGAGTGGAAGACTTTGTGTGTATGTGTGTGTGTGTTAAAAAAAGGGGGAGGGGAAGGAGTTAACGTCCTTGCCTAGCGCAACGTCACTCTTGTCTGTCTGAATTTTCTAGCACTCATCCCCCCTCACTACACACACACACACACATACTTAGATTCTCTCAAACACACATGCAAACGCGTTCCCTGCCCACGCTCTCGGCGTCTGATATGAAAGTTTATCTAACGGGAGACTACCGCGTAAACTTTCGCCACTCCGGACCCCCCCCACCCCTCTCTCAGTCCTCTATCTTCCCCTCCTCACTGTACGCGCTTCTTCTGGGTGACCTGTGTGTGAGTGTGTGCGTGCGCTCATCTTGACGTGAGCACAAACATATTTATATTTAGACATTTTTATCTTTTTTTTTTTATATTTTTCGCTCATCTCCGCGGGTTGCCGCGTTGCTCGCCCCTTGCCCGCCCGACCACCAGACCAACCTTTGCCCGACACTGCTTTCACTTAAAGCTGATATTATCTTAGGACGCCCCTGATGATATTAATACATGTAGTGTTTTTTCAAGGCACGGTCACTAGGATGTAGAGTCACGACTGGGTCTATAAATAGATTTCGCAATTATTAAAAGCTGCTTACCTTCAATTTTTGATAATTAAAAAATCGTTCACTCAAGGTTCACGAGACCGATTCAATTAGTTCAATATATCCGATGTTCAAAACGCCCAACAAATTAAGCCAGTTCCATGAATGTCAATTTAAACGAATTTTAATGATATAGATGAAAAGGTAAGCAACTCTAATAATGTCAAAATCTATTTTTAGAAATGTTAGCCGACTCCCGCTCCCTTTTTATTTTTTCCCTTTTCCCGTACTCTTAACTCTGTCGATAAAAACGTCCACACTGATTCAAATAAAAAAATCCGAAATACTTAAATTCCTTAAAAAGATAATCTCGAGCGTAAGACTATAACAATCGAATTGGTGACTATTTGAATGTCAGTAGTAGTGATTCAGTCAGCATAGGACAGAACAGTTAAAATGAATGGTAGTTATAGCAGTTAAAAAAAAGGATTAATATGTACATAGTACAGTACATAGTACAGTATTTGGGACAACAAACATCAAAGCGCAAATAGAAGTTGATACTTTACTTCCCCTTCATTTTTATAGATACCATGATGAAAAAATGAAAATTGGGAAAACGACTTTGCTCTTTCTCTCCGAATCGACGATACTATCGTTGATTTTGACCTCATTTAAATTAAATTAATGTTTACTTTTTAAAACACGACTTTGGAATTATATAAAAAGAGCATACATTTCCCTTTAATTCTATACCAAATACAAACATTTTCTGATAACAAACAACAAAGCTATTGAAGCCCAATGATAACAGGGTAGTGAAATAGTAATGAGCGAAATGAAGGATTCCTTCCAAAACGTGGAAAAATAATTACGGAGAGAAAGAGTTAATAAATAAGTCTTTTGTAAAATGCGAATTTTCTTGTTATGTTACTCTAGATGGGGGGGGGGGATTGGATTTTGTTACGATTTGTTACAAGTGAGAGGGGGGAGGGAACACGTGAGTTATTTTAGTGTCACGTGATACCCGCACGTTCCCTAATGAGATTTCTCCTAGCAAACCAAACTGAGTTGTGCGATCTTTAAAACAAACTTTCAGTGGCGTAGCTAGGGCAGAGGAGGGGGGGGGTCCACATTTGAAAAATCCCCTGAGCCCCCGCTTGAGAGGGTCCCCAAATGAGTGTCCGAAATTTTGTTTTTACGTTGAATATTACGCCATTGTCACATGCCTTGATGTCAAATGTCAAAATGCAGGGACTTTCTAAAGAGGTCAAGCCACCCGGCCACCCACATCCCTAACTACGCCACTGCCAACTTTTCGATTAGCTTCTCTTTGTTTACCCTACATAATGTTTAGTGACCATTAATAAGTCTGTCTCTAATGGGTTAACAACATACAGAAAAACAAAAACTACTTGCAAAGTGATTGTTATTTATCGATCAATGACAGGGAGCAGTATTTGCCAAACCCTTAACAAACTAGATCTGGGTTCAATTAACGATACTATAATATTCGCTATCACGACGAGAAGTAATGTCAATTATTTAAGGCGCGACATTAGAAGACAATGTTTCTGTCTGTGGGCCAATATAACTTGGACAAGTACTTATCTGATGATATAAACACATACTTACAAAGCCTGGCTTCCAGTCTGTAGATTCAGAACGAGGATGGCATGTCACGTGGTTGCATTACACCGAGACCATTCGTTATATAAGGCCTCAGCACTGACCTGCAACGTCACAACTTGTGGGCAGTTTAGACCAACAGGTCTGTCCGACGTGGCAAAGAGCTATTGGTCGAAACAGCCCACAGGTTGTGACGTTGCAGGTCAGTGTTCAGGACTTCTCTAACGAATGGTCTCGATTAAACAGACCCACTCGTCACCTACATATTTTGTCACATTTACGCAGACAAAGCCGGGGGGCCCCAGCTTAAGTTTTGTTTTCACCATTTTCGGCTGTCCTCGTGTTATGGAGTGTGTGTGGGTGTGTGTGTCTATGGTGACGATGGAAGGAGGTTAGCGATTGGTTGTGAATGATGCAACGTAGGTGGCATTGTCGTCGCTTGGTCTCAGGAGAGATGACTCCAGAACGTGAGACTGAAAGGTTGTGTTATTGTAGTGAGTTAGTTTTGTAAAAAAAAAAAATAATAAATTAATCGAGTCTACTACATTTATTTCATCTCATATCAACTTGATTTTGTCTATATTATAATAAAAGGTATATCTGGTATTGTAAGAAGGAAGTTATCAAAGTTTTAAAAATCTTTATTAGTTAAGATATATTACGCGCTACAGAGGTTAAGTTGCCTACCAGACCTTTAGTGCCACAAGTCGACGACCGTCAACAACACTTCGGCACAGTGGCGTAGCTAGGGTGTGGGAAGTCCAAATTTGAAAATCCCCTCCAGGCCCCCATTTGAGGGGGACCACAAATGAGTGTCCGAAATTTGTTTTTAAATTAAATATTACGCCTCGCCATTACCTCATGTCGTGATGTCGAATGTCAAAATGCAGGGGTCCTAAAGAGGTAGCTTGATGTGTGTTTATATTATAAATTAGTATTTACATTTTGATGATGTGTATAGATAACAGAAAATTGCTTTGCCTTGACCCCAATTGTGACGTCAACCATTGTGTATATATTACGGAACTACATTTCATTTTTATCCGATATGGATTTGTTTTGGCTTTGCAAATCTTTTCCCAGAATCAATGGCGTTGCAAGGGATTTGGGGTACGGGGGGGGGGCTTGCCCTCTTTAGGGGCCCCTGCATTTTGACATTCGATGTCATAACATGTAATTATGTACTAAAAAATATATACGTCTAATGTGTGAAATACAAGCATCGTGGTCACTAATTTACATAATAACATGAATAGCAAGATAGCGAGACGCTGGCTAAATATTTAATGTAAAAAATATGTCGGACACTCATTTGGGGTGAATCGGTCAAGTGGGGGCCCGGGGGATTCTCAAAATTGGACCCCCTTTCCCCACCCTAGCTATGCCACTGCCCAGAATCCAATGTTCCGAAGCTTAACGAACACATTGGAAAGCTGGAAAAGTCACTGAAATAGTTTTTTATCTTTCTCTTTTAAATTCATGCATTGAAACGTATTAGAGCTATTCCAGAGCTTAAATACGAATACATTTGCCCGGCACTAGTCAAGGTTTGTGTCAAGACGCTCATTCTAGAACCAATGCACTAATTATGTAAATAGATCGAAACTTGTTCTAGAGTGAACTCAACTAGCACAGAGGGGAGTACATCTTTAAATCAGAAAAGAGAAAGGCTGAACTTGGCGCGCTGCCATGGTGATTTCCTATTTATCTTGCTTGCACGTCCGAAGTTCAAGGATTTTTGGGGAAAAAAAAAAAAGAAAAGATCGTACAATTTGATTGGTTACGTCGGTAATGCGCAGAAGTGACCTGGCGGTTTTTGCTTCAAAGCTTTGATTAGAGGGAGAGAGATTTCTGGTTAGAATGAAAATCCCCTAGAGCCATAATTGCATGTCAGTTTTGATCTTGCAGTCAGTGTCTGTGAAGACGTTCTTTGGGCCAGTTGTACTAAGGACATTTCCTGACACATAGTTTACGTTTCTTAGAAGTCTTCAAGTTTTGTATTCTCCACTCGATAGTCTCAATAAATAGTCATTCCGTAGGCCTGCCAGCTCTAAATAAATGTTCATTATGTATCCCGTATAAAATGACTTGATACCATTCTGTAATAGCTACAAAGAGTCAATTGTCATCCTTTATTCGATGGTGTGCACTTGTAACTAAAAGGTATAGACATAATAAGATCTGGTGGAATGGTTGCTTTGCTGTTTTAAACAGTTCAAGGTCGACGCAAAGACAACTGCTTCACAAGAACAGATGAAGCCCAAAGTCCAGACTGTCCAACCACCTCAACAACGTTTGGTACTAAATGGACCTCTGTCTGTCAGTAATCGATGTTGTCACCTTGAGGTCCTATTACCAACTAAATAAAAAGAAGAAGAAGAATTTATTTTCTAACTCAAACTCTTAAATTTCACTTATTGTCCACTTCCCTGCCCAAACTTGGCCCCGCGAAATCCGTTTCGAATAGGGCCCCACACTGCTTAAGTCCGGCCCTGCTATTCAGTATTTGTAAAGTGTTTGTTTGTAAAATGTTTTACATGTTTCGGATGTTCCTTCAGAGTTGAAGTTTACTTTTTAGTCCAAACCTCCCGCATGACGAAAGGGGATGGCAGGGTTTGACAGTCCAGCGCGCAGCCATCCACAGCGACGTTTGAATACCCACGTGTTCTCCCCCCCCCCTCTCTTGTTTTTTTCGTGGGTCGACTCCGCAGAAATAAGAGAATGATCTTTCCTTTACTTCTTCTCGTCCCTCGTCTTGAGGGAAGAAGAGAATTATATATATAGATTAAATTTGTTCGGATAAAAAATAAAAAAAAACTGTAACAATAAACAACAGATCAAAAGCAGACATTTCCACATCCAAGGCCAATGTCTGTCGAATGGAGAACACGACCCTCAAAAAAAGGACATGTCCTTCTTTAGCCGGACGTCTGTTTACCCTACCCTCATGATGGGATTGTTCTGAATGCCAACTCTAACAGCTATTTCTTTGCTCAATATTACTACGACAGCTTATATAACCACATTGATTTGCTCTCTACCCAGCGTTAAATTAGTTTCTAAAATGCTAGTATCCTCTATATAAATGTATTCTAAACTACTATAATCATCTAAATAAATATATTCTAAAATGCTAGTATTGTCTATATAAATGTATTCTAAACTACTATAATCATCTAAATAAATATATTCTAAAATGCTAGTATCGTCTATATAAATGTATTCTAAACTACTATAACCATCTAAATAAATATATTCTAAAATGCTAGTATTGTACCCTTACACTCAATACTATATGTGTTGCGGAAAAAAGTTACGATTACAATTATATCGATATTAGCTTTGATTCCGGCTACGACCGTTGATTTATTTCCTAGTTTATCCCTTATATGAGTTCTTCTGAGAAACCCTTAAAAACATTTCTACTAGTGAGCACCTGCATCTAAGTGGTAATAGGAACAGGTGTCCACAATTTAATGCAAATCAGATTTGTTGTTTTTTATGTTCCTAAACTTTCGCCACCAAGCCGCCATATTTCCTGACCTAGTGTTTAACTACTCGACCAGACAAACAAAGGATTCGAACTCTAAACACTGCTCTTGAGAGAAGTGGTCTCGTTGTTTCTGATAAAAACACCATAAACTCATTCATTTAATGGTTTAGTGTTTGCTGTTTAACCAGGAATTGTCTAATACAAAAT
This sequence comes from Biomphalaria glabrata, assembly GCF_947242115.1. NCBI lineage: Eukaryota > Metazoa > Mollusca > Gastropoda > Planorbidae > Biomphalaria > Biomphalaria glabrata. The sequence continues at coordinate 10,909,048 of NC_074712.1, read as the reverse complement.
AAATCAATCATCGGTCTAGATTTAGTTTTTTTTTAGCGGCCCTCGAAAGGGGAATAGACACTATTAGTTTTTTGTGGTCTGTCTGTCCGTCCGTCCAGTTTAGATCTCGTAAACTAGAAAAGATATTGAAAATCCGACATCACAATATTTTAGACCATTTAAAGTTCTGGTGCAACGGCTACAATTTTCTTTTCGGAAAGCGAAAAACTTAATTTTTTAATTTAACTATGCATGCAGTTTTTTTCATAAAAATACACCATTTTTACAACGATTCGCTATTAATAGTAACAAACACTGGAAGCTATTTAGCAAGGGAGTTATAAATGTAGCAAGGGATATGACTATTTACCATAATTTGAACACATTTATGCAAACAATTTTAGATTTTTTTTCCCCCAAAAAATTTTTTTTTTACAATTGTATTGTTTACTTACATAAGTTCTGTTATACTATTTACTACATTTACAAAAAAAAAAAGCTTACTTTTTTTTAGAGAAAATAATTATTTTGTATACATATAAGTGGAACATAATTTAAAACAACAGTTAATAAGTAGTTTTTCATATTATCACGTTTAACTGCATGCCACCACCAAATAATGGAGTACATAACTAAAGAAATTTTATTTTTTACGGAAATGTGACTCTTTACAAAACACTTAGATCAATTAGATAATCATTATAAGGCATCAGCTAGGCCAGGTTCACATCTAATTTCACCTTCACTTTCACCTACCCCTTGGTCTTCTGGACCGTTGGGGCACCATACAAGATCTGCCAACCTTCTTTCTCCATTCTTCTCTGTCATTTGCCTTTGATAGAATTTCATTCTGATGTTCTTTCTGAAAATATTGAAACCTGCCTTTTTACTTGCCTGGGTGGACTACTTCGGGGGCCGATTTTGAGTTTGTGTTTTCACACAAACTGTCTTTGTAGCCTTGTTTTCTTTTTCTTTTTTAAAATGTTTCAGACTTTCCTTCGCAAATTATTTTGTTAAGTTTATTAATCCTAACCCAAACCTCCCACAGGACGACAGGGAAGGGCAGTAGGTAGGATTCAAGCTCGGGACCCATGTAACTACATTCCAAAGCGCATACCAAACGACCACCCATCTTTTAGAATGCCCTTTTGTGTATTAAACTACTTTTTGTAATTTAACAATTTTCTTTTTTTGGACAGATCAGTGAAGTACTAACACACATCTTTCATATGAACACTTGTTCTCGTTCTCGCCTAGCATCCTAGACTTTGGAGGTCTGTTAAAATTCATGGTTTGTTTACATTCCTATAGTTCTGCATTTCGAAAACCTTCGCTAGTGGATGATAACACTTTTCATTGCTTCGTGGGGGGGGGGGGGGGAGAGTTGAGCTGAGTTGAGTTTATTTTTGGGATGAAATCCTTCCCAACTCATTTTTTCCCCCTGTTTGTCCCTTACCCATTCGTTTTTGTTGTTTCGTAGAGTACGAGTTGTGCTTCTTGACTGAATTAAACGTCCGAATAATAACATAGCATTTCCTTTTGTGTCTCTTTGAATTAATTTAGGAAAAAAAAAAACTATCTACAAAACAAAAAGGATTTTGCTTGTTAAAGTACCTCTTTCAGAACTTGCGATCTGTAGGGAAGATGGACTTTTGTTGCCATTGTTAAAAGGGAGGTCTAAGCAATTATTTTCCAGATTGCACAATGATCAACATTATACACGATCAGTTTCTATGATCGACGCTTAATGATGATGTAATGTAGCCAGCACAACGAACCAACTGCAACTAATTTCAGGTAACCATTAGAGTAGGGTGGCTCAGTAGCTTGCTAAAAATAAAACAAATTTCTGGATTTAACAGAGATTCGAACCCGAGACCTAGTTCGGAAGTTAACAACTTGGCCACCATGTCCCCTAAACCATTAATAGATAATTAAAATATTAATATGAAAAGTACGTAGGAACGAAAAAAAAAAGTTTTCTTTTCAGATGTAAAGGTCATCTGTTTCTGTGGCCTACGGTTAACTAGGGTGTCATGTGGCCAGCACAACGACCAACCGCCTTTACTTTTCCCTAACTAATGTCAGGTACCCATTACAGCGGCGCCCGAAGATCCCGAAATTAAAAATCCCAGTCTTCACCAGGATTAGAACCCCGGTCCCCGGTTCGGAAGCCAAGCGCTTCACCGCTCAACCACCGCGCCTCTCACGTAGGAACGAAACACTCTATTTAATCATTGATTTGAGTTTTAGAATTGGTTTTTAAAGAACTGTCTCAAAAGCAGTCTGTACAGACACACATACACACTTTCTAGGAGTTGGGGAGACAATGGGTTTTCCCTCTGCTTTATGTACGTTATTATGTATATACTGTGTCGTTTCTAGAGGGTGCGAGGGGTGACACTTAGGTGATAATATATCTGAAACAACGAATTCGATCTTGCACATTTAGCAATCGAATCAACGTAGGTACTCTTTTTTTTACAAAGCCTATATCAACTCTGTCTGGAAAAAAAGTTTGAACACGCTATTTCTTCCACACTCATTTTCGGATGAAGTGAAAATTTCGCACTAGACAATACACGAAACAATTAAAAAACTAACCAATTAATTACCGGTAATTAATTTTTTCCTTTGATACCAACAAGAAAAATTAATCCTTCAATATTCACAGATATGGTTAAATATGTCGGGTTTTGTCCCATTAAATAATTGTACACGTTTTTTTTTTTTACCACAGCCATTCTAGGATCAAGCTGAAACTTTAAACAATTATTTATTGCACCTAACAAAACCTAACCGATTAATCAATTAATTATTGGTAATTAATTATTTTGTTTGATATCGAAAAGGAAAATAACTTCTACATTCTTGAGAGATATAGTTGTAGGTGCTGAATTATTTCCCTTAGATTAGCTTTTTTTTTAAAGGAAAGTTTTTTATAATTTCTTTGTTCTCTTCAGGGAACAATATCAGGGTAGAAAAAGAGAGACAAAATAAAAAGCGATGAAAGGACAACAGCAAAGAATGGACGGGCCTGCCAATGGTTGAGACTTATCCTGGCAAAGACATGACGGGCCTGCCAATAGTAGAGACTTATCCTGGCAAAGACATGACGGGCCTGCCAATGGTAGAGACTTATCCTGGCAAAGACATGACGGGCCTGCCAATGGTAGAGACTTATCCTGGCAAAGACATGACGGGCCTGCCAATGGTAGAGACTTATCCTGGCAAAGACATGACGGGCCTGCCAATGGTAGAGACTTATCCTGGCAAAGACATGACGGGCCTGCCAATGGTAGAGACTTATCCTGGCAAAGACATGACGGGCCTGCCAATGGTAGAGACGTATCCTGGCAAAGAAATGACGGGCCTGCCAATGGTAGAGACTTATCCTGGCAAAGACATGACGGGCCTGCCAATGGTAGAGACTTATCCTGGCAAAGACATGACGGGCCTGCCAATGGTAGAGACTTATCCTGGCAAAGACATGAAAAGAGCGACACGGTCAGCAGATCATGCTTTGTGCTCCAACGGTTCCAAAAGAATACGGAACAGATAAAGATGAATGTGTGATTATGCTTCAACAAAAAGAATTAATTAAAAAAAAAAAAAAAAAAAAAAAGGATTTTATGAAGTAATTATAATCTGGGAATGGGGGGGGGGGGGCTCGATGAAGGTGATACTTGAGCTAATGCTACCAACCCTTGCGACGCCATTTTTGTGATTTGATATTTCACACCTCAATCACCCCAGCTAATAATAAAAAGAATCTCATAGGAGTGGCCAACCGACTGCTCTTAGTTGCTTTTCCTTCAGGAGGATCCGACCCTGCTCACGTGCACTATATCAAAGTGTCACCATGCAAACAAGACGGTGTGATGCATAAATCAAACAATGCTATCTCAAACTGCTCACGTCCAGGTCGCTTCACACACAACTGATCCAGAGGAGTAACTATTTCAGTTCGAGAGAACATGCCTCCTATGTGGCGACGTTTTGAATGGAATCATGACTTTAACGACTTGTACTTTTGTTACATTTTATGTTTTTTTTTTATGTTTAGTTGTTTAATCTTATCTCTCACAGAGCTACACCCTTGATAAACCCCAACAAATTTATGGACACATTCGCATGTCACTACATTATAATAATGCTTTCTGCAGTTTAAACGTTTCACAGTTATTAGCTTTAATAGATTCCTCTCACTACATTTGTATAGGTTTTAGATTTGCAAGCCTACATAAAATAATATTAATACATTAAACAATTATACAATGTATTAGTAGCCTGTAGAGTAAGTAGGAGGTGGGTGATGAGTGGTTGAGAGGTCTCGGGATCGAAATACATTGAAGAATGAGGTTTTGAATTTCGGAAATACCCGTGAGCACCTCCAGGTCTAATGGGCATCTGACATTAGTTGGGGAAAGTAAAAGCGTTTGAACGTTGTGATGGCCACATGACACCCTCGTTAAACGTCGGCCATAGAGACAAATAACTTTACACCAACTGTCCTGCAGATCTCAAGATCTGAAAGAGAAGCTTTACTTATAGAATTAGTAAAATAATTATGTTAACAGAAAATCAAAAACAAAACGCACAGCCAGCAAAACAAAATGTTCAAGTTTCTAGGTCTAGGCCAATATGACATGCTAACACTTCAAAGGATAAAGTCTAATGTAGCAAACAATAAGATAACATCAAATCTTCGAGTGCATTCCGCAAAACGATTACTCCACAAGACACAGTCGGCTCTCTAGCGGGTGGTCATTGAGATCGCTCCTAAAAATCGTCCACAAGACATTCCAGGGTTGACCTTTTTGTTGCCATGGTGACCTTTTTGTTGCCATTGTTCTAGAAGACATTTCAGCACTTACTGCCCAGACAGCACAAAGATAGCGTGTAAGATAAGGAACATTGGACAAGATAAGAAGCCGTGTAAAAAAAATAAAAAATGATATTTAAGGCAAAAAAAAAAGTTCTTAAAAGATGAATATAAAGCAAAGTGTTAAAGAAAAGAAAAGAAAACGAGCTAAATATGAAATAAGAAGTCATTTAAAATACGAAATAAAAAAGTCATGTCAAATAAGATTAGCAGACGTGTAAAGGATGGGAAGTGACGAGTCAAAGATAAGAAAAAATCACAAGTAAAATTTAATTGCTTTTTTTTCTTTTTTTTTTAAGTGGAGGACAAGGTGGCGGAAATATGTAGCTAAACTCTGTTACCAGTTGAGGTAGAAGAAGGAGATGTAGCTGAAATCTGTTACTAGTTGAGGTAGAAGAAGGAGATGTAGCTGAAATCTGTTACCAGTTGAGGTAGAAGAAGGAGATGTAGCTGAAATCTGTTACCAGTTGAGGTAGAAGAAGGAGATGTAGCTAAACTCTGTTACCAGTTGAGGTAGAAGAAGGAGATGTAGCTGAAATCTGTTACCAGTTGAGGTAGAAGAAGGAGATGTAGCTGAAATCTGTTACCAGTTGAGGTAGAAGAAGGAGATGTAGCTGAAATCTGTTACCAGTTGAGGTAGAAGAAGGAGATGTAGCTGAAATCTGTTACCAGTTGAGGTAGAAGAAGGAGATGTAGCTGAAATCTGTTACCAGTTGAGGTAGAAGAAGGAGATGTAGCTGAAATGTTACCAGTTGAGTTAGAAGAAGGAGATGTAGCTGAAATCTGTTAGCAGTTGAGGTAGAAGAAGGAGATGTAGCTGAAATCTGTTACCAGTTGAGGTAGAAGAAGGAGATGTAGCTGAAATCTGTTACCAGTTGAGGTAGAAGAAGGAGATGTAGCTGAACTCTGTTACCAGTTGAGGTAGAAGAAGGAGATGTAGCTGAACTCTGTTACCAGTTGAGTTAGAAGAAGGAGATGTAGCTGAACTCTGTTACCAGTTGAGTTAGAAGAAGGAGATGTAGCTGAACTTTGTTACCAGTTGAGGTAGAAGAAGGAGATGTAGCTGAACTCTGTTAGCAGTTGAGTTAGAAGAAGGAGATGTAGCTGAAAGCTGTTACCAGTTGAGGTAGAAGAAGGAGATGTAGCTGAAATCTGTTAGCAGTTGAGGTAAAAGAAGGAGATGTAGCTGAAATCTGTTACCGAATCAGAAACCCCATTAGTAATGAACCATGCTGAGAATTACTCCCTTAGAGCACGTGAGAGGAAGCGGGCAGTGAGTTGTAAGGTCACCTTGTCCCCGTACAAGGACAGATCTAATGCCGCACATGGGCCAGTATTCTCTCTCTCATTTCCTTGTCCCAAACGTCCCTCATGCAAAAAGCGACATTCATTAAAGAATGTGGTTTACTGTTTCATCGTCCTCTACGCAATGGCGGCACCGTGTGTCGTAGTTCTCTTTCCACCTATTGAACAGTGTCCGACTCGGAACTGGGCTAGGACGGCCTGTTCCGCAAGGCAGAGCTCCCACCATGCTTCTTTTTTTGTCAGGTCTACTCAACTGCCTATGTAGCTCTCGGCCCTTATCGGAACCGTCCCAACTGTCGAACCAATGTGCTGACAAACGGGTGTCGGCTATTGATCGTACACTCGCGAGAGTGTACGCTTCATCATCTATGGTGCTAGCTACCGCCGCGGACTTTGCTAAAAAGTCAGCCCTCTGATGACTGACCAGACCACAATGGGATGGAACCCACTGAATAAAACTATTTACATTGAACTGCAGAAGGTGCTTCACCACCGCGAGGAACGTTTCTACCTTCCCGACGCCTGCATGCTGCCCTTCAAGGGAATTGAGGGCAGAGGTTGAATCGGTAAAACTGACCGCTGGTACTGTGGATCCATTTCCGGCTCTTTCCGCTACCCACTCCAATGCTACGAGCATTGCTTCCAGCTCAGCTTCCGTGCTGCCTTTCCCATGATAGGGTCCACTCAGCTTCACACTTTCAGGATTGCCAGAGAGTCGAACCTCCGCTCCATACCCAACTCTCACAGTTACTTTCTAGCGTCTGCACAGAACCGATCGTGTAGATGGTGGACACTCCAGCCGGATACGATGCGATAGTCTTTCTGGCTGCATGTAGTAGCCGTGTAGGATCGCACCGCTTTATTACCTCTGGGTCAAGAAGGCATTTCCGTACCGTCGGCATGCCAAAAGCTTTCTCCGGGGGTAAGGAACCGGACGGGGAAAGAGCAGCCCGCTCTATCGGTAGATTCATCTCTCTAACCAGCCCACGCGCCACATGCATGTATCAGGGCCGGTTTTTGAGACGTCTCTTGCCCTCCCAGTTGTCAACCTGACTTCTGAGCGGACATCCTTCCTCCAGCTGCCTGTATCTCTCGTGAGCTAGCAGGACGGCTCGCTCTCTGCGCAACTTCAACGTTGGCCATAATCTCGCCGGCGGCAATTGACGTTGTGCGAAACGTGCCACATATGAGTCTAATGGCTTGGTTCTGAACAGCGTCTAGCTTCGCTAGAGACATTAGCGACGCCCAGACCTGAACAGGTAGACTGTAGTCCATATGAGGCCGAACTGCACCCATGTACAGTGATCTCAGCACACCCGCCTTCGCTCCCCACTTCGTTCCAGCTAGCTTTTTTACGATGTTCAACCTCTCGGAAGCTGTTTCGCGTACATGCTGGATATGGTCACACAAGGTCAATTTTTGATCGAGGATGACCCCGAGGTACAAGTTTTTTTGGCCCATGCCAGAATCTTGCGTCCATCCGTAGCTCAACTGGTTCCTTCACTATATCGCGTCCTAACGTGAACCACGAGTAAACCGACTTAGAGTGGTTTACCACGAGGCCCCACAATCTGGCGTAACAAGTTACTGTTGTCATTGCTTGCTGAAGAGTGCCAATGAGCTGCTGGCGTTCTCTCCCCGGCTCCCACAACACGATATCGTCTGCATACAGGAGCTATTCTATTACCAGAAGAAGAACAAATAGATGCTATCTTACTAGATTTTTCTAAGGCTTTTGACAAAGTTCACCACCATAGTTTGCTTAAAAAATTAAAATATTTCGGCATTAATGGTCCACTGCATCAGTGGATTAAAGATTTTCTGATAGGGAGAGAACAAACTGTAATAATAAATGGCTCTAAATCATTACCGATAACAGTAAACTCAGGTGTACCTCAAGGAACAGTCTTGGGTCCACTACTATTTTTAATTTACATAAATGATTTACCAAATTGCATTACTTCAGGAACAAAAGTAAGATTATTTGCAGACGATTGCATAATATATAGAACAATAAAAACAACACAAGACACAGATATTTTACAAAGAGAATTAGATGAATTACAGAAATGGGAATCCAATTGGAGCATGTCTTTCCACCCAGAAAAATGTCAGTTGTTAAGAGTAACAAAAAAAACTAAAACAAATTAATTCCACTTATCTTATTCATGGCAAACCAGTCTTCTTCTTCTTCTTCATCGTTCTCATTGTTATGTTGGAGTGTTCATATGACTAGACCAATACATGAGATGAACTGCGCAGTGGTTTCCAAATCAGGGAGCTCTCCATATAGTTTTCTTTCTATTGGGGTGATTTGGGGCCAATGTCTTATCCGGGCCTCTTGGTAGAGAGAGCAGTTTTGGAGGACGTGGTCGGCATTTTCTGGTGATACTCCACATGGGCAGATTTCACTGGTTCCAATTTTGAGCTTCCGGAACATGTGTTGTCGCATTCTGTTGTGTCCGGTCCTGAGTCGAAAGATTAGACGCTGGTCTTGTCGGGATAGCTTATAGTAAGCATCATCTTTCTTGTGATTTGGATGGGAGCTCGTCCATTTCTCATTTATTTTATCTACAATTAATTTCTTCATTTCTTCTGGATAGAGAGCAGAGTTTACTTGTGAGTTTGTTCTCCCACTCTTGGCGAGTGTGTCAGCCTTCTCATTTCCTGCTAGTTGTATGTGAGCTGGTATCCATTGAATGACAGTTTTTTTGCTGTTGTGGTTGAGCTTTGTGAGTGCTGTTCTGAGGTTTTTAATATAAGGGGAATCAGAGTTTTGCAGGCTTTGGAGGGTTGTTTTTGCGTCTGTTAGAAAGACAATCTGACTGTGAGGGGAACTTGGATGATTTGCTAGCATGGTAGCAGCTAGTGCTAGTGCTTCCCTTTCTGCTCTGTGACTGTCAGAGAGCTCTCCAGTTGCAAAGGATTTTTCTAGTTTTCCTCCATCTGGCCATTCGATAAGTATTCCAGCTCCTCCATTTGTGGTGGCTTTATGGGATGAGCCATCCGTGTAAACTCTGATCCACTGATTGCTAGGGTAATTGGTATGTAGAAAACAGTTCACTATTTCCTTGAGCTCTGTTGGTCTGTAATCAGATTTTCTTTTTATGTTTTCAATATGGTCCCTTATAGTAGGAAGAGGGCTTTCGTCCCAGGGTGGAGATTCATTATAGTGTATCGAGGATTCCAGAGTAATTTTTTCAAGTTGGTGTTTCTTTTTTAGGTTTAGAGATTCCTGTATGAAATTGGTCCTTTTGAGACGGTTTTTTGTGCCAGTTTTGTGGATTTTTGTTCTGAGTGGGTGCCTCTCCAAGGTTTCCAATTTTGTGAATTGGGAAAGGATTTTTATTTCTCTTCTTTCATCCAGAGAGATCAGGGCAGCGGTTTCCTCCATAGCTCTTATGGGTGTTGTTTTGATTGCTCCTGTCATTATCCTTAGACCAATATTTTGAACCTTGTCTATTTTTCTAAGGTTGGTTTGGGCTGCTGAGCCCCATGCTGTGGCACCATATTCTAGTACAGGTCTTACATAACTGGTATAGGTCTTTTTCAGGATGTTGTGATTTGCTCCCCAATCTGTGCCAGCTAATTTTTTCAAGAGGGATAGTCTCTGGATGCCTTTACTCTGTGTTTTATCTATTTGGTTTTTCCAGGTTAGTCTCGGGTCATAGGTGACTCCAAGATAAGTAGGGCTGTCATTTTTTTCTAAAGCTTCCTTATCTAATGTTAATTTTATTGTTTGTTGTTTTGTTGACAGTGAGAATATGGTATATGTTGTCTTTTTTGTGTTAATGGACATGCCCCAGTCTTTGGACCAATTATTGAGTTTATCAAGAGCATCTTGTAATCGAAATTTCGATGTTCCTACATATTCTTCTGTGCTAATTAAGGCAAGGTCATCTGCATACATGCTGCTCTTAACTTTTTTGGGTAGGTTTAGTAACACAGACTAAAAACGCAAAATACCTAGGTGTTATAATAAATGAAAAACTGTCATGGAATCCACATATTGATGAAACTACAAAAAAATCAAACAAAGCATTAGGATTTATTAAAAGAAATTTCTATAAATCAAATAAGAACATAAAACTAAAATGTTATTTAAACTTGGTTAGGCCAATAATAGAATATGCATCCTCCGTTTGGGACCCCTCAACTCAAGAAAACATTAAGAAACTAGAACAGACACAAAATAGAGCAGTGCGATTCATAACAAACGAATATTCACATTTGACTAGAGTAACACCTTTATTAAAATCACTAAATTTAGAAAGCCTTCAGGACAGAAGGCTCAAAAGTAAAGTAGCAATCATACATAAAACACTGAACCATAATCTTCAAATACAAAAACAAAGTTTAATAAAATACTCTGAAAGACACAAAGATAAAGGCACATTCCTCGTCCCATATGCTAGGACAAATTTGTACAAATACTCCTTCTTCCCTAGTGCTATTAGAGCATGGAATGGGTTGCCTGAGCTAGCGTAGGACGTAATCATCTTCTTTTTTTTAAATGATGTCTGCATTAGATAAGATAAGATAAAATAAGATAAGATAAGAGATAGCAGAAGGATTGTCTTCTTGTCACGACTTCCCTCTCGCCGTGTCCTTTATTGTATGATCTATGAACATAACAATGAATGGCTTCGCTCCGTTTAGCAATAAAATAATACCTCGTGCTCACATTGTTTAAAAAAAATGGAAAAATTTGACGCTACGATAAAACATTTCAAACACTATCCCAAACTTGAGTTTAAAAAAATGGAAAAATTTGACGCTACGATAAAACATTTCAAATACTATCCCAAACTTGAGTTAAAAAAAAAATGGAAAAATTTGACGCTACGATAAAACATTTCAAATACTATCCCAAACTTGAGTTAAAAAAAAAAATGGAAAAATTTGACGCTACGATAAAACATTTCAAATACTATCCCAAACTTGAGTTTAAAAAAAAATGGAAAAATTTGACGCTACGATAAAACATTTCAAACACTATCCCAAACTTAAGTTTAAAAAAAAAATGGAAAAATTTGACGCTACGATAAAACATTTCAAATACTATCCCAAACTTGAGTTTAAAAAAATTGAAAAATTTGACGCTACGATAAAACATTTCAAATACTATCCCAAACTTGAGTTTAAAAAAAAATGGAAAAATTTGACGCTACGATAAAACATTTCAAACACTATCCCAAACTTGAGTTTAAAAAAATGGAAAAATTTGACGCTACGATAAAACATTTCAAATACTATCCCAAACTTGAGTTTAAAAAAATTGAAAAATTTGACGCTACGATAAAACATTTCAAATACTATCCCAAACTTGAGTTTAAAAAAAAATGGAAAAATTTGACGCTACGATAAAACATTTCAAACACTATCCCAAACTTGAGTTTTAAAAAAAGCGACTACTATATTACAACCATGGGTTTCTCTGTGTTAGCTTGGAAGTCCACACCCTCAAGTCTTTTCTTATTATAATGTCTGTCGTGAATTTGTTTATTCGATTGTCGCCCCTAGTGTTTGTTAACATTTCTTAGACTGTGTACTGGCCATATTTCGTGTTGTGATTTTTACTATGTGTGTAGTTGTTTGTCATTCAGTGTAATAAAGCTGTAGATGTAACGTGTGTTTTGTTATGTTAAAGTACGACAACATCTCTTTATAAAAATCGTTCTTGTAAAACATTTGCTCTGCGGCTACAGTGATGCACCGGATTAACAGTGTGAAGGCGACACCTATCGTCATAGAAGGCTTGAACACTAACCAGCGACTTCGCAACTTATGGGCAGTTTAGGCTTCTGTTCAATTCACTTATGGGACCATTCGACGCTGCTGATGGAAGAACTATCAAACTGAGGAGTATACTTATTAATAAAAAAAAAAACCCATATAAAATTGCGAGAATGAATATTCTCTATTTTTTGTTATGGACAAAGAAAACGGCTGGATAAATAGTGTAATAGTGTAACATATATATAATGATTGGGCGTAGCCAGGATTTTTTTTCGGGGAGGGTTTTGGGGGGGGGGGGATTCCCCCCTGACCCCCCACCCCCCGCGGAAAAAAATTATATATATATATTTATATATATATATATATATGTGTGTGTGTGTTTGTGTGTGTACATAATTAATCTTTATTACATTCTGACCCTTTCGGAAGACGTTTATTGTTTATTGTAGACTCCCCGCCCTTGCTAGCAAGGGGTCTGGGGGAGTTCGCAGCGCTCCCCCAGCGCGGGGCGAAGCCCCGCCGCCGAGCACTATTTCTGGTATTGAAAGCCAACAAAATGCATATTCTGAGGTATCTACAGTGCATTATCTTGCTGTTAAAAAGTTTATTTCAAAAACCTAATGTGCTGTTCTTACTGACTTAGACCCTCTCGCGCCGTTCGGCGCATTTTCCGGCAAGCTGTTTCCGCAACTCTTTTTTTGCGTAATTCATTTTGTGTGAGAACATGTCCCGCAAAACCTCATGCGACGATCTGTCACAACCTTACAAAGGATTCGACTCCCAGTTCGGCATATGATTTCTTTGATTTAGACCCGATCTATATGACTGACTCCTAAAATCTGTCTTAGTCATCTTTGTTGAGACACATTTAATGATTTTCAAATTTGGCAGAAGACTATTCACACTTTATTAATGGAGCCCAAGCCACTGGTAGAAATTTGTAACCTTTCTTGACTACGCTCTTGGAATTGCATGCCTGTATTTCGCTTTAGATTTTATATCGAAAAGGAAAGTTTTTTCGTCAAATCATCTGTTGAGGGGTTTTAAACTAAGACATCTCTGGAGTTTTTTTGTTTTGTTTTTAATTCAAAACCCCATTTAGCTACGATCATAGAATTTGGTGACTGTAGTTTGCTTTAAAATAATATTGAAGAGAGAGGTTTTCAACTCTAAACGCTCTGTAGGGGAATTTTAAACTCAAAACCATCTGGAGAGTTTTAAACTTTAAAGAAAAAAGCCATCTGGAGGAGGGGGATTTAAACTCAAAACCCCTTTGGCTACGCTCATAGATTTTATAGTGTGTAATTTGCTTTTTTTTTATATTGACGAGGTACTTTTTAGCTTCAAACCCCAACTGGAGGGGAGGGGGGTTTAAACTCAAAACCCCTTTGGCTACGCTCATAGAATTTTGAGTGTGTAATTCGCTTTTTTTATATTGAAGATGGGGTTTATCGTAAATTTTGGATGGGGTTTTAAAATCAAAATCTTCCTCAACTGTGGTGATGGAATTTGGGGATTGTTGTTTGCATTTTTTTGTTTTGTTTTATAGAAGAGGTGGATTTAACTGTTAAAATTCTGGTAGGGGGTTTAAAATTCAAAACCCCCTGTAGGGGGTTTTAAACTCAAAGCCCCCTGGTAGAGGGATTTGTATCTCAAAACCCCCTGATAGGTGTTTTTTAAATCTCAAAACCCCCTGGTAGGGGGATTTAAACTCAAAACCCCCTGGTAGAGGGTTTTTAACTCAAAACTGCCTCGGCTGTGCTGTGGTAAGTGATGATTTAGTATTAAAATCTCACCTAAAATAAACAAAATGAAAGCAAAAATCAGTCACTTAATTCCGTTCCCCCCCCCCTGGGGGGGGGGATTTCATTTCGGGGGGGGGTTTGAACCCCAAGAACCCCCCCCTGGCTACGCCCATGAATTATAATGTTTGTTTCTTTAAAAAATTTAGGCTATCTTAATTTACATAAATCTAATGATCGACATTGTCATTATTTATTGACACAAAATTTAACATAAATCTCTGGTACCCTACCTCGGCTGGAAAGGCTTGGCGATGTTTCGTTTTAAAATGTGAATACTGTAGAGGATTTATTTCGACTTACAGATAGATGAAACAATACTTACAATGGTCACAAGTTTATGATACCTTGATGTATCATGGCTTCTCCTTCGTGGTCGTCGATGAGCACATTTCTCATTTCCTATGGACTCGATGATGACCGTAAAGTCCAATCCTTGCTTTAAAAAGCAGGCCGCTTACGTGGCATGGGCATGTTTGGTCAGATGCAGATAGGCCTGCTTGTTCTCTCAGCTTTTGTTGGTTCGGCGCTCTTTCCCCCTGGCCACTCTTCTTGATGCATTATTGATGTTCAGACAGACGTATTGTAGGACATTATTGATGTTCAGAAAGACGTATACAGGACATTATTGATGTTCAGACAGACGTATTGTAGGACATTATTGATGTTCAGAAAGACGTATACAGGACATTATTGATGTTCAGACAGACGTATTGTAGGACATTATTGATGTTCAGAAAGACGTATGTAGGACATTATTGATGTTCAGAAAGACGTATGTAGGACATTATTGATGTTCAGAAAGACGTATGTAGGATATTATTGATGTTCAGAAAGACGTATGTAAGACATTATTAATGTTCAGAAAGACGTATGTAGGACATTATTAATGTTCAGAAAGACATATGTAGGACATTATTGATGTTCAGAAAGATGTATGTGGGACATTATTGATGTTCAGAAAGACGTATGTAGGACATTATTCATGTTCAGAAAGACGTATGTAGGACATTATTGATGTTCAGAAAGACGTATGTAGGACATTATTCATGTTCAGAAAGACGTATTGTAGGACACTATTGATGTTCAGAAAGACGTATGTAGGACATTATTCATGTTCAGAAAGACGTATTGTAGGACATTATTGATGTTCAGAAAGATGTATGTGGGACATTATTGATGTTCAGAAAGACGTATGTAGGACATTATTGATGTTCAGAAAGACGTATTGTAGGACATTATTGATGTTCAGAAGGACGTGTGTAAAACATTATTGATGTTCAGTAAGATGTATTGTAGTACATTATTAATGTTCAGAAAGATGTATTGTAGGATGTTACTGGTGTTTAAGAGCGATTGTAGTAAGTAGGTTCTTCCCCTATAAAAGTTTTTTAAAAAGTATCTTCTATATATATAATTCTATTCTTCCCTCAACAGTTTAAACAAGAAGTAAAGGAAAGATCACTTATTTCTGCGGATATTCCACGAGAAAACACAAGAGTAGTGTTCACACTACGGATGGCTGCTGCGCGCTAGACTGTCGTTTAAATTTATCAAACCCTGCCCGCTCCCATCCCCCTTTGTCCTACGGAAGGTTTGGACTAGAAAGTAAACTATCTTTAACTCTGAAGGAACATCCGAAACATTGTAAAACATTTTACAAACAAACATTTAACAAACACAAAATAGCTGCGCCGGACTTAACCATTGTGACCAAGAAGTCATGGAAAGAGATTAAGTAATCTACTATGTATATAAATGTAAATAGCAGGGCCGGACTTAACCATTGTGGGGTCCTATGCGAAACGGATTTCGCGGGGCCAAGTTTGGGTAGGGAAGCGGATAATAAGTGAAATCTAAGAGTTTGTATTAGAAAATAAATTCGTCTATGCATTTTATCCATTCTTAACTACGTACAGAATTACTTTACCAACCTTGCGTGTAGCAAAGTCATAGAGTATATCATAATAATTATGTTTCCTACAAAGATCACGCTCAATAGCAAGATTTACCAAATGTTTCAATCTATCTTTGAGTAATTCTTCATTAGTTTGAGGCGCGAGAAGCTTCTTTCACCAGATCACACAATTACGGCTGATGCATAATACCGCGAGTAGGATTGGCGTTTTCCATATTGAATGACACCCCAAAATGACAATTTTTGTCTATATATTTCCGTAAATTTTAAGGACTTTTTCGTATATTTTGCAATTTCGGGAGATTTTCAGGAACTCCTGGTAAAGTGACAGGAGGGCGCGGGAAACCTGTTTTAAGTTATAAAATGGTTTAATTTAATAATTTATAGACCTTGAATTAGAGCGGGTCCTATGAATGTGCGGGTCCTATGAAAGTGAAATGCGGGTCCTATGAAAGTGCGGGGCCCACTACAGTCGCATAGGTTGCAGTGGCCTAAGGCCGGCTCTTCAAAATAGCGGCGTATGCTATGCCGCCACTGGACTAGTTTTATTTTGCTTGGAATAATTAAGAAACGAAACAAACATATTTCCCAAGTGAAATTAAAATGTTTCGCAGGTTAGAATGCTTAGAATGCAGTGCTTGAAAACACGTGAATGTATGTGAATCTGTGTGAGTCTAGGTGTGTTTTTCGTGCATGTGGTGACTATGTGTGTGATTATGTGTGAGTATTTGTATGTGTGGAGTGACTCATTACAAACTAATTTTACGTGCAAGTATTTTCAAAGTCGCAGTCTTGTGTTCTTTTTTTTCCCCCGTGGCCAAAAACGAGTAAAAAATCTTATTTAAAAACAACACCAAAACACAATTTCTGTCACAATAAGTTCAACAGCTAGAAAATAAAATGAACATATAATATTAGTTCAGACCAAAGACTTCAAGAAACATAATTAAAAAAAAAAGCGAAGTACCTTCAATCCCAGCGTGCATTTGTTTTTAAATTCAAAACAGTCAACAAGCTAAGAGGCTAGACAGGCGGTGGGTGTATTGGTACACCATCTGGCTATGACCTGTCTGTTGTTCGTTTTTTTACAAACTCACTATTTAAGAGACGAGGGGGCGGGTAACCTACCGAGAAAACTATGACATAATTTGATTGGACGGAAGCAGAGAGAAGTGAAGACTGCGTGGGTGGAGGTTGCTTCATGAACTAATTGGAGGAGAAAAAGAAGGAAAATAATTTCTAGAACTCGTTCTTAGATATTGTAAGGCAGGGGTGGACAACCTGATTCGATCAGGGGACTAAAACATTTTTAAAACACGTGACTCGGGTCGCATAACCCACAAAAAAATAGAAAAAAAATAATTCTAAAACATTTTTTTAAAACTAACCTTATAGTAAATGTAATCGAGTCTATTGGTTTAAATCAGTCATGTAATTAAATTCGTAATCTATCCATCAATTTTATTTTTTTAAAAAGCTGAGTAAAAGTTGAATTCGCACTCTAGGAATCGGATTTGAAATGTCACAATCTACAAACCACTTCGCCAGCAAAATGCTTAAAAATAGAAGTTGTTATAGTTATTTATTGTTAGTCTCAAACTTTCAAGCTACGACCGGTTATAGTGTGTGTGTGTTTTATCGGTGACGGTGGTTAGCGATTGGTTGTGAATAATGCAAGAGCAGTGGCATTGTCGTCAGCGGTCTTAGACACGACAGACGACTCCAGAACACCATTCCAAAAAGACGTGTTTTTGTATTGAGTTAGATTTTGTTCAGAGACACTATTTTATATATTATTAATAAAGTATACTAAATTTATTTCATTTTATCTCAAGTTGATTTTTGTTTATATTGTAATAAAAGTTATATATAATATTATAGCATATTATTCAAGATATTTCAAGTTTAACAAGTTAAACTATTATACGCCTACAGCGGCTTAGCTGTCTACCAGCAGTTTGGTGCTACAGGTCAACGACCGTCAACACCACATATTCTCCACACAAGGTATTTAACTTTCAAATACAATTTCTTTCCCTTGTTCCATACCAAACACAATTATTCCCAACAGTTATTAACTAACTAGTTATTATTTTAACATTTTTTGTTCTTTCTTTTTTTTTTTACTATTTTATTTTAGTTTGTCAGGTACAAGAAATAATTGTGCAAAATTTTAACTTGATCCGAGATTTGGTGTGGGAGAAATAACATGTACAAGCTTTTTACCTAACAGACAGAGAGACAGACAGAATGAGTTGATATTAGCTTTATAAAAAAATCCTGAAAGTCCGATGGAACCGTTCCTCTGTGGCTTCACTGTGGGCGGACATTTTAATGGATAGAGGGCAGGATTTGACTGTTTGGGAATTATTGTTTTAAGGTTTAACTCAATGGATGCGTGAGACAGCAGCACAGAGATTTGAACATGGTTGATCAAGCGGTGTTACTTACTTACTTAATCCTGTGCACTCCCAGGGGAGCATAGGGCCGCAACCACACCTCTCCACCAAACTCGGTTCTGAGCAGCTTTCTTCATCTGCTCCCATGTCATTCCAGTACCCTCAGATTCACTGATGACTGACCTCTTCCAGGTTTGCTTGGGTCTGCCCACTTTCCTCTTTCCTTGTGGGTTCCAGTCAAGTGCCTGCCTTGAAACATTGGTAGCTGGTTTTCGCAGGGTGTGTCCTATCCAGCTCCATTTTCGTTTTGTGATGTCTTGGGCTATGGGCTTTTGTCTAGTTCTCTCCCACAAATCGATAGTAGTTATCTTTTCTGGCCACCTAATTCCTAATATCCGGCGTAGGCATCTGTTAACAAAGGTCTGGAGCTTTTCCATATTTGTTTTAGTGACTCTCCTAGTTTCTGAACCGTATAGAAGGACATACTTAACGTTTGTATTATAGATTCGTATCTTGTTGTCTAGAGATAATGCCTTAGAGCGCCAGATAGTTTGAAGAGTTGAAAAGGCAAACCTAGCTTTATTGATCCGAATTAGTATATCATCATTAGCTCCGCCGTCTTTACCAACTCTACTTCATAGATATGTGAAGTGGTCCGTATCAAGGATGTTCTCTTCCTGTAGCATAATTGGGTTCTCTTGTCTGTTGTTGATCCTCATAACTTCTGTCTTCTTTTTGTTGATCAAGCGGTGTAGGCGCCCTGAAGGAATTGTTTCAGAACGTTTAAAATTGGTTTTGCGCGATTCAGTTAATTAGCTACTTTTTGTCGTCTTTACGCCTAATGGTCGTGTATTTAAAGGGAAGACCAACAGAAAAAAAAAGAGGGGGGTATACAAAAATATTAAAATATAGATCTAAAACATTCGATTAAATGTGACTATTGTTCCTTTGTAGTCCGCTACGCTTGAGTGCAGTACTACTTCAAACAGGAATTACCTCCCCACACACACACACCCCCTTCCGACTTGCAGACTTCATTCTTTCACGTTCTACAGCGTTTTTCTTTTTGTCGAGGCTAGAGTTTCTTTTAGCCGCTTCTCAGTAAGTCGTTTTTCTTTTTGTCGAGTCTAGAGTTTCTTTTAGCCGCTTCTCAGTAAGTCGTTTTTCTTTTTGTCGAGTCTAGCGTTTCTTTTAGCCGCTTCTCAGTAAGTCGTTTTTCTTTTTGTCGAGTCTAGCGTTTCTTTTAGCCGCTTCTCAGTAAGTCGTTTTTCTTTTTGTCGAGTCTAGCGTTTCTTTTAGCCACTTCTCAGTAAGTCGTTTTTCTTTTTGTCGAGTCTAGTGTTTCTTTTAGCCGCTTCTCAGTAAGTCGTTTTTCTTTTTGTCGAGTCTAGAGTTTCTTTTAGCCGCTTCTCAGTAAGTCGTTTTTCTTTTTGTCGAGTCTAGCGTTTCTTTTAGCCGCTTCTCAGTAAGTCGTTTTTCTTTTTGTCGAGTCTAGAGTTTCTTTTAGCCGCTTCTCAGTAAGTCGTTTTTCTTTTTGTCGAGTCTAGAGTTTCTTTTAGCCACTTCTCAGTAAGTCGTTTTTCTTTTTGTCGAGTCTAGAGTTTCTTTTAGCCGCTTCTCAGTAAGTCGTTTGTTTTTTTGTTGTTTTTTTTTACGAAATCTATGCCCTTGTCGTCACAATCTTGTCACCCTAACGTGAGGCACAAAGACTTATCCCTCTTTGGTATCTATTATTAGCTTCTCAAGCCGCATTCACAATGTTAGGGTGATCTTTCTTGAAATCACTTAGGGGAATGATAGTTTTATTTACTTTTATTTATTTTACAGGGTTTCTATCTATCTATCTATCTATCTATCTATCTATCTATCTATCTATCTATCTATCTATCTATCTATCTATCTTCTCACATGTAAATTATGAGTGAGTCTGGTGTGAATGTACACTTTGGTTTCTTATAGTTATAATGTTTTTTTGTTTGGTGTAATGCACTAATTGTAAAACAAATTTCCATATAGACAATAAAGTTTATTATTATTATTATTATTATATTATCTATCGACATCGGTGGAGCAGATTTCAGCCTTGTGGTGAGTACAAATTCCATAACAACTGTGACGACAGCAATTTTTTTTTAAAAAAGCTGTTTCTAATGTGATCCGTGAGGTTATCAGAGACCTGACTCTTGACTCAAATGGAACTTTAATAGAAACCATAAAAAAAATGATCTGCTCCAACTATTATAATTATTGACAACTCCTTTTATCTCTCCACCTCAATATACCCGTACCTCATTCTAATATTTATGCGTTAGTGACGCTACATACGTAAACACATTGCACTTTAAATGCTGACATGAATTTCTTTTAAGTCCGACTTTTCAATTTACTCATATCTTAGAGATAAAAGCCACGAATACATCCAGATTTACCAGCCAACAATTGGTCTTTCGCTAGTGAATGCTTACTCTGTAGTTTGATGGGTTTGAACCCGGGCAAGCTACCCTGCTTCAAAGTCAAAGTGGCGCCCCGGTGGAAATGGTCGTAAGAGGAAATGACTAGGCCAAAGGGTAGCAAAACAATTCTCCCTCGGGAGTGCTCGGGAGTGCCTAAGCGGGTGCAAGAGCGTTCCCATTGCATTGCGCGGGGCTGTTAGAGAGCGCCCGTGAGCGTGACAACAGTCCATGCGTCGCTCCTCAAGGGACCGTTTAAAAAATGGCGAGTCCAATTCCCCCCCCCCCCCGGTAAGCCTTGCAAAGTATAGAAAAATGTTCGTCGCCGTTGTGCTTTGCCCTTCGGTTCACTTACTAGCCCGTGAGTCGTGAGTGTCCAAACCACTGGAAATAGCAATTTCAACAATTAAGACACCCGTTTTGACTTTCGCCAGATAGAAGTTCTTGTTTAGTCAGGCTGGTAAGAGGGGACGCTTGCAGGCCTAGAGTTTCGTGAGCCTTGGCTCAACTCTTAATGGTTAATGAGCTTCAACTATGGAAAACTTTTTATTGAAATTTATGTTCAATTTTCGAGTTTATGATTGTTTATACAAAGCTTTTAAATAACAAGAGGGCGCGGTGGCTGAGTGGTTAAGCGCTTATCTTCCGAACCTGGGGTCCTGGGTTCGAATCTCAATGAATAACTGAGATTTTGAATTTCGGAATTTTTTGGGTGTCCCTGAGCCAACCCAGCTCAAATGGGTACCTGACTTTAGTTGGGAAAAGTAAAGGCGGTTGGTCGTTGTGCTAGCCACATAAAACCCTGCTCGTTAACCTTTGGTCAAAGAAACAGATTACCTTAACATCATCTGCCCTATAGATCACAAGGTCTGAAGGGGAAACTTTTATAAATAACAGAGCAACTGATTTACAATAAAAGGGAGTTCATGTTTTATTGAGTTCTTAGTAAGTAAAAAAGTTGGCCATTTATACCTTTAAAAAAACGGTGCGAAGTAAGTTACCGTTTCTGATCTGAACAGCAGGACTGTGATCCAGGGTATTTATAGAATTGTACGAATATCTTTTTGTGTGTATGCTTCACATGTCAGAGCAATTCAGTGACACGGTAGTGACTAAGTGACTATTTAAATGACTCATTAAGTGATTTAGAGTGTGACTCACTAAGAGACAGTAGTAAGTGGTTCAGAGAATGGCTCAAGGAGTGAATAAATGACTAAGAAAGTGATTAAGTAAGTGACTCAGGGATTGAATCAGGACGTAACTCAATAAATAGCTCAAAGAGAAAGGCCATTGTCAAGGAAGTGAATCAGTAAGTGCCTCAGGGAGTGATTTATTAAGTGAATTAGAGAGGCAATCAGGAAGTGATAAGTTAAGCGACTCAGGGAATGAATCAGTGACTTAGGAATGGACTGGCTAAGGGAGTGACTCAGTGATTGATTCAGTGAGTGACTCAATGATTGATTCATGGAGTGACTCAGTGATTGATTCAGGGAGTGTCTCAGTAAGTTTCAAACCCAAACGCAATTTTTCTAAGCACAATACAAATATTTGTTTTTGATGAAAGGTTCGAGGCTTAGACTTAGACTTAGGTCCTCCCGCGCCGTTCGGCGCATTGGGCGGCAAGCTGTCTCCATAATGATCTGTCACTGGCAATGTCTGAAGCCTCTTCCCATCTGGTGTCCACTGTTCTGAGGTCCTCCATGAAGGTGTGTCGCCAGGTAATACGAGGACGTCCCTGTTTGCGCTTTCCGAAAGGTTCGAGGACACGATGAAAATGTTACACTTTGTTTTGGGTGTCTAAGAGGTTTGGGGTGAGTAATTAAAAACACGTTTTAAAAGAAAGGGGGAACATTCAAGGGCTACCACACAAGCGCAACGTGCTGGACTAAATCTCAATGTCTCGGGGTCCAGGGCTCTGGATAGACTTGCAGCAGTCTCTGGTATCTACATGTACAGCATTTGGAGAAGTATACAGCATTTGGAGAAGTTTACAGCATTTGGAGAAGTATACAGCATTTGGATAAGTTTACAGCCTTTGGAGAAGTTTACAGCGTTTGGAGAAGTATACAGCATTTGGAGAAGTTTACAGCATTTGGAGAAGTTTACAGTATTTGGAGAAGTTTACAGCATTTGGAGAAGTTTACAGCATTTGGAGAAGTTTACTTCCTGGCTGTTGACAAGATTTTTTCTCAGGGTGGACGTTTCCTTCCTTAAATTGTGTTTGTGTTTAGGGTCTTTCATCAATTTTAAGAATTGAGAACCGCTGCTCCAATCTGAATGTAAGTAACAAAAACATTTCGCAAAATTATTCCACACAGGGTGATACAAAAATGTTCTTGGATTATTACTCTTATAAATCTAAATTAATCTAAGCCGTCAACCGGTTCCGTCTCTCCTCCCCTCCTCCCCCCATCACTAGTCCCACCACGATAACGTCTAGGTAATATACTGGTCAGATTGGCTTAAACCCAGATAAACCCAAGTAATAATTGCAGATTATTTATACATCGTCTGGCACTTTTGATAAATATTTTCAATGAGTGAAGCCATGCAAAGTGGTTTTTTTTCCCTTCGTACAAGCGAACAGTGTTTCTTTTTAAATATTCTAACCAGGAGAGCTCCTTTTTTTTGTGTTTTGAAAGTAGTACCGCCCTACAGCTTTTAAAAATAACATGTTGGGGATAATTTCGTTAACGTATGCTTTTTTTCTGACACGAAATCGTTAGAGTAATGCGCCTTGCCGACAAATCAAAACGAGGTCGCTATATCAAGTGGGACCAAGATGGTTTTTTTTTTTTCTTCCCCCGCTGAACAGAAGCAATTTGCATCCAATGAATAGAGGCTTATATTTGTTGACATTAGTATTATTATTAGTGCTAACATATAATATAAGGAGGGAAAAAAAACAACGTTTTCATGCTGAAATAGCATTATCGATGTCTTCTGGCTCAATCTCTGTTGTGAACTTGAAAAAGGAGGTTAGGGGGGGGGGGGGGTGTGAAGATTTTCAGTGGAACTCAGTTCGAAGTTCGAGTCAAATCTGAAACAAGAAAAACATACTTTAAAAAAAAATGGTTATATTCAGCGTAGTTGTAGCAATTAGTTTGGATCTGTCCTGTGATTACATTTGTGATACACTTAAACTAGAAATAATAAATATGTGCGGTTAGAAATATTGTTACTAATTGTTATTGTTTAAACGCGATTTCATGCTTTTAGCTTTCTCTATGCGCTATCACTATGGGTATCTTGTTAATGTTACCGTGATCACTTTTCAAATGCATAAAAAAATTCACTCAGGATTCAAGCCTCCTCGATTCAATTTATACCACCACATCTGTCAACTACCGTTTCTTTCCCTTGTTCGATACCAAACAAAATAATTAATTACCAATAATTAGTTAACTAATTAGTTATTTTTTTATTGATTCTTTTGTTGTCAGGTAAAAGAAATAATTGTGCAAAATTTCAGCTTAATCCGAGATTGCCCCTACACTTAGTTCCGGATCTAACGGCGTTTTGAGTGAGCCGAAACCTTTGATCTTTGGCATATCGATTTCAACTCTGCTTCCTTGTTTTCTGTTTTTGGGCTTTTTTTAAATGTTGTTGAAACAAACATAATTTTCATGTCTCATGCTATTTATGAATCAAATTTCCAGGAACTAATTTATAAAGGGGGGGTCAAAAGTTATTAATATGAAAATTGGTATTTAACATCTCTCTTTATGTTCGCTTAGAGATGAAAGGTGCTGGGTGAGAGCCGTGACTCGCTTGTCCACGCATCAAGGGGGCTTCAATTGGAATTCTCTGTTCGGAAACCTTCCAGTTACCCTTTTATTCACTGAACATGCTCTAGCATAAAAACGCGCTTTACAAAAGCTATTCCCTACTCCCAAAAAAAAATATATATATAAATAAAAATATATATAAATAATCGGGTTCATTTAATTATATAATTTTCTATATTCTTTCTGAAACGACAGTAGTTGATCAAATCTTTCAAGTGAAGTTACTAAGATTGAATGTTTAACCCATTAAATCGTTGTTAATGTTTAACCCACGGAATCGTTAAATGTTTAACCCATTAAATCGTTGTTAATGTTTAACCCACGGAATCGTTAAATGTTTAACCCATTAAATCCTTGTTAAGGTTTAACCCAATAAATTGTTGTTAATGTTTAACCCACGGAATCGTTAAATGTTTAACCCCTTAAATCGTTTTAAGTAGTTTATGACGAAATAAAATAAAAAAATTTAATAAAATATTTTAGGTATACATATTAACATTTTTTTTTCTTGTTAATTCTTTTATCAGTTCACAATACTGAGGTTCTGATATTATTCATCTTGTAGTTCACATTATAATGTTTTGAAATGTTCCGTTGAAATAGACGCAACTAGACCTTGCTGTATGTGTATAAATTGTCGTCTGCCTCCACGGGAGTTCAGATACAGCCTCCGTGGGGGCCACTGATACAGACGTAATATAAGCATCTTGAAATCTGGGAGACAGAGAAAAAAAAAGGGGACATTTATATTTTCTACACACGTCGCTGGCAGCGAAAACTTTATTCACTAAGTGGGCAGAGAATACTTTATTCACTAAGTGGGCAGAGAAAATTTTATTCACTAAGTGGGCAGAGAAAACTTTATTCACTAAGTGGGCAGAGAAAACTTTATTCACTAAGTGGGCAGAGAAAACTTTATTCACTAAGTGGGCAGAGAAAACTTTATTCACTAAGTGGGCAGAGAAAATTTTATTCACTAAGTGGGCAGAGAAAACTTTATTCACTAAGTGGGCAGAGAAAACTTTATTCACTAAGTGGGCAGAGAAAACTTTATTCACTAAGTGGGCAGAGAAAACTTTATTCACTAAGTGGGCAGAGAAAACTTTATTCACTAAGTGGGCAGAGAAAACTTTATTCACTAAGTGGGCAGAGAAAATTTTATTCACTAAGTGGGCAGAGAAAACTTTATTCACTAAGTGGGCAGTAGTTTTCTTGTTCTTTTGATCTACCAATGCGATCAATATGTATACAAGTGTAAGAGAGAGTCGGATAAAATTATGGCTTTTATGTAGCGCTACTTTCATGCTTATAATCATAAGCATTTGTGGACCAGTGGATCATTAAATTTAGAAACCCTTTAGGATGGAAGACTAAAAAGTAAAGTAGCAATTATACATAAAACACTGAACGAAAATCTTCAAATACAAAATCTAATAAAATACTCAGAAAGACACACAGATAAAGGCACATTCCTCGTTCCTTTGACCTCGTTCCATATGCTAGGACAAATTTGTACAAGTGCTTCTTCTTCCCTAAAGCATGGAATGGGTAGCGTGAGCCAGCCATGAAAACCTTTGACTTGTCAGAATTCCAAGTCAGTTGTTAACATGCATGACTAGACTGACCTAGGGATACGCGTAGGATGTAATCATGTTCTTTTTTAAAGTAACGTATGTATTTAATAAGAAAATATATCTGAAATAATCAGATGATTATTAATTCTTTAACTTTGATGGAGTGATACCTAGTTATCAGAAGAATAGAATGTAGTTGAAGTTGTTCCATGGCATCATAGCATTAAAAACAAGCGTGTGTAAAATTGACAGTTTTTTTTTAATGTGTAAGGAATCACACCTTTCTTGCACATTTTCTTTGTATAAAAGTACTCATATAGTGCCCATAGAGACAGTTTTGGTGAAAGCAGTCATTCGGCGTAACAGCCTTTTCCCCAAAAAGAATAAAGTTGACCCTTAATCCTATGTTTTATTGCCATACTTTAAGACAGCCGTTGTCTTATGCTGGTAGCAATGACACGAGACATCACGTTGAAAAAAACATGGCATTACTCTTGACTAACTGTGATGCATTTGGACATTATTTTCCGACTATTGTTAGCTATTGAAGTACTCCTGCCACAAATACTAACATAGAACGGGTATTTTCAGTGTCATCTCGTCTCTGCCTGTGTTCCTTCTGGGCCAAAGGCCACCAACCAGTTTCCTCCAGACATACTGGTTCTGGGCGAGTCTCTCCGACTGTCTCCACCTCTTGCCCATCTGCTTGGCATCTGCTTCCAAATCGCGGCGCCAAGTATTCCTGGGCCGTCCCCTCTTCCTCTTTCCTTGGGGGTTCCAGGTTAGGGCATGCCTTGTTATGTTTTGGGAAGGGTTTGACCTATCCATCTCCAGCGTCTGTGAAGGATATCTACTTCAATGGGCTGTTGCTTTGTTCTTTGCCACAGTTCTTCATTCGAGATCTTATTTTCAATGCGAGAAGTGACAACGAGTGATCGCTGGACTAGGCTAAGCAGAAACATTAGAAATGCTGACATTTCTCAAATACAACATGCAGCTCTGGTTGTCAAACTGAAAGCCGTCTACTTAAGCAACCATTGTCAGTGTTCAATGACAGATCATTAGTAATAACATATTGCTTCGAATGTTTGTATAGGCCTACTTTGACTGCAGCAATTTGTAATTTGAATGTTTAGGACCGAAATTTATAAGGTAGATTCGATTCCCATCTCTAATTGTAGCATGGTAACCATGCAACATACTATATCGCACCAAAAGGATCGTAAGCCAATGTGGTCTGATTCCACTGCACATATTTTTTTAAGTGGCCAGATATTTTCTGAAAACTTTGACCAAACGTAAGGGGGAAAAAAAAAAGCTACATTTTGCTAAGGCGCAGGAGAGATCCATCTTATTCGTCTGGGTTGGTCCTTTGTGTGTGTTCCATCTTTCTAACGCTAACAACATGGCCACCGCGGCAACAAAACGACGTCTGCTGGTAGGGTGAGTACACGAGATTTAACATTTTACTCCCCAGCCACTTGACATTCAAGTGACCCTGAGTTTATTTATTTCCACGGGCCCAATCACCTCTGTTGAATAGGTTCACCCGGTGCGTGTGCGTGTGTGTGTGTGTGTGGTGTCTATTTATGTACATGTAGATTACATGAAGGCACACACACACACTCGATCTGGCCACAGTCGGCTATGAAGCGACGAGACGAGACAATATTAAATAAATACAAACAAACAGAGAAGGGAGTCACAGAGGGCGGGGATCTATGTCATCCAGGTTTGCCTCGTTGTGACGAGTGTACACACCCACTTCAAACAAATTTTGTTTTGTTTTGAGCGCCCCAGAAAGGAAATAAGTCGCAATTAGTTTTGTGTGGTGTGTCCGTTTGTCCAACCAAACTATAAAAGATATTAAAAATCCAATTCCATGATATTTTGTTACGATACCTCTATTCAACTGGTATCTTCGTGGGTGGAACCTGGACACGGATCTCGAAAACGGCTTTAACGAATCTTTCTTGAAATTTAACTGTTGATGTATATCGCTGACAAAAAAATTACTAGCTCCTTGGCCACACTGGGAAAAGTCTAGTTTGATTGTTATATATGTTTCAAAGTAAAATAAAATAATTTAATTTGGCTAGAGAACGAGAAAATATTGATCTTGAACGGACCATGAACGGACTAGAAGTCTTCGGGTATTTCCGCATGGGAGTAGGCATTATATTAACCAATAGTTTGATAAATGAATGTTCAGGAACATTTTGCGCATCTTCTTCTAAGTGTACCTCTAAAGGCTTGTCATTAGAATATTATAAAATGAAGTATGGGGCTAGGTAGAATCTTTACAAAATTAGTATAATACATGGTAGAGAGATGGGCCATTCACCAACCCCCCTTTGTCCATAGATGATAATTCAATCACATTCAATAGGCCAGGCTCAAAGTGAACCAAATCTCCATAAGAAATCAGGTCATTGAATATTAGGGATGTGAACAATACAATACTAATAATAACATAAACATTGCGTTGGCAACACACTTATACCTCACGACGTCTGCTGTAGTATGGAGGGATTGTGGTTCTTGATATTTTGTTCTTCTGTCCTTCTGATATTTGTGATGAAAATATTGAAACCAGACTTTTTACCTGCAATGCTAAATAAATAGATGACCCGTCGGTGGACCTTTAGAGGCCGCTTCTAAATTTGTGTGAAACAAAAACTCTATTTGTATTTTTTTTAAAGAAAATAGGAATATTTTCTTTAAACTTAAGATTAAAAATAAATTAGGAATGAGTATATGTTCTATTATAAATACACTAAAGGTGTAAAGGTGTGTTCATTGGTTGGTTTAGAATCAAAGCCAAATCTGGGATCTAGTTGTTTCGAAGCGTGCGTTGCCTTTGTGCATTTCCTATTTTTTTTTTAGAAAGGGAGTATTTATTGTTAGCTCTAAGGAGGGAGCATTAGTTTAATGTTAGTCTTGTAGAATAATGCGCATTGTCGTAAGCTGTGTTAAGTAGCCTAATCCTGGCGTCCTGGCCACTCCAAGATGCCAGAGTGTGTAGACATGTTTTTTATTTGAGTTAGATTTTGTTTCAAATATAAGTTAATTTTATTTCTTATCAAGTGATATTCATACCATTGTAATAAAAGTTGTATTAATTTTTATTCACAAAGACGTTACTCAAGTTATTTCAAGTTGTATAAATTTAAATAAAATTACGCCTACAACGGTTTAGTAGCTTCTTTGCTGCCAAATGTAAAAGTTAACGACCGTCAACAACTTGGAGATTTTTTTTTAGGAATTACCAAGTAAATGTTGGTCGTTATGGTGACTCCAAGATGACTTAGAAAGGTCCGAAAGGTTGACTATATATAATTAAGAACTGTTAGGTAGGTTTTGTGATGGAGTTCCAATTTTTTCCAAAAATATCTACAGGTCTTTATAAACAAATACAAATGTACGCACAAGATGTTAAGGTATTTTTAATTATTGTTCTACTCACTAGCTCCAATCTACTTGTTCTACCATTTAGTATGCATACATGTCTCTTAGTTCATCAGTGGTCCCTTTGTATTTAAAAAAAAAATCTAGATTTATATGAAAAACATTATTTCTCATAATATAGCATCGAATAGAACCACTTCAATCTAGACACACCTCAAAACATTTGCTCACAATTTTTTTATAACAATTAATTAACAATTACTAAAAGTTTTTTTTTCTCCTTAACTATTTCCTATCCCTTTCGGACCATGTGAATTAAAGGACAGCTTATATAGAGCTTATCTGTTTCGTTGGCCGAAGGTTAACGAGGGTGTCATGTGGCCAGCACACCTAAAAACCAGCTTTACTTTACCCAACCAATATAAGGTATAAATTATATATAGTTGGGGAGGAGGGAGTCTTGAAAATCCCCAAATTGGAATTCAAACTCGAGACTGCTTCTACCAAATGAGCCAGCAACACCTTTAAACATAGTATATAATATTACAAAAGTAAAGTTCCCCTTTCAGACTTTGCGATCTCTAGGTCAGATAATGTAAAGGTCATCAGTTTCAGAAATAGTGTATACTCCTTTCAATTCTTTGAAATGACATCGTTAAACTTAATAGTGCTTATTGCTTTTTGTACTCGACAAAATCAAACAAGCAAAACATTTTTTTTTTGTACTCGACAAAATCAAACAAGCAATTATTATTCTTTTTTTTTTGTTCTTGACAAAATCAAACAAGCAATCATTATTCCAGACTCTGACAATTGTACACGCCACAGAGCGAATTCCAATCACTATTACTATTCGCATGCATTTCAGTCGTTGTATTTGAACCTGATCAGTTAGCACATTAGAATCTGATAAGAAATCTACGCGGACTAATACTTTGGTACAAACTTCCCTCACTGCCACTTTGGCAACAAGTGTATCGATAGACTTACATGGACAAAAAGGGACGTTGCATTATAAAACTTGAGGGAAAGGTACTAACACAGAAGGAGGGACAGAGATTCCCAGTTGAGAAATTAATATTGATAGACAACTAGAGATAGGATGGGGCATATACATATAGCTCAAATACAGTTGAGAAATTAATATAGATAGACAACTAGAGATAGGATGGGGCATATCAATATAGCTCAAATACAGTTGAGTCATCTGAATTCTGGAACATGCAACTTTCATCTGCCCTGCATTCCACTTGCTGCGCCAAACCCTAGCTCTATAATTATGACGTCTTTATGCTGAGCCCCCCTAAACGTACACATTCCCATTCTAACCCTAATCCTAACCTACTCCTAAACCCATATAATCCCCGCAGGTAAACGTAGATGAGATCTTCTGACACCCCGGTAAGTGTTTTGTCAAGCCCACTCACCGGAATTCTTGGATCAGTCTGCTGCTGTATCCGCACCACCTGGAGATCAATGTCATGGTAGATTCAGTCACAATCATCCAAGTCAGCGCCACCAGACTAGAGGCCAGAGAGAGGTGCGAGTCGCATTAACGTTATTGCGCCAAGGTCTTCAAGCTATGAGACATTTTCAAACAGGGAGGTAAATCCATAAATGGCAAGTCATTTGGTGTATCCAGTATACAGAATACGAGAGTATTGATAAGTAGCTTATAAGAATAAACAATACAAAAGTTTTAGGCACTTTTCAGGGCGGAAGTATCCAATTTTCGAGCATTACTGTTTGTATATCATAAAGTAATTTTTTAATAAATTTAGTTGGCACCAATTGTATTTCAATATGGTTTCCTTGACACCGTTATTATGTTTATTGATTTCTAGACTCCTCCCACCCTTCCCCTTTTCGTACTCTGACGTTTGGCTCTAGGTTCCATTACATCACCTCCACTTTTCTTCATATCCCGTGCTCTTCTTTTTATACTAAAATGTTTATTGCTTACTAACAAAATCATCGCTCTTGTTAAAAGGCACCAGCATCATAAAGGAGAAATAGTCTTTTTCCTGCTGGTGTCACGCTTAGACCAGTCAATTTCGTGCGTTTAGGTCACGGCTTGACCGATCTATAATGTTAATGTGCTTAGGTCAAGGCCAGACTATGTAACGTGACTATGTTAGGGCAAGTTCGTGTCGTGTGTCTAGTTCACTGCCAGATCATGCCGCGGTGTGTCTAGGCCTCTAGGTCTTAGTTCTTCTCTCCGATGGGTCTTTATTGCAACTTGTGGTGTGTTCGTGACTACGACCGGTCGTTCGGTGTGTCTAGGTCAAGGTCAGTCATGTGTGTGTGTGTGTGTGTGTGTGTGTAGGTCAAGACCTTTCATGTGCATTTTTCTAGATCACGGCCAATCATAAGTGTGTCTAGGTCATGGTTAGTCATGGGAGTTGTCTAGGTCAAGGCCAATTATATGTTGTGTGTAGGTCAAGGACAGTCACATAAAGCCTAGACCCCTTTTGTACACCACTTGAAAGCTGCTGTTCAATAGATGATTTTTATGCGCATACATTTTCATCTAACACATGTCATAAGGTTACCACGACTCGGTTTTGACACCAATGTTAACCTGTTAAATTTAAGAGGAAGGGTCAAGGCTGACTGTCTATCCCACCCACTGCCAGAGTAAACAAACATAGACGAAAAAAAAAACCTTGTAAAAAGCAAAGAAAGTTCTCTATTGACAGCCTGCTAATTGGTTTAAACTGGTTTTAAATGTAAGCGCCGTCTCGACAACAACCAGTGAGTCAATATCCGGAATTGAACTTTGACCTTCACAAGTTGTGATCGTAATAGATTATACCTTACCTATAAACTCACTGAACTTGCCTGTCTTTTTATGTGTGTGTGTGTATGTGTGTGTTTGCTGAAAGTGTATGCTCAAGCTGATTTCATAATTTTAATGCGTTTCTTCAGATGACCACATCAAAACACAAGTATCGTGAGTGATTTGAAAACTCCTCGGTGTTATAGTGTGTATGTGTGTGTTTATGATGTAACCATGTGAACAGGTTGGCGTACGGTTTGGTTGTGTAAGCTGAATACATTAAAGAGAACAAGAGAGAGTCACGTGACAGAAGGACGTGTATTTGTAAATTATAAAGCATTAAGTCCACTCTGTCTGGTATAAACCATTAAGTCCACTCTGTCTGGTATAAAGCATTAAGTCCACTCTTTCTGGTATAAAGCATTAAGTCCACTCTGTCTGGTATAAAGCATTAAGTCCACTCTGTCTGGTATAAAGCATTAAGTCCACTCTGTCTGGTATAAAGCATTAAGTCAACTCTGTCTGGTATAAAGCATTAAGTCAACTCCCCCCTCAACTGGTCTAGATAAGTGTAAACGATTAGCGTATTGAGAAAGCTAAAAGCATGAAATAGCGCTAAACAAAAACAAACTTTATTTCACGCTCTACATAAAGACTATACTACTCTCACCTCAGTTTAGTTGTTACTAGTTGTTTGGGTCTACAACCCAATGACCGAGTATCGACACAAGGTGAACATGAAACCAGAGTACAGACCAATCATTACATCCTTCTACAAGACAGCGGATGGAGCAATGGACTTACCCAACTCTCCACCATGTGACCTCATGGAGAAATAAACTATTTATGACGTCATGCATTTAGGAGCTCTTTGAGAAACTCGAGTAGATTGAGCTGGACTGAAAATTACGATTCTGTATTTCATTTTATGTCTTCGTGTGCGTAGTTCTTGTATTTATTAATGAAAGTAATTTGTTCTGTATTTTTATGTTTCATATCAAGTCATGTTGTGTGGATGAGGATAAGAAATTCTATTTCAAATGGGGATCACCTCATCTTATCTACCCTTGACTTGCGTCGTAGGGGGGGGGGGCAGTGACAGTTCGCGAAATGAAAATGTCAGCAGCTGTTCTTTTAGAATATCGCATCTAATCTTACATTTTACAGACTTTACTTAAAAAAAGGAAAGATATTTATGTCCTACGCATTTCATATCAATCCAGTCATGTAAACTCTGCTAAGTCAAGTCGTTGGTTTTCCTGGCTGATTCAGGCAACCCGTTCCATTCTCTAATAACACTAGGGAAGAAGGAGAACTTGTACGAATTGTTTTGGCGTATGGAACATGAAATATGCATATTTTTTTCCACACCTAATGCAGACAAAGACGTCCGCAAGGGAGGGGGAGCCAGAGCTTATCTGGCGCCCGGTGCAATCTTTCACGAGAACAGCCAGCTTTCCTTTGGACAACCCTTTCGTGGTAGCCACTCTCCTTGTACCTTGAAGGATGACTGTTGAATGTGAGCCGTAAGACTTAATTATTGCTTGTAAATTAAACTGTTCCATTTGAAACATCGGCCAATTCATGCATTGCTCTATCATTCCAATATTACGTTCAACAATGAAATAGAACTCAAAACTAAACGGGGCATCTCAAACTTGTAATTTACCATCCCTTTGTGCTTGTGGGGTCTGCGCTTCAATGTTTCGTCGCGATGGTCACGAGCTCGAAATCCCGCCAGTTGTCGTTCAGAATAGAATATACTAATCATTGCAGGGTCTGATACTGTTCAATGAATTTTTTTCTATGGCCACCATTTTTGTCAATAACAACTCGAGAGTTAGTTCGACTTCAACAAAATTGGATACATGAGACTGTACCGCTGGCATTGCTTCTCACAGTCACCCTCTGGCTTTTTGCAAGATGTTTTGACTCGGATGTAATCATCTTTTTTTATGAAGGAATTTCCAAAACTGAAAGAGAAAAAATTAGGTAAATAACGTTCAAAATTATCTCTGACACACACACACACACGCACACACACACACACACACATACACACACACACGCATACACGCACACACACACACACACACACGCGCACACACACACACACACACACACACACGCATACACTTTTCTCAATGTTCTAGTTCGTTTCCTAATATTTTTTTTTCTTCAAGTCAACAAATCCACGGCTAGACCAAAAAAAAAATGGAAATGATATGAACCTTTTTTTTTTTTCGTTGCATTTATATCTACTACTTTGTATGCTAGAATTGGCTAGAAGGCTTATTATATAAAGATCATTGCGCGTATGGACTTTTTTTTTTTTTAGCTCTTCGAGAAATAAAAAGAATAGAAGCTGAAAACAAGAACAACATCCACATTTTTTTTTAAAGAAACAAAACTTACATTAAAGTGTAGTTGTATCCATTAGTTTGGATCAGTCATGTCAAACAAAATAATAGTAGATCAAGATTAACAATAATAAATCTGCGCGATTTCAAATATTTTTACTATTTTTTTTTATTTGGCGCAATTTCATGCTTTTAGATTACTCAATGCGCTATGATCCTATCACTTGGAGAGGGGCAAGAGAAGGGTATCTGGGTGATCGCTTTCAGATTCATTAATTTGACGAGTACGACTGTAAATCATTATTTAAGTCATTTCTAGACACTCTCTTTATTGACTTAAACAATTTGATAACATTGTACCAGACCGAAGAGAGCATCGGCCGGTGACTAGGGGGAATGCGGGGCAAAGCCATACTTCTTATGTTACAGACAACGTGATCTGTCTACAGGCACAACTCAGGGTGCCACTGATCAAATTAAATGGAGACAGGCACATGTACATATTTGTGTCCTGTAATAGAGTTGGCAATGCTATAAATAGATTTCCAGAGGAACTCTTCTGTTGTCGTAACATGAGTTTTACAAACGACACGACATGAGCCTGTGGGTAAAAGTGAATCTTCTAAATATATCTTTAGGCGGGATGTTTCTACTAATGAAGTAAACAAGCAGAAGTTATAAATAACTTAAGAGGAATGTGTTCATTTGTTGACCACTTACACAATCTTCATCTGGGACCTTGTAGTTTGTAATTTGTTTAAGTGAGATTCATCTTTGAGGCCTCATAAGTTCAGGCAAGGTAGATATCGTCAGCTCGATGAAAGCTGAGGGTGAATTAGTCTGGGGCCGTTTCCTGTGCAAATATGGTTGGTATTCAACCCTTTTGTAAGTTAGAAAAGGAAAATATCATTATTATTATTGACTAGTGCTTTCTTATTGACTTAATCTGGATTGCTTGGATATCTTAAGATTATTTACTAAGATTCTATGTGCGGTTACTTATATACTTGCCATATATTTTGACCAGGGCCAGCCCTAACAATTGCAGTGCCTTAAGCGAAACGGATTGCGCGGGGAACAGTCTGAGTAGGGATAAGCATAACGTCAAAATAAAGAATTTGTATTAGAAAATACATTATAATTTGCAATAAGGTTTTATTAAATGAAAGCTGACAACGCCTTTTTTTTTATATCGCGCGTTGGATTGGCACTCCAAAATGACAATTTTGTCTATTTTTCAGGAGTTTTCATGAGATTTTTATAATTTCAGGAGATTTCCAGGACTTTTAAAAATATATTTGCAATTACAGATTTCAAGGAAGCCCTGGAAAATCAGGAGGCCGAGGAAACTCTGTTATTATCTATAAGTTAATGGTTTAATTTAATAATTTACACCTAGAATTAATGCTGGGTCTATCAAAAGTGCGGGGCCCACTGCAACCGCCTAGGTTGCAGTGGTCTAAGTCCGGCCCTGATTTTGACTAACATCGCTGGTTTGACCTTATAACTTACACAGTAACTAAATGCATTTCTGCAGCATGGACTTACCTTTGGCTTCCTGGTCTAGATACATAGATTCCGCCCTCTCCCTTCTGTTTAAACTTAATGGTTGAAAAAAAAAAACAAACGAGTAAAGTTAATTACCTAATGTGTCTATCTGCCCAAGTAAATAGACTGTAAGGTCTGGCTCGTTACATTCAAAGACCCTTAGACTGTAAGGTCTGGCTCGTTACATTCAAAGACCCTTAGACTGTAAGGTCTGGCTCGTTACATTCAAAGACCCTTAGACTGTAAGGTCTGGCTCGTTACATTCAAAGACCCTTAGACTGTAAGGTCTGGCTCGTTACATTCAAAGACCCTTAGACTGTAAGGTCTGGCTCGTTACATTCAAAGACCCTTAGACTGTAAGGTCTGGCTCGTTACATTCAAAGACCCTTAGACTGTAAGGTCTGGCTCGTTACATTCAAAGACCCTTAGACTGTAAGGTCTGGCTCGTTACATTCAAAGACCCTTAGACTGTAAGGTCTGGCTCGTTACATTCAAAGACCCTTAGACTGTAAGGTCTGGCTCGTTACATTCAAAGACCCTTAGACTGTAAGGTCTGGCTCGTTACATTCAAAGACCCTTAGACTGTAAGGTCTGGCTCGTTACATTCAAAGACCCTTAGACTGTAAGGTCTGGCTCGTTACATTCAAAGACCCTTAGACTGTAAGGTCTGGCTCGTTACATTCAAAGACCCTTAGACTGTAAGGTCTGGCTCGTTACATTCAAAGACCCTTAGACTGTAAGGTCTGGCTCGTTACATTCAAAGACCCTTAGACTGTAAGGTCTGGCTCGTTACATTCAAAGACCCTTAGACTGTAAGGTCTGGCTCGTTACATTCAAAGACCCTTAGACTGTAAGGTCTGGCTCGTTACATTCAAAGACCCTTAGACTGTAAGGTCTGGCTCGTTACATTCAAAGACCCTTAGACTGTAAGGTCTGGCTCGTTACATTCAAAGACCCTTAGACTGTAAGGTCTGGCTCGTTACATTCAAAGACCCTTAGACTGTAAGGTCTGGCTCGTTACATTCAAAGACCCTTAGACTGTAAGGTCTGGCTCGTTACATTCAAAGACCCTTAGACTGTAAGGTCTGGCTCGTTACATTCAAAGACCCTTAGACTGTAAGGTCTGGCTCGTTACATTCAAAGACCCTTAGACTGTAAGGTCTGGCTCGTTACATTCAAAGACCCTTAGACTGTAAGGTCTAGCTCGTTACATTCAAAGACCCTTAGACTGTAAGGTCTGGCTCGTTACATTCAAAGACCCTTAGACTGTAAGGTCTGGCTCGTTACATTCAAAGACCCTTAGACTGTAAGGTCTGGCTCGTTACATTCAAAGACCCTTAGACTGTAAGGTCTGGCTCGTTACATTCAAAGACCCTTAGACTGTAAGGTCTGGCTCGTTACATTCAAAGACCCTTAGGGCAGTTAAAATGTTAAGGCGCAGCCGATGGAATAGGAACATTTTTTTAAAACGTCATTTTCTTGTCTTATTTTCGTGAACACGTTACTGCTAGTCTGCTGCTTAGCCTGGTGGTTTACTGAAGGAAGGCTCAGTCGCATGCGCATTCCCACAAGTTGTTTTTTGTTTACTTATGTTACGATATTTACTAAATGTACTATCATACGTTGTATGTATAGAGGTTGAAAAATAGAAATGATCTAATGTGAGTCACTTAGTATTATTAGTTTGTATAGAGACGCACCATAGTTGACGGA
The DNA here is from genome assembly GCF_947242115.1 of Biomphalaria glabrata. Taxonomy (NCBI): domain Eukaryota; kingdom Metazoa; phylum Mollusca; class Gastropoda; family Planorbidae; genus Biomphalaria; species Biomphalaria glabrata. The sequence continues at coordinate 10,871,401 of NC_074712.1, read as the reverse complement.
CTTTGAACGCGACATTCAGTGACGTCACGACTTAGTTGGGTTAGAGATTATTTATGTAAATATAGTCAGCTGGTGTAAGGACTTCAGAGGAATAACGTGATACTACAGACAGAGACTTGACTGTGGCCCATTTCAATATTAAACGCCATCTGCACTTGTATAACGGTGTCTTTTTCTACATGTGTTGGTCTTGTTACTTGTTAGATAATTACATCAAATACATTCGTACAAGAAACCCAGACATCTCCAGAGTAATCTGTCGAAGACAGCTATCAACACCTACCTAAAGTGCGAACATATGTCACCTGACACCTTGGTACCATTGACGGGACCATCAAAGGAAAAGATTCTGGTCAAAGACAGACAGGAATGGTAAAAGGTTGACAGATCATGTGTGGTGCCCCAATGGTCCAACAGAGTGGCAACTAAGGGAAAGGTGAGGCTGAAGGTGAAATAATACGTTTAAATAAAGAGATTTGAGGAGAACTCCACCAACACCAACACACACACTCCCCTCCCCCCAAAAAAAAAAAAAAATTATGATTGCAGAATAAAAGAAATAATACAACAGATGCTCAAGGTTGGGTCAATTAGACCTGAAGTTCGGAGGAGAGAAACCAAGATCAGACAAGGCTGCAAGACATTGTCCTGTACACGTGAATATTATAGCTACCAACTGTACGTCTGTGTCTAGCTGAAAATCTTGATAGTTGCAGATCTTGATAGTCGCTAACTGTACGGTAAATAGCTTGATGCTAAGCTGCAGATCTTGTTAGTTAGCTACCAACTGTATTTCTGTCTGTAGCTGTAAATCTTGATAAAAAGCTACAAAGTGCACGATCTCATAACTCTGTGTCTAACTACAGCTCTTAATGGTTATCTACCAACTGTACTTAGGTGTCTAGCTACAGCTCTTAATAGTTATCTACCAACTGTACTTAGGTGCCTAGCTGCAGGTCTTGAGAGTTAGCTACCAACTGTACTTAGGTGCCTAGCTGCAGGTCTTGAGAGTTAGCTACCAACTGTACTTAGGTGCCTGGCTGCAGGTCTTGAGAGTTAGCTACCAACTGTACTGAGGTGCCTACCTGCAGGTCTTGAGAGTTATCTACCAACTGTACTTAGGTGCATAGCTGCAGGTCTTGAGAGTTATCTACCAAATATACTTAGGTGCCTAGCTGCAGGTCTTGAGAGTTATCTACCAACTGTACTTAGGTGCCTAGCTGCAGGTCCTAAGAGTTATCTACCACCCGTACTTAGGTGCCTAGATACAGGTCTTTAGAGTTATCTACCAACTGTACTTAGGTGCCTAGCTGCAGGTCTTGAGAGTTATCTACCAACTGTACTTAGGTGCCTAGCTGCAGGTCTTGAGAGTTATCTACCAACTGTACTTAGGTGCCTAGCTGCAGGTCTTGAGAGTTACCTACCAAGTATACTTAGGTGCCTAGCTGCAGGTCTTGAGAATTATCTACCAACTGTTCTTTGGTGCCTAGCTGCAGGTCTTGAGAGTTATCTACCAACTGTACTTAGGTGCCTAGCTGCAGGTCTTGAGAGTTATCTACCAACTGTACTTAGGTGCCTAGCTGCAGGTCCTGAGAGTTATCTACCACCTGTACTTAGGTGCCTAGCTACAGGTCTTGAGAGTTATCTACCAACTGTACTTAGGTGCCTAGCTGCAGGTCTTGAGAGTTATCTACCAACTGTACTTAGTTGCCTAGCTGCAGGTCTTGAGAGTTATCTACCAACTGTACTTAGGTGCCTAGCTGCAGGTCCTGAGAGTTATCTACCAACTGTACTTAGGTGCCTAGCTGCAGGTCTTGAGAGTTATCTACCAACTGTACTTAGGTGCCTAGCTGCAGGTCTTGAGAGTTATCTACCAACTGTACTTAGGTGCCTAGCTGCAGGTCTTGAGAGTTATCTACCAACTGTACTTAGGTGCCTAGCTGCAGGTCTTGAGAGTTATCTACCAACTGTACTTAGGTGCCTAGCTGCAGGTCTTGAGAGTTATCTACCAACTGTACTTAGGTGCCTAGCTGCAGGTCTTGAGAGTTATCTACCAACTGTACCTAGGTGCCTAGCTGCAGGTCTTGAGAGTTATCTACCAACTGTATCTAGGTGCCTAGCTACAAAGCGAGCTACGAACTTTGATGACTATTAGCGACCAAGTAAAGTATATTAGAAATTTGGCTACGCGTGAGTCCCTTTCCAAAATTTTTCGGATACGCAAACCACATACAACTTACGAAAATACAAAACAAAACAAAAACATTGAAAAAGTTTAAATCTATGACTAATTCGATATTGTTTTCATGAAGACTTCCCTGAAGTTTTTTTTTTCTTTTTTTTTTAGGTTAATTTTGTGTTCTTCGTGTAACATATTTATTAGAACATTTTAATTTAGTTCCATAAAATATAACATCTGGCTCGCGATCAGAACTGCCAGATGCATTATGAAAATCACTTTCATTGCACTTGATTTCAACACTGAAAAAGGACAATCTCTTTCCTTTTAAGTTTTATCGCCTTATTAAAATTATGACAGCTACAATAAGGCCCAAGAAAATAGAGACACCTAAAACAATTCCAACAGCGAGAGATGAATACTCCTTGCGATGATAGGTAATCAATTCTCTTCTTAAAGTGCAGTTCTTTTCTTTGACAGCATCACCAACATAACCATCCAAACAATGGTCACAATTAAATCTACTGCTATATCTGAAGAGTGCATCACTAGAGATTGTGAGTTGATTGCGTTTATATTATTTAAAAAAGTAAAGTTAAAAGAGTAATGAAAAAATGCATAAGCATTTTTAAAAAAGTTTATAAACTCAAAGAAATATTACAAGATCCTCCATTTAATAGGTCGTGTGTCCAAGTTTGAATGGAGATGCTGGCACAAGCTGTGAGATGCAGAGTTTGTCCTTCTCAAAATATCTATAAACCTAGTAGCATCATTCTCAAAGTATATATAATTCTAGTGGGATCATTCTGAAAGTATATAGAAACCTAGTGGCATCATTCTCAAAGTATATATAAACCTAGTGGCATCATTCTCAAAGTATATATAAACCTAGTGGCATCATTCTCAAAGTATATATAAACCTAGAGGCATCATTCTCAAAGTATATATAAACCTAGTGGCATCATTCTCAAAGTATATATAAACCTAGTGGCATCATTCTCAAAGTATATATAAACCTAGTGGCATCATTCTCAAAGTATATATAAACCTAGCGGCATCAAAGTATATATAAACCTAGTGGGATCATTCTCAAAGTATATAGAAACCTAGCGGCATCATTCTCAAAGTATATATAAACCTAGTAGCATCATTCTCAAAGTATATATAAACCTAGTAGCATCATTCTTAAAGTATATATAAACCTAGCGGCATCATTCTCAAAGTATATATAAACCTAGTAGCATCATTCTTAAAGTATATATAAACCTAGCGGCATCATTCTCAAATTATATATAAACCTAGTGGCATCATTCTCAAATTATATATAAACCTAGTGGCATCATTCTCAAAGTATATATAAACCTAGCGGCATCATTCTCAAAGTATAAATAAACCTAGTGGCATCATTCTCAAAGTATATAGAAACCTAGCGGCATCATTCTCAAAGTATAAATAAACCTAGTGGCATCATTCTCAAAGTATATATAAACCTAGTAGCATCATTCTTAAAGTATATATAAACCTAGCGGCATCATTCTCAAATTATATATAAACCTAGTGGCATCATTCTCAAAGTATATATAAACCTAGTGGCATCATTCTCAAAGTATATATAAACCTAGAGGCATCATTCTCAAAGTATATCTAGATCAGTGTAACTGATGCTTACTGCAGCATTCATGACCAGACATTGGGCGGTTATTGATGGCTCCATATACTAAACCTTTCTTTCATTAGGAAAAGTGACGCCCAAACTACGGTCCGCGGGTCATATTCGGCCCCTCGATGTATAATGATAGATTGTAGGGAGTGTTGGATGGGTCCAGCGACTAATGGATAGGAAATGCGTATGCCCAACTGATATAATTGTGGTGAACAGCAAGCAGCATAAAAAAATATAAATAAAAACAAAGCTTATCTAAGTGGAAGAACACATTTACAGCAATGTATCCTAATACTGTAAGATTTATTTAACTTTTTTGACATCAAGCAATGAATAATGAAGAATCGTTGAATTCATGGTATGTGGACAGTGACTAATGTGTACGAAGAACAAATAAAATAAAAAAAAAATACTTCCAAAAATCAAAGATCATCTAAGTGAAAGAACTCTACACTTTCAGCCTCGTATCCTAATATTGTAAGAGTTATTTCTCTTTTAATTAATTGCCACTATATTATCAACTAATGGGTTCAATGTTAGATTGCTTCATGTTTAGTTGGTAACACAATGAATGATTGCGCAAAGTTTCAACTAGATCCGAGACTGGGAAGTGAAAGAAATAACGATGTTCCAAAATTGTACCTGACAGACAGAGTTGATCTAAGCCTGGGTTGGCCAACCCATGGGGCATTCGCTAAAAGTGGCGCATTGCACAATTATAATTGGCGATTTAACCCAATCCCACCCCACCCGACAAAAAAATATTTAAAAAAAGCAAGCCTGTTCGCAGAAAAATGATAATAATCGATTTCTAGAATTAAAAAGTTCCACAGGAATTTAATTTACTAGCTATTACGACGCCGAAATAGACCGAAATGTTTTTAAAATTAATCAGACCAAAAACACAGAACACATTGCTTTAATGTAGTTGCCAGCATTAAATTGTTATTGGTGTGGTTATAGCGCTTTGAAATTTTTTATGTTACCTATTTAAGCTTTTAGTCATTAGAAAAAAATGATAATTCATTTATTGGCCTTAAGTCTCTCTAAGGAAAAACATCAAATGGTCAGACATATTTAAGGAAGCAAAGTCATGTCTAGGAAATCATCAAGTAAATAAAGTGAAGTCAAGTGAACTGAGCATTCAATGACTGGTAGAGTTACTGGAACTGTAATCTAGCTTATAAGAATTTTAGATAGTCCTCGTCTGAGATAACATTGCTATATACACCAAGAGGCTCCTCGTCTGAGATAACATTGCTATATACACCAAGAGGCTCCTCTTCTGAGATAACATTTCTAAATACACCAAGAGGCTCCTCGTCTGAGATAACATTGCTATATACACCAAGAGGCTCCTCGTCTGAGATAACATTGCTATATACACCAAGAGGCTCCTCGTCTGAGATAACATTGCTATATACACCAAGAGGCTCCTCTTCTGAGATAACATTTCTAAATACACCAAGAGGCTCCTCGTCTGAGATAACATTGCTATATACACCAAGAGGCTCCTCGTCTGAGATAACATTGCTATATACACCAAGAGGCTCCTCGTCTGAGATAACATTGCTATATACACCAAGAGGCTCCTCTTCTGAGATAACATTGCTATATACACCAAGAGGCTCTGTTTGTGGAACAATTTTGAACTTGCAGCATGTTAGGGATACCAGTTGTGAAATGTTTAAATAAAATTAGGAAAAGCTAAGACAAGAGAAAGTTGTGATTTGTTGGATCCTTTTATTGTGAGGAAGTGCATTTCTCCTTCTTCTTCCTCGTTCTTATTTTTATGTTGGAGCGTTCAGATGACTAGACCAATAAATCAGGGAGCTCTCCATATAGTTTTTTTTTTATTGGGGTGTCTTGTACGAGGCTCATGAGGTGCACTAACTTTCTAGAGGAAAAGGTCTCAGAAGATTTCTGGAAACTGAAAAATATCACACGTGGTTTTCTAGAAGAGAAAGATGTGCTTTCCGAGGAGAACAGATCTTCTGAGGGATGAAAAATGGATGTTTCATTATGCACTTTTAATTCATGATACTTGACATCTGGATAATCTAAATCTATCTGTGTATGGCAAGAAACAACGAAACATTGATTTCTAGCTTTGTAAATGATATCACTGATTAAAGTGAAAACTGTTTATCTTTCATTTAAAAAAAAAGATTTGAGTGATTCCCACATTTTAAAAAAAGTTCCCTTTGTGATCTATGGGGCAGATTTTGTTCTACGGTTAGCGAGGGTGCCAACAACGAACTGTCTTTACTTTTTCCCATCTAATGTCAGGTACCCGTTAGATCTAGGTGGACTAAGAGGCGCCCAAGGATCCCGATATTAAAAATTCCAGTCCTCTCCAGGATTCGAGCCCAGGACCGCGATTCAGAAGCCAAGCTCTTTACCGCTCAGCCACATTTAAAAGAACAAAGTATTAAAGATCAAGTCAGCTCTACGAAATACATTCAAGAGTCTTTTGTAGTTTCTAGGTGAAGAGGAAGACTGAATGTTCTCATTTATAAATAAATTTTCAGTTACTGAACGAAATTTTCTAAAGATTCCTTCTGAATCTGAAAACAAATTTACAGCTGAACTGAAATGGAATTTTGTGAACTTTCCTCAATACCAGAAGCATATGAATGATTAATTTTGGAGGACATTGTCATGTTAACATTTTACAGTACTAAGAAAATGTGAGGTCACGAAATTAATACTTAATACTGCAGATTTGGTGAAAGCTAAGTAAATTAAAAAATATACTTGCTATGTATATATAATAATATATATATTATACATATATTATATATATATATAAACATACACATGCATATATACACTTCTTACTTATTTTGCCTGTATGTGAATTATTTAAAAATTGAAAACTGTAACAGTGTTCATAAATGATGATTAATCTTGAGGTCATACAGAAATAGTAAATTACAAATCTAAAAATGCAAACTAAAAATATTAACAAAGACAGACTTAATAAGTAAAGTTTATTTTGTTGTTCTTTCTTCATAAGTCCCTCTCCTCTACCCTATACATATGTGTATAACAAACCAAATGTGTACGAATGACCAATAATGACCATACTTCAAAGGACTAAAACCTGTATAATTTTAAGTGGCGCATCTGAATGAGAAGTAAAAAAAAAATTGGCCCATGGAGGAAAAAGGTTGCCACCCTTGGTTTTCTAAGCTTTGTAGCAAAGAAACTCCGTTTTCTTGTTTGTTGTTGAACGCTGCTGGAAATGAGGTCAATTTTGTTTTCATTTTGCATCAGCTGCTTCCAAAATCCGTTTGTTGGACTCTCTACATGTAGAATGACATCACAAGCAACTTGTTAGCCCCCGTGTAGGTTTGTGTTGTTTCTCTCTTCGTAAAGTACCAACAGCAGAGAGAGTCAATTGCGTAGAGGAATGGTACATGCACAGCAATCTCAAATGCTAGTATTAAATACGTGGAAAAAAAAAATCATGCCTGCGCGGTTAGTAAAGTGATTAGACTCTTCACTTGCCAGGATTACCCATTATATGTTGTATTAATAAAAAACAAATACTACCGCGCTCTCTCACTCTCTCTTCTCTATCCCTCTCTATCTCTTTCTCTCTTCATCACTCTCTCTCTCTCGCTTTCTCTCTCTCTCTTTCTCTCCCTCTCATTCGCTGCTTTGTCTCATTCGCTGCTTTCCTACAATGTTCTCTCTCTACCCCCCCAACTGAAGTTCTATTTAAATAGTGTAAGTGTTCGCGTCATCAGACGATTCATTTTAATGAAAAACATTTAGAGTCCAGCAAAAGAGAAATTGATTACGTTGATGACCAGATTAATTTACCATTTAGTCAATCCATTATTAGATCAATGCAGTCAGCCAGCTACAATATCTATCGATCTATATCTATATATACATATATATACTAGCATTTAAATTAGCATTACCAGCCCATTAATTTGGTTCCAAGATATAATATTGTTTATTTTGCCCTTTTATAACTCGGGGCGGCCTGTAAATTCGAGTAACACTTCTCTACTCCCCTGACCCTAACTCTCCGCCTTTACAAAGAGTCTTATTCATACTAACTCACTGTATTTCTGCTTTTCAGTTATTTTGAAATATTTGATAGGCTCTAGAATATATTTTGGGGCTGGTCCATTTTCATTTTTTTACATACTGATCCGCCCCCCTTTCCTTTTAAAAACTTTCATTTTATAATCTGTTACATCTTATTGGCATGGCCACATTTATAACGCATTTACGTTTGACCAATGAATCGATTATTGTAACACTTACCCCCCCCCCTCCACCCAACGCCTTTGGAAATAGTCCTACATTACAAACTCTAAATATTCAGGTGACCTTTCCGATATTTATCGAAATATTTTAAAGACTCTCTGATTCTTTTCAGGATGAGTCTTTTTTAAAATTAATTTTGCATTTTTCGCATAATATTTTGGCTGGAAACCCCCACTCTCTTGTAGCATGTATTTTGGCCCGTGATTTAAAGTTTGTTCGGTTAAATAACAACAAACACATGACTCTGGACTGAGAATTTCGTTTATTGCAATCTCAATAAGCATATGGTCTCTCTTTTGTTTGATTAAGTATGAGTCTATCAGGTCTTCTATACAATACATACTTTCGAAAGTTAAACCAAGTCAGTCTGTTACAATATCGACATAGTCAGTGTCTTTAAAGATAAGCCTAGTCAGTCTGATACAAGATCAACCTAATCAGTTTGTTACAAGATCAACCTTATCAGTATGATACAAGATCAACCTAATCAGTCTGATACAAGATCAAACTAATCAGTCTGTTACAAGATCAACCTAATCAGTATGATACAAGATCAACCTAATCAGTATGATACAAGATCAACCTAATCAGTATGATACAAGATCAACCTAATCAGTATGATACAAGATCAACCTAATCAGCCTGTTATAAGATCAAATAGTCTATTACAACTGTGTTTCACTAACTGTGTTCCCTGGAACCTTGTGATTAGTGAGATTTGAATAGGTGTTCTAGGAACTACTGGAATAATTGACGAGTAGGCCACCGCGTGAATTAACCTCTCTCAGTCTGATACAAGATCAACCAAGTCAGCCTGTTACAAGATTAAAATAATCAGCCTGTTACAAGATTAAAATAATCAGTCTGTTACAAGATCAATATAATCAGTCTGTTACAAGATCAATAGAATCAGTCTGTTACAAGATCAATCTAATCAGTCTGTTACAAGATCAATCTAATCAGTCTGTTACAAGATCAATCTAATCAGTCTGTTACAAGATCAATATAATCAGTCTGTTACAAGATCAATCTAATCAGTCTGTTACAAGATCAATCTAATCAGTCTGTTACAAGATCAATATAATCAGTCTGTTACAAGATCAATATAATCAGCCTGTTACAAGATTAAAATAATCAGTCTGTTACAAGATCAATATAATCAGTCTGTTACAAGATCAATATAATCAGTCTGTTACAAGATCAATCTAATCAGTCTGATACAAGATCAAACTAATCAGTCTGTTACAAGATCAACCTAATCAGTATGATACAAGATCAACCTAATCAGTATGATACAAGATCAACCTAATCAGTATGATACAAGATCAACCTAATCAGTATGATACAAGATCAACCTAATCAGCCTGTTATAAGATCAAATAGTCTATTACAACTGTGTTTCACTAACTGTGTTCCCTGGAACCTTGTGATTAGTGAGATTTGAATAGGTGTTCTAGGAACTACTGGAATAATTGACGAGTAGGCCACCGCGTGAATTAACCTCTCTCAGTCTGATACAAGATCAACCAAGTCAGCCTGTTACAAGATTAAAATAATCAGCCTGTTACAAGATTAAAATAATCAGTCTGTTACAAGATCAATATAATCAGTCTGTTACAAGATCAATATAATCAGTCTGTTACAAGATCAATCTAATCAGTCTGTTACAAGATCAATCTAATCAGTCTGTTACAAGATCAATCTAATCAGTCTGTTACAAGATCAATATAATCAGTCTGTTACAAGATCAATCTAATCAGACTGTTACAAGATCAATCTAATCAGTCTGTTACAAGATCAATATAATCAGTCTGTTACAAGATCAATATAATCAGCCTGTTACAAGATTAAAATAATCAGTCTGTTACAAGATCAATATAATCAGTCTGTTACAAGATCAATATAATCAGTCTGTTACAAGATCAATCTAATCAGTCTGTTACAAGATCAATCTAATCAGCCTGTTACAAGATCAATCTAATCAGCCTGTTATAAGATCAAATAGTCTATTACAACTGTGTTTCACTCATGTGTTCCCTGGAACCTTGTGATCAGTGAGATTTGAATAGGTGTTCTAGGAACTACTGGAATAATTGACGAGTAGGCCACAGAGTGAATTAACCTCTCTCAGTCTGATACAAGATCAACCAAGTCAGCCTGTTACAAGATTAAAATAATCAGCCTGTTACAAGATTAAAATAATCAGTCTGTTACAAGATCAATATAATCAGTCTGTTACAAGATCAATATAATCAGTCTGTTACAAGATCAATCTAATCAGTCTGTTACAAGATCAATCTAATCAGTCTGTTACAAGATCAATCTAATCAGTCTGTTACAAGATCAATATAATCAGTCTGTTACAAGATCAATCTAATCAGACTGTTACAAGATCAATCTAATCAGTCTGTTACAAGATCAATATAATCAGTCTGTTACAAGATCAATATAATCAGCCTGTTACAAGATTAAAATAATCAGTCTGTTACAAGATCAATATAATCAGTCTGTTACAAGATCAATATAATCAGTCTGTTACAAGATCAATCTAATCAGTCTGTTACAAGATCAATCTAATCAGCCTGTTACAAGATCAATCTAATCAGCCTGTTATAAGATCAAATAGTCTATTACAACTGTGTTTCACTCATGTGTTCCCTGGAACCTTGTGATCAGTGAGATTTGAATAGGTGTTCTAGGAACTACTGGAATAATTGACGAGTAGGCCACAGAGTGAATTAACCTCTCTCAAAATAAGCAATGTGTTCAGCTAAAACTCAGAATGTGCGAAATGTTCCGTTCAGGAAACACTGTTACAAGATCAACCTAAATAGCATGATACAAGATCTAACTAGTCAGCCGACTATAAGTAAACCTAGTCAGCCGACTACAAGATCAACCTATTCAACTGACTACAAGATCAGGGAACAGTTCAATGTTTATCTCTAATCACACGGAACATGTTTACAGGACATCGGGAGCTCACGTCTGCGCCAGTGTCTAGGTTTCTAGGTTTGTGTGGTCTGCAGTCTGGGTTTATAAGTTTGGACTTTGTTTATGTGGACGCAACATCTGTGTGTGTGCGTGTCTGCGCGAGTGTGTGTCTGTGTGGGTAAGTTTATGTTTGCGTGAGTGTCTATCAGAATGGTGCCTAAAAGTAAGCAATAGATTAGAAAGACTTCAGTAGTTAAACATTTTCTAGTCGCGAACCAAATCTATTACTAATATCGTAAAAAAAGAACATTTGCTTTTTTTTTTTTAAACGAAAACATTTTTACATTTCTTAAAATTTTTAATTGAAAGACATGACGTTGATTTTATAAAAAAAAATCTGGAAAAAAAAGCCAACGGCATAGAACTATTTAAACTGGCACTAGAGACAAGTATTATACGCTTATGGGAATTCTAATGGTAGCCTATAAAGTTTAGAAATTTAGATCTAGATTATATCGGGATTAAAAGAACACTTTTAACTACAAAATGCGTCATTGATTACATCCACGTTCTCTCTCTCTCTCTCCCTCTCTTTCTCTTTCCCTCTCTCTCTCTCTCCCCTCTCTCTCTCTTATTTAACAATAACATTAACATTAACTATCTAGATCTACGCCTTCAAAATGACCCTCGTCGTGTAAAACTAGGTCAGTATAATTGTGGACTCTACTGGTAACAGGGTCAACAGAGAGGAACTCATGGGCTAATAAGGAAATGTAAATTAAACTACTGATTTTTTGGTCAAATGAAAGAATTGCTCCAAAATATTTTTTTTTATTGCCTTGACTGCGTCTTTTTACTCACAAATAAGCTCAGCACTGCAAGGTCTCTGTCTGCGTAGATTCGACCAGATTCGACCAGATTCGACCATCTTTGGCAAGCAGGGGCGGACTGGGTGTCCAAATCGGCCCGGGCAATTCTATACAATCAGGCCCATAAATTGCATATATGATGGGTATCCAATTCTAGGCATACATGTCCTCAAAATCATTTTAAGTTTGAGCATAGATAACTGTACACATGCATGCAGTGAGATCTATATTTTTGATAGCAAGTATAGGCCTTATGTTGCTTTTTAATCGCTAAGTGTGTAGGCCATAAGATGATGAAGCCTACTTGTAGCACTGTCTACGGATGTATGCTATTACATTATTTCTGAAAATGTGTTAGATTACACTGTATAGAGATTTTTTTTAACACGGCGCACAGAAGGGACCCTTTTTATATCAGAATATTATAAAACCTTAAACAAATGAATACATAGTGGCATCTATGTGGCCCTTTCAGTGGCCCTACCGGCCCATTTGGGTACCGGCCCACCGGGCATTTGCTCGAATGCCCACATAGCCAGTCCGCCCCTGTTGGCAAGGCAGTTAACAAAAAAGCAACTTGTGGCATTCTCGACTTGATTCATTCTTCTTGTCCGTGCAGGCGAATATACCTGATGATAAGCTTCAGTGAATTCAGGACAGCGTACGCAATACAAGATGTGACTCTGTGACTGTTGTCCTGCAAGACTTCATTACAAAGAAATAGTCTCGCTCTTCATTGAACGTATTACTTAATAAGTCCATCAGAGAGCCCTGAGCGCCTCATTGAACGTATTACTTAATAAGTCCATCAGAGAGCCCTGAGCGCCTCATTGAACGTATTACTTAATAAGTCCATCAGAGAGCCCTGAGCACCTCATTGAATGTATTACTTAATAAGTCCATCAGAGAGCCCTGAGCACCTCATTGAATGTATTACTTAATAAGTCCATCAGAGAGCCCTGAGCACCTCATTGAATGTATTACTTAATAAGTCCATCAGAGAGCCCTGAGCACCTCATTGAATGTATTACTTAATAAGTCCATCAGAGAGCCCTGAGCACCTCATTGAACGTATTACTTAATAAGTCCATCAGAGAGCCCTGAGCACCTCATTGAACGTATTACTTAATAAGTCCATCAGAGAGCCCTGAGCACCTTATTGAACGTTTTACTTAATAAGTCCATCAGAGAGCCCTGAGCACCTTATTGAATGTATTACTTAATAAGTCCACCAGAGAGCCCTGAGCACCTTATTGAACGTATTACTTAATAAGTCCACCAGAGAGCCCTGAGCACCTCATTGAACGTATTACTTAATAAGTCCACCAGAGAGCCCTGAACACCTCATTGAACGTATTACTTAATAAGTCCACCAGAGAGCCCTGAGCACCTCATTGAACGTATTACTTAATAAGTCCATCAGAGAGCCCTGAGCACCTCATTGAAAGTATTACTTAATAAGTCCATCAGAGAGCCCTGAACACCTGATTGAACGTATTACTTAATAAGTCCATCAGAGAGCCCTGAGCACCTCATTGAACGTATTACTTAATAAGTCCATCAGAGAGCCCTGAGCTCCTGATTGAACGTATTACTTAATAAGTCCATCAGAGAGCCCTGAGCACCTCATTGAACGTATTACTTAATAAGTCCACCAGAGAGCCCTGAGCACCTCATTGAACGTATTACTTAATTAGTCCACCAGAGAGCCCTGAACACCTCATTGAACGTATTACTTAATAAGTCCATCAGAGAGCCCTGAGCACCTTATTGAACGTTTTACTTAATAAGTCCATCAGAGAGCCCTGAGCACCTTATTGAACGTTTTACTTAATAAGTCCATCAGAGAGCCCTGAGCACCTTATTGAATGTATTACTTAATAAGTCCACCAGAGAGCCCTGAGCACCTTATTGAACGTATTACTTAATAAGTCCACCATAGAGCCCTGAGCACCTCATTGAATGTATTACTTAATAAGTCCATCAGAGAGCCCTGAGCACATTATTGAACGTTTTACTTAATAAGTCCATCAGAGAGCCCTGAGCACCTTATTGAACGTTTTACTTAATAAGTCCATCAGAGAGCCCTGAGCACCTTATTGAATGTATTACTTAATAAGTCCACCAGAGAGCCCTGAGCACCTTATTGAACGTATTACTTAATAAGTCCACCAGAGAGCCCTGAGCACCTCATTGAATGTATTACTTAATAAGTCCATCAGAGAGCCCTGAGCACCTCATTGAATGTATTACTTAATAAGTCCATCAGAGAGCCCTGAGCTCCTCATTGAATGTATTACTTAATAAGTCCATCAGAGAGCCCTGAGCACCTCATTGAATGTTTTACTTAATAAGTCCATCAGAGAGCCCTGAGCACCTCATTGAATGTATTACTTAATAAGTCCATCAGAGAGCCCTAAGCACTTCATTGAATGTATTACTTAATAAGTCCATCAGAGAGCCCTGAGCACCTCATTGAATGTATTACTTAATAAGTTTATCAGAGAGCCCTGAGCACCTCATTGAATGTATTACTTAATAAGTCCATCAGAGAGCCCTGAGCACCATGGAATCTACGCAATTAGTCGTGCCGCATTTTCCCCTCAATATTTACGGTTTGCGGGATTGTCAATCAAATGAACCAAACGTTTGGAACCAGTGTTGGATTTAGGCAACATAATCTAAGGTCCCCCAAACACTTGTTTGGGCCCCCCCCCAAAAAAAAATGATAACAGAGGTATGTTTAATCCTTTTAAGAAAGAGTAAAGGAAAAAGTGTCTTATGTTGATAAAAAGGGTCCCCCAGATCACAAAAAGCTTAGGGCGTTATCAAGACTAAATCCATTCCTGTTTAGAACTGACTTCCCATTGATCTCAGACAAACCACAAATGACATTGGAATCAAGAAGAACCTACCAGTTCTAATCCTCGTTTTAAACTGTAATGCTCTGATAGCGCCTTGATCCCACATTATGTTTGTTAACAAAGCAATATAAATACAATTATTAATACTTACTATTATTTTTGTCCACAAAACAAAAGTATTTGTCAGTGGAGTCAGGGGTTACCCAATCTAAGATCATCCGCCAACTCTTCCACAAGCGGGGGGCGCCCAGTGACGTGCCGTTGCGCACATATTGCCCCCAGACCGGACAAAACAGGCGGCTCATTACCAAGGTAATTACGTCTCGCGTCCTTCACCTTGCAATAAAGGACTGCCAGGAGCAGTTCTGGAACCGAAGCATCAAGCTGTGCCCTCATTACGCTCTGTCTTTCGCTCTACGCGATTTTAAAATGAGAGAGAAAAAAATTAAAGTCACGAACATCCAAGAACCAAGTTTCAGAAAAAAGAAAAACATAAAAAGTACATATAAATAACAGGTAACAAAAACAACAAAAAAGGAACAGATTGAGGAGGAGGGGATAAAGAGGGTAGGGGTAAGGTCAAGACTGTGGTAATCAAGGGAGTGTTAGGAGAAAAGTTGAAAAAAGGAAGTCATAAGATGGGAGAGAACCCGAGAGAAGGGAAATGTGACAAGAGTTACGGGTAATGCCCGTATGGAACTAGCAGTGCTTATTAATGATGATATAACTACTGATTAGTCAGTGATTAGTGGTAATCCCAACTCATGACGTTTTTGTTTTTGACTAGCTAATTACCAGAAATAATAAAGTGGCTTTGGCTGTCCTTTCATTATTTTGACTTTGGTCTGATCATAAACCAGACTGTGAAAACCTGACACAAAACAGATTAACATTATCCACACCTCTTCATCAAACTCGGACAACTAACTTCAGACCGGTCATTTTCGGTACTTACTTCTTTCTATTATGTGACTGGTCAGTAGAGCAGCTCTCACCACACGGGACTGGTCAGTAGAGTAGCTCTCACCACATGGGACTGGCCAGTAGAGCAGCTCTCACCACATGGGACTGGCCAGTAGAGCAGTTCTCACCACATGGGGCTGGTCAGTAGAGCAGCTCTCACCACATGGGGCTGGTCAGTAGAGCAGCTCTCACCACATGGGACTGGCCAGTAGAGCAGCTCTCACCACATGGGACTGGCCAGTTAAGCAGCTCTCACCACATGGGACTGGCCAGTGGAGCAGCTCTCACCACATGGGACTGGCCAGTAGAGCAGCTCTCACCACATGGGGCTGGTCAGTAGAGCAGCTCTCACCACATGGGACTGGCCAGTAGAGCAGCTCTCACCACATGGGACTGGCCAGTAGAACAGCTCTCACCACATGGGACTGGCCAGTGGAGCAGCTCTCACCACATGGGACTGGCCAGTGGAGCAGCTCTCACCACATGGGACTGGCCAGTGGAGCAGCTCTCACCACATGGGACTAGAGAAGGCGTGCAGAGTCATTAGTTAATGTGGTATTCAGAGGCAGCGCAGCAGGGAGGGCACATGCCACAATTTCCCAATTTTCATTAGTGCGCGTGTGTTTTGGTTATCCATACTTTTGGCGACCTTCCCTTTTTTTTTTATTAGAGCCTCTCTCCCTTTGAGTCAGCGTGAGTTTTCTTTATTCATCAGCGATGCCTTGAACCTAGTGTTTATTTAGGGCTTTGAGTCACAATTTACAAATAGAAAAACAAAATTTAATGAATTATCGGAAAGACACAAAGTTAAAATCACATTTCTTATTCCATGCGATAGAACAAATACATACAAGTGCTCTTTCTTTTCTAGTCATTAGAGAATGGAATGGATTGATTGAATCAGCCAGGAAAACTAACGATTCGGCAGAGCTTAAGTCATTGATTGACATGCATGACTAGATTGACACTTAAAATGCGTGGACGTCATTTTTTTTTTAAGTAACGTCTGTTATATATAAGATAAGATAAAGATATGCTATCCCAGTGCAACTCAAAGTAATATCTAGACCTAGATCTTGATATACCGGCAATAGGTTATTGATATACAAACACAAATATACCATAACAGCAGAGCATAACTAACAATCTATACATATTACTCCATACATTTTTGAAGACTTAGGAAACTGACAAATGCTTTGAATACACCATTCACTTTTGTAAGTGACAATAACGTCATTCTACTTCTTAACGGGCAGTATAAAAAAAAACAGTTGTTGACTTTATGTAGTCCATCTGTTCCTCCGTCCTTATTTCAGTCACTTTTGGATCTCCCAAACTAATGAAAATCCGATTTCACCGAATTCCATAGCGTGCTAAAACTAAGTTGAACAAAGACTGCTGGTCTTCTAAAAGCGAAAACTTTGTGTGTGTGTGTTTTAATTAAATATGTAGGTTTTTTTTATATTTGAATAGGCCTAAACTATTTGTAAAACTAGAAATAAACGTTTTTAAAAGCAAAAAAACAGCATTAGTGTGATATAAAAGTAGTGAATATTGAATAAATTTATCTATTAAATTGTGTTGTATGCGTTTGTCAAGTTGTGTAATAAAAATATATATTCTAAAACTATACCGAAAAGCGAGCTACTGTTTTAAAACATATACACATTTGTATGTTTACTTTTGTAAATAATATTTCTATTCTTCTGCGGATATGTTCATTTCTTAATCCGTGTTCAAAATCCATCAGAGCTCACGCTCGTCGTATCTTATCTTATAAAATACAGACGTAACGTAAAGGATCTAAAAAGAAGATGATTACGTTTAAATTCTGCCAAGTCATTGATTTTCCTGGCTGGTTCGTCGTATTCCAGCAGTGGACAAGCCTTGCTTTCACAGGTCCAGCATTGGATGTGATCTAAAGGCAATTATGTTTTCGACGATTTATTATTTATTTTTATTTTTGGTTATTTATAGTTATAGTTCACCGTTTGTATTATCCCAAAGGTATGCTCAGCTCTTTATAGTAACAATTACTAACCTAATATTGACCTAGTCGTCTGTCTAAAAACGAAACTCATAATTGTAGTATAACTTTATCCTTGTGTTCATCCTTTGCCGTTCTAAAAGCTTTGCTCACAAATCATCGGACACAAATGTGCCTTCCAAGAGTTTGAATGATAACTCAAACTTCCATTGTTATCTGATAGGAAACGGCCAGGAATGACGCAAATCATCTAAAAGTCCGTATTGCAGGTTATATATAAGTCTTGGGATCATTGTGTTTGAGCGTGTTTTAACATGAGATTATATCAACGCTGAGACACTGTATTAACGTGGTATAGGCTGCGAGAACTGACTGAAAGAAAAGGAAAGAAAATCTGAAAGGAAAGAAAATCTAAAAGGAAAGAAAATCTGAAAGGAAAGAAAATCTAAAAGGAAAGAACATCTGAAAGGAAAGAAAATCTGAAAGGAAAGAAAATCTGGGTGAGAACAGAGCGGTCGGGGGTGGGAGGTGGGTGTTGAACTTCATTTTGTGGAGAAATTAAGATAGTTGCTTTTAGACCTTGAGATTAATGGGGAAGATGATGTGAAGCCAATGTTTTATATGGCTTACAGTTTAATAAGAGTGTCGTGTAACCAGCACAATGACCAACCGCCTTTATGTTGGGTAGCCATTAGAGTTGGGTGAACTCAGGGGCCTCCTTAAAGCCCCGAATATCAATATCCCCGGGTCTATAATGGGTTTCGAACTGGGACGAACTCAAGACCGCGTAGTTCGGAAGCCAAGAGGTTTGCCACTATGAGACCTGGAAAATGCAAGAGTTATATTGTTCTAGTCACCACTAGACGATATGCTGCTTTTAGAGCTCAGCCTGTATATTGAGGTACTACATACATTTGTAAGAAGACTATGCCATCCATATACAAAACACACACACATCACACACACAGGACCAAATGAACACAAACTACCGACCTAAAGTTCGGACTAAACGAATCCGTAGTATAGGAATCCCTAGCAGACAAATCCATAGCAGATAAATCCATAGCAGACAAATCCATAGGAGACGAATCCATAGCAGACGAATCCCTAGCAGACGAATCCCTAGCAGACGTCAATTTTTCAACTAGAATACAATGCTTTCAATCGTTTATCGCGCCACTCAGATGTCAGACGACAAAATAAGTCACGTGGTGCTCACAATCTGCATAAATCATTTTGAAGAGGTCTCCTTTCCAAATGCCCGATCCAAACGGAATCGTGTGAGAGGCTCCCCCATGAGCGACAAAAGACGTCTATCCTGTTACAGATATGGAAAATGGTGATAAAAATAATTTCCGTTAAAGGCAGCTTGGTGTAGAGTTTTGAATGTCTTGCGAATAACCAAAAATCTAGATTATTCAATCTCTCTCTCTCTCTCTCTCTCGTGCTCTCTCTCTCTCTCTCTCTCCTATACTCTCCAGACACTCAACTTTTGAAATAAAGTTAAGCATTGGTTCTCAAACGTTTTTAATCTGCCCCTAGCAATTCATTAGTTCACATGTTTAGAAACTTTGAAACCATCAAAGCGACCGATGACTTGAACGTATACCGTAACGAGGCTAGGTGCGGTATTAAAACATGATAAGGTCATGACATTGGAACCTCAAATAAAAACAAGGACTTGAACAACGATCGTCAGAAAATCAGCCGTGGGATAAACCAGTCGACCACTCGGCTGCCCAGATGTGAACGTTTTCAAAGCTTAAGGAAACGATCTTCAAGTATTTTCAGGTAAATTGACACTCATATATAATGCGAAATATTAAACACATGAATTAAGTTATTGCCTTGGACGGACTGCCACAGAGATAAATAGATATTAAACAATTTCTTGTGACCTAGCTACTTGCGAGAAACGATGCATGCTGTTGTAGGGGTATGCAAAGTGTAAGACCGCACATGGGTTCGAAGCTGACGTGGCCGAGGCTGACTTGGCCTTCAGACCCTGTTGGCTTAAAGTATGGGACCTAAACGGGGTCCTCGTAATTAGTAATAATGGAATATATACGATACGTTTGAGCCAGATGTGAAAATATATTTAGAGAACCAGAGGTCGCCATGTTACGATGACATCGTGTTGATCAGACAATGACTTTCTGATGTTTTACTTCAGTATAGTATCTACCATTGTACTATCGATGACTTCTCAAACAATGTCGTGATGCCGGAGATACTACTTCAAGTAGAAACTCAAAACTGAAATTTTCTTTTAAATAAATACAAAACTTTTCTTCTGGAACTAGGAATCTTTTTAATAATATAATAATAAGTCTCGTCTTCGAATTCGAAGATTAATGAGGAAAGCAGTATTTCCCGTGGCTACGCAGCCCCAGCTGTGACCTACATATTTTGCCACATCCAGGGCAAGCATTATCATTGTCCGCCGGTGGTCGATTAAGATTAACTTCTCGCCGTCTGTGTCTGTCCTCGGCAGCGGATTTTCTTTTGGGCACAACATAAAAGTACAATACAATTTAAATTCTTTTATCTTAGTTGCCGCTCTCCCTCCAACTGAATAGACCCGTCCTTTGAATACTATCTTTTGCCCTTTTTTTTCTTGTAACGTTCAATCTATTTTTAGAGCTTATGTAAAACCCGTCATCGTTTACAAAAACAGCTTGTCAGTACTCGTGAACAACATACAACCATAACCTTGCGCTGCAGAAATACGATATAAAAATAAACTTAATGCAATAGCTTTACGTTACGTGACAGGAATCTTTCATTGCCTATTGCGAAAGGCCCCCAAAGATCCCAAGGATCCCAAAAGCCCGAGTTTGATGAGAGAAACTCTCATTACAGTAACGGTGTACTCGGTTTAGAAGATAAAACTGGAGTTTATAACAAACGACGTGTAGTGAGATAAACAAAATACAGAGAGCTGGTTATGGCCGATGCCCTGGGTTATGGCCGATGCCCTGGGTTATGGCCGATGCCCTGGGTTATGGCCGATGCCCTGGGTTATGGCCGATGTCCTGGGTAGCTCTTTGTACGAAGACTAGGTGACCTAGCCCCATGGTAACATTCTTTCACGAGTTTCGAGGGCCTTGTCACAGCCCATCGTTCTTAAAGAAATATGTTTCTAATATTTCTAATGTATTTCACAGGTGTGGAGGTGTTTCCGTGGAATACAGAACGTACTAAAGAAAAAGCTAAATAAGAAAGTTTGGAAATAAATAGACCTGGCAACGAGTCAAATAAACAACTCGCTTGTTAGATGTTTCACCCGGTATTGACTTGGTTTAAACGTTTTAGTGGTCAACAGACGATATAAACATAAGATTAAATTTAAAACAAGACAAACATAGATATACTTTTTTAAAAATTCGTATGTTAAGTGTAATTGCATCGATTAGTTTGGATCAATCATGTCATTCAATTTGATATAGAGCTAGGGCGCTAGGCTAACAATAATAAATCGGTGCGATTAGAAATATTTGTTCCAATTGTTTTTGTTTAGCGCAATTTTATGCGTTTAGCTTTCCTCATTGCGCTGTGATCTTGTCGCTTGACTTGACCAGTTGGGAAAAGGGGAGGGGGGGGGAAGTCATCAATGCTACCGGGATCGCTTTTTAAAATGCATAAAAAGGCTGTACTACCTGAATTTGAATTCAGGGCATTGACCTCAAAAGGAAAAAAAAAGGGGGGGGGGGTAATTCAACTTACACCACCATATCTGTCAAGTACGATGTCAGGTACTTGAAATAATAATTGTGCCAAATTTTAACTTCCGACATTCATTTATGGTTTTTGAAGGAGAGGCAGGCTTAAGTCGAGGGAGAATGACAATTGGTATCCAATCAGTTTCAGCGAGTCCAATGGAATTGAATCCCTGCAGCTTTATTGTCTCTGTATGCAGGAGTTACTAAGGAAGGAATAGTACGTTCGTGTTACGGTATTGCTTAACAGAGTGTACTAACATATTTTTACTGTCTGGATATAGCCTAGTGTGCGTTTGATTCCTTTCTTAAATGAAAAGAAATAGTTGAAATTTAATGATTAAAAAAGGTTTTTAAGAATTAGATTAACCATATTAAAAATAAAAATGTTTTCCCTTCCAAACAACTTATTTGTAGACGAAACAAACAGTCAAATAATTCAAACTCGACTTTTTTAATGACTGTGTTGCTGTTTTCGTACCTGGACATTTCTTTGAAGTGTATTATTGCCCCAACCTTGTGTGATATGTGTCCAGTCTTTGGACTGCGATACTACATGGCTCGTAGAGTTAGGCCAATGTAACGTATTAAGTTCTCAATGTATTACTTAGATGAAACTTGAACAGATTTCTTTAAAAAAATACAACAGAATACAACTTTCTTGTCTAAATCTATATTTAACTTGAGAGTAGATGTAGAAAGAAACACAAATGAAATGATAATTTATAATTTAAACATAAGACAACTCACTAAAAAAAAAGATTCTGTCTCAAGCCTCTTGCTAGTCTCCCCTTTCTTCTACTTTCGTACCAGTATTGATTAACTAAATTATGCCAGGCCACCACGTGGTTTCATCAGAAACTCTCAGCCTACAGAACCAAACACATCCGCTCCCCTTTTTTTCTCATGGTTACACCATAAACTAACACGCACTCCATAAAAACACTCCATGATAACTGTGTATTTATGAATCATGACACTGCGGTCAATGCATAGCTGAACACTAAAGACACAATGCACTCTACCATCACGATACAGACTTCCCGGAACTCTTGGCCATCCCTTGTGATTACGGGAGGGCTTTCAACCCAAACGCACTGGTGCTCCGACATAAGTGTTAACCAGATTCACCTCTTTTATATATATATATATATATAACTTGGCATTGTGATCTTAGATCATCCTGAAAAACGTGTTCTTCCTATTTCTGTTTTTACTTTAAATTTGTATTACTCATTCTCCTAGTTTCATTACTGGTGTATTTAAAACAGTTCACAATATATCTTCATTACTTTCTATTTATAACCCATTCTACTTAGTTACCTCCTTTCGTTGTCTATTTTTAACCCATTTCCTCCAACATTTACTTTCGTCTGTTAAATGTTTCCGTAACTCACCCATTAATCCCGAACCGTAGCTGCTCCGCCACCCCCCCCCCCGGCTTGTTTCGGTTTAATGAAGGACAGTCCCCTATTTAGGTTAATGCATGGTTCCTGTCGTTATAAAGCTATTAAATCTAGTTTATAATCAAGGTGCATCCCAGAAAGTAAGTCCAGTCCCACCTACTGTGGAGCAGACATTGGTTGAATGTTCAACTTTGTAATTAGACACGTTGTACAAGCATAATGTCTCGCACGTGAATCACTGTACTCATCCTTAACAGACGCTGCCTTAGCTGGTTGTCGAGTGGGGGGGCCCCGCGATAAAGAGGATCTTTTGTCATCGTCAGCCCATCTTTCTAATTAATACTCGTGGCCCTGAAATGACACTCGCCCAGGGCCGCGCGCACTGCTAAGGCCCCCTCTGTCATTAATCTTAACATATAATATATAATATTATAGGTGATTTACAATTTTTTTCCAATATGACAAACCGGGATTGGGGGGGGGGGGGATTGACTACATTTTGTATTCACTATAAAATGCGATCCTGTGTTTTAGAGATTGTTCTATTTCCTTCTGAAAATCGTCCCTTCTAAATGAATTAAAGTATATTCTTTCTGTTATTGCGATCAAGCTCATCTGTTTCTATCGTAGACAGTTAACGAGGGTGCCATGTGGCCAGCACAACGATCACAGCCAAATGTGATGCACCAATAAGATTTCGGTAGATTCAGGGGTAAATCCGGAAATTCAAAAGCTCAGTCTTCAGAATTTTAAAAAGCTACTCTAAATCGAGATAGAAACTAGAGACCCTTAAGTTCGGATGCGTTGCGCTTTCCTACTCAGCCACCACATTATTAAGTTTCATAAACTTACAATTATGATGACACTCTTATAATATTGACACTCTTATAATAATGACACTCTTATAATATCAAGCAGAAAGTAAGGCGAACATATGTATGTATATATGTATGTATGTATGTAGGCTATGTATGTATGTATGTCCGGAATAAAAATCAAAACCGTTTGACCAATCTTGATAAAACTTGGCATAAATGTTCCGTAGATCATGTCGGAGACCGTAGTGTATGTTTAATATCCCTCTACCAACTGGAGTGCCCTAAAAATAGACAAAAAATACCTAATTGAATCTCTATGAAAAAACGAAACGTTTCAACAAATCGGGTAAACCCGTTTTGACAGTATTTTATTTTTGCTATGAATATGTCGACTGAACGGGTAAACCCATTTTCACACTACTTTTATTTTCGTGGCAAAATTTTGAAAATGTGAAAGGAACATTCTCCAAAATTCATTCCACTAGATCAGCAATACCCAAACTAAGGCCCGCAGGCCACGGGTTCTATCCGGCAAGTTTATATAGTAATAATTATAATAACTAGGCTACGATTTAATCCATTAGCACCTGGCCTTGATACATGATCTAATTGGTAAAACAAAATCGCCCATCCCTTGCTACCAGTCAATCAAATACCTACTCTACTGGGACAGACCTATTTCAATAGACAAGACGGTGGGTTTTAATTGATCAGATTTACTTTTTTTAAACAATTTTAATTTTAATGAACAGAATTTGGAACCAGAGCCTGGATGAACAGAACGTTTGAGAAACGTTGTCTTACAGTTTCTATGTCTCCTACTACTTCTTTTACTTAGTCATGAAAAAAAAAAGACTGCACCAAACATGTTTGATTCATTATAACCTCATTTCATGAAGATCGCACATAAAACATAAAGACAATTTATGGCCTCTCCCTTCTTCATCCTCCGCTATCTCCGCCTCTGATCACAGCAGACGTTACAAAACAATAATCAAAAAAATGTTGACCCCCCCCCCCCCATACGAGTCCCAACCTTGTCGACCTTGACTTTTGAGTACTAGACTAGTGTTTAAAGCGAGACAGATGACTTAAATTGGGTCACATTTTATTGTTAAAGAGTAAAGGCGCTTCCATAGAAACTAAAGACAAGAACTAATAACATGAAAAACATAGTTGTTAAGAAATTAATTCCTCCATTTATGACTTACAATAGTATATTTAATTTCATATTATATTTATTTCTTAGAATTCTTCATTATTGCAAGGAGTCTTTTCCAGCGAGCTTTGGACAATCAATGTCCTCTCTTACAGTCCAGTTCATTTCTACATAAATCGGTGCGCAAATTGTCATTGAATGTCTATGTATTCATTTAACTCATTACTAAATACAGAGAAACATTTGAGTCGAGTGCGGGAAAACCCGATGTAGGTGTTCCAAACAGCCAAATTTAATTTTAAGATGATTATATTCATACAAAATGAAAACGGTCAAATGCTTCCACAGTGTGTCCAATTAGAAAGTAATTATGTATTTATTCCCTAAAGATTTACTGAAACTATCAAATTTTGAGAGAGATCCTAATTCCGCCCAGTGTTCAACTTTTTGAGCCCATAAAGGAATTGCAAGCTAATAGGAGGAATTGTAAGTACTTATGAGAAACTAAGTTGAAAAGATACTTTATATACGGTATACGGTAATGAGAAAAAAATGAGCTTCTCTAAAATCCAGTTCATGGGCTCCACTTCCTAAAACCTGGTACCACATAGAGAACATACAGAGAAGTAATAGATAAGGAGGAAGAACATGATAGAGAAACAAGAATGGAAAACAAAATAAGCAAAATGGAAAACAAAATAAGCAAAATGGAAAACAAAATAAGCAAAATGGAAAACAAAATAAGCAAAATGGAAAACAAAATACTTAAAAGGAAAAAAGCAATGGAAAAAGAGCTCCATATTTAAGGCGATATGTCTTAATAGTATAAGATTTATCTCCTTTTTATATCAAACATAATTATTTAATTAATTAATTTCATTAACTATTTGCTTAATTATTAAAAATTGATCCATGTTTTGGTAGGAACAATGAATAATAATGCAAAGTTTCAACTTGATCCGAGAAATAACGTGTTCTAAATTTGTACAAGACAGACAGACAGATTGAGTTGATATTAGAATTGCATAAAAAAAATCAATACACAAGACAAGAGAGGAATAGAACAGCAATACGCAGCATTAAGAGGGCTGGGAACACCACTCTTCAGGAGATCCTAATAAAGATAAGGCTTGGGGAACTAATTCCATTAATTGTGTAGTTTTAGAAAGTCAAGAGTTTCCAAAATGATTTCTCTTTGTTTCATACACTGTCTATATTCGTACATTAAAGAGAAATTGTTGTCAAGTACAATTGTATTGCTAACGATTACAGCCCTTACCATTCCGAACGAGCCATTATGGCCATATTGACACACACTGCGAGATACCAAGTATTAATTCCTCGATAAAGGTGGCCCTTATCCATTTTCGTTGTTACACGATGACCATTTTGTTGCCCCCTTCTGCCTGTTTAGTTGTCTTCACCCTCTCTCCCCCGCACACCGATGTTCTGATAACAGAAATCGATTATACAAACAAGAAAACTTCGTCGGGAAAAGTGGGTCCAAGGAATTCGATGTAACATCAGGTCTTTTTTTTTTTTCATTGGTCAGGACAGACTAACATTGATGGCTGTAACGTTGTTAGTCCCTTGGACTTTGGCCATATAGACTGAAGGTTAATGTCGAAAGACGTCAGCAGTGGTGGCTACTTTGACAAAAGCGTTTGGGGTGCAAAAGCGCCCCCTCAAAAGTGCCGACGTAGAAACGGGTAACAAGAAACTAAAAAAAAACAACATATACAACAGCTGGAGGATTTGGACTTTGGACACTCGGACGTCAATATCACGTGACCAATAGCCTGTCCAGCCATTGTAGAGCCAGACGAGATTTGTTGACATGCCCCTTTTATTCCTCTTTTCTTCTAGTGTTCTTGGGGCCGTCTCTTATTGTGGGGGCCATCCATTCGTCCATTCCTGGTCTCGTATCGTTTCCCTGTACTCTGTTTCTACATTTTAACAAGGACTGTGCCTTGGAGAGAATATGTTTCAACATGTTATACCAAGCTAACCGTGGGGGAATCGCCATTTATGCAACGGTCTCTTGAGAAACGCGCATGGATTTGTGATAGGTTTATGGGGACTTTTAGAAATCCGCGCAGTGCAATGGGTGGACTCTCGTCTACCCGTGGTCACCCTCACGGGAGTTTTGTGTTGCTACCCATTTAGCCTAACCACTTCCTCCAATGGCCGTTTCCACACGAGCGCCACGATGAGGCAGAGTAGCATGGTCGCGCATCCTGACCAAAGTTTGGGGTTGGAACAAACGTCCTGAGTTTTGGTCAACATCTCTATATATAATTATATTCATGGCTCAAGAGTTTGGACAAGAAGTAAAGAAAAGATCACTCTTTTATTTCTGCAAGTTGGACTAGAGGGAGGCGGGAACAAGTACTATTCACCCGTCACAAAATAGCAGGGCCGGACTTAACCGTAGTGATCAAGAAGTCTTGGAAAGATCACTCTTTTTTTATTTCTACCTCACGCAGTTTTAGCGGCGAAAAAAAAGGGAAGGGGGGGGGGGAAGGAGAACAAGAAATCTACTCTGTATTCACCCGTCAGTAAATAGCAGGGCCAGACTCATCCATTGCGAAACGGATTTACTACACGAGCCTTGCGTATAGCGAAGTCATACAGTATATCATACAAATTCTGTTTCCTACATAGATCACACTCAATAGCAAGAATTACCAAATGTTTCAATCTATCTACGAGAATTGTTAACTTCAAGTAATTCTTCATTAGTTTGCTTGTTTCACCAGATTCCACAATTACGCGATAATGCCGTTTTTTTTCTTATTGCCCGTAGGATTGGCGTTTTCCATTTTGAATGAAACCCCAATTGACAATTTTTGTCTATATATTTCAGGAGATTTGTATGAGTTTTCAAAAGATTTATATAATTTCCGGATATTTCCAGGACTTTTTCGTATATTTTGCAATTTCATAAGATTTCCAGGAGTTCCTGGTAAATCAGGAGGCCGCGGGAAATCTGTTATAAGTTATAAAATGGTTTAATTTAATAATTTGTACACCTAAAATTAGCGCGTGCCCTATGAAAGTTCGGGGCACACTGCGGACGCATAGGTTGCAGTGGCCTAAGGCAGGTCCTGCAAAATAGCGGCGTATGCTACGCCGCCGGTCGACTAGTCTAGTATTGCTATAAACGACGTATGTCAGGGATGTCCAGGATGTTTCGGACAAGGGGAGATGTACATTGCCAACTTTACTTCCTCAAAAACAACTTGAGTACATTGGAACCGAGCCTTCAAAATGGAAATCGTCCAGAACCCCTTTCAGACCTTGCTAATTGCGATCTATAGGCCAGATGATGTAAAGGTCATCTGTTTTTGCAGCCCACGGTTAACTAGGGTCTAATGTGGCCAGCACAACGACCAACAGCCTTTATTATGTAATATGAGCTAAATTGTTGACAAGCCGGATAGCACTTCGTCTCGAGTCATATTGGGACCTCGGGCCGTAGGCTGGGCATAAATAACAAAGGCCAACAAACTAGACCTGGAGTATTTCATAACCTTGTCTTAACGTTTGTAATTCTCGCTACAGACATCTTGACTGTCTTAGTGTTTCTGTCTTTGATCTTGACTGTCTTAGTGTTTCTGTCTTTGATCTTGACTGTCTTAGTGTTTCTGTCTTTGATCTTGACTGTCTTAGTGTTTCTGTCTTTGATCTTGACTGTCTTAGTGTTTCTGTCTTTGATCTTGACTGTCTTAGTGTTTCTGTCTTTGATCTTGACTGTCTTAGTGTTTCTGTCTTTGATCTTGACTGTCTTAGTGTTTCTGTCTTTGATCTTGACTGTCTAAGTGTTTCTGTCTTTGATCTTTACTGTCTTAGTGTTTCTGTCTTTGATCTTTACTGTCTTAGTGTTTCTGTCTTTGATCTCTACTGTCTTAGTGTTTCTGCCTTTGTTCTTTACTGTCTAAGTGTTTCTGTCTTTGATCTTTACTGTCTAAGTGTTTCTGTCTTTGATCTTTACTGTCTTAGTGTTTCTGTCTTTGATCTCTACTGTCTTAGTGTTTCTGTCTTTGATCTTTACTGTCTTAGTGTTTCTGTCTTTGATCTATAGTGTCTTAGTGTTTCTGTCTTTGATCTTTACTGTCTTAGTGTTTCTGTCTTTGATCTCTACTTTCTTAGTGTTTCTGTCTTTGATCTTGACTGTCTTAGTGTTTCTGTCTTTGATGTTTACTGTCTTAGTGTTTCTGTCTTTGATCTCTACTGTCTTAGTGTTTCTGTCTTTGATCTTGACTGTCTTAGTGTTTCTGTCTTTGATCTTGACTGTCTTAGTGTTTCTGTCTTTGTTGTTATTTACTTTATTCTATTCATGCTTCCAGGCTCATTCTAGACTTCTGACGTGGCTATAAATACATAGAGAGTTCTAGTCCCGTAGTGCATGCAAAGCGGAAATGGATGATGCGCCGAGACTGTCAGGGGACATTATCAGCAAGTTCTTACATAATCTGCGGAAGTACAACACGAACCAGTGGGGATGGAAGTTGACGTTTTCTCCCGAACACTGCACCCCAGCGCCCCCGACTCCTCACGCAATAACTATTTATAAGCCAGGTGACTGTATTCGTGCCTGTTAGATTTAGTAGCGGAAATGACGTGTTAGACGTGAATGATCTAAATTTAGATTTTTTTGATAACGATCGCTGTTGCAATGAGGCAGTGGGGTGCCGTGGGTGTTAGCACCATCACTAGTCTCTAATTGTTGTAAAGATCTTAATGTGGCACGAACGCCTTAGCTTGGTAACCCTTTGTCTGCGCTGAAAGACCTTGTTGGCCAAGAGATTTAGACAGGTCACGAGTTCGAGTCGCGATGAAAACTGGGAATTTGAACTTTTGGTTTAGAAAACTTAAGTTACCTAACATTATTTGTTGAAACTATATGCGGTTGGGCTGGCCACATGACACCCTGAATACCTAACATTATTTGTTGAAACTATATGCGGTTGGGCTGGCCACATGACACCCTGAATACCTAACAGTGGTTAGCGAAACTAAAGGTGGTTGTGCTGGCCACGTGACACCGTGGTTAACATTTAGTCATGTAAAGTAGGAAAAATTATTTAAGCGTATCAAATCAATTTCAATTATATTCACATGTGGTATAATCAAATTGATATCAAGTTACTAACATGATTAGAATATATGTGTATATACGAGCTCGATCTAGAAGAATGGGATTCAGAAAACATGTACGTCTAGAATAATATATACACAGATCTTGAACAACTTAGAGATATAAAACAATTAAATAGAGATATAGAACAAGTACATAGAGATATAGAACAATTAGAACAGTTATATAGAGATATAGAACAATAACATAGAGATATAAAACAATTACATAGTGATATAGAACAATTACATAGAGATATAGAACCAGAACATAGAGATATAGAACAATTACATAGAGATATAGAACAATTACATAGAGATATAGAACCAGAACATAGAGATATAGAACAATTATATAGAGATATAGAACAATTACATAGAGATATAGAACCAGAACATAGAGATATAGAACACTTACATAGAGATATAGAACAATTAAATAGAGATATAGAACAATTACATAGTACAATTATAGCAATTACATAGAGATATTACATAGAAATATAGAACAAGAAGGAACTTTCTAAAAATATATCTATAGAATGATTCTTTATATGTTTGTGTGTGTCGCTATACCAGTTTAAGACTGCTTGTTATTATTTACGAACTACAAAGTTCATAGAGATCGTAGTTAATGTAACTTGACAAGCGAATGGAAGGAACAAAACAGAGAGAAGGAAAGAATAAAGAAAAGGATAACGTGGAAGACGGTAGGCCCCTAATACCAGGAAAGAAGGAGGAGAAATAGATCTAGAAACGGAGAAAAATACATAGAGGGTGTGACAGAGAGAGAGAGAGAAAGAGAGATAGGAAGAGAGAGACAGAAAGAGAGAAGAACAAGAGAGAGAAAGAGGGAGAGATAGGAAGAGAGAGAAAGAGGGAGAGATAGGAAGAGAAAGAGAAAGAGATATAGATAAGAAGAGAGAGAAAGAGGGAGAGATAGGAAGAGAGAGAAAGAGAGAGATAGGAAGAGAGAGAAAGAGAGAGATGGGAAGAGATAAAAGAGAGAGAGAGAGATAGGAAGAGAAAGCAAGAGAGAGATAGGAAGAGAGAGACAGAAAGAGAGAAGAACAAGAGAGAGAAAGAGAGAGATAGGAAGAGAGAGAGAAAGAGAGAGATAGGAAGAGAGAGAGAAAGAGAGAGAGATAGTAAAAGAGAGAAAGAGATAGGAAGAGAGAGAAAGAGAGAGATAAAGGAAGAGAGATAGAAAGAGAGAGAGATAGGAAGAGAGAGAGAGAGATAGGAAGAGAGCGAAAAAGAGAGATAGGAAGAGAGAGAGAAAGAGAGAGATAGGAAGAGAGAGAAAGAGAGAGATAGGAAGAGAGAGAGAAAGAGAGATAGGAAGAGAGAGAAAGAAAGAGAGATAGGAAGAGAGATATTTGAAGAGAGATAAAGAGAGAGAGACAGGAAGAGAGAGAAAGAGGGAGAGATAGGAAGGGAGAGAAAGAGAGAGAGATAAGAAGAGAGAAAAAGAGAGAGAGATAGGAAGAGAGAATTAGAGAGAGATAGGAAGAGAGAGATAGGAAGGGAGAGAAAGAGAGAGAGAGAGAGATAAGAAGAGAGAGAAAGAGAGAGAGAGACTATGGGAAAAAAAAGTGATGCGAAGAGAACGTGCTAGACAAAAAAAATTCGACAAGAAAAAAAAAAAACAGTTACAGAGAGGTGGCGAGTGAAAATCCCATTAGTAAAAGTTGACTATGTAGTTTGTACAGCGTAAGTTCACGCTAGACACCGCGTCTAATAAAAAAGTAAAATTTGGGCAAAGCTTCACCCCCAAGCTGATAAGCAAAAAGTATTAAGTCAGGAGATCAAAGTACCCTGCGCCCCTTACAGTGTAGTCGACGCCCCCACTCCCCACCCCCCACCCAGCGAGAGAGATAAGGAAGGGCTAATGTTTTTTCGCCCCTCAAATCTCCCAGCTGCCGGCACCCCTAAGCTAAATCCTACCTCCAATAAAAGTCAGATTTAGTTCTTGAGGGGCGATGAGTCGATGGTCCTGGAAAATTTTGGTGTCGGGGAGGGAGGGAGGGAGAAATAAAAATTCTAGGGCGTGAACAGTGGGGGGGGGGCGCTGTGTGGCGTTGAAGCATGGATATATATTTAGCTCACGCGATAAGCTGTTTTGATTCCCAGTTATGAAGCTACTGCTGAATTGCATACATCACAAGTTCAGAAGGAGGCGAAACTCCAAGGACATCCTATACTCTAAGTTACCATAGACAAATTCTGATAAGAAATAGAGGAAAAAAAAAAGACTTACAACAAGATTTTAAAGCAATTACAAGATCTAGAATCAAACAAAAAACTGAAAACTTTTCTTGATGTACTCTTTAAAAAAAAATGCTCAAATCTATGTCACATTGATCAATAAATAATGCATTATGTCAACATTTCTAACTGGATTATGAGCTTTGTAATTGTCGTGAGAGTTTAGACGAGGACTCTTGGTACTCTAGAAGCATGGAACATCCCTGCTAGTTGCCCTGTCAGATCTACTGTTCTCTCTGGGAGAGCTCAAAGCAGATGTAAATTTGTTACATCCATATTTCTGATATTTCGTTTCCCGTCTCGCTCGAGCTAGAGGCCAGGCAAGGAACACCTGGACAACTTCACCCTCATTCTTTCTATGTGCCACAACAGCCTTGCGGGTGTCGGCCATAAAATTGACCCTCAAAATTCTATGAGCGTAGCAAAGAAAGTTTTGGGTTTAAACCCCACTTCAGCGGGGTTGGAAGCCAAAAATACCTCTTCATTAAAAAGCAAAGCAAATTACACTCTAAAAATTCTATGAGCCTAGACAAGCCGGGTTATGAGTTTAACCCCCCCCCCCCTTCCTTCTCCAGAGGGATTTTTAAAAGTCTAAAACCCCTCCAGGTGGTTTTGAGTTTTAAATCCTCCTACAGAAAATTTTGAGGTTGAAAAACTCTCTCTTCAATATTATTCTAAAGCTAACTACAGTCACTAAATTCTATGAGCGTAGCTAAGGGGGTTTTGAATTTGTTTTACAAAATTCCAGAGATTTTTAGTTTTAACCCCCCCAACAGATGATTTTGACGATAAAACTTCCCTTTTCTAATGCAAACTACAGTCACCTAATTCCAAGAGCGTGGTTAAGAGAGGTTACAAATTTCTACCAGTGGCTGGGCTCCATCAATGAAGTGCAGTGAATAGTCATCTGCCGACTGTGGCTCAACAGACAGAGATACTGAGTTGATAGAAGCTTTCTGAAAAATTGAACTCAATAACAGTGGCGTCATCAGGGTTGGTGTCATGCTGTGCGGTCCACGCCACCCGCATTCCCACAGTGACACCACGGCCTAATATCGACTATCGTAAAATTAAGAAGAGTAGAATAATATCTTTGCCTTCTATTTACCCTCGGCTTGTGGTCTGGGAGTTGAATTATTCGCTACAGATATGAATTACTTTGATCATCATTGTCAAGTGGCGAACTTGACTAGTAACTACTGGGAACAAAAGTCCCGTTATCTAGACCAGCGTTTTAATTCCTCTCTCTCGGGTAATCTAAAATAAGAATTAAAGAAAGAAAATGACACACCACTAAAGTGGACTTGAATATAGACGTGATGAGTCTGGCGAACAGGTTAAGACTTTCCCAAGGGACTTAGAGCTGTTTACATCTAACTGTGAGGAATGCAAAGCACTATAAAAACACACACGCAATCATATTAGAAGATCATGCAGCACTTCTTTGAGTACGAAAAGAAAAGATTCTTCTGGGAGTTTATGCCTGAGTTAGGCCGGGGGGGGGGGGTGGGGGGGGAGGAGAATGAAGAACCTCTTGAAAAAACAAAACAAAAAACAAACAAGTACAACAAAAAAAAATTATGAAAGAAAAAATGTCTTATCTAGGGTAAACATTTTAACAGAAAGGAGGTAACATTCCTCATTCAAGTGAGCTCATTCGACCATTTTCAGCTTATACCTACCCTCCTGTTAGGTGTAAGAGTGCAACAAAGGTCTCTTACACTCGAGAATCTTTGGTACGCCTTGTTTTGGGTTGTCCCTTAGTCTTCCTCTGCCAATCCTGGTCCCAGAGTCAGCCAGTGAGAAGACAGCAGACATTTTCCAGAGCTAAAAAAAAAAACTGGGAAAATATTGGAACGTTCCAGAACTTTGAAAATTTCTCTGAAAAATTTCTACTTGGAAAGATTCGATGTAATTTGCTTACAATGTGTGTGATACAGTATGTGCATTGTTTGTTTGCGTTGAATGTTGGTCTGGAAAATGAATAAAGAAATGGGAGCTACTCTCCGGTATGCGAAGTTTCAGAGACGAGATAATGGATAAATCAGCAAAATAAACAACATCTACACAAACTGTCCCCCTCTCTCAGAGTTGGCATCAAGAACTTTGCGGTTCAAAATCAACATTTTCAGGCCTGTTACACGCTACAGTTGCGATCTTTTTTCTTCCAAGTTTGACTTCAATAATAAAACATTCTTGTTTTGTTTTTTTAAATTGAGTTCTATGTACTAAGAAATATGATATAAAATAAAGACTTTGATCTATAGCCGGGTAATTTACTTCCACATTTATTTGACTTTTGTTTTATAATAATCATAATCATAATAATAATAATTTTTATTATTATAATATTTTTCGTAACAAATTGGTGAATTTTAATCTCCATGTTTTACTGACAAAAAAAAACAACAACAAACTATCCCATAATATAAGGAAAACTGAAATGGAAAAGCAAAGCATATATTGGAACTATGACATAGACCTTGATCTATATAATCGAGATTAAGTGATTATGGAAGTTGTCTAAAACAACAATATATATACAGGGCCGCCGCTACCTATTGTGTAATGTGTGCATTGCACGCAGGCGGCCGAACTTAAGGGGTGGGGGCCATATCATTATTCCAAGGTTACCTTTTTTAAAATTTGTAGTTTAAAAAAAAAATTCTTAAATATTTTAATATTTTATATAAATGTAGTGGAGTGGATACCTTTTCAGGAAACACCGGCCACCCCGATATCCACGTGACCCTTCACCCTAAATGGCACCTTGTGTCCGCGCATGACAAGGCAGACCAACGTGGGCACTGTCCATTCGACCGGCATCTCTTGTCACTGTAGTGTCCGTATGTTACTGGACCTACGTCGTCTCCACTCCCTGTTTGTGCCTGGTTCTACACCATGTGTTTATGTATGGCTGCAGGTCTTTAGTGTACAATAAAGTTTGGAATCGTCCTACGAGTTGCCTTCGTCATTTAGAACTTAGTTGTCTTCTGTGCCAAACCCACCACATAAATTATAATTATTCCATTACCTTTGGAAAAAAAAAAGATACTCGTACATAAGAAGTTATTTTTTGGAAACGTTTAAAAACTATAGAGCTGTGCGTGAAGGATTCTCACGGGTTTTTCCATAGGCTCCAACTCATTTCTGGCTTTGAATTTTCGCGGGTGGTTTATATATTTGTTTTAATTGACACTTACAGAAGCAAATCAGTCAACATATTTTTTTCTTCGTAGTATCTACTTACTACATATAAATATTATTTAGTTGAACATCGTGCCCTGTAAGTATATTTACATTGGGTTCTTTTGTGTTCTAGAAGTTTAAAATAGTCTACAGTTTAATTCTGTTCTTTTCGTAGTAAAACTTTGTTAAATAAGTTAAAAATTGAATCTGTTTTAATATTAGATTACTTAACATTTAATCATGTGTGACGGTAATTGTATCTCATTTTAGTGTTTTACTTTTCAAAATTGTACAAGTTTTCCGTATTGGATTTTTATTACTATTATTCGTCTCAGAGTATTGATCATCTATATCTTTACTGCAGCGTTTATCAAACTTTGGGCGTAGATTCCTGTCAAAAAGGGATGTTATGGAGTGTGCATGTGTTTCCTAAGGGATGGGCAAGAAGAGGTTATGTGATAGATTGGTGGTTATGCCAAAGACTGACCAACAACTATAGGGGGTGGGGGCGGCGAAAAAAAATGTTTTATTTTCATTGCAGTTATTAATCCGTGTCGGAATATGAGTAAATTTACATTATTATCAATATTTTAAACATTAAAATATCTTAAGTAAGAGACGTCGTTTCATCTTCTAAAAAGACCTTGTCAAATGTAAACTGTTTTCGCGAGAAGCGTATGCAACAACATGGGTAAACACTTTTTGAGAAAAACATTTTAAAACGTCACCGCTAGTGTGATTCTTCTGGATTTTTTTGTCTCTAGATGGTTTAATTTCTTCCCACTATTGCACTTCATTATAGTGAGAAAAAAGGTCCGCGACAGAGATGTCTTTCTAACACGAAGATCTTAAAAAAGATCACGCCCATTTTAGAGGTCAGTGCGCTATAGGTACCTAGAATGTCCCTCGCATATTTCTATAATGACCTGGCTACCTCTTTATTATTAGACTTAATATGACCCTGGACTTTTTTTTTTATAGGATGGATGACTATCGCGTTCTGAAAGAAAACACATCAGCATTCGCCTTTTTAATATTCTCTCTTCTTACTACGAGAAAAAAGGCGTTATGGACGCTTGGAGATATAATTTCTGAAGCTGAAATCGCCGGGATACTCTCAGTACCTGGATCCGCCCCTAAATCAGAGCCCTTGCCGACTTGAACGCATCTTCAATTCTACCTCCAGGAAAAACTTTTTCCAGCAGTTAAAAACTATGTAGGCCAAGGTAACACTATTTCCAAAAAAACAAAAAAAAAAAAACGCATTTGTTTTAGTGAAATGTCAATGTGTAAATTCTGATTCTAAACATAGCATTAAATTAATATAAATGAAAAGCAAATCCTAAAAATGTATTTAATTACGACTAAGTTTCTTTTCTTTTTCATTCCATTATAATATAAGTTTAAAACTTTTTTAGATTAACTGTCACTTTAGCTCTCGTGTTTGTGTTTGTAATGTTGTTACAGCGCCTTGAGCCTACATTTTGCTTTATAAATAAAATTATTATTATTATTTAAGAAAAATGCCCACGGGCCTAACTGTGGGAGCCTAGATCGCTCTCCTAGGTCCACAGCTCTCCTAGGTCCTCAGCTCTCCTAGGTCCTCAGCTCTCCTAGGTCCTCAGCTCTCCTAGGTCCACAGCTCTCCTAGGTCCACAGCTCTCCTAGGTCCACAGCTCTCCTAGGTCCACAGCTCTCCTAGGTCCTCAGCTCTCCTAGGTCCACAGCTCTCCTAGGTCCTCAGCTCTCCTAGGTCCACAGCTCTCCTAGGTCCTCAGCTCTCCTAGGTCCTCAGCTCTCCTAGGTCCACAGCTCTCCTAGGTCCTCAGCTCTCCTAGGTCCTCAGCTCTCCTAGGTCCTCAGCTCTCCTAGGTCCTCAGCTCTCCTAGGTCCACAGCTCTCCTAGGTCCTCAGCTCTCCTAGGTCCTCAGCTCTCCTAGGTCCTCAGCTCTCCTAGGTCCACAGCTCTCCTAGGTCCTCAGCTCTCCTAGGTCCTCAGCTCTCCTAGGTCCACAGCTCTCCTAGGTCCTCAGCTCTCCTAGGTCCACAGCTCTCCTAGGTCCACAGCTCTCCTAGGTCCACAGCTCTCCTAGGTCCTCAGCTCTCCTAGGTCCTCAGCTCTCCTAGGTCCACAGCTCTCCTAGGTCCACAGCTCTCCTAGGTCCTCAGCTCTCCTAGGTCCACAGCTCTCCTAGGTCCACAGCTCTCCTAGGTCCTCAGCTCTCCTAGGTCCACAGCTCTCCTAGGTCCTCAGCTCTCCTAGGTCCACAGCTCTCCTAGGTCCTCAGCTCTCCTAGGTCCTCAGCTCTCCTAGGTCCTCAGCTCTCCTAGGTCCACAGCTCTCCTAGGTCCACAGCTCTCCTAGGTCCTCAGCTCTCCTAGGTCCACAGCTCTCCTAGGTCCTCAGCTCTCCTAGGTCCTCAGCTCTCCTAGGTCCACAGCTCTCCTAGGTCCACAGCTCTCCTAGGTCCTCGGCTTCTTAAGGGGGCTCGAACGTAAATTTAATCATTCAAAGGGTCGCCACACGGAAATGTTTGAGAAACAGTGCCTTTTTGTGTTTTATTTCAAGTCATTGTATAAGGGACTTTTACTTAGTTGCTTCATTTTGTACTGAGTTGCTTCATTTTTGTCCTATTGGTATGTTGGATAAAGTTGTAGGCACCTACGAATCCGCCTATGTCAGATGATTGTGGAGACAATGCTCATCTTTTCATTCAAAATACAATCCTGATAATCGTTTTCAAAGTTTACGGATCGTTGAACAAAAAACTTTGTTGCATTGTAGAAGTAAAACAAAAGTAAAAATGAAAAAGGAAACATCTAAGAGAGCATGAGGAAAACGACAACGGTGCGACTGTGAAAGGAATAAAGGAATGGTCTACATAATTATATTTAAATCAAAGGACGCTTTTGGTACTGTGTCCAGATCAGTCTTAACTAATTTCTTTTCTAGAAAAAAAAAGTGTGGTGGGGGGGCGGTATTTTTTATTTCACACGCAGGCGGCCACAACCCTCGCGGCGGCCCTGTATATATATATATATATATATATATATATATGAGAGGCATAGATGATAATTGATCATTTCTTAACTAGATGCGTTAATCAGGGCTCTATGAGGAACATAGGTAATGATCAGATCACAACTAGAAGTGTTAAAAATATGGAGTGCAGAACTCTTTAAGGACATGTGACGCATTCATTTCACTACAGTACAAAGACATGTTGTTAGTGTTAGATCATAGATCATGAGACAGATAATTCCACCAATCTCATTTTCTCTTTGTCGATTTTCTTACAAATAGTGCCGCTGGAGATTTGAGCTAATGTTTCGTCCCAATCTGATAACGAACAGAGAATGGAATCATCAAAACCACATAGTCAAAATCCC
Organism: Biomphalaria glabrata; assembly: GCF_947242115.1. NCBI lineage: Eukaryota > Metazoa > Mollusca > Gastropoda > Planorbidae > Biomphalaria > Biomphalaria glabrata. The sequence continues at coordinate 10,832,561 of NC_074712.1, read as the reverse complement.
TGAGTTCTAGGTTTGGAGTCGAATGATTTTTGAATAAATGTTTTCTACTAAAACAAATACCATTGCTAAAAATTAGTTTTGTTTGTTTGACATGTTTTAGATGTTCCTTAAAGATAATTACATTCTAATCCAAACCAAGCAAAGCGATTGGCTTCCGAACCGAGAATGGCCGGGTTCGAATCTCGGTGAATACAGGGATTTTTAAATTCGAGATTTTTTTAAGGATACCGGTGAGTCCACCCATAATCATGTGTGTAAATTCTTGTAGTTCAACTTTAGTTGGGAAAGCTAAGGCGGTAGTTCATGGCACCTTTGCCGTCGGCTATAGAAACAGCGATGACCTTCACATCATTTGCCCTATAGATTGTAAGATCTGAAAGAGGAACTTTTCCTTTTTGTGAAAATGTCTAATGTTAGATTAAATAAAACCAGTTAACAGCTTTGAATTTTCTCCCTTTCAATTATCTAATTTCTCTTTACCATAATTTATGTCTCTGCACTGTCTCAACAGTCTGATAATGTCACATTAAGTCTTAGTAAAGAGCTATTTAGACAGTTACTGTATTCTGTCTTGGTGCAGAGGCGGCGTGAACTGAACGCGAGATCCTGGGCTAGTGGGGCCCAACCACCAACTCTAATCCAAAATATTATGTTAATAGCTTTCTTTCATAGTAGTTGGTATATGTATATATATATATATATATATATATATATATATATATATATATATATAAATCTAGAGCATGTTGATCAATATGGACTAAGTAGACAAAGTTTAGCACACTGTATTACAATCCCTCACACTAGATCTATATTTGAGTTAATAGCTTATTAAGACAGTATTTAGAATGCGTGGCAGAGGCTCTGTATGATTAGCTCAAGCCGGGTATAGAACACATACCTATCTAACAACGACGCTACTTATATAGCCAGAGCTATTTTGTGCCATTGTATCATTATTTCTGGATACTTTCATTGTATAGACATCTAGAACTAGATCTAGCCTGATTTAGAACTCTAAGATCTAGGTCTCGAATATGGATGTAGGCCTAATCTATTTTAAATTTAGGTACAAATATAAGCAGAGCTTAAATAATCAAATCTATCGATAAACTGAAAGTAGGCCCGCCTTTAAATTTGTTAAACAACCCAGTTATCGGTTTTTACAAAAGCCATGTTTTTTTATGCTCAAATTTATAGCCAAATTTAAATGTATTTCATTTTAAATTTGAAAAGTTATAACGGTTAAACTAGAGTTATCCACGTGTGGCCAACGTGTATAGTAACTCTTTTCTCAGCGATAAGCATCAACTGTTAAATTTCTAGGAAAATGTTAAAGCCATTTTGAGATCCGTGTCCAGGTTCGACTCTCAGCCCACCATCTAGTTTCAGTGAAGTTCTGACTTCAATAGAGGTATTGTAAAAAGGCATAATTAATATTTCCATTTCCTAGCTGCAAGCTAGCTACGTGAATATGTGTAGGCCTATTTCAAAGGTATTTGAACCCATAGTTATCACAGTAAAGTATTTAAAAATGGGTTTGACAAGCAGTTTAAACATTCATTCACAGCAAATAGTTTTGATATTATCGACGCAAAATATTTTTCAGAAAATTTTAAACAAAGAAGGAATGAGGTATAAAAAGAAATTTATCTTTTAAATTTATATCAATATTAAACTAAGCTCATACCTTTTATACTTATTCATCATTTGCATACTTAGTCTTTTAAGTAAAATTAATATTATCCTTTAATTAATATGTAAAGATTTAAGATAGATCTAAAATGCTACTCTAAATTAAATACACTACTCCCTTTCTAATAAACACATTGTCAGCAAGAACACAAATAAATTCAGGATAAAAAAAAAAAAAGCAACAAGAACTTTTTTAAAAAATTTATTTCAATCATTTAATTAGTGTAATGACAAATAAACTGACACATGCCATTCCTGTGGACGACATGATATCAAAACTTGACATAGTCTACTGTCAATAGGATCAATCCTACCAGCCAAAAAAAAAAAGAAAAACAAACAAAACAAACAGTTGATTGAGATTGCTATAGATGTAACTAAAAAAACAACTGATGAGTGAGAGACTAGTTACTCTCTGCTAATAGCCAGGATGACTTACTTATAAACCTTCACAAATATCAAATGATGCCCAATTGGTTTTCAAATTTTGAATAAGTTTATAAAAAAAATAATTAAATAACAAAATAAATACTAAAAAGACAAAGAAATCAATAACAAATATAAATCTGTGTAACGGCTCAGATCCTAGATGAGGAATCCTTCACTGGAACCCTCTTAGTTGCACATCTTATAAACTAAAAACATATACTAGACACAATAGTATATACACAATTATGCATTAATTTAAAAAAAAAAAAAACAACAAAAAAAAACAAACAAGAAGCCATTAAATAAAGAGGTTAAAGGTTATTAGTTTGTAATAGCATAATGATGTGTGGGTCAAGCACACACACACACACTGTTCAATAAATAAATACAACCTACTACTGGATGACCAAATAACAACAGGTAATTTGAAACCTGAAATACACATGAGTGGCTCATCCAGAGGCTGGCAGTAGTGGTAGGTAGAGCCCTACAGCCCAGGGAACAATGTGACATGGGACTCCCCAAAAAAACAACATAATCTGGTATATAAGATGGAATGTAATCTAAAAGTAAATAAGATGTGACATGTTTGTATAGTACAGAATGCAATCATGAAGCCCTTGGCTTTGAAGAAATAAATTAACATGTGAGAAATAAATAAAACACAAATGAAGTCACCAAATGTTATTTACAGCCGTGAATGTTTGAGGCTACAGCCGTGAATGATTGAGACTACAGCCACCAATGATTGAGACTACAGCCACAAATGATTGAGGCTACAGCCATGAATGGTTAAGGCTACAGCAGTGAAGGATTGCAGTTATAATTTTCAGGGTAGGGGGGGACATGTTTTCATTAACAGAGGTGTATGGAAACAGAACTGCAAACATTGGCTAGCAGTGGCAACAAATTCCTAAAGTCAATTTTATATATACCTTGATCTTTAAATCTACTATGTTGAACAAGAAAGGTTTCCTGCAAAAGAGGGTGAAATCTTAATCTACTGAGACAATACAGCTTTTTTTTTTTTCAACTACATTTTATTTATGTGCTTCTATAAAATTGTATTTGAAAATAAAAACAAAAAATTTGGCACTAAATAAAGAAGTGATGTCGAAGCTCCTCCCTTCCACTTAGACATTGGCCAGCTATGCCCTTGGATTAAACACACTGAAACAACCTGAACCTGTTCTTTTGAAAGTACAACTACCAGGTAGAGCATTAATGCTACCCAGCAGCTACCCAACAATGCTACCAGTGTGCTACAATTTATGACTCATTCTGTCTCGAAAGACTATTGTATGCACTCAGATGAATAACTGGTTTTAACTTCTATAAGAAAGAGAATTTGAAATACACAAAATTAAGATGCAGTGCAGATGAGTGAATACGATACTTTAAAAAAATGAAGCATATGATTCTGGCAGTGGTTAATAGCTAATGACAGACTACATGGATTGAAGCTAATCCCCATATAACCCAAATCTCCTTCATTGGGACATGCAGAAAAAAAAATGCTTGTATTAACAGGTGGTGGGAAAACAGAGAACCTCCAAGCTGTACAATAAATATACAATCTACTTTGAAATGCACTAAGTACACAGGATACATGAAGAAGCAAAAAGAAAGAAGTAAATCACTATTTTAAAAAAAAATTACAATATATTAGTTGAAGACCAAACGAAAGGATTTTAAAGCTACAGAAATATAGTGTGAAAAGGTAAAGCGCAAGACTGTTCTGATGGGTTGAAAAAAATCTTAGGCTTAACAACTTAGTACCAAAGAGAGGCTTTGTTCAACCAAAGAGAGACTTTCTTCAAACAAAGAGATTTAGTTCAATTGAAGAAAAGAATTTTTTTTTCTTTCATCCTAAACTTCCAGGAAACTATTTTCTAATCAGAACCCCAACTTTACAGAGCTTTGTGCGAGTGGCCTTATTATACAACAATATGTATAGCAAGGAAATGATCAGACTTTTACTTGAAAGTATTCATTTCAAAAATTTCTTTTTTTTTTACATTTTCCGAATGCCCCCTCATACACTTTTCTTTTACCCCAAAAAATTTGGGTGAGGTTGAATCATGTGATAGTGAATATATTACAATAACAATTAGAAAACAAATATAAAATGTAGTGAGTGAATCACAGTGAATGAGTCCATTAATGAGTTTAATCACATGTTAGGTAAGAGGAACATTGAACAAAACAAGTTCCTGTCAAACAGGAACAGTTTACTTGCCAGATAAACACTCTGACCCTAAATAAAAAAAAATGTTTCAATAAAGGCTGACAGGCCAGATCATCTCATTAAGGTTCTCATTATGTCCAGAACATATCCACTTACTGGCTGTCCTAACCTTAAAAAGATATGAACAGCTTTATTTGATTTCAGTTTTCAAAGTATTTACAATCAATGTTCGAGCCCCCAATTAGAAGTTTCAGATTGACATCAAAATCTAAGTAGTTAGCTCTTGAACTGTACAAATAAATAATAGCTTGAATATTTGGAACAAAAGTTCTGTTGGTCGTTAGATTGAATACAGAAGTTTCAAAGTGTTCATTTAGGACAAAGCATAACAAAACATGATAATACATGACTTATTACATGTTCAAGATAGGTTACATCATTGACTGCAGGTAATCTCTCAATCAGCAGAACTTTTTTCTTCATAGTGCCCATGGTGCAGAACTCTTTTAGCCCCAAGTTTCAGCTTTCTCTGGTTTTAGTGTGGTCAACAAACTCAACTCATTTTTTATTTTCTTTGTTTGTCAAAACGAAATTTATTCTTGAGAACCATTTTTTTGTTTGATGTCTTAAATGGAACAACAATGACATCCTAACATCCTGACAAGATTGAAAAATGATGTTCTAAGTGCTGGCTGTGTTCAATGACTACGAGTAACTTGCTTACTTTGATAAATGTCTAAAAATAATTTGCTTTCTTTGATCAATGTCTACGAACAACTTGCTTAGATTGGAATAGCTTGCTGGTTTGGTAGGACATCAGACAACTTGTATCTTTCTTCTTCACCATTGGATGGTAGCAAGGTTTTGTGTACATCCCAATCATGGTCTTCTGTTGGGTCAAAGGCATTATGGTTTACTTTGGGCTGCATTGATCTGTCCGCCTCTCCATCAGGGCTACCTACTAAAGTGCTGTTAAAATGGTGTGGAGCTAGGGTTACGTAGCCAGTGCTGGGTTCATCCAGTGAAAAGCTTCGGCCTGACTCTTGCGACAACAGAACACAATTATAGGGAATGGCACTAGGGGCTTCCTCGCTAGGATACTTTCTCATCCCCCCACGAGCGGAGATAGAGTTATGCTTGTTGAACTGTCTGTCGTCAGAAGGGGCAAGTATACTGCTGCTAAAACTTGTGTAAAGATTTTCTTTGGAGAGGGATGACTCTATGTCCTCATCCTCTATGATTTGCAGGTCATCGTCACAGTCGTCACTAAACTGCCTTTCATACGGAACATCATCTGCATCATCATCACTGTCAGAAGATAAAGTTAATTTTTCACCAGTGGGCTTTGGGAACGTGTTTGAATGGGAAACTTTGGCTAGCTTCAACTCTTGGTGGTTAGAGAAAGGATCAGAACTTTTCCCTACAGTTCTAGACTGGAGAGGTCGAGTTAAATCTTGAACACTTTTGGCTTCATAGGATCTCATTGGAGTAGGATTTTCTAAGCTGGTACTGACGGCAGCACTTTCAGCCTTCTGATCTGATGAGAAAGTGCTTGTGTTTTGTACAGGAGACTCAGGAGAAACAGGTGACGAAGATGAATTCAAATCATTAGTATTAAGCATCAAGGCAACAGACTCACTTTGAGGTGAGAAGGTAACCTCAGCTGGTTGAGAGTTGCTGTTAGCGGACTCAGTCTGCAAGAGTGGCGGTTCATAGTTATCATAGTTGGAGTGAGCTTGCAGCCTGCGTCTTGCTTCCTTAGCTCTAGATTCTCCAGGTATACCATTTGGATCTCTTCGAAGCTGGGCATACTGAGGGAAACTGTTATGCAAATTTTTCTCCGGTGTCTCTTTAATGCTGTTTGCTTTTGGAGATGGTCCCTGAAAGAAAAAAAGAAAAAAAATTAAACGTTTCTTTTTAAAGAGAAAAAAAAATTGTTCGATTTTTAAAAGATGTCATGGAAACCCTGACAGATTTTTTATAAATAGTTAGATCTGGTTATCAGTAGTGGTTAAATAGCTTGGAAAAGTCATAAAAGTGTACAGAGTTATGGAAACTGATGAAGAGACCATACTGGGGGCTATTAAAAGGAAACTCCGATGGTTTTCAAATTTGAGTTATATTTCTATTCTGCGTATTCTTAGTGACGGCCTAGTCAATAGCTAAGAGATATTAAACATTTGGGTTTTTGGCAAATCGGTACAAATTAGGCCATGTCGTGCCCCTAGCTAGGAGAGAATGAACTAGTTCATGTTCAGCTCCGGGTTTTACCTTGTAGGGGGACAAGAAGGCCTTAACTCCCACTGCCCTATGTCTTTCATGTGCTCTATGGCTCAACAGGCTACTCGTCATAAAAGGGTATCAGGTAAAGTTAGTCCTAAGTAGCTCCTACTCTCTAGATAGTATGGACTTGGAAAGAATAATTTGATTTAATTCCATAAAAGACCCCAAAAGTATTACTGGGCCCCACTGACGTCCCCCACTTGAGTCTCTGACTAACATGCACTGTGAAAATAAATCTAGGGCCGAATCTACATGTCTACAGTAGCAATAATTATACGAACCATTTTTTCTCGCTCTGCCTCTTTCTCGTTTTCCGTTATGGTCGACTTCTGCGCTTTTGTCGTCTGGTATCGTTTCCGTCTGTCTTCGAGCTGCTTTCGTTTCCGTCTAAAAAGAGGATTCAAAACCAAACTAACGGTAAGTATTGTGTAGATGTAGGCCAGTGACAAGTGGATTTATTATTATCATTATTTCATTTAATCTAATAATCTAATCGGATATTTTATTGGTGCTTCAGCAATGCTCTTTAAAGGCCTGCTAATATAAATTTGACTAATATCACATAACAGTTAAACTATGATCGCCATCTTCTCTCGCTTCTTCATGTCTAGATTTCAATCAAAAGAGAACTATCTTGTTAAAGTGTGTCCATTACAGTATCACAAGCAACTATCCAGTGTTTGTTGACTTCATGTCTAGGCCAACTTATCTGACAGGTGAACCGGGCAAGTCGACGTCTAGCAAGCCGGCCTGGCCGCTCCGGTATTAAATAAGAGAAGATGGCCTATCTTTATATTCAAGAGCATCATATTTTTACCTACAGCTGTAAAGATCATGCACAAATAGAATTATGATATTAAACAAAGGCGTCAACATTCTTTTTTATGTATTATTTGTTGCTGTAACTTGGGCATGCGATAAGTAGATAGAACATTCCCGTCATGCTAGCAAACGAGCATTTTATTTTTTTTTTACATTCAGCATAATACAGACCAAAATAAAAACATCAACTTCGCGCTTTTGTAATATCATCTTTTCGAAGTTTATGTTCGCATTATAAATTTGGAAACAAGCTTGTAAAAAATCACTGGCTCTCTAGGCCTACTTCTTCACGATTAGAAAACCAGCAATAAACTTATTCATCATCAGTTAATATATATATATTGCTTCACCGTCATTTATGAACTTCTAGAATGTGGTATACCTGTAGTATTGATAGCTAAATGAAACACCTAGACAGAGATTCGTCTGATGTGCCTTTGTACAAAAAAAAAATGTCTTAACAAAGACTCACTTTGCAAGAATATAAGAGGCAATACAAATGCCAATAAAAACCAAGACAGCGATGATAATGCCTATGATGATCAAACTACGCTGGTGATAAAGGGACGCTTGTCCTGAAATTGAAAATGTGTTATACATGCAGTAAAAAAAACAACAACAGACAGACATAGATATCTATCTTCATGCTAGTAAAAAAAATAAATCAAAGAGGCTATTGCGACCCAATGTGATACAGCCGAACGAAATTGTGCTTTTTGAGTTAATAATATCAATGCAAAAAAGACACGAAATGTCTTTGGAATTGACAATTAACAATGCGATTAATAATAATTTTTTAGTAATTTATTTAGACACACAAAAAAAAAATAATTTTAAATTTTCCAAATTTAAGCAATTTTTTAAATCTCCATAACATCATGCTTTCGACATTGGCAATATTTTTGAATATTTTATCCCACTGAGTCACAGATTAACACTACATAAAACTCGTTATTCAGTTATGATTATCCTTTCTGTACCAGTTTGTATTATCAATATTCTAGACCGTTTTGATTACGTGAATTATAAATATTAAATAGCTATTTATTACGACAGTAGCACATCCGCACTTATCGGAAGTGTAACAGACTAAAGAAAAATTGTCGATATTTCTAATACAAGGAACTTTCATCCTATCTAATAGTAAGTTGGCTTTATTTATATTAATGTACAGCAGCAGCAAAAAGCCTTCTGTAGAGGTAGGCTACTCGTATGATGTTGCTTCACCAATAGTAAAATAGCTCAAAACTATTTAAACCCCGAGTTTTGTTTCATACCGCGTGTTGATAAAAGGTCGCCCAATGGTATTCAATTGTCTACGATGATCTTCTTTCCAATAACTTTGTCTACGATGATCTTCTTTCCAATAACTTTGTCTACGATGATCTTCTTTCCAATAACTTTGTCTACGATGATCTTCTTTCCAATAACTTTGTCTACGATGATCTTCTTTCCAATAACTTTGTCTACGATGATCTTCTTTCCAATAACTTTGTCTACGATGATCTTCTTTCCAATAACTTTGTCTACGATGATCTTCTTTCCAATAACTTTGTCTACGATGATCTTCTTTCCAATAACTTTGTCTACGATGATCTTCTTTCCAATAACTTTGTCTACGATGATCTTCTTTCCAATAACTTTGTCTACGATGATCTTCTTTCCAATAACTTTGTCTACGATGATCTTCTTTCCAATAACTTTGTCTACGATGATCTTCTTTCCAATAACTTTGTCTACGATGATCTTCTTTCCAATAACTTTGTCTACGATGATCTTCTTTCCAATAACTTTGTCTACGATGATCTTCTTTCCAATAACTTTGTCTACGATGATCTTCTTTCCAATAACTTTGTCTACGATGATCTTCTTTCCAATAACTTTGTCTACGATGATCTTCTTTCCAATAACTTTGTCTACGATGATCTTCTTTCCAATAACTTTGTCTACGATGATCTTCTTTCCAATAACTTTGTCTACGATGATCTTCTTTCCAATAACTTTGTCTACGATGATCTTCTTTCCAATAACTTTGTCTACGATGATCTTCTTTCCAATAACTTTGTCTACGATGATCTTCTTTCCAATAACTTTGTCTACGATGATCTTCTTTCCAATAACTTTGTCTACGATGATCTTCTTTCCAATAACTTTGTCTACGATGATCTTCTTTCCAATAACTTTGTCTACGATGATCTTCTTTCCAATAACTTTGTCTACGATGATCTTCTTTCCAATAACTTTGTCTACGATGATCTTCTTTCCAATAACTTTGTCTACGATGATCTTCTTTCCAATAACTTTGTCTACGATGATCTTCTTTCCAATAACTTTGTCTACGATGATCTTCTTTCCAATAACTTTGTCTACGATGATCTTCTTTCCAGTAACTTTGTCTACGATGATCTTCTTTCCAGTAACTTTGTCTACGATGATCTTCTTTCCAATAACTTTGTCTACGATGATCTTCTTTCCAATAACTTTGTCTACGATGATCTTCTTTCCAGTAACTTTGTCTACGATGATCTTCTTTCCAGTAACTTTGTCTACGATGATCTTCTTTCCAGTAACTTTGTTTCTAAAATCTTATCGCTCTTCTCATCTGTCTCGTTTTAAATCTAAAACTAGTATCCTGATATATTGGGGTCTTATCTTTTATTTTATTTTTTCATTGCTTTTTTTTAAAAATAAAATTAAAATTACTTTGGTTTAAAATCTCGCCTCCTATAAGTTGTTAAATACTTCATATGTAGTCGTGTTCTGTTTCTCGAAACTCATTAAATAGCTTGGTTTAATATGAATATAAAATGTATTGTTACATATATACTGATACACCTCCCTATGCTTGCAATGCATACCAATGTATATAAAAATTAGGAGGCACACAAGTAGTACTTGATGGTGAACGATGTACGGCTTAGTTCGAAACCAATAGACCTAAATCTAAATGGCATTTAGCTACTGCTGTAACACGAGTTTTCTTTTTTTTTCCCCTCTATATTTATTATATTAAACAATATATTGTAATTTAGCCTATTTTATACATATAAATATTATTTAAAAAAAACAACTGAACATTTGTTAGTATTTAATGAACAAAATAAAAACAAAAAACCTCGTTCTAGCTCTCTAAGAAGTGCTATATGTATATGCGTTGTATTACACAGAATACAAGAATGAAAGCTGTGGTGAGAGGGTTGCAAAGTGTCCTGTGTCTTTAGCGTATGAATACATAAAGAGATTACACCAATAAACAGCGTATGTACTAAACAGCTAATATCGTGTGTAAAAGCTCCAGAAGCATATGCGTGTGTGTAAAGAAGTTGTGTGTGTGTGGTGTGTGATGTTTGGAGTACTAAGTACATACGATTGTAGTAATCCGCCACCAAGATGCCATTTAGAAGATCACACCTTGTACCAGCCCTGCCATCAGGACACCTGAACCGCAAGAGGAAATGGAAAGGTTGCTTTGCAAGAAAGGTTATAAGCAGTGGGCAAGGGAGAGATTTGGCTGTAGGTTTAGCTGCAAAGTGGGGGTGGGGGGAGTTATTGTGCAGAAAGTTTGCAATAAAACAATCATAAATGACTATATGCCAATTTCATGTTTCATTGTTCTCGTAAAGCAGTAAATCATTCTATATTTATTTTATTAGCACAATCATTAGTAGCAGATATAGGCGTGGCAGACAAGAGACACCCAAGGAACTTTTGGGAAATGTAAATGTTAATGAGTCTAGACGATCAAGTGACCTACAACATGCTTTAAAATCAAACGTCAAAGTTACCCAAGATACACATTTAGGATTTGGTTAAACTTGAAATGGTGTCAGAAAAATCCTGTTTGTTAAAGTTATCCTCACGTGTCTCTTGAAAGCCTTCGTTTTTGTTTTGGTCATGAATACCAAAGGTCAACACATTTACAGGTCATTATTCATAGTATTAAATCTAATTAAGACAAACAAATAATATTTCATAGCTCTTTCTTAGTTTGCAATGAAATACAAAGTTTTAACTTCTGGGAAATTATACTTAGGGAGCACAAAAATGGTTGTATTTCAAACTTATGTGTTCTCTGGTATTCAACATAAAATTGGTTAGTGGATTAGAGCGTGAAAACAAGTAAGCATAGCCTGTTAATAGAAGCTATAAGATGCAGGAATGACCTGAGCCAAGTCTGTTATTTAGTATTATTATCTCTGAGTACACTGTTAGGTCACTGGCACGCTCAAATAAAAAAAAGTTTACAAGTTTCTTTAATTAATAGAATTACGTCATTAAACTTAGCGAGAAGACCTGGGAGAGTATTTTAGTTGTGCTCTCTTTGACCAATTCTAGCGGTTTAATTAGATAGAAAACAAAAAAAAAGCAAATGTGTTAGGCCAGACAGGAATATTGAACCTGTAAGCTAGCAAAAACCGCAGTTAGGCAGAGTCTGAGAATGTTTACGTGTGGTATTTTGAGCTTGTCAATAAGTGATTGGGGTGGGGGGGGGATACTAACGTATCAATCAGTGTTTGGGGGGGATAACTTGATACTAATGTGTTAATCAGTGATTGGGAGGAATAACTTGATACTAATGTGTCAATTAGTGATTGATTGGTTACAATCAAGCTAATTACTGATGGAAGGATTACTTTAAACAATCAAATCAATCACTGATAAGGGAACAACCGTATACTATTATGTCTTTCCCTAATTGGGATGGGGGAAAGAGACAACTTCACACTGTTACCCGCTCAAAGATATTTATATGTCAGGGATTCCTTCAGAATGTTATGGTAATGTTAGGATTATAACAAACTACAAACCTAACCCCATCGCATTGTTTATTTACTTAGGGCTGGTACCTCACACTAGGGTACCTTAATACTCATGATCTCAGCATTGAGTTCAAAGGCTAAAACACACTTTTCATTGGGGAATTCTTTCATTTACTAAATTTATACTCTATTTATATCATGAGACAACTTTCAAATCCCACAATAAACTCTTATGTACATCATAATAAAATAAAAATTGGAAAATATTTAGACAATTTTTCATTATCCCATAGAGTTGGAATGTCGCCCATCAACTCGTGCTGCATGAATAGACCTTTAATTATGTTTCAGAAATATCTCTTCCTTAATTGATGAACTCATTATTTATTGTATGTAATATATGACTTCTGCTTTCCATCTTTAGGACTCAGGGTAATTAACAATTATATTCTGTTTGACTTACTACTGGATGCCCGTACTATCCCTATTGAGTATGGCCACCCATTTACAATATTAGTTCAACATATAGTAGGATAGCTGAATTTTTTGTTTTAATGAGTTAGGATGTCGCTTGTTTATTTTTTCTAGTTTCCGGTATGGCATGCTGACAACACACATAAAAGTAGGTCACAACACGCAGTTAAATAACTGTTAATATGTCAAGCAATTGTTATTGGTCACGTAAACAACACTTTTGTGTTTCCACTAAAGGTTCAACCCACAAAAATAAAGGGGGGAGGGGGAGTGAGTGGACCCTAAGCTCAACATTCCAACACGCAAGCATCCAATCAGTTAGCCACCAGCAGGCCCCTGCTAACCTCCAGGTTTTTCCGTACTTGAAAATATGGAATCGGCCACTCTTTCGGCACATCTATCACCGCTGTACTGACTGGAACACCTGCAGCATCAACCAGAGGCCCAATAGACATGAGTAGATATTCGAGCATAGTCATTGACATGGATGGGTATGAATGGGAGGACTTATCATGATCACACAGAACTAATGCATAAAAATATAACAACTATTTTCTCATATTCTCTTCTTGACTAGATGGAAAAAAACAAACAAAAAAAACAAAAAAAAACAAATCAAAAACAGAAAAAAAAAAAACGCTTGGATAGTCAAGAAGGTAAAATACCAATGACTTCAATAGTTAATGACTTTTAAAGTAGGGCCTACACGATTTCTAGTGCCAAGAGATAGTTCACAAATGGTATTAGGTCTAGTTCTTGATGAGTGTGCTTCGAATGTTCAGCTACCAACTCCTTACCATTTATTACTTTCAAGATTTTAACCCAATTAAAAGAGTTTTTTTTTTTTAATAGCAGTTAGAGCAATGCCAAAAAAAAAAAATATGCTAGTATACGAAGTACAAATTAGATGATTTTCAGCCAAACTCTCCAGATATTTATGTTACAGGGTACCAAGTAGTTTCAGTTATCACAGTTGTACTTAACAGAGATGGTTTATTATGTCAGACTGCATCTATTTCAAGTTACATTAGACTGGCTTGATAAGAAATAAATAAAAAAAAAGTTGTGCCAAATGCCAGAGAGAAAGAATGAAATGGTGTTAGTGCCTTGATGAGACTGGGTAGTTGACAGCCAAAACATGCAAGATCTGGTGTAAGACAGTTTTAAAGTTGAATTGATTAAGCTTGAGAAAGCTGTAAAAAAAAATGCAATGTTACCAGTGAGACTCCACAAATCTGCGTCTATAACGTCGCAACGTTGGCCCGAATATTGCTTTGGACACCTAGTATAAGGAAATGTACGAGATGAAACGTGGACAGGCTGGACAAGGGAGACAATGCAAAATGTGACAAGAGATCAAGGGGGAGAACTGACAGTATCCAGGTCAACAACATTTGTTTTCTCTGAACTGCTAATTAGTAAGTCTAGTACCAGATGAGATCATTTGAAACTCTTATTATATTCGCCAGACTTCAGAAATGAGAGGATGCCATATAATAGTGGAATGGATAGATTACATCAAACATGTGATTAGAGGCTGAAACGTGATCAAACTATGAACATGATAAATTGCAAATACAAATAGTTAACATCGCATTTCTAGCTCATTTCAATGTATAAACAAAATTTACTATCGGCAAATTAAGTAGGATATTAAGCACCACCACAATGTAGTAGCGACAACACAATTTTGTGGCAGCGACAAAGTTACATAATTTTTTTAAAAAAGAGAGAAAGGCTCAGTGTTCCAAGAGTCTTGGACTCAACTTTTAGCCCAAGTATGAATGGGGCCTTTGTACAAATGCTTCAGTTTTCACTTGAATCTTTAAATCAATTCTATAATTAATTTCGTAAAAACAACATTTTATGTGAGAACATTCTAAACCTTTAAACCTTATAATGGTTTTACATTTATATTCGTTGTTAACCACGGTTTGACCACATTAAAACAAGTTAGGTCGCCTAGAACGTTCACGCTATGATAAGCATACTCTCATGTGAATCAGATCTAAATATTCACTGACAATGCTGGATGATCCCAACCCAAACATGCCCTAAGCCCCTATCTAACAAGGATTACGTTTCGCCTCTGTAAGGCATCGAGTAAATAGATCCTTGCCCATTTTAAAAAAAAAACTCTATCAAAACTAGCAATGAACAACATTGAAACAGAACAACTTACAGGCATAAATATGTGACGGAGCCGTTGCCGTTGGGGGGTGGAATAATTAAACAAGTCCCACCGTGGTAACAGTAGTAGACGTCTCCTTGTGGACAGCGCTCTCTCCAGTCATTGGTCACTGTAGACAAAGAAAGAACACATACGTAAAAGGGGAAACTTAAGGTTGTATTCGATTTATATTTAGATATTATTATATTAGGATGTAAGTAAACTGCAAAAAGAAGGAAAACATACAAAAATACTTTTTTAAAAACAACACAGAGCTTATATAAGTGGAAAAGATGTGAAATAACTGCCATATCTCTCAATACTGCAAAAAAACATTATCTGCTCCATAGATAGCAAAGTCTGAAAGAAAGACTTTATTAGCCTTAGTGTCTTTATAAGCCTTAGTGTCTTTTAACTAATACTAAAACTGATTAACCTTTCTAACATTAATTCAGTTTTAATTGTATTTTGTTTAAACCTGTTTATTTCCATGACAATGGATTTCTAATTATGGTGATATTATTACTGCAGATATAGTTTCAATTTCCGTTATTTTTTTAGGTTCGTTTATTTCTCGTGATCACATGATTCCGTTAACGTCGTCCGTGCTAACAGTACAAGCTAAAAGAGTTATTTTGTTTCAGTTTTCGTAGCGGAACGTAACTCTTGTTGATCGAGTTCTTACATATTCATTAGTGATTTCCCCTTTTTTTTTTCGCAATGGTGCCCGTCTAGTGCACTGACTTGTTCTACTATTGTACCAACACAGAAGTAGGTCGCGTGGCTAACTAAACTAATTTGTTGAGACAAAGTTTAATTGACGTAGGATGTGCCACTGACAAACAAAGCTGTTGACTTCGAGATGACTTCTAAGCGAACGGAAACATTAATCCACTGTCATTAAGAACTCGAGAAACAAGATTATTGTTTTTGTGAAGTGTACGCAAGCGAAATTTCCCAGACTTGTATTTCGCTCAAGCCCTGGGGATTTCCAAAAAACTACGCTCCTACCAGACCGCAACTACGTTACTTTTTTTTTAAGTCAACACACTTATTGCTACCTACGACCTACCTACCGCTGAGGCTACCTATTTAAAAAAAAAAAAAGCAAACTTAGCGTATTTCGCTCTTACCAGACACACACACACATACACACACATAAATAGCTTACAAAACAAAATCAAATAATATATAATCAATATAAAGATCTCTGCCATCAAGATTGTGTGCAATTGTGTAAATAGTTTTTTAAAGGGTCAATCTCTTATTCAAAGCCACAAAACAACATGTCCGTAAAAAAAATCTTTTGGTTCAGACTTTCATTACAGCATTGTATGCTTGCAGTTCACGCGATAATATGAGAAACTACTTATTAATTATTGTTTTAAATTATGTTCCACTTATATGCAAACTAAATAGAATTTTTAGATTTCAAAACAAAAGTAAACATTTTTTTTTTTGTAAATGTAGTAATTGGTATGATAGAACTTACTTAACTTAGCAATAAATTTGTAAAAAAAAATTTTGACAAAAAAATCCAAAACCGTTAGCATAAATGTATAAAAATATGGTAAATAGTCATCTCTCTTACTACATAGCCTCCCATGTTTGTTACTATTAATATTGAATAGTATTAAAAATGGTGTATTTTTGTGAGAAAACTACTTGCTGATGATTTAAAAAATTAAATTTTTCGCTTTCGCTTGCATCAGAACTTTGAATGGTCTAAAATATCATGATGTCGGATTTTCCATCTTTTCTAGTTTGCGAGATCTAAACGGGACGGACAGACGGATGGACTGACAGACCGCTAATAAAATAAAAAAAAATCCCAAGCGACTTTTTTTTACTTTATTTATTTGCCTGCACCAGTACTTTTTTTTTTAAGATTGTAGATCTGGAACAAAGCAGTTAATTTAGACAAGGGCAGTTAATTTAGTTATAAAGAAATAGAGTATGTTGTTAATGCATACATTATGAAATAAAAACCAACTTTTCACAATACAGTTACAAAACATGATTGATTGTGGTTGTATCTTTAAAACTTTTATTTTATTTAATGAGTTCCGATAGGTTGTCATTGCCGGAAGTGGTCATGGATTTAAGCACTACACTACATTTAAAATGCTTCCAGTGGCATGCGTCTGAAAAAAGCCTCTTGACAAACATCAACCAGTCCAGCTACTGGCCTTCACTGATAGTGAGTTATGCCTAACTGTTTTCACTAACAGGAGACGGGGCGAAGGCGAGTATATGGAGCCTAGGTCTTGGGCAGGAGGGGCTCGTTAGCTATGGCTGGGCTACCCACCTAGGAGACAGGAAACTGAATTCGAACCTCTGCTGTCTTGCAGCTCTATCCAAACATGAGAAAGGCTTCGGGAGTCTACGCTGAGGAAAAAACATGAGCCGGCGGCCCTTAGGCAGTTTGCAGCACATAGTTCTACACCCTGGCAGAACCTGCGACGCCGATTAACCAAAACTGTATCGTCACTCGCCGTTGCTTTGGATTCATCGGCTACGTGGAGGGGGGAGGCTGTGCGGGTGACATCGTTCCGATCACAGCTAATATGCCCAGGCATTAATCTCATTTCCATGAGATGCTTCATAGTCGCCTCGCGACTGTAGGACGTCAAGGAAAAAAATTCATTCGGAAAAAAAAATAGCGACACAGGGTGTTAATATTATTTACTTTTTGTTTATTTTCACATCTGTTGCAGATAGCCTTATTATATTCCACAAAAACAGACACAAAACCCAATTACAACATGTTTAGCAGTGGCTATCTAACCTAATTAAACAATAACGTAATGAGGCACTGGCTAGTGCACTCTAAGACTTCCTTAAAATTGCCTGTTTAAAAAGTCAACACGTGAGCCAGTTTGTTTTTTCTTAGAATATTGTACCGTCTAGTTTACCCAACAAGACTGGTGGCTTTTTTTTCCACCCCCCCCCCCAAACTTGATTTAAACATGAAAAAGGTAAAAGCAAATGAGGTCGGTGTCCTGATAAATCCCCTCAGACTCCAAGTTGTATGTAATCAAGCCAAGGTTAGGAGGCTACCTGCGATACTACCTGGGGTGTTATAATCTGGAGATACAGCGCAGAGCTACTGGAGATGGGCTAATGCTAGACCACGTATGGCATTAAGTTAGCAGGGACAAGAAGTCGCTCTTGGTGGAGTGTTTCTTCTAGCTAAGCAGCAGTTAAAAATTCGGGAGTTTGAAATTTAGAGGCAAAGGAAGACTTTATATATACAGCTACATCGCACGCTGAGCCGTAAGATTTAAATATGCTCAGTCGCTATGCCAAGTCCGTTGCATGACCGACTCAGTGTTTGATATATCCAAAGTTCAATAAGTTTGCATATCAACTCTACTATTTTGGTGGTGATTAAATGTGCGTCTTCGGAACAGGTCAAAGTTTGAAATTTACAATAACCGTAAGCTCCTTTGGGCTGTAACAATGATACGTTTTTACAAATTTAATGAAAGTACCGTGGATCCTTCGATACATTCAATTTATTTTCAATTTATTGAATGTTAAGTTGCTGTATATCAATATCAATGTGTCAAAGTACTGTATATCAAATAAAAGTATTGTATATCAAGTCAAAGTACTTTATATCAAAGATTACTGTATAGCATGTCGATGTAATGGATATTAACTCAAAGTACCGTAAATCAAGTCAGTGGTGGATATGAAGTTAAAGTACCGTATATCAAGTCAGTGGTGGATATGAAGCCAAAGTACTATATATCAAGTCAAAGAACTGGATATCAAGTTAAAGTACTGGACATTAGGTCAAGCTTTTGAATATAAAGTCAAGTTGTTGGATATTACGTCAAGTTATTAGATATTAAGTCATGTTATTGTGTGTTAAGTATGTTACTGTCATAATACATCTCTGAATAGGCCATTGAATGTTAATGCATAATTATCCATCTGAATTAGAAGTAGTAAGACCCTAAGCGTATAGTTCTAAGTTACTTGTTGTACTGAATGTGAAACGTCAAAAGTCTTGACTCCATCAACAACTTCAACTTAAATACAAATTAAATAACAGTCTACAGACGCGGTGGCTGAGTGGTTAAGCAATTGGCTTCCAAACCTGGGGTCCTGGGCTCGAATCTAGGTGATATTGAATTTCGGGATTTCTTTAGGGGCGTCCCTGAGTCCACCCAACTCTAATGGGTACCGGTACCTGACTTTGATTATGGAAAGTAAATGTGGTTGGTCGTTGTGCTGGCCACATGACATCCTGCTCTTTAAACCGTTGGTAAAAGAAACTGATGACCATAACATCGTCTGCCCTGTTAGACCGTATGGTCTGAAAGAGGAACTATACTTGACTTTAGAATTACAGTCTGGTCGCATTACATTCCGTTTGTGACTCGGTATTATACAGAGCAAAACGTGCACCAGGGGCAAGGTACTTTATTTGCGCTCCCCCCCCCCTCATTTCCATGAACATCACAGAAATAAAGGGTTGCGTGTAGCTCCCCCCTGACGATGCCCCCCCCTCTCTTGCCCCTTTCTCTTTACGCCTCTGGTAATAAAGTACATTCTAATTTGCAGTTTTCAAGTTCCGAATATGTTCTGAATATGAAAGAAAGAAAGAATGCGCCTCAAATCTACCCATCTTCATATCTGGAAACTACAGTCGTCTGCTGAGATCATTTAAAAAAAAACAACAACATGGAGGGAGGGAGAGGGGAGGGAAGAAAGAGGGGGATAGAGGGGAAGGGGGTAACAGAGAGAAACAGACAGAGACCTGGGGGTTAGCTGTTCCCTACTTCTAATACATCTGAATCAATACTGTGAAGAAATTGTAGATGAGAAAATCAGACCTGTTAGCTTGTAATAAAATATCTTGTTTTCATTCCAGACTTCGCCAAGTGATGTGGAATCTAGAAAACAGACAGGAACACTGCACTGCCGACCGCGAAGGTAGACGCTTTATAGAGACGCGTAAGAGAGTTATCGACCATGATAGAGATGGCCAGAGATGGCGCGGGAGATAACACATTGAAGAGTTTCACATTTTGAAGACAACCCCGTGGAAAGTCGCTATCTGGATTATGTCAAACTTATTGACTCAATTATACGCGCCAAACAGGAATGGGTCAAGCTATTTTTAGCTTTTTTATTATAGAAAGTCTTTGAAGAATCTAACAGATATGAAATTGCATGTAAGAGGAACAAGTTATATATATATATGTATATTTAAATCGAGTCGAGATGATAGTTGTAATGCGACATGATTGCATGAAATTAAAACAGTAAGCTTCACACGATCATTAATCTAGCACCTGCTTATATTTTACATTGTATAATTCAAATCATTCTTAGACCTAAAACTTACATGATACGCATAATGGTTATATAAGCCTACTTGTCTATTTAATTATTCAACCTTAATATTGAATGGGGCGTTTAGCATCTTAGATCTAGTCAAATATTTTACATTGTATAATTCAAATCATTCTGGGACCTTAGACTTACATGATACGCAAAATGGTTATGTAGTGGTCTATTTAATTATTCAACTTCAATATCGAATGGAGTCGAGTAGGGAGCTAAACCCCGTAATTCTCAGATAAATGGCATTAATTAGCGGTTATTTTACCTTAAGTAAGCTTTGCTTTTAAAAAGGATTCTTTTTTCATCTTTTCCCACCCATGAAGTAACGTCTGTATTTTATAAGATAAGATTCTAAGAACAAGAAGATAGAGAACAAGGAAGACCGTGGAGTTTGTAATCTTGTGTGGTTATCTACTGTGTTTTTTTAATCAGAATATAATAAATACACATACCCTTAAGACACCACAACCATGTATAAAGTTTTAAAGTTTGTTTTTTTTCATTCCCCGTATATCTAATTTTCAAGTGGTCATTCAAATAAGTTCCACATTTCAAAAGAACTTCAGTATATCATTTGATGAACATCTAGTACGAAACTAAACACCAGTCTGTGTGGTCCAAACTTACCTGTTAAAGTAAAATTTTTACTGTCAGAACCTTTACTGTTCGATGCTGTACAAGTGTAGACACCAGAGTCCAAGTGAGAAGGGTTGGAAATGGTTACAGTTGACTTGGTCTGACTTGAATCACTGTGGAGGCAAACAAGCAAATACAATAATAGTATTTAACTAGCAAATTACGACACATTCTTTTAAAGAGAAAGAACTGCAAATTTACAGCCAGACATCTAAATACTGTAATATTATTTCCCTTTTCTATATCAAACAAGATTAGTTATTTATGTTGTTAGGGACAAGGAATATTTGTGCAAAGTGTCAACTGGAACGGGAATGGGAAGTGGGAGACATGACGTGTACAAAATGTGAACCAGACAGACGGACTGATTTGATGTATGCTACTTGAGGGGTTTTACAGGACATTAGTTTTAGTAAAAAGTAAAAGTAACCCTTTCAGAACTTGAGAACCATGGCGGCAGATAATGTAAAGATTCTCAGTAATACTGAGTTTAAAATATGTAAATATTTGAATGACTTTAGCATTTTATTACGTATTTTCTTTCGATGCTTTACAGTTTTTAAATGGGGGGTGGGGGTCATTTGAGACCCAAGGGAAGGCTAGCTTGAAGACGACGAAAAGAGAATCCGAAGAGAACACCAGGCAGGCAATGGCATTGTCTTCGTTTGTTGTGGCAACATATTTAGGTCACAACCTGGTCTGCGTGACTACGCGAAATACTGCACTCAATCTTTGGACTCCAAAAACATTCGCCTCATTTAAAAAAAAATTCGCCTTATTTAAAATCTTAATGAATCTCTTTTGATAACTTTATTTAATACAGTGTTCGGACGAGATCAAGGAGATTCCGTTCCAAGTCAGTGTCATCCATCAAAGCTAAAATGCTTTTTGTTTCTTATATCATTTTATATACTATAAATAAATTGTGCAATTTTGATCAATATTATTACTATTAAAGAAACCACAAAACGTCTAAGATTGGCAATGCAATAAATAATCCTAATTGAGTTTTAAGTTCTACAATTTTAGTTATCGTCTGTGGAAGCAGACGAGCTCATTGGCTATGACTTTAGAGATGACATTAGAGATGACGTGCAAAGAATTATACCTATAGCTGTTGCAGGTGGCCGTAACCAGGTTAGAGCTATTGGAGGTAGCGGCAGACGTGAGTGAAACCAGCTGATTCATTTACCTGTCTGCATGCAGTCAGAGACAAGGTACGAAAGCAAATGAGAACAGGATGCATTAGATCCGACAGAGAGGGGGGGGGGTGCATACTGCCCGGTGATGAAACAATTGCTCAGCTATGAGTGCCCCCGTACAAACATAATACACTCACACGTCTGTCCCGCTTAGAAATGATAAAAAAATAAAATGTGTTTAGCGTAGCACTGACATCAGCAATATGCCTGACAAGATAGGAATCGTGATTGTCGCGTGGCTGAACCCCTGGGGGAGGGGGGGGGGGAGACAACATTGGAAATCAGCTGGAAGAATTTCAAAAACTTTTGTGAAGATATAGAACACTTTTAATGTGAAAACCAAAGCCTCTAAAGTTAAAACAAAAGCCACTAAAGACAAAACAAAATCCTCTAAAGTTAAAACAAATCCTCTAACCCAATCTCAAAGCGTAGCAGACGATCTTCCTATCAAATCGCCTTTATTTGCCGCTAACCAGTAATCCATTTTGTTTTGAAATCGATTTGAAGTCATAAAGTTAAACTCTAACGCTTTCTCCATATTTCAAATTATTTTGTGCTACAAAAGGAAGATCTCAGAAAAATGTGATTCTGCAGAGCTAAAAAGTGTGTGAAAATGCTTATTTATATTTATAGAAATAAAAACAGCTTCTCAACGCATCATTCCTTTTTGTACACCGGATACACCAAAAGTGTTGCTAATTATAGTTTTTTCCGCCATGTATGAAAATCTCGCAATTAAACAAACACAGGATAAAACAAGTTTATCATTTATATTTCATTCTACAAAATTAAATGTACTCTTAATGTTCAGAAAATCAGTTATTAACCTTTTCGTGCTGATTGTTCTCTGTCTGTTGCTTTTGGCTAAAAGGACACCGTCCTTGAGCCACCTGACCTTGGGCGCTGTTCCGTTAGCTTTGCATGTTAACGTAATGATCCGGTAACGCTTGATCTCTTGGGGCCCCGTCAGGCTATCTATGATAGGAGGCTTCTTTTTCTTGGCTGGTTTCTTTGTGGTGGGCGGGGTCTCATTGCTGATCGACGAATCTGGAGGAATAAAAACAGAAAATTATTAATTGAGTGAGCGAAAAAAAAATTTAATTACATATAATATCTTTAACATATGTTTACAAATTGTCTGGTTTTAGAAGTTAATTGAATTACAACCATAATACAGACGGAGCATGTTAATAAGAGACGTAAACTCTGCCAAGTCAATGGGTTTCCTACAGTGGCGTAGCTAGGGTGGGGGGAGAGGGGGAGAATTTGAAAATCCCCCACTTGAGGGGAGCCCCCAAAATGAGTGTTTTTTTTACATTGAATATTAAATATTACTCAAAATGCAGGGGCCCCCAAAGAAGTCAAGCCCTCCCCCCGGGCCCCCAAATGATGGCGAATTCCTAGCTACTCCCCTGGTTTCCAAGTTGATTAAGGCAACCTACAGCACTAGGGAGAGGGGATCACTTATTGTCCTAGCATATGGAATCAAAACTGTCTTTCTGAGTATTTAATTAGGTTGGGTGTTTCTGTATTGATTTGATAACTACAATCGTTGAATTTGAACACACTTCATTAAACTCTGAAATTACTATTGCTGTAAAGTCAGTTCATTGGAAGTCTTCCTCTCATTGGAGGAGAATTTATCGGATGTGAATTCGACTGTACATTCTGCCTTTTATTAAAAGGTAAGTCGACATGACAGACTAGATACAGGCTTCCTTAGAGGTCTCAACCTCAAGGAACTGATATTACGATAGCGCTATTTAAGGGTTTGGGCCCATTATCTAGAATCCTAGATTGTTCAAAGGGTCAACTCACTCCAGCTGCCCTGTAACGTTTGATTTTCGCAGGCGTTTGAAAAGAAGCGATGAAACTGAGTGGACGGACTCTATGACCGGACCTCCCTTTGAGTCCTCAGCAATTGGCGCGTCTGTTCATTCCACGGTCATAAAAACCTACAACTTCTCACAGGATCTCTATACTTTCAGTCTGACAGACAATTACTTTGTTGTAGTTCTTTATCGGTATGGTACATGAGCAGTTCATGGCTGGTAATTTATTTAAATCAATTTTTTAAATTGATATAAATGTGGTTATCCCAATTAAGCATACAAAAAATTGAAAACAAATTAATCTTAACATTACAGAAAACAAAATTGTATGTGTTGTGGATGTATATGCACTTTACAAGGACATTCAAATTAGGAACTTCACTGAAATAATTATTATATTTTTTTTGTCTTGCTTTTTAATCAGCGTTTCTCAAAAGTTGAGCTGTGAGGACTCGGGATGAAATAGTTTTATTTTCATAGAGCGCCTCCTGCACTCTTTGCGCAAATGATACAAAACTTATATATATAATATAATAATTGTAAATTGGGGTCCTGCTGTCTCGGAAGACAATGGATGCGCCCAAATGCGACACTGGTTTTGGTTTCGTGATGAGTCGAGGCAGAATCAGGTGTGACTAATCAAGCCAATTCTGGAGCGGCAGAGTTTGCCACAGTTCGTGCATGTATACACATCTGTTTTAGGGCTAACTGATAGGTCAGCTTTTTTTCTTTCTATTAATTAGGGGTCGATTCCTTGCTTTTGCTCTAGGGCGAGGATCGTGCTGCCCTATCTTGGGCTTTCCCCCCCCCCCCCTAGTTCATTGATGCTTGTGGTTCTCATGTCTCACTTGCAGACATCTATAAAGGTTAGTCTTGTGCGGCCCTTGTGTCAGACTCGCTTTGTAAGTTCAGCATAGAAGTTGGCATGTGGATGACACGTCCGAGCCAGCGTAGTCAGAGGAGCATAGATGTTGTGCTTATTGGTCCGTTTCAAAACGTCTTGATTGGAGACTCGATCCCGTGTGGAGATGCACATTATGCGTCGCAGGCAGCGTAAGTGAAAATTATTTAATCTATGCCCTTGATATATATATATATATATATATATATATATATATATATATATATATATATATATATATATATATATATATATATATATATATATATATATATATATATATATTGACCATCTCCGACTACCATAAACAAGTGTGCTCAATATGCAAGCATTTATAAACTAGGATTTTGGTTGTCGCGCTCAAATTGATATTTTCACAGACACGCTTGGCGAGTTATGCCTATACCGCAGAAGCCTTTCCAATTCGTTTTGTCAGCTCAGTGTCATAAAAAAAATCTACATTCCTTTCCAAGTATCCTAATCTCTTCATACCGATACTGCTAGCTCCAGAGGAACGCGTTTCTCCGATTGAGAAGCCCTGACTATAAACACTAAGAACATGGCACTTTTGTTCGTCCAGTCTCTTTCTCTCTCTTCCTCTTTTGGGAGAGGGGTCGAAGTACGACTCTTTGGGAAAGAAGGGGGAGAGGATTGTGAAAATGGCTGACAAGGAAGGGGGGGGGGGGTTGTCATGTTTACAGCAATGGGCATGCACAAACACATTTGCATATATACATTCTAGACATGTATTTTGTTTACATTATGTATTAATCTCCCCTCTCCCATGTGACCTGAGTACTTTATATGTGGTCTAACCGGTATACATCCTGATGTCTATAACCATTTTAAAACGCAGAGTGAAATACTTTCATATTTTTTTAATTCAAGGGGTGTGGTGGCCGAGTGGGGAAGCGCTTAACTTTTGTATAGAGAGGTCTCGAGTTCGAATCACGGTTAAGATTAGAATTTGATTAGGGATTTTGGAACTCCCCTGAGTCTACCCAACTTTTATGGGTACTTGGCTTACGTTGTGAAAGTAAAGGGGCAGTTGGTCGTTGTGCTGGCCACATGAACTGTTCGTTAACCCGTCGGTCAATGAAACAGACGAGCTTTACATTATCTACCCTTAATGGAGCGTAGGGTTTGTTTTTTTAGCTCCCCTCATTCAAATTCAACTGAAGATTCTCTCTCTCCCTCTCTCTCTATCTCCCTCTCCCTCTCCTCTCTCTCTATCTCCCTCTCTCTCCCTCCCTCTCTCTCTATCTCCCTCTCTCTCCCTCCCTCGCTCTCTCCCTCTCTCTCTATCTCCATCTCTCTCCCTCCCTCGCTCTCTCCCTCTCTCTCTATCTCCCTCTCTCTCCCTCCCTCGCTCTCTCCCTCTCTCTCTATCTCCATCTCTCTCCCTCCCTCGCTCTCTCCCTATCTCCATCTCTCTCCCTCCCTCGCTCTCTCCCTCTCTATCCTTCTCCCTCCCTCTCTCTCTTCTCCCTCTCTTTCTCGCACACACACACAGACAAGTGTTGACTATCATTATTTATGGAACCCTTAACGCCCCTGTAGGAAATGCAACGATCTAAAAGTACAAGCCAGAGATCAGATTGCACAGGTACAAACTCTCGGCAAAGTCACTCTTGCAGAGGCGGCTTATAAGACTATTTCTTTAAATAGACGAGACCGTCAGTTACTATTATTGATATAGTTATAGTCTTTGATTTATGACACATTGTAAGAACAGTTTTGTCTTACATGCAGGGCCGGTCTTAGGCCACTGCAACCTATGCGGTCGCAGTGGGCCCCGCTCTTTCATAGGCCCCGCGCGATGAGTACTCTAAGTGTAAATTATTAAATTAAACCATTTTAACTTATTACTAAAGCGTTCTTGGAATTCTCCTGAAATTATTAAAATTTTCTTAAAACTGATGCGATTGTCGAATCTCCTTAAAATTGAGAAAATTGTCATTTCGGGGTGTCATTCAATATGAACAACGCTAATCCTACTCGCGATTAAGCCCCAAAAAACGGCATTGTCAACTTTCATTTAATAAATGATGTAATAATAAGTCGAATTTTAACCAAAACAAGAAGTTCAAATACTTAATTTACTTTTCTAGTCACTGGCATACTAATATATATAGGTCTAAATCTATCTCGACATCTGAGAAAAAAAAAAAGCGAAATTTTGCTAGTCGATAGTAAATTTAAAAAGCTGATCGGAATGTTTATCGGCTTTTTGTTGGAAAACTACTGTACTGTAAAGTAAATGTAAAGTTATTTTGACAGTGATTTTGTACTTAGTAAAAGTATTAATACAATGCAAAGATGACTTTATATCTTAATACCAAATCTTAATTTTCAGTTATTATCCTTATCACAACCCAAATTAGGCCCCGCGATATCCGTTTCGCATAGGGCCCCGCAACCTGTAGGACCGGCCCTGTTTACATGTGTGCCTGTGTCTTATGTAGATCAACAGAATCTAAAAGTAAAGTTCCCTTTTCAGACCTTGCGATCTATGGGGCAGATGATGTGAAGTTCATCTGTTTCTGTGGCCCACGGTTAAAGAGGTTTGTCATGTCAGCACAACGACCAACTGTCTTTACTTTTCACCAACTATTGTTAGGTACCTACTAGAGTTGGGTGGTCTAAAGATCCCGAAATTTAAAATACCGGTCATCAGATGGATTCGAACCAAGGACCACTCAGATCGGAAGCCAAGCGCTTTACCACTCAGCCACCATCAGTATGTAGTGGCTCATTTTTCAAGCTCTTAAGCTTCGTGTTTCTCGATGCGCTATGATCCTATCAGTTGTACGAAGTGAATTAGAACTCGAGGACTCATGCCTCCTTAAGCCGGTACACTAACCACTATGCCAGCAAAGTGCTTTCCACAAAGTATACATAACCTGGCACCGTAAATTTCCTTTTTGAAAATCTGTTAACGAGAAATGCGCCACATTCATCTATTTATCATTAAGTTTCGCTTTTCTGGTGGCTGTGTGAGTGTGAAAAGGAGGAGAGAACGACAATGGGGCACCACTGCTGATTCTCATAACTTCAATCCACATCAATAATTAGCCGGCCCAAACAAAAAAAGTCTCGCATCTTATCTTTCGTCTTGCTACTCATTCGTGTATCAGATAATATATCAAGTAGATAATATATCAAGTAGATAATATATCAAGTAGATAATATATCAAGTAGATAATATATCAAGTGCCAATAGCACATTTGAAATGTTAGCACAAAGCACAATTTACTTGTCCTACTTGCGCAAAACGAGCGAGCGCCACTGCTGGTGCCAAAAATTTGATCAAAGAACTTAACCAATATAATGTATGACAAAATGAAACATTTTGATGAAGTGGGGAAAAAATTGTCTGAACGCCCCTTAAAAAAAGAAGCATTATACTATTGATTTTTTTATGGAAACATCTAAGAACTTAATTCTTCATAAATATTTATTTTTTGTTTGCTCCTGATAATACACTAATGGCCTTCTCCTAGAAGATTGCATGCCACTAGATAGCTTCTGACTGGGAGTGTCTGGTAACAAGAGTTTCTTAAGAGGTCCTCCTCAAAGTATGTCACGCACATGGTTGGGGGGGGGGGGGAGGATTAAAACTATTTTTGTGACATGGAGGGGAGGAGAATGTTTGGTAAATTGACGTCACATCAAACTATGCCAGACACGCGTGACGCCATTAGCTGATGTGCTTCAAGTCAGCGCTGATAAAGGGAGAACATATTTATGCAATAAATATTTATACCCACCAAAAAATGTATGCAGATCTACACAGTTTTTTGAAACATTTACATAAAAATTTGGTCAAGCCGCCTTTTCAATTCTTGGCTAGCTCGATAAACATGAGTGATCTTAGTATTAGGCTGTATTAAAAAATTCTTCATTCCAAACAATAAATGTCAAATTAAGCATAAGTAGTGACCTAGTATCTCAATAAGATAGAGGCATAAGATGAAGTCACCATCCCAGATGTTGCCAAAGACAACAACCAACATTTGGAAACCTAGGGGTTGATTCTCTAGTTTAAAGTTCGTGCGAGCGACACAATGCGGCTGACCATACGGTGTTAACACTGCTGCACGAAGGCTGTTAATTGAGTCTACATTTCTGCTTGTCGACAAATTCAAACCAAAGTTTTAAAAAAAAAGCAACAAAAAAAAAAAAAAAAAGAACCATCGGTAGCAGCTGTGCCTGCCTGGCAAATGTGACGTGTTTTAAATTGGATTTTTACGTCATTTGGGCTGTAAATTAAACAAAAAAAAACTGTCCAAGTGTGCAGACAAGGTTTTCAGTTCTAAATCATTGGCAAAACAATTGTAGCAAGAAAAATTTAAAAATACTTTTTAAAAAAAAACAAGATTTTATAACCGCACAATTACTGCCATATATCATCTCAATATTGCAAAATTTCAGTATAAACAAAATTAATTAATTACCACTATTAATACCCACAACTGATAGGCTAATTTTTTTTTTAAATCGATTCTTGTGCTGTCATCGACAATGGATAATTGTGCAAAGTTTAAACTTGATCCGAAAACGGGAAGTGGGAGAAATAACATTTTAAAAAATTTACAAGACAGAGAGAGAGAGAGAGAGAGAGAGAGAGTTGATATAAGCTTTGTAAATATTATGTACATCTTTTTACATGAATTCACATGAAGCATTTTACTTGAATGGTCCGGATAACTAATAGGGGAAAAATCTCTTCAGCTAGCACGTTGAGTATACATAGGTAGTGACACTAACTGACAGAGGCAGACACCGGTATTTGCAGGTTCTAAAAATAATTGTACATGTATATAATCTATAGCAGTTGCAGCCGAGCGAACTTTAATTTTCGATTGACATTTTCAATATAGCCCAACGTAAAATTAAGAACACTGTGCGGAATGTGTTGGAAGTTTTGGAGCGTAGGTGTTCACTGGTGTGTAATGTCACCTTTTTTTTAAAAAAAATTTACTATTGGAATTTACTGATGGTAGAGGCGTGACAGAATTCTTGTTTTAGAAAACAGCAAAGATTCTTGTGTACCTCCCATTGACGTGTCTGGTCAGAGTTCAAAGTTATTGTTTGTATGCTCCAACACTTTAGGAATAAATTTTAAAAAAAAAAAAAGATAATTGAGAGAAACATGTTGTGACGTGAAACGGTTGACACGAAACTCCCCCACACATCCCAACCCACGCATTGGAAGGAACCCCTTCGCACGCACACACACACACACACATTCCTTGCAATGTGACAACACTTCAAGCACGACCTAAATAAACATGCATAGCCTTCAGGTCACAGCCACCAACCGTAATTGGGCCCTAGTATTGAAGCACACCTTACCGAATGAAATGTCCCACCTCCCAACTATTTCTACCACCACCCCCCTACTTTTTTTTAACGTGTTTGACTTGTGGGGCGTCTTGTCGGGAAAGCCCACCATGTCAACACACATAAAAATAGCCCGTCACCAGATATAGACTAGACTTCTAGTCCCGTCTTATCACGGAATGTGAAATGCTTCATCAATGAACGGAGCGCCATCAGGACATCAGTAGAATTTAGACCTAACTTTTTGTTTGGTAGTAATCGTGGAGGCGTGGGGCCAACGTGTGTGGGTGAAAATAGTATTGCCTTTAGGTGACATGATCCGACAAGAACTATAGGCTTATCTCCCTTCCCATTCAAGAAATAAAGAATCTTACTGTGAATGGCGTTAATCGAACCATCGTATCTAATTATTAAAACTTGAATTTCCGGTTCAATAGACTGTTCCACACAATGAAATAAACATTTGCCAAATTGCATTTGAATAATAAAATGCTTAGTATAGTCTCTTATTAACTTATTCTAAAACAGTTCATAAAAGATGTGAGGTTTTCTTTTAAACCTGTATAATATAGCTTACTAAGCATTTAATCTTCAATAAAAATGTGTTTATATACATGCATCTTCCAGAGTAGCTACCTGTGCCAACGTAGCTATCTACGTTAATGGAGCTACCTGCGATAGTGTAAGCTACCTCTCCCAGTGTAGTATACTGGGGGTTTCAAACGATTTTAACACACATTATATTTTTTTTAAAATTGTGACTTCCTGGCTAAATAAAAAAATAAACGAAACAACAAAAAAATGTAGTTACGTACTTTTTGGCTTGTACATTTCAATATCAGATTCGTGAAGGCAGTTTTTTTTTTAAATCAAATTGAAATGAATGTTTGGGAAACGCTTTTAATTAAAGTGAGTTACATTCAAGGGAAAAATATTGGTGAAAATAAGAAAATTCGAAAATGAAAGAGAGAAAAAAGAGAAGAGAGACTATCCTAGTGGTGCTGTCATAGAGTAAAAAATAGAAAAGAGACTATACTAGTCGTGCTGTCAAAGAGTAAAAAAGAGAAAAGAGACTATACTAGTCGTGCTGTCAAAGAGTAAAAAAGAGAAAAGAGACTATACTAGTCGTGCTGTCAAAGAGTAAAAAAGAGAAAAGAGACTATACTAGTCGTGCTGTCATAGAGTAAAAAAGAGAAAAGAGACTATACTAGTCGTGCTGTCAAAGAGTAAAAAAGAGAAAAGAGACTATACTAGTCGTGCTGTCAAAGAGTAAAAAAGAGAAAAGAGACTATACTAGTCGTGCTGTCATAGAGTAAAAAAGAGAAAAGAGACTATCCTAGTCGTGCTGTCAAAGAGTAAAAAAGAGAAGAGAGACTATCCTAATGGTGCTGTCATAGAGTAAAAAAGAGAAAAGAGACTATACTAGTCGTGCTGTCATTGAGTAAAAAAGAGAAAAGAGACTATCCTAGTCGTGCTGTCAAAGAGTAAAAAAGAGAAGAGAGACTATCCTAGTGGTGCTGTCAAAGAGTAAAAAAGAGAAAAGAGACTATACTAGTCGTGCTGTCAAAGAGTAAAAAAGAGAAAAGAGACTATACTAGTCGTGCTGTCATAGAGTAAAAAAGAGAAAAGAGACTATCCTAGTCGTGCTGTCAAAGAGTAAAAAAGAGAAAAGAGAGTATTCTAGTCGTGCTATCATAGAGTAAAAAAGAGAAAAGGAGAACAAGCTCGAAACAAAAAAAGAGAGATTGCTTTAATATGAACAAGTCTTAGAAAAAGAGTGAAAGAGAAAGAGAGTGGTAAAGAGGGGAAAAAAAAGGCAAGAGTTAGAGAGAAAGAGGGAGAAATGAATGAGAGAAAGTGATAGATTCAGAGAAAGATAGGAAGACTGTAATAGAGAGAATAAAAGAAGGTGTTACACAGAGAAAGAACGACAGGAGAAAGAATGAGTGATAATGAGGTAAAGAAGAGAACACGGCAAATAAGAGAAGAAACAGATAAGAGAAAGAGGTGAAATATATATTTAAGGGAAAAGGGAAAAAAGAGTCGGGGGGGGGATAGGATGAAGAGACAGAGTAAGAAAGCGGAAGAGAGAAGAGAGAGAGAAGAGAGAGAGAGAGAGAGAGGAGAGAAAGAAAGAAAGAGCTAAGTGATAGATTTAAGAGGAAAAGGGGGGAGGTAGGTGCAGGAACAAGTTAGATGGATGTATCTAATCTGGCCACCCGTTTTATAGGTCAGGGTTCCCCTGGTGTGAAATAAAACAGAACAGATGGTCAAGGGAAATGGATCGGGGAGAGGGGGGGGGGGTTCAAATTATACTACTGTGGAATGAAACAGTCAGGACACGTGTACTGTGATTGTGCAGTAATAGAAGGGTCAGTGACATGGGGTTCAGGCAACAAGTTAAATTGATCATAAAAAGCTTGATCTTACTTATCGATATCTTGATCTAACTGGCCAATATCTTGATCTCGCCTCTATCTTGATCTAACTGACCAATATCTTGATCTAACTGACCTATATTTTGATCCAACTGACCAATATCTTGATCTAACCGGGAACAATCGTAATAGAAGGCCCCGACGTCACTACCTGTGGGCAGTTTAGACCAATAGCTCGTTGCCTTGAATAAACGAATAGAATATGAAGAGCTAAGCGTAGAGGTTCCGTAACTATGGAAGCTATTTATCATAACAATACACCATGATGTTATAGCAACCGATGTCAACTAACCTCGCAAACACATTCAAAGCCCTAAGCGATCCTCAGAGGATCCCTTTTATCTGTCACAGATCTGTCACTGCTGCCAAATTATCAGGACATTTCTCAGTTAAAGGGCGACTACAATGAACTTTGTTTCCCTTTAACGAAGCTCGACCCTGGCAGTGCCAGAGAATTCAAATTAATTCATTTCCATATATAAATAATAATAATAAACAAGCAAAAAGACGAAATAAGAAGAGAGAGAGGAAGAAAGAAAAAGAAAAGAGATGAAAAAGATGTAGAAGAAAAATAAAGAGTGCGCAAAAAAGACAACCTTTTGCAACAGAGAGAGAGAAAAAGAGAGAGAGAGAAAGAAAGATAAAAAGAGAGAGAGAGAGCGAGAAGGGGAGGGGGACAAAGACGGTAAAAGCCATTGAGTATTTTTAAGCAGCTTGTTCACTGGTAGAATGATAATACCGAAGGGGAGGAGTTCAGTTCGAATCCCAAGACTAGGAAACTTTTAAATCAATGTCATTATTAACTAGAGCTGCTTTAAATTTGCAGAGCCGCCTAAAAGTAGCGCATAGATCTGCACCCCCCCCTTTTACTGCCTTCCACAAATACCCTTAAAAAAAGAGAGACATCTAGGCCTAGGACCATAACGCACCGAGCATGCTAAAGTAGCAAAAGAGACGCGCTTGACTAAACTATGTACAATGTAAGGAGAAAAAAGTGTTTACTATTAAGATCTACTAATATAACTACACTAGTATCGATCTACTGCAGTACTGGTACCGCTAGGTACAAGCCAACAGCTCATTATCAATTAGGTCAATAATTTGTCATTGTGTTTGATAAAATTGTTGATAGGAGCATTTAGTACGCTTCTGTCAGTGACAAAAGCAGCAGAACTGGAAAAACAGTAGGGGTCAAGGTAATGATATTGGATGATCCAAAGGAGATTGAAAAACTTAACTTTTCTACAGAAGAGCTGGTATCCTTGGTTCATAGTGGGTGTACTTAGGTCACCATAAACTCCCTTAACTACGGTATGTTATCATAGGGAACAACAAATGCTGACCCCAGCTGGACCACCTACCGCTGAATTAGTACTTGAACACGTCAATGCAAACAGCAATCACTGATCACCATCAATGATCACAATCACTTATCACAATCACTGATCTAATCACTGATCAAAATCCCAATCACTGATCCCAATCACTAATACCAATCGCAATCATTAATAACAATCACAAAGATACGTTGAAGTCTGCGCAAGACCAACATGGAAATGACTCGCAACGAGTGTCTAATCCCTCGGTTTGATGAACTGCAGACTTCGAGTCCCAGCAGATGTATGTTGTTGTTTTGTTTTATTTAAATATATCCTAGAACTACATCTCATGAGAGTTTGGCATTCGATTGACATTTTTTAAGTCTTTGTGCTGGCCACGCAATATTATAATGAACAATTAAAATATATTTAAAAAAAAGAAAGAAGTATTGCTGAGCTTTGACCCAGTCCAAAAAAAAAAAAAGCACTCCACTGGAATGTACTTTAGAGTCAAACAACATTTAGAACAATGATTTATTTTAGGAATAGCATTACAAAAATAATAATACATAATTTGGCATTATTTCAGCTCCGGTCCCAAGTCAGCACGCATCCATCATGAGATGAGAACTTTTATTTCTAAATCTATATCTGCAGTCATATTTGTGTCATCTCAACTTATCGCAAAATCTTTGAGAAGTAATTAAATAAGAGTGAAGGGGAATAAGACGGCCGGTTTACAAAGGCATTCATTATAAGAGATACGGTTATGGTTACTGGAGACATAAATGGATAACAGATAATTTTTCTAGGCATATCTTCATGTCTACGGTTTTTTTTTAATTGTACACAAAAAAAGGGT
The DNA here is from genome assembly GCF_947242115.1 of Biomphalaria glabrata. NCBI lineage: Eukaryota > Metazoa > Mollusca > Gastropoda > Planorbidae > Biomphalaria > Biomphalaria glabrata. Next base: position 10,797,842 of record NC_074712.1, on the reverse strand, counting down.
AAAATACGAAGAAAAACGAATGAAACTCATTTTTCTGTTTCTTTTCAACTTTGAAGAATATATAACAAATGCTTAAAGACGAAAGGTCAGGAGACTATAAATATTGTTTACTTATATTTTAGTGGTTTGAAGATATAAAAAAATAAATAAAACGACAAAGTTCAAAAGCATTCCATTTTTTATTTATTTATTTTTTTGGCGGGAATCTCATCGGACATGTAACCCACATACGAACTATATGTTCATTTAAAAGAAGCTGTTCTTGAGTCGTGTTACATCTATGTTGTAGAGTCTGTGTAACGCGAGAAGAGTAGATCAAACGAGAAGAAGGGAAAGTATCAGGATAAGATATGCAATAATTAGACGCACATTGAAAGGGAGACCACTTCAGATTTCATTATTTCAATAAGGGGTTGGTTTGTTCCAGTACGTCGCCATGACAACCTCGCTCCAACCACTTTTAAATAGTGTGATACACATTTTACAGTCAGAAACAAGCGGCGAAAACAATATCATTCACGTCTGAACAGAAGGCGGGAAAGAAGGGCTGGAGATGTTGGCGCCCCAGCATATGTTATTGTGTCTCCCATTTAACGTAGTGATTAATCACAGATGTGTGTAAATCATTCATAAGCCATTAGACCAAGTCCAGTTTTATAATACACATCTATATCCCGGGAAGATAACGCCACTAAAGTATGTGCACACAGCGGAGGAAGGGGGCAGTACATGTACTTTTGTAAAATATGAAAAATTTTCAATTAAAAAAAAAAGGCCAGAGAGAGACAGAAAGCCAACAAAAGCGGCTAAGAAAAGAAGCATTGAGCCCAAGGATGCCCATGATGAAATAGGTTAGTGAAAAGCACAAATGCTGAGATTTCCTACAAAAAAAAAAAAAAAACAGGAGTCGGGCAGTGAGAAAGATAAACAAATATATACCATGATCAGGGCCGGTCCTACAGATTGCGGAATCCCATGCGAAACGGATTGCGCGGGGCCCTGTCTAGGTAGGGATAAGGACAATTAGTGAAAATTAAGATTTTCTATTAGAGAATAAATTCGTCTTTGCATTTCATTCATACTTTACTAAGTAGAAAATCACTGTCACATTAACTTTACGAGCCATCTACAGTAGATAGTAGTTTTCCAACAAAAAGCCGATAAACATTCAGATCTGCCTTTTAGATTTACCATCGACTAGCAAAATATCGCTTTTTTTTAGATGTGAGATATATTTAGATTTATATTTGTATGCCAGTGACTATTAAAGTACATTAAGTATTTGAACTTCTTGTTTTGGTTAAAATTTTTAGTAAATGGAAGCTGACAAAGCTGTTTTTTTTTCTTAATCGCAAGTAGGATTGACGTTTTCCATATTGAATGACACCCAGAAATGACAATTTTGTCTGTTTTTAAGGAGTTTTGCATGAGTTTTCAAGAGATTGTAATAATTTCTGATTTTCATGACTTTTTTGTGTGTATATTTTGTAATTTCAGGAGAATTCTAGGAACCCTTTAATAATAAGTTAAAATGGTTTAATTTAATAATTTGCACCTAGAATTCGCGCGGGGCCTATGAAAGTGCGGGACCCACTGCGGCCGCATAGGTTGCAGTGGCCGAAGACCAACCCTGGCCATGATTAGTGCTATTGGTTTCTTTTCCACTTCTTTAGCCAGAGCGCTACACTACTTTCTGATTGATACATTACATTTTAAAACGTCTGCTAGGCTCGCGGTTAAAGCAATTGTGCATGACGTTTCAATTTTGTGGCGTCCAGACAAAACATGTCGATTTGATGGTGAGTATACACGGTTTAATCATACTTTAGAATGTATATATTAACAAAAAAAAATATATATCAAAAAAGTAAATTCTGTGCATTTATCCCAACGACAGATAAGTTTTAAATATTAAATATGATTACAACAACTATAATTAAATGTCGACTCGTGTTTATATTGAAACCCATTTCTCGATCTGGTGCTAAATTAGACGCAGGTTTAATTTCATTTCATATTACGACCATACGTAGTAACCTCGTAAAAATAGCTAAGCTAATCTAATAAGCCTTAAGGAACACATTTGAGACGCGACGGGCTGGGAGGAGTTTCGCAAGGGGGGGGGGGGGTATGGGTGGTGGAAGGAGCGGGGAGAGCACCCCACAGGCATCATCAAGTTAAGTTTATCTTTTTTAACGCTGCCTTATGTCGCCCTAGTTTCTGGATTCATTTTCAGGTCACAACCTGGGGGTATACCTTCCTGGCTGCCCCCTTTGTCTATCCGCAGGTTCGCCCTCCCAGGATCGCCCGCTGTGAGGTAACCCTGTGGCGTTACACGTAGCGAAAAATCTGGAAATCGCGCTAAGTAGATTTTACAGGCACTAGTGTTAGACGTACGAAGAAATCTTTTTTTTTTTTTTTTGAGCTGAAGTTTTGAAGGAACGGCGGAATACAGAGATGGTTGAGTTGTAGATCTGTGTCTTAACAGGCGCGGGGTATATGTCTCATTAGTAGGAAGTTGTATGTCTAATTGTGTGTGAGCTATATGTTTTATTGTGTGAGAGTTATATGTCTTACACGTGCTTGCGTTATATGTCATATTGTGTGAGATATTGTGAGTGAATTATATTATTGCGTGTGAGTTATAGGTCTTTTTGTGTATATCAATAATGCTTTATTGTGTGGGGGAGTTAGATGTTTTATTGTATAACAGTTTTATGCCATATTGTGTGTGAGTTATATGTTTCATAGTGTGTGAGTTATATGTTCCATAGTGTGTGAGTTATAACTCTTATTGTCTGGGAGTTATACATTTGGTAAGATGGGAGTTTAACCTCTTATAAGATGACAGTAATATATCTTTTTGGACTAAATATCCTAACGGCTGGTAGTTAGATCTATCGCTCTACCTCTTACAAAGAGGCCAAGCTTCCACTTTAAAATCGATATAATGGTTCTTCTGGGAATCCTGAAAGCGTTACATTACGCATGCGTAGATAATCAAGTCTAGTGCTGGTTCATAAATTACTGGGTTACTTACGAAAGAAAAAATAGGAATAAATTGTTATGGGTCAGTTTAGACCTCTGAGAGTAGACTGAACCTCTACCGTAGACGACTTTTTAGTGAATATAGATTTAGAGTAAAGTAGCAGTAGAGAGATATGAGACATTAATCATGAAGTTCATTACCATATAAATGGTCTCAGACGAAACAGAATAGAACGAAGATGAAAAGTCAAATACTCTGTCGAAATGCGAGGACAATATAATCCCAGCCGTTTAAAGTGCTCGTATATTGGTGCTCAAGTTGAAGATCCCAAAATTAAAAATCCAAATCTTCACCAGGATTTGAACCCGAGATTCTCCGCAGTCTCCGGTTCGGAATCAAAAAAAGAGCGTACATTACACAAATAAGAGAACCTAGTAGGCAGTGGTAAAGGGCAATAACGTCTGCGAAGCAACAAAAAATGAAACTAAAATCATCTAAAAAATAATGCCATGGGGAAGCTCGCACTTGGTAGATCAAGAGTCCATTTTTTAATGACTTTCTCGTTATCTCGTAACCCGAAATAGTATACCGAAATATAAGAAATATATATAAAATAATACTATTTTATATATAGGGGCCTATATAAACTTGACTATGCATCTGCCCAAGCCTCCTTTTTTGAGTACTTAGAGCTAAAGCAACTTAAAGAGAAAAAAAAAATCAGCATGTTGAGATGCTGAATAGAGATTAAGATATCTGACCCCCCCCCCTCCTCCTCCCTATCTAGCTACGCCTTTTGTAGGCACAGCCAGAGTTCACTTCACTACAGTTTTCATTGTTATTTCGTTTCATAATAGTTAGGATTTCAAGTTTTCTTTTTTTTAATAAATTCTAAAATCATTCATAACTGGCATTTTCTGGAGAAACTCAACAATGTCAAGGACGCTACATTGTTGCCAACTTGAAAAAAAAGCTTCAAACGAAAGAGTTTAGAAAATCTGATTCTGCAGTGCTAAAAGAAATTTAAAAATTATCCTATAATTTTTTTAAAAATTAACTCTTATTTTATTCTGTACACCGGATACACCAAAAAGCTTGCCATTTATAGTTCTTCCGCCATAGATAAACATCTCTGATACGTCTTAAACGTGCACTATAGATATACAGACAGACAGATGGATGGATGGATGGACGGACGGACGGACGGACGGACAGACAGACAGACAGACAGACAGACAGACAGACAGATAGATAGATAGATAGATAGATAGATAGATAGATAGATAGATAGATAGATAGATAGATAGATAGATAGACAGATAGATAGATAGATAGATAGTGTAAGAGATATGGATAATAAGCCAAAAATTTAATTTAATTTTCCTCGTATCCTAAATATCAACTCAAATAAAGTACAGTCCGATTCTTTCTCTGGAACTTTTTTAGGCTAACTTGATGCTACTTCTGGACTAACGAGGGTGCGATACGGTCAGCACAACGACCAGTCTATATTACTTTCTCTACCTGCCTCTGAGTGCATTAAACAACCTTCAAAAATGAAAAAAAAAATATAAGAGTTCGAACTAGCTTTAATATAATGAGATATTTGTGTTGGCTCTAATGAGTGTTTATACAGCGATATTGATTGCCAGCCCAAGGACGCTAAACCAAGAGTTTACTATAGAGCAAGAAGTGAAACTAGATCTAGCATTGTTGTGTCTGACAAAGAGAACAGATAGAGCGAGTCAAAACAAAGCCACGATAGAACTAGACTTGATTATCGAAATATTGCTGAGTAGTGTAAACATGAATCTAGCTTCAAAAACATGTGTATTTTACCTTACAAACTCAGTAGCAATAAAAATCGAAGTAAGGTAATTAAATCGTCACTCGATACACGAGACAAGGTTGGAAAGTTAATAATAGACGTATACGTCATACATCAAAATACTTCATTTTCAAAAAGAGGCTCATATAGAGTTTTTTTTTTTATGATAAATACAAGGACTCACACTAAAGGGAGGCTATTCAGATGGGAGACGGAAATCTTATGACGGGATTATAAGACGGGAAATCGATAGGTTCACTTGGCAGATTTGGGGATATTTTTATCTCAAAGTATCAGATGAGTTAATATAAAGATGGTGATAGTACAACCGTGATAACAATATGTAACTTTTATATTTGTTGTGTGAACAGTAATTCTGTGACAGACGTAGACGTCAAAAAGAGAGCCTAAATCCACCACAGATAGGCAACGGTTACATCTGCGCCGGGTGTGGCAAAATATGTATGTCGCAGCTGGGAAGGGGTAGCCACGTGAAATTCTGTGAACATTAATCTTCGGAGTCGTAACAATTATACATAGAACACTGAACCATAAGCTTCAAATAGAAAAACAAAACCTAATGAAAATACTCAGAAAGACACAAAGATAAAAGCACATTCGTCGTTCCATATGCTAGGACAAATTTGTACAAATGCTTCTTATTAACAAGAGCTATTTGAGCATGGAACTTACACTGGTTGGGTACAACTAATAGAACGGCTCCAGTTGTATGCAGCGTTGTACGAGAGCCGGAGTACTTACACTGGTTGTGTACAATTAATAGAACGGCTCCAGTTGTATGCACTTTGGTTTCTTGGCTAAAGTTCTTAAAGAATAGCTGAACCTGACCTGAGAGAGTGAACTGGCCTCTGTAATTGACACGAGGCTGGATGCAGACAATTAAATTAATTCTTCGATAAGAAGGGGGAACATTGCTTACTTGTTTATAAACCAAGGAACAGAAAATAGATTAGCCGCTGAAAGAGAAATGTGATAAGACAATAACATTAAGGGCAGGGTGGAGAAAGGAGATTTCATGGCCAGTCGTAGAAGTCCGCGATCACCTTTGGCTGACACCGCTTCAGCCTCTGGTATTGTTTAGAACAAGATTTGTGGGTTTGGGTCAATACAGCTGTGAGTTCATTTAATGAATTTAAGCAGGTTATGGGAGAGGGGTGACAATTCAGTTCATCAGCCTCGAAGAAATAATGAAGTGGAAACTTCAGTGGAAATTAACTTTATTGAATAGGCTTAAGACAAGTTTTAATATCAGTTGTCACAATTTAACTCAAAGAGTTGAGCAGAGTACAAAAAAAAAAAAATAACAACAAAACAAAAAACAACAAAAAGCAACTTAGAAACCAAAAAACATGGAAAAACAAAAACCGGTAAAAAAAAAAACAAAAAAAAAAAAAAAGTCATTGTACATTAAACAGTGTTGAATTAAACAGAAGCCTATCTGATGATGTTATAATTTAAATTCTAAACTTTATCACAATAGCTGTTAAGAAAACCAAACCAAACTTTTCTTCCATTTCTGACGCCTTTTTAAAATGCATTCCAAAGATGCCGAGTTTAAGATACTAAGAATATAGAGTAGAATAACACGAATTAAAGTGCCATGAACTTCTAATGTAGAGGTTCTCAAACTTTTTTTTGACCCGGGGACCCCTCCGGTAGTCAAAGCTTGCTCACGGACCAGTAAATGGAAAAAGTTTTAAGGTATTGTTTATTGTATACAGTTTACATCGCTCTGCGGACCCCATTCGGTCGTCTTGTGGACCCCTAGGGACCACAGTTTGAGAAACACTTTTCTAAGGAGCGTAACACGAAAAGAGCAGACGAAGTGAGGGGTATAGCAGTGGTGGGCATTCCCAGACAGCCAGATAACCAGTAGAGATGATGTGAGTTTCAGAAAGGGAGTAAAGTGGACATTGTCATTAAATATGAGGCGATGTTACACTTGGGATTTACTTGTATTTTTATTGTGTCTGGCTACATTAATCAGGACTTGTAATTTCTGTTAATTACCAAATCAATTACTAAGTATTCTTTATAATAAATATTGGTTTTGGTTAATAAACACACGCTTTTTGATTTAATAATAATGGCCGTGTCTTCGATTCCGAAGATTATGGATGAGTGTGGTGTTTCGCGTGACTACTCAAACCCAGTTGCATATTCTTCCGCATCTCGTGCAGACCGTCTTGGATATAAGCTTTACTTTAACATTTAGTTATCTTAGTTTGATCTAGATTTCTATCAATTCCAATCGCATCATTTTCTACACAACGCCCATCTCCCCTTTTGCATAGAACATTTTCTATATAAAAACGAAATAGTAATTACAACGAATTGACTAAGTATTTGTTTGATTTTTTATTAGTGATTCGTGTGTTCTCATTCAGCATGAGCTTGTATGCAAAAGTTTAGACGATGATGTAAGATAAACACAAGAAAGACACAGAAAGTAGGCTAAATATAAGCGCTGTAATATCAGATCAAATATATAAAGTTAAGTTCCCCATAAGTTCTGCGGTTTATAGGGGTAAAGGTCATCTGTTTCTGTGGCCCACAGTTAACGAGGATGTCATGTGTCCGGCGCACTTTTCCTCAACTAATGTCAGGTGCCCATTAAAACTTGGGGGACTCAGAGGTGCCATTAAGATCCCAAAATTAAAAATCCAAGTCTTCACTGGGATTTAAACCCGGGACCCTCAGATTCAGAAACCAAGAGCTTTAACACTCATCCTCCATTACCAAATATATAATGAGATTTAATTTTCATTCATATATTTTTGGTGTCCTTAAGTTTTTTTTTTTTATACAATGATTAGTGAACAGCAAATATCTTATACAATTATCAATGAACAGCGCTGTTAATCTTTGAAATTCTAAGACTGATATTATTTTCTGCAATTCGTTGTTAGTGCTGGATTGGATTCATTAATCATAAGCTTTCAAACAAACAAAAATATCACAGACTGCACAACAGGAAGGTGGAACGTGCGGTGCTGGCATCATCCCCCCCCCCCACCGATGTGCTCAACATCTCAGCAGACACATTTGTGGAAGGTGGTGTAATTGTGGAAGGTGGTGTAATTACACCTTACGTTAATTACCAGGATTTCATTGAGGATAACCCAGTTCTGGTTCCGACGACCTGGTTTTATGTTCAGCTACGCACGTCTAGCTCGGAGGGGAGAGAGCGGGGAGCTGGCAAAAGGCGAAGGTTCATAAAAAGAAAAATATATATATACACCAAAAAGCCATAGCCTACAGCCAGGTCTGCCAGTGAAATCAAGAAACCGACTCGGGTGGCCGTGGCTCGTTTAATTTTTTTTTACATTTTTTTTTTTGGTATATTTAGTGGCAAGTAGAAATGTTAAAACGTCAAAAAAAAAAAAAAAAATATATATATATATATATATAAATAATCCTTTAACCCTTAAAGTGCTGAGCTGTTTTACAATGAGTGCATGCAAAATGGAATTACAATTCTAATGTTTAGAGGCTAATCTACGACACGCGTTTAAAGGGTTAAAAAAAAAAAACTTATCTAAGGGGATGAACTCCGCACACACAACTATATTTCTCAATTATGTAGAAGTTATTTTCCCTCTTCGATATCGAACAAAAGAATAAATTAACTAATTGTTTAATCTTTTGGAATGTTTTTGTTAGGTACACTGGATAACTGTTTTTAGTTTCAACTTGATACGAGAATGGATGTGGGAGAAATAACGTGTACAATTATATAAGGGGGACTAAACCTAACATATTTAGCAATATTTGTGAATAATGAAGGATTACTTTCACTTGCTGGTATCAAATAATTCAAAACAATCACATGTTTCGGTCACAAGTCCTGGAGACTTTAAATTTTTTATTCACTGTAAATTGTATACACTGTATGTCCCTGTTTGTATGTTAAAATGTTCAAGATAAATGTGTTTAATAATGATACTTTTTTTGATTAACATGTTCTTTTTTAAAGCTACATTAATTTTTTTTTATTTACCAACTATATTTAGATACATTACAGAATTTCCTATCTGTAGTACATTTCAGACCAAAATTGTCACTATTTTGTTTTTGAAAAATCGCATTTATATTAAAAAAAAAAACAAAATAGGGGAAGAAGGTTAACTTTGGGAGGGGAGGTCTTTAATTCGTATTTTATGACAACTGTTTGGAATGGTTCCTTCCATGTGTTGATTCTCTTGAATTCACTTAATCATCGTGTGGTAAGATCCAGTCACTTGGAGAATTTCCTAACGAATCAAAGTACTCATGACTCCGGACCACGTGACAACCTCAAAGTTTGATTACACGAGTAGGTCAAGTTCTACTGTGCCATATGTGTTATAGACCCCCCAAGGTCTTCAAGAAAATTGTAGTCACGTCAGTCAATTCCTGTTCTCTACTTCAGTCACGCAGAATCGATACCAGTCTCGGTAAACTTCACCCAGATTTTTGTGTTCCTTCAAACCGAAATAGAAATAATGATTCTTGGCCAACTTTTCAAATCTAGGAGGACAGTTACCAATACAATGTTAAAGAATCGGTGTGGCCCCAAATCAATGCATGTTGTTCTCTGGTGGGTTCACCGAAAAACAATGTATTCGCAATTCAATGATGCACTTTCAATGTCATTACTCTTTGCACCTGCACCGTCAGTACTAGGCCCTCTCACGGCACTTTTATAGTCTGTACTGTTTGCATGTTCACCACCAGTACTCAGTGCGCTTTCAGTGTTAGTACTCAGTGCACTTTCACTGCCAGTACTAATTGTATTTTAACCGTCAGTACTCGGTGCAATTTCATTATCAATACACTTTGAATTTTCACTGTCAGGACTCTTTGAATATTCACCTTCAGTACTCAGTGCACTTTGATTATAAGCACTCGATGCACTTTCACTGTCAGTACTCAGTGAACTTTCACTGTCAGTACTATTTGTATTTTAACCGCTAGTAGTCGGTGCACTTTCGCTATCAAAACTCTTTGAATAGTCCCCTTCAGTACTCAGTGCACTGTGACTATTAGGCGCTCGATGCACTTTTACTGTCAGTACTTGGCGTAATTTTAGAAACTCTACGACTAATGGAAGGTCACTCAAAAACGAGCTAGACCTAAGTCCTATGCATCTCATAACTTGAATGTCCTAGGGTTATGCTCAACTTTAAAAATAGGTCGATACTCATTGGTATATTTACAACAGCAAAAACAGCGAAACAAAAATGTGTTTAAGACGTTTAACTAAAATATATGGACTATACTTAAAATGTTAAAGAAGAGTTTGCATTTGTATTGCTTTAAAAAAAAAATCACTTCAAAATATTCAGTAGATGTACTCCTCAGATCTAGACAGTACAATCTTGAAGGAGGACTAAAAATTTACAGCCTCGATGTAGGACAAGTAAAAGACTTCGCGAACAGTTTGGACTCAGCAAACTATCAAGCCTTACTAAGCCTCGGTGCACTCGGAGTATCTGAAGAATCTTTCGATTCATGTTGAATGGTGAGTACAAACACGAGAGATAGTCGAACTAGAGATAGTCGAACTAGAGATAGTCGAACTAGAGATAGTCGAACTAGAGATAGTCGAACTAGAGATAGTCGAACTAGAGATAGTCGAACTAGAGATAGTCGAACTAAAGATAGTCGAACTAAAGATAGTCGAACTAAAGATAGTCGAACTAAAGATAGTCGAACTAAAGATAGTCGAACTAGAGAGTCGAACTAAAGATAGTCGAACTAAAGATAGTCGAACTAGAGATAGTCGAACTAAAGATAGTCGAACTAAAGATAGTCGAACTAAAGATAGTCGAACTAAAGATAGTCGAACTAGAGATAGTCGAACTAGAGATAGTCGAACTAGAGATAGTCGAACTAAAGATAGTCGAACTAAAGATAGTCGAACTAGAGATAGTCGAACTAAAGATAGTCGAACTAGAGATAGTCGAACTAAAGATAGTCGAACTAGAGATAGTCGAACTAAAGATAGTCGAACTAGAGATAGTCGAACTAAAGATAGTCGAACTAAAGATAGTCGAACTAGAGATAGTCGAACTAGAGATAGTCGAACTAAAGATAGTCGAACTAGAGATAGTCGAACTAAAGATAGTCGAACTAGAGATAGTCGAACTAGAGATAGTCGAACTAAAGATAGTCGAACTAGAGATAGTCGAACTAGAGATAGTCGAACTAAAGATAGTCGAACTAAAGATAGTCGAACTAAAGATAGTCGAACTAAAGATAGTCGAACTAGAGATAGTCGAACTAGAGATAGTCGAACTAGAGATCTAGTTGTTTTCATTTCTGGTGTTTCTGACATCAAAACAAGTTGCATGGGTAGACTTTTACGAGTGGATCATGGCTAAGTGATACTTTGGTAGCTAAGCAACGCAATAAATAGGCAGAAATGGTGTTCAGATTTAAAATGTTTGAGAAAAGATCTTCAGACTTCTATGATCTGTCTGTTCTATAAGAAGGCATAATGGAAACACTGGTTCCCTGGACATAAGTTCCCAGAACACTGGTTCCCTGGACTTAAGCTAAGATTACATAAGAGAGAACTCAATCTTGGAAACTGTACAGTTCACCTCAGATATCTAGGGTTAGTTAGTTTACACTATCCCTTATCCAGAGGAGAACGAAGAAATGGAGAGAGAGAGAGACAGGCAGACAGACAGAGACAGACAGAAAATTTAATAAAAGATGGTTTAGCATGGAGGATAGAATATATGCATGGGTGCTGGCCATTACATTTCTTCCCTCAATACTGATGGGATAGGAAATATTATTTCGCAAGACACATTATAAAATGAATCGTGTGTGTGTGTGTGTGTGTGTGTGTGAGTGAGAGAGAGAGAGAGAGAGAGAGAGAGAGAGAGAGAGAGTAAGTAATTATCCCATCAGTAAATCCAAAAACTTAAAGTTAATGTGTAGACGAGGCGTCAAAAAGAAGTCAAGATTTAACCAATTATCAAGCATACGTACACATAGCCTACATCCACCAGAGTTGCACAATTCACTACCAAACAGAATTAAGTCTCATTATATCTAGGTCTACGAGTAAGCATCAAAGTGTGTATGTGCGTGTGTGTAAAAGCATTGAGTGTATATTTAAATCGAATTTTCAGCACAATCTATTACCCGAGATAATTTTTTTTTGTTTCATTTAGATCTAGATCTAGAAGTACAATCCATCTTTTGATGCTTAGTCTGTTGGAGAATGTCAGCGACCTTTTGTCGTCTGGTGTCTGCTTCAGGAAGAAATCAATGACTTGCGCTTTTTGATGTACTGGGGAAAGAAGCAGAAATAGGGGGTGGGGGTGAAAGAGAAAATCCTAGTTTTAGGCGGACAGGAACCACATCCAGCAAAAACAGCTTCACCCCCCCCCCCCTTCTCTTCCTTGTTCTGTCGAGATTTGATTGCAGTTATTTTTAGATTTAAAGATTTGGGAGTGTTTAAGTTAAAAAAAAAAAGCTTGTAGTTACGAGTTTAAAAACTCATAAAAAAGATTAGTAAACAAAAAAAGTATTTAAACCTTTAAGCACATTCCGTTTATATATCTTTTTATCACGAGGTAATATAGTCCTAACATTTAAGATCAAAGTAGGAATGCTATTGCACAGGGGTATTAGGTCTTTTTCGGAATGGGGTCCTTGATAGGACACATTACCGAGAAAGAAAAAAAAGGCCTATGGAAACTTTCGCCAGCTTCATCTAACACTCTGAACATACGTTTTGAAGAGCGTTGCGTCAATGGCAGGATATTACTGCGCCAATTGCAGTATAGCACTGTGTCAATGGCAGGATAGCACTGTGTCAATGGCAGGATAGTACTGCGCCAATTGCAGTATAGCACTGTGTCAATGGCAGGTAGCACTGGGTCAATGGCAGGATAGCACTGTGTCAATGGCAGGATCATCATCATCATCATTCCTTTGGCTTCCTCATGGAACATAGGGCCAATGGCAGGATAGCACAGCGTCAATGACAGGACAGCACTGCGTCAATGGCAGGATAGCACTGCGTCAATAGCAGTATTAGCACTGCATCAATAGCAGTATAGCAGTGCGTCAATAGCAGTATAGCAGTGCGTCAATGGCAGGATAGCACTGCGTCAATGGCAGGATAGCACTGTGTCAATGGCAGGATAGCACTGCGTCAATGGCAGGATAGCACTGCGTCAATGCACGGCATGTACATGCTAATAAATAGAATAGAATGGGACACGTCATAAGACCCCCATATCGAGTAAAGTGAGACTCGTCTTGTTTAAGACACATAGGGAGTGGACCAATAGTTATAGATGGCCTGAACACTGACCTGCAACGTCACGACCTGTGGGCAGCTTAGACCAATAGCTTGTCGCCTCCTCACAGGTCTGTACGACGTAACAACGAGCTATTGGTCTAAACTGCCCTCGGTTGTAACCTTGCACGTCAAGTGTTCAGTCAATCTATAACGAATGACCTCGAGTCGACTTGTTTACTTGTATAAGCTCATAGAAAGAGGAGACCAGTGGAAGATATACCTTAAGACTTGAAGTATCGAGTCTACACGTGTGAATAACAAAACTGACTTGAAACGGTACACCACACAGATATATCACGTGACAAGCAGCTTAGGGACACGTGGAATAGAAATGATAATATATAAAGACAAAGTAACCCCACACCTTGCTAGTCGCCAAGACACAATGTGTCCACAATAGATTAGAACATATTTCAATGCATAGATTTATTCAAACAGCTATCTACTATTTTTAGTTGTTGTTGTTGTTTTTTAATAGGGGGGGGGGGAGATCAAGTGAAATAGCACACAGCAGCGAGAGAGAGAGAGAGAGAGAAAGAGAGAGAGAAGGAATAAAAGATTAACACTTTACTCTTTCGTCATATTTTTTTTTATTCGGATTATAGGCATACTTTTACTGGCAGTAAAAATTAAGTTAACACTGTATTGTAGTCTGGCAACTATGGCATAAAATAAAAAAATGCTGTTAACTCTAGCTTATAATGGACTATGTGCGTTTTTTTAAATAAGTATATTTAATATTGAATACTATTGAATAAGTTGTGATGACAACAATATGAATAAATCATAACTACACCACCTTCTCTGTACAGTTATGAGATATGGACCTTGATCGCATTACACGGAACACAGCTAGTGCATATGTGTACTCAGAATGAAGTGTGCTGTCACACAGCACATAAAGAAAATAATGTGCCATTTCTTTTCCTTTTATGTGCAGAGTGTACTGGGCTTCATACGAAGGTCAACACATACAGAGACTAGATCTTATATACAGGCGTTACACAGGGCTAGACACTGGTGCAACGGTAGAAGAAAGAATGACTCTACTTAGGAGGTGTAGGTGTGTAGAATCAGGTGTGTAGTTCCCCCCCACACACACACATATCATTGCTGACTGCACTAACCACAACCTCTGCCCACACAGTGCAAGGAACAAAGTGGAAATCAGGGTTAGGGCGCCACATGCATGTCCAGGCGAGTAGAAAAATAAATCTCCAAGGGTGCCAGAGCGTGCTAGTAGCAGCCCTCAACACCGACTTACACACATACACACACACACACTTAAATGCACCAACAGCATGCTCAATATGCAAGGGGCGGAACATACACTCAATGTACATAAAGGGGGGAGGGAACATACACTGGGATAACCAACAGATTTAACACATAGGGCATACAATTATTAGCAGTGGCGATGCACCAGTAGGTCAGGGTTCAAGAATAAGGTGCTCCCATTTAAGAAACTATACATTTTACTGTAATTTGTTTTTTTAAATATTGGGTAAATCTGTATCAGTATTTCAAAGAACTGTGCACCTTTTACAATTAATAAAGTCATTCTACTCTGGTTACGGCTTCTTACAAACAATTTTTCATTGACATCTTATCTTATCGATTATAGACGTTCCTTCTATATGAGTATTCACGTTTCAGTCTATCAGAGCATGTTAATTAGAGATTTAAAACTCTGCTAAGTCATTGGTTTTCCTGGCTTATTCAGGCAAGCCGTTCCATGCTCTAAAGACACTAGGAAAGAAGGAGCAATCGTACTATTGTAATGACACTCAATACTTGTAGGTGTACTTAAAAGTCATAAATGACTGTCGTTTCAAAATGTCCCTGTTAGTCATAGTCCCCGGAGCATTGAACCCCTTCTACGCAAGTGGTTATTAGTTTATATATAGGTCCCGTTGTGATTCCAACTACCTAGGTAGCTACTTGAGAATGACCCATGGAAAGTCGTGGTGTGATAGTCCAGGTACACATCTCTCTCTCTCCCTCCCCGCCTACTTTCTGTCCTAGTGATCTGATTGATAAGGCTTGCCTGTGAATGGGGTTACGCTACGCCTCTTCCCAGTGTTATGTCCCCCCCCCCCTACGTCCCGTGTGACTTCCAAGATTTATAACTGCAACACAGACGCAAGGTGCGTACGTCATGTCTGACAAGAACACGATCCAACGGCCACACTGTCAGGTCGTAGGGGAGGGGGGGAGGGGAAGACGTGGAATTACTTGAGGAAATTTAATTAGCTAGTTACGGTAAATAAAAGGTAAACAGCATTCCAGGGTAACAATGTAACAATATCTTTTGAGGAGATAGTGTCTAAATATCACAAGTCTTATTACAATATAAAGAGATTATAATGGGGTGATTGGAGAACAAGACAATAAAAGAAATGTTATACCATTGAGTCGGTGACTCGAGGTGGTGGGGGGGGCATGTCCATAACAGAATGGATAAAAAAAATAGGGGGGGGGTGGAGGAAGAAGAAATGTCTTTAATGGAAAACTATTTAAACTCAAAAGTAGCCTATAATATACAACTCTGAAACAAATACACCTCGAATTTGTCAATATACAACATAAATATACAACAAACAAAATTCAACATGTGTTGTATAGTTTAACATTTTGATTTCCAAACAATTGTCCCTACATGTTACTTGGGCTGTGAACGTCTATCCGGCTTCTGTGTTCGTTCTATGGTAGGTGCAGAGTCGATTCTAAGGGGGCGGAGAGAATGCCCCCCCCCAACCCCGCTCTAAATATTTATAAATACCAAGTATATTTCTAAATACTCAGCTTATCTTTATTTCACTCTGACTGGATATTATACATTATATAAAATTCATTGTTACCTTTATATACATGTTGAATATGATTAGTTAACAGTTTATTAGCCTACATATCGTGGGTCAGAAGAATGGAGTGATTAAACGCCAAGAGAGGCGCATTACTATCAAACGTCAATAGACGTCAACTCAAAGTCATAAAACTCGACAGTGTTCCTACATATCATGTTGTGTCAATCCCGTAGAGAAGTGTGTACTTGGCATGTCATTGGCTCGGCCAGGCCAGAATGTGACGACAGCGGATACGCGATCGTCAGACCCTCCTCTCTCCCCATCCTGTTAAATAACTACAGTCTGAGGACAAACGCTCTGACGTAATTGTCTCACCACCCCCGTTTCCAGTGGCCACAACCAGAGAAGGCGAACTTGTCAAAGGTATCTGGTAAACAACCAGGTGGGTGTCGACTTTATCGTTTCAAGGGGCTAGCAAAGTTTTATCCTTCCAGCCCTTTGTTTAAGAGAGGTCAACTAATGTTTACATGTTTGACCTCAGATTCCGAAACTAGCTTTCCTTTTCCTCTACCTTTCCGAGTTGGGTGCAAGGTCCACCAAGTTCTGACAGGCCGGTAGCTATCAGTTAGTAAAATTATAAGATGCATGTTTATCTTTGTATCATGCATGTTTATCTTTGTATCATGCATGTTTAGTAGAACATTTTGTGTTTTACATGTTTCAGATGTTTCTTCAGAATTAAATATTATTACACCCTAGCCCAAACTCACCGCATCACGGCGGGGGATGGCTGCAGGCAGGGTTCGAACCCGGAGTCGTCGAAACGACAGTCCAGAGCGTATTCCACACGACCAGGCAGCCAACCATTTCAAAGACATGCGTGTATTGATGTGGGCCTGGTTTAGCCTCGTGTTTTCACTTGTGCGTTATCAAGTGATTTTCTTTTTTTTTATGATTAAAATCTCTATTATATATGCTGAGAGATTGTTACCGACCTACAATGTGCATTATGTAGCTATTAATGACGGCCTACTTCTGACAACAAAAGTCTTCCTAGTCTAGTCTCTAGCTGTAATATGCACACATCAGAAATTAAAGCCAATGTCAGGGTCAGATGATTCCTATTGTAAACAGCTTTAGAAATCAATACAAGTGCCCTGCTACAAATGGGTGTCTATGGTTTATCGTCTACAAACTAACGTGCTTGAATTCAGAGAAACATTTACACGCCCAAAGACTGGGTTTTAAAACCCATCCTATAAAAGACGTACTCGAAGTGCCCAATGCCACGATAAAAGAACAATAGTTAAAAGTCAGCTATAGCTAAGCTCACCTTGTAGTTACTAGGCATTGACTAAGTGGTCCAGTGACGTTTTGTTTCAACGGCTTAGTGGGCAGTACTGAAATACTTAGTGGAATACTTAGTGGGCAGTACTGAAAAACTTAGTGAACAGTACTTGAACACAGGCCCTGGGTTTGAAAAGGGTCTCGCAAGTTCTTTACCTAAACATAAGTACAACGATAAAAGAAATCTGTTTCCTCCATTTGGGGAATTAACAGAGATTCAGTATTCCAAAGTCCACTTTCCCTCCCAATAGCTTGGAGCCACAGGGGGGGGGGCGGAGGGAGGGGGTTGATGGCTAAGCTGTACAGTTGTTAAAAGTACGGGTCACAATGGAACAAGATTATGTAACGTGTTGCTATTTCACTCCAGATAACAACAAAAAAATGTGTGGCACGTCACGAGAGTGCAAAAAGCGAAACTCTTTTTAAAGTGGTTGGTTTTTAACTATTAAGTGGTCTTTAGAGCAGATTCGGTAGCTGTATCGGGGTGGGGGGGGGGGGAGGGGACCAAGTGCAGACCACTCAACTTGGACCGTACGGTATTGTTGTGAAGTTTGGCTTGGAAACAAGTTGTGCGGCCGTGAATGTAAATAAACCCCATCTGGTCTCCCATGTCCAGGACTCGATCTAGTTCTAGTCAGTGGGGCTCAAACCATCGCGGGGGGTGACTTCTCATCCACTATCGTTGTACGTTCTGTGTGGGTCTCTGTACAAATGTACACATGTCTGCATGTTTCTTAGTGAAATGTGTACATAGCGTATTTGCATTGGAGTAAAAAAGATGTACAAGGAACGCTTCACTGTAAAGCACCTCAACTGCCTTTAATGAACACATTCCAAGATGTCTCATATTGACATTTACAATATTTACAAGTTACCTCTTGGTAAAACGTGGCCGAACCGGGCCCACCCCCAGCTCATGCCCCGAATGTAATCCGTTTACCAAGGCAAGGTCTGAACAATATTATCATCTTCGTGTATATGGAGAATGTGATTTGGGCCATTTTCTTCTACATAAAAACAAAATTGGAACTGCGCTCTTCTGCATTTCGATACAAAATGAAATTATGCTCAGCTTTGATTACAAACTCACATGGGGGTTTGAACACCTTAATGGGAGGGGGGGGGGTGATCGACTCATATATGGGAGGTTTCATCAACTCACACGAGAGGTTTGAATGCCATACAAGTAGGTCATAGTATGAAATCCAAAGCCTACCAGATCTATATGTTCACATGTTTAAAAACTATTTTTAAAAAGGCTTTAAAACCACACACAAAAAAAACTTGAAACATAAATACCACGCACAACATAGTAACACAATCTAACAAAATTAACTTACTTGATAAATTTTGTGTGACCGCCTTGGTAACGCCCTTGGATTTTTTCACAGGGGCGGCGCCTAGCTCAAAATGTAATCCACTTTTATCACCGTTATCCAACAGGAAGAATATATAGCTTTTATTGATCTGGACACTGGTCAAACACTTGGTCTGGGATTTGGGGGAAAATATCCTTAAGTTTAGCTTATTCTTTTTCCAGTGCTTTTTGAAGAGGGCATCGCCTTTATAGAAATCTTTCTTTAACTGAATAGACACGTTGTAATTTACTTTATCCTGGCCGGCGTCTCCGGCCTCGGTCATGGTCATCACTTTGGCCTCAATGACCACGTCCGATGTTTTGGTGTGGTGGGCCACTTGTTTTGTACTTTGTTTGCAGTTGCCGTTTACCACATGGACAACGGACAGAATGATGCCTAGAATCACTAATCGAATCCGAAACCAACGCATCGTGGACTGTTGGCGGGGGATAATCTCGAGCTCCAAAATCTTGAAGTGAACAGAAACACCGCGAAGTCGGGGGGTGTGTAGATATTCACGAGCCACAGAATTTCAAACGCAGCTTGAGGTGTTACAAAACTGAGTGTTGAACGGGTTAAGTTACCGGAGTAGTGAGGTTGTAGAAAAGGTTGCAGAAACCACAAACTGTTGACACACGACTTCTGCTAGTTACAAACTGTGGATGACCCATTGTTAGAACAACACGTCCTTCTTTACGTCATTAGTGAAACGTCTTCGCAGACGTGAATAAATAAGAGTGAAACATACATTGGCCCCAGAGCGCAGAACGAAGAAATGCACCTGTTGATCCTAACAAATGAATCGCGATCTTCGAACAACTATTGTATTAGCTAATTTTTTTTTATTTGTAAAGACCTATGTAGATTCTAACCTTTTAGAATACTACCCTAAGATATGGTGTGAGGTCTGTAGAGTGTAAACCACGGCAAGTTAGGATAACACAAGTCCTTGAACTTTCAACTTGGATACGCTACTCTTTTCTATTGTCGTCAAGCACGCTTTTCCCCTAACACTTGTTAAACTTCGAACGGACTCAACTAGGAACAACTTTATCCTTGTTCCCGCTATTTCATTGACAACTCAATGTTAATCCAACTTCCTGACGAAGTAGTCACGAAGAAATGAATATAAAAAAACAACACAACATAATAAACTACTAGACCCGCAGTCTTGGTCAAGGTTCGATCAATGCGGAACACTATTTAAGATCTAGTGCCGACCCAAGAAGCTACCGGTTAGGTTGTAACGTGGCGGGCCAGTAACGCGTGCTGTAAGGCCGCTTAGCGGCGCTAGAGTTACTTTACCAGATCACACACACAGCCCTGCCCGTTCGGGATCAAATCAAATAGTACACTTTTTTCCTCTGCTTTCGTCTAGTCACGGGAGATCGTCACCGGGGGTTGCTGTGACTTGAAAGAACGCTCTCACTTTTTTTGTTGGGATCAGCTATGCTGGTTGTTGATGACACTAGAGGCGCCGAGACGGTGTTATCTCATTAGGGAGTAACAATGTCCCTAACGCATAACACTTTATGCATATATATATTGAGCTAGAGATGTTACACTTGGAGAGCCCATTGACTTAGGAAGTGATAAGATAACACAACGGGAGAAGGAGACGTTTATGCTCTATGGATAATTGATTTAAAAAAAAAAATGAATGTACCATAGGCATAGAGAATCAATTAGCTAAGTATTTTTTTTAGGCGGCTTCCTAATCGTGCGGTACCAGTATCATAAATAAAAATGATGTTGACAGTCAACGGATGTAAAGAAAGACCTCGTTAGCAATAACGGAAATGTAAATGAGATCTAAAAAAAATAAAAAAAAAATAAAATAGAAATAATCCGAAGAGAGAAAACGTAAATAAAAAAAGTCACAATTTTAAAAATGTGTAGAAAATATTTTAAATAAAAAATTCACCTAAGGTAACAATAACAAGATTACAAAGAGAGTTTATGTTATCACACAAACTCAGAGGCGGCCCCCACCGGTGTCGGATCCCTATCGGATCCGCATATTTGCAAGGAATATTCAAGACATGATTTAATTTTGATGGTCATAAGTAATAATGTTTCAAAGTTTCATTTGCCGTTGTAAAAAAAAAGTGTTTTTTTTTCCCTTCTGCTATACATGTTTCGGATGTTCCTTCTAAGTTAAAAATAATTAACTTCTCCCTGGACGACGGAGGATGGCAGCGAGCAGGGTATGAACCCGAGACCGTTGAGATAAACCCATCAGCACGCTAACCGGACGACTAGGCATTGCTCTTAATAACAAACTGATTACAAACTAATAGCCTATTATTGAAATAAAAATATATTACACATTACGACATGACATCTACCGGATATGTACAATATGTCAGACGAGCAATTTTAGATCATCTTTCAGCATGATGTGTAATTGAAAAAAAAAAAAAGAAGAAAAGAACAGATATCGTGCTTGTACTTCGATGTCTCAGCACAGTTATCAACAGAGCTATTGGCATTTTCATTCAAATGGAACTAGAATAAAGATGTAGATTTACCTAAACTAAACTTCTGATTTCGCACTCTAAAGATATATATCTACTAGATCTACATCTAAAATATATATTTGGAATAATTTAGATGTAATTTAGATTAGATTTATGAAAAAAAAAAAGCCTAGCCTATCAATACACTAAATACAACATTAAATTTAAAAAAAAAGTAAATTAGTTTTAGTATATTGTAACATTGCAATATTGATCTAGACGTTTACAAATCAAAATCTACATTTAAAGTCTAGAAATTGAAATTGTATATATTGATCTAGTCTATATCAGTCTAAACTAGACCTAGAAATTCTAGATTTAGAATCTACAATTATTTTAATTAGAATATAAATCCAGATCCAGTATTAAAAATCTAGATATACTGTAACAAAATCTAAATCTAGTTTAAAAAATCTAGATTAAATCTAAATCTAGCTATTACGTCTATTTAAAATACGAGTCAGATAACGAGGTTTAATAAACATTACTATACCGAGTTGTTTTAGCATTTCATTTGAAGAATAATTCCATATGACGTCAAAGGGAAAAAATCCACTACGTCACACGGCCTAGTTAGACTAACAAATGTCTTCATCACTAGGCCAACGAGCAAGTTGTCGAGGGATCATATATATATATATATATATATATATATATATATATATATATATATATATATATATATATATAAGCATTAAGAAAACATTAAGAAACTGGAACATACACAAAATAGAGCAATGAGATTCATAACAAAGGAATATTCACATTTGACTACAGTAACACCTTTAGTAAAATCACTAAATTTAGAAAGCCTTCAGGACAGAAGACTTTAAAGTAATGTAGCAATTATACATAAAACACTGAACCAAAATCATCAAATATAAAAACAAAATTTAATAAAATACTCAAAAAAACACAAAGATAATGATACATTTTTCGTTCCATATGCTAGGACAAATTCGTACAAATGCTTTTTCTTCACTTGCGCTATTAGAGCATGGAATGGGTTGCCTGAGTTAGCCAGGAAAACCAGTGACTTGGCAGAATTTAAGTCATTGGTTAATATGCATGACTAAATGCATGACGCGTAGGACGAAATCATCTTTTTTTTTTGAAGTAATGTCTGTATCATGTAAGAAAAAATTGTTTTACGTTGAAAATACGGAACAATTCTAATAAGCGGACAGTCCGATTAACCGGTTTCAAATGTAAAATAAGATTAGATTCTGTAATTAAGGATTCAACCCGAATAAGCTGCTGGTGTAATTAATAACTAGATTCGATTGAATTACAGCAGAGACTTAAAAAGATGATTAAGTACTTTATTTGCCTTTGTCGAGGAAAGTTACTAATTAGTTTCGTTTCGAAAGGAATGTCCTACCGCTGTATCTGTTCCACCCTTTCTATTCTGTTCTGTAATAGTCATTGAGAACCCGTTTAATTGCAAAGCAGTGGTGTAGGCTCTATTAACCAAAACAATGCGAATAAGCGGTGTGCCAGTGTTTATGGCAAAGAATGAGCATTTCGGGGCTTGACTTATTATATACATGATAAACATTGTAACGATTAGAGCAAAACTTTTCATTTTTAAAATTATTTTCTTATAGTTGTAACAAAGGAGTCGAGTCTCAGTGCAGGACTTACTTAACAAAATGTGCAACATGATTTTGTTCCTCGGCCCCAAATCTAAAATCCTTCCACTTCCCCCTCCCCCCCGAAACTTGAAATATAGAGTACAATGTTCCTAATTAAAAAAGTAGAGTCTCAGTCTTGCTTGCACAGAACGTCCAAATAGCAAGACAAAGTGTTTTTCTTGCAGTTTAACCAAAGGAAAAAACAAAATAACAATAGATAAAAAAAAAGAATACTTTAAAAAAACAAAGCTTAGCTAAGGGAAGGAACCGCTAAGTACTGCCATTTATCTTAACATTACGCGGTTTATCTCCCTTTCTGCTATATAAAACAAAATTAATTAATTAGTACTAAAAGATTAACCAATTGGTTAATTTTTTGATTGATCCGTGTATTGTTATCGCCTGTGAATAATTTTACAAAATTTCAATTTCATCCGAGAGTGGGAAGTGGGGTGGGGGGGGGAGTGTCTAAGCGTAAGTGGACACAAATTCATATATATATATATATATTTATATACATACATCTCTCATTAAGTAACATTTATTACCCTTATTTTAACATTTAAATAATTAATCACAAACAATTAATTAACTAATTGTTTAATTTTTTCGAATCGATTCATATCTTGTCAGGTTTAATGAATAATTGTGCAAAATTTTAACTTGATCCGAATATGGGAAATAGAAGAAAAAGCATGTTCCAACTTTTTACCTGACAGAGTGAGTTGATATACGCTTTGTAAAAAGGGGGAGGGGCATCGTCACGCCCTCTATTATTCCCCAGGGCAGGCTACAATGTACGTTGGTCAGACAATGATATAAGAAGGGAGACATGAATCTAATATGGCAGACTTGGCTGTAAGTAGGGCAGACTTGAATGTAAGTAGGGCAGACTTGATTAAATAAGGACAGATATGAATGTAATTAGGGAATATATGAATATACTAGAGCAGATGTAAAGGCCTAGTAGTTGGAAACGCTTAAACCCAGATTTCATTCTTGAACCTTGACTCCGTATTGCTCCTAGATGACTCATTGGTGACATCACTCTGTCTCTTTTATTCTTTTATGTGTTTACCACATTTATAAGCGAATGAAATTACACAAGTACAACAAATGACGTCTACGCAGCCTTACAATATGAGAAGCAAAGTTCCAGGATGCACAAAGTTATCACTTGAATGTGAAGCACTCTTCTTAAGCACTATACAATTCTAAGAGTTTTTAACTTTAAAAAAAAAACAACTTTTTAAAGTTATGACTTGTTACTTGGCGTCTTTACAAGTTCAACAACTCACTAGATTTTTTTTTCTTTAAAGGATTTACAATCTTCTGCTGCTGTTTAGGAGAATATATTGTTTCTAGCAGACGACTCATCTCGCAAAGTGTCGACACCTGATTGGAGGCACATGATTTAAAAATACAACTTTCATATCTCTGTGCTCTAAGTCCTCCTTTCAGAGCCACTTTCTTGTGCTCACCAATATCGTTGCCCCAACCACCGCCATCGAAAATGCCCACTTTTGAGTTTCATTCCCCCCCCCCCCACACACACACACATCATCTCATTTCTCCACTTCAGTCCATTTGAACACCAAAACCAGCATGACGTCTGCATGTCGACAAGCAGAAGTCACTCCTTCGGGATTCGGGTAATCCCGTTGAAGTCCAACCTTCTCCCAGCTCTTTGGTAAAGAGTCCAACTACCAGCTTAGGGTTCAACTAAAAGCTTCAACAGTACGTCATCACCTACCCCCTTCCTCAACACTTACACACACACACACACACACAATGTATAAATTTTAAAAAAAAGATGGTACGTTCGTTCTTCTAATTAGTTCTAACAAGAAAAAAAAGCTCCACCTCCTGGCTTATGCGCTGTTACTTTCCCGCCATGGAACATCAAAAGATGCCCGGATGAATGATTGACGTACCTACAGACAGCGTATTTAAAACTGCTATGACGTACTTGTTCGCGACGGCTCGCGATGATAGACAAGGTCCAATCCCTGTAGCAGCACTAATAATCTAGACGTCTAGACAAGTTGTTCTACCATTTGAGATCCTTTTCAAATTTTTGAACCGCACACACATATGCCATCTAATATATGCTAAACTCTAACTATTATTTAAGAAAATATAATTTTCATAAATAAAAAAGTTAACCATGCAGAAAATGATATGAAATTACACACAATCATTTTCACTATTATTGTAATCTCTATAAATTTCTAAAGCCGTGTCTAGCTCCGGTTGCACTAAGATAAACAAAATAGAAAATTAATTATACAAAGGGCAATAATCATGAGTTTAAAAGTCGTCTATATTTATCACACTACTTACATTCTCTATGTCTTTACTATATTTTGAGTTATTTCTCTTATTGAATGATTAGCTGGGATTGAATTTACAGCACACAGGACGACTTGTACATAATCTAACTTAAATCATTGAGAATAGGAAATCTCTAAGCTATCAAGAACATTTGACATTCTTTCATTTTCTAAATCTTTTTGTCATTTTCGGAATGTACAGCTCTAGAAGTGAAAGATATGGTTAGAAGAAGAGAGAGAAGATAGCCACTTTTTTGGGTTCGCTTTATACATCTCCAAATGTATCAAATTGTATGTGTCAAATATTCATGTTGGTAATCTATAATATAAAGCAAAAAGTAAGGTGAATCTAAGTATGTCTCGAATAAAAATCAAAACCTTTGATCAATGTTTAAAAAAACTTAGCATAAATGTTCCTTAGATCATGGCGGAGACCGTGGGGTATGTTTAATGTCCCTTCCACAACCTGGAGGGGGGTGCTTTTTAAAAAAAAATACCTAAATTTATCTCTATTAAAGAACGAAACTTTTTAACAAATTGGGTTAACCCCATTTTCACACTACTTTTACTTTCGTGGCAAAATTTTTTAAAAAAATTTGAAGGGAACATTCTCAATGTTTGACATAGATCTAAATTCATTCCACTATAACAGTAATACCCAAGCTAAGGCCCGAAGGACGCGGGTCACATCCGGCTAGTATACAATAAATGTAATTTCACCGACAAGGAAGAATAGTAAAAGATATAAATAGGGACTCAATATGAAATTGTAAAACTTTGTCATAAAGTTCCTTAGAAAATATCAATAGGATCCAAAATTAGAACAACTAGCAGATAAGCACTTAAAAATTGGAATATAATTCATACAGTCAAACGACCTTAGTGTTTGCAATATTTTGCCGAAGAACCAATTACTAAAAATACACATTTAGCCCCTAATTTTAGAAATCCAAGGCTATATCTAAAGATGCATATTATGGACATTAAAATTGAATACATTTAAACGCATATGAGATCAAACCCTACATTAATCATTAACATTCCTTCCCCCCCCCTTTTTTTTTTTCTTTATATCATCTTGGATAATGGATGTATTGCAGTGGTCTCCTCAGCTGTTATAACGTTATACAGTATCTTTATATTTAATTCTCTTTTTCCCTAATCAGGTCAGACGAGAAGTAAATGGGAAGATCACTCTCTTATTTCTATTTCCCCACGAAAAAAAAACAAGGGGGGGGGAGAACACTTTTTCACAGCTCGCTACGGATGGCTGCGCGCTGGACTGTCAAACCCTGGCCGCTCCCATCCCCCTTCGTCATGCGGGAGGTTTGGACTAAGAAGTAAACTATCTTCAACTCTGAAGGAACATCCGAAACATGTAAAACATTTTACAAACAAACATTTTACAAACACTAAATAGCAGAGCCGGACTTAAGCATTGTGGGGCCCTACTCGAAAAGGATTTCGCGGGGCCAAGTTTTGGTAGGGAAGCGGACAATAAGTGAAATTTAAGACTTTGAATTAGAAAATAAATTCGTCTATGCATTTTATTCATTCTTTACTACGTACAGAATTACTTTACGAGCCTTGCGTGTAGCGAAGTCATACAGAGTATCATGAAAATTTTCTTTCTACATAGATCACCCTCAATAGCAAGAATTACCTAATGTTTCAATCTATCTACGAGAATTGTTGAACTAAAGTAATTCTTCATTAGTTTGAGGCGCGAGAAGCTTCTTTCACCAGATTACACAATTACGGCTAATGCATAATGCCGTTTTTATTTATCGCCCGTAGGATTGGCGTTTTCCATATTGAATGACACCCCTTCATGTCAATTTTTTTCTATATATTTCATGAGATTTGTATGAGTTTTCAAAAATTTTTAAATAATTTCCGGAGATTTCCATGACTTTTAAAAAAATATATTTTGCAATTTGAGGAGATTTCCAGAAACTCCTGGTAAATCAGGCGCCGCGAGAAATCTGTTATAAGTTTTAAAATGGTTTAATTTAATAATTGACACATAGAATTAGCGCGGGTCTTATGAAAATGTGATGTCCTTTGCAGTTGAATAGGTTGCTGTGGCTTTTGGCCGGCCCTGCAAAATAGCGGCGTATGTTACTCCGTGGGTTGACTATGTATATATAACAAGTAATCTGCTCTGTATTCGCCCGTCATTAAATAACAGGGCCAGACAAAAACATTGTGGGGCCCTATGCGAAACGGAATTCGCGGGGCCCAGTTTGGGTAGGGATACGGATTATAACTGAAATTTAAGAGTTTATATTAGAAAATACATTCGTCTTTGCATTGTATTTATCCTTTACTACGTACAGAATTACTTTACGAGCCTTGCGTGTAGTGAAGAAGTCATACTTTATATCATAAAAATTCTATTTCCTACATAGATCACGCTCAATAGCAAGAATTAACAAATGTTTCAATCTATCTACGAGAAATGTTGAACTAAAGTAATTCTTCATTATTTTGAGGCGCGAGAAGCTTCTTTCATCAGATTCCGAAATTACGGGATAATGCGGTTTTTTTTTTTGTCGCGCGTGGGATTGGCATTTTTTTATTAAATGACACTCCCAAAATGACAATTTTATCTATATATTTAAGGAGATTCGTATGAATTTTTAAAGATTTTAATAATTTCCAGATATTTCCAGGACTTTTTCGTATATTTTGCAATTTCAGTAGAATTCCAGGAGCTCCTGGTAAATCTGTTATAAGTTATACAATGGTTTAATTTAATAATTTATGCACTTAAAATAGCGCGGGTCCTATGAAAGTGCGGGGCCCACTGCGGTCGCATAAATGCGGAGCCCACTGCGGTCACTTTATGCCGGCCCTGCAAAATAGCGGCGTATGGTACGCAGCCGGTCGACTAGTAAATTATATATTTTCTGTAATTCCTATTACCAAGACAAAAATACATTTGAAAGATATACCGTGTATCGTGTCGAGTCTAAATGAATACCCCAAATTATATATGTCTGCTAGGAATGTAGATATACACATTTTTTGTCTTCTCGCAACCACGATAGTATCCCTATGGCTTAATTAAATTCAGCTGAGACCTGAAACCTTCTGCTTGAATGAAAACGAGGCTAAAGAATTCACGAAATATAAGCATGCTAGTTAGATTGACTTTAGTCTTTGCCCACCGTAATATATATTTATATTTTACATTTTTTTTTTTTAAGGTTGCACCATTCTTTAAAAGTTGCCCCATTCTTTAGAAGAACAAAACAAAAAAAAAAAAAGGTTGCCCCATTCTTTAGCCAAAAAAAAAAAAACAAACGTACGTTGTTATCTTCTCATGATTTGGTGTGTAATGCGATAATAGAACTCATATTTCTTTAGCCAAGGTCTCTCGCGCTCTGCGTTTCCTTACTGCTAGCCAAGGTCAAGAACGTTGAATCGCAAACGTATTCACTTGGACTAGACTCATTGTATATTTTGTCTCTCTCAAGGTTTTACTTTGTTGTAGTAACCGACATGAGTTCTTAGACCACGGGACATATGCATGGCTATTAGATGTATTATGTTAAGATAGACAAGAAATGTCTGGTTCGGAGGAAGACACAGCGTGGAATTATTTTTTTCTACAAAGCTTATATCAACTCACTTTCTAGTCTGGGGTGAAATCTTTTACACGTCATTTCTCCACTTTACCGCGGTCCGGGGTTTGAATTCTGGTGAAGACTGGGATTTTTAATTCCGGGATCTTGGGATCTTCGAGTGCCTCTGAGTCCGCCCAGCTCTAATGGGTACCTGGCATTAATTGGGGAAAAGTATAGGCGGTTGGTCGTTGTGCTGGCTACATGACACCCTCGTTAACCGTAGGCCACAGAAACAGAAGACCTTTACACCATCTGCCCTATAGACCACAAGGTCTGAAAGGGGAACTTTAACTTTTTTTTCTCCACTTTCTAAATTGAAATTGTGTACAGGTATTCCTTGTCGATAACAATATATGAATCAATGAAAAAAAAAAGAGCTATCAAATTAATCATTTAGTCGCAATAAATTAATGTATTTGTGTATAGAAAATGTACTAAGCTTAGGGGAAATAATCCTTGTGTAGAGAATTAGGTCGTTCGCTAAAAAACAGTATATTTTAGCTTAGCCGGCGTCTATCATGGATGCTCGAGACCTCGACTTTGTATTCAGACTCAACAACTTAAAACATTGTTTTTGATATGGCAGCACGGAAACCTTCTCTTAGGTAACTCCCCCCCCCCTTCCCCATTCTTTTAAAAAATGGCCTACAAAATTGATTGTTTCATAGCGCAGTGAGCAAGCAGTAAATATACAAGTTGTGCTAAACAAAAACAATTAATAAAAATATTTCCAATCGCACAACTTTATTATTGTTAGTTTAGATCTATTATGAATTTAAATCACATGACTGGTGCAAACTAATCGATACAATTACACTCAATTACGATAATCGATACAATTACACCTTTTTTAAAGTATTTCAAAACAAATTTTTAATTATTTTAACTGCATAAAACATAAACCAGTGTTTTCCAAACTTTTTTCATTAAGGGAACACTTCGTACAGTATTTAGCGGAACAGTTTTCTTTTTTTTTTTAAAGAGAGATTATATCACGTGGTAGTCTACTAGTTAATTATTTCAGAAGTTCCTGGATTATCTATTCAGGCCTCGCGGAACACTAGGGTTCCGCGGAACATAGTTTGAAAAACACTGACACTCATATATAGACTGGCCTAGGATACTATTTTGTACTCGTTTATTTTAATATGCTATCTATCATGGTCATGAAGATCACAATGTTCGTTAGTAAAAAAGTTAAAGTTCCCCCTTTCAGGTCCTTGCGATGTATGGGGCAGAGGATGCAAAGGTCATCTGTTTCTTTGGCCAACGGTTAGCGAGCAAGGTTTCATGTGGCCAGCATGAAGACCAACCGACTTTAAGTTCCACAACTAAAGTCAGGTACCCGTTACTAATTGGTGGACTCGTCCTTAAAATCAGGAAATTAAAACCCCCAGTCTTTTCCGAGATTCGAACCCAGATCCCAAGCGCTTTAGCCCTCAGCCAACACGCCCTCCAATGGCCGTTAAGGATTACGTAAATTTTGTTTTTACCTAAAAGAAAACGTGAACTCTTCAGTCTTAAGAAACTATATTGTACTAAATTCTAATGGGGACGAATGTATAGTGAAAAGAAACCGTGAACTCTTCAGTCTTATGAAACTATATTGTACCAAATTCTAATGACAATATCAAACAATGAAATAATATGGCTGACATCTAAACCTTGATTTCATTGGTCTCGAGTAGCTTGATCTAGTCACAATCTTAAAATAATCACCAGAGTAGGCACTCGCGTTCATTGTCACGTGGCGCAAATCGAACGCTTCAAATACTAAAGGATAATTATTGTTTAGGTTCGTTCTATTTATATTGAATCTATAACGTTTATTGGAGTACACATATTATTTAATGCTTATATGTGTGTCTATATTAGTAAAAGTACCCATGCGATTTGTACGGGGAAATGACGCAAAACGTCTGTGTCTACGCCCTGTTTATGGCCGACGGAAAGGGTGTCAAGTGGTTAGCAGGGCGCGTATGTCATTTACCAATGGACCTCATTCACCAATCGTAAACAAACAACATTTAGCCACGTGATAATATTGATAAAACAATGGAAAAAAAACTGTCACGTGACAGGCCGTGTGTATTACGTAAGTTGTATAGAAGAGATAGAGAGCCACGTGGCTAAATGTTGTCTGTTTACGATTTGTGAATGAGGTCCCAAATCCCAGTTTTTACAGAGATTTGAATTCGAGACCCCTCGGTTCGAAGCCAAGCGCTGTACCAACTAAACAACTACGGCCCTTATGGGCTCTATCCTTGATGCTGACTATAAAGACATTCGCGTAATTCTCGTAAACTAGAAAAGATAGTGAAAATCCGACATCATGATATTTTAGACCATTACAAATTCTGATGCAACGGCTACTTTTTCTTTTCTGAAAATGAAAAATGTAATTTTTAAAACAAACTATGAAATAAAAAAGCAATAAATATATTAAACTTAAGTAATAATATTGAATGGTATTCTGAACAAAATCTCACTACTGGCGTTCATCTGTCCTACCAAAGAACTCTGACGACAATGCCGCTCACCTTGAATCATTCACAACCAATCGTCAACCTCTTCCTATGGTCACCAAAGAAACACACACACACATTCTATAGCAAAGGTAAAGGTACGCCTTTCAGACCTGTCAATCCATGTGGGCAGATGATGTAAAGCTCATTTCTTTCTAGGGCCTAAGGAGAATGAGAGTGTTATGTGGTGAGGACAACGACCACAAGTATTTACTTTCCCAACGCATATTAAGGGCTCCCATTATAGTTGGGTGAACTCAGGCGAGTCCAAACATTCAAAGTCCCAGTCTTTACCGAGTTTCAAACTCAAGACCACTCGATACGGAAGCCAACCGCTTTACCACTCGACCATCACAATAACATACAATAATGTAATGTACAATCACTGACAGAAATAATTCTTTCAGGACAATCTGTACACAGTAGTGTGAAAGGTGTACGCACTTGGCTCTACTGATCCCCATTACAAAAGGGTTGGTTTACTGCAAGTGATGCACTGGCCTTTCAGTAGATGTAACATGTGAATGGCTTCAGACCGAGAGCATTCCCGCCACGCAGGGGACGGGGGAAGAGAGTAACGATGGTAAAAAATGTCTTCATTTTAACAACAGCAGCAACAACATGGCCAAGAAAATTGCACACCAATAACAACATGGCCAAGAAAATTGCACACCAATAACAGCATAGCCAAGAAAATTGCACACCAATAACAACATGGTCAAGAAAATTGCACACCAATAACAACATGGCCAAGAAAATTGCACACAAATAACAACATGGTCAAGAAAATTGCACACCAATAACAACATGGCCAAGAAAATTGCTCACCAACAACAACATAGTCAAGAAAATTGCACACCAATAACAACTTAGTCAAGAAAATTGCACACCAATAACAACATGGTCAAGAAAATTGCACACCAATAACAACATAGCCAAGAAAATTGCACACCAATAACAACATGGTCAAGAAAATTGCACACCAATAACAACATGGTCAAGAAAATTGCACACCAATAACAACATGGCCAAGGAAATTGCACACCAATAACAACATGGTCAAGAAAATTGCACACCAATAACAACATAGCCAAGAAAATTGCACACCAATAACAACATAGCCAAGAAAATTGCACACCAATAACAACATAGCCAAGAAAATTGCACACCAATAACAACATGGTCAGGAAAATTGCACACCAATAACAACATGGTCAGGAAAATTGCACACCAATAACAACATAGCCAAGAAAATTGCACACCAATAACAACATAGCCAAGAAAATTGCACACCAATAACAACATGGTCAGGAAAATTGCACACCAATAACAACATGGTCAGGAAAATTGCACACCAATAACAACATAGCCAAGAGAAATTGCACACCAATAACAACATGGTCAGGAAAATTGCACACCAATAACAACATAGCCAAGAGAAATTGCACACCAATAACAACATAGCCAAGAAAATTGCACACCAATAACAACATAGTCAAGAAAATTGCACACCAATAACAACATGGTCAGGAAAATTGCACACCAATAACAACATGGTCAGGAAAATTGCACACCAATAACAACATGGCCAAGAAAATTGCACACCAATAACAACATGGTCAGGAAAATTGCACACCAATAACAACATGGTCAGGAAAATTGCACACCAATAACAACATGGCCAAGGAAATTGCACAACTATAACAACATAGCCGAGAAAATTGCACACCAATAACAACATGGCCAAGAAAATTGCACACCAATAACAACATAGCCAAGGAAATTGCACACCAATAACAACATGGTCAGGAAAATTGCACACCAATAACAACATGGTCAGGAAAATTGCACACCAATAACAACATGGTCAGGAAAATTGCACACCAATAACAACATGGTCAGGGAAATTGCACACCAATAACAACATAGCCAAGAAAATTGCACACCAATAACAACATGGTCAGGAAAATTGCACACCAATAACAACATGGTCAGGAAAATTGCACACCAATAACAACATGGCCAAGAAAATTGCACACCAATAACAACATGGTCAGGAAAATTGCACACCAATAACAACATGGTCAGGAAAATTGCACACCAATAACAACATGGCCAAGGAAATTGCACAACTATAACAACATAGCCGAGAAAATTGCACACCAATAACAACATGGCCAAGAAAATTGCACACCAATAACAACATAGCCAAGGAAATTGCACACCAATAACAACATGGTCAGGAAAATTGCACACCAATAACAACATGGTCAGGAAAATTGCACACCAATAACAACATGGCCAAGAAAATTGCACACCAATAACAACATAGTCAAGAAAATAGCACCTAGCTAAAATTTAAGAGCTAAAAAAGATGCGCATGCACGCGCGCACACACATACACACAATATACATACATACACATACATATATATCTATAGCCTACATTCTAATGAAGACATAGAAATGTAAGTTTTAGGGCCATACTTTATAATATAACTTCAATTATAAGAGAGAGAGAAAGAGAGACAGAAAGCGAGAAAGAAAGAGAGAAATAGAAAAAGAGAGAGAGCGAGAAAAGAAGAGAAAGAGAGAAAAGAATAGAAAGAGAGAAAGTTAGAGTTAGAAAGAGGGTGATAGAAAGAGAGATTAAAAGAGCTAAAGAGATAGAAGGAAGGAAAGAGAAGAGAATAAGTTTGAAAGAAAGAAGAAAGAAAGATAAAGACTGGGAAATATATTTTAATTCTTCTGACAAATTAACGCTATTGCCTCAGAGTCTTAATACAACTGTCATGAGTTCTGGAACATAAGTAGCCTAACTACTAAATGAAAACAAATTAACAACTGAAGAGAAACTATTGGAACACGGGTATTATTCCAAGAGGACAAAAAGTTGTCTATTGTGAACCGAAGCTGACTGACCACGACGCTAAACTGAATTTTCTCAAAGTTTATTTCTATGTGATACTTTCAGCAACGGGGTAACAAAAAAAACCCCAGCAACTGTAATTTGGTTTCCTATTCCATTATTCGAACCAGTCCAAAAGCAAGTAATTACAAACCCGTGGCTTTTATCGCGTATAAATTCATCTCTTAACACCGTAGGCCTCGATAAACACGAGGGGCAGGGTTTCTCCTGCACCGGCCGACCTTTTTACCGGGGGTCTTATCGCAACGTCTTTCAATTGCGATAGGGGTCTCCCAAAAAAAAAAACCAAAGTGATCTAAACCCGGTGAACAGAAACACTGGTTGGGCCAAAGATAAAGCCCACCGCTAACGCCGACTTCGCTTACACTTTGACATCAAACGAGCCAAGAAGATGTCAGAGGCGTGTATAATTTGGTTTTATTTAAAGATAGGTGGTAGCCGATGTGCTAAAATAGTGAGTCAATGTAATGCGAAATTACTGAGAAGGAATATATAGATCCGTGAACAAACCATGTCTCGCTCTGATGTGTTAGATCACTATTGCAGATAGACTTCTGCAAAGAAGGTAAAAAGAAAGAGAGAGAGAGAGTCATGAGGAGGGGGGGGGAGTATTAAGGGTGCCGTGACTAACGGCTCACCCCCAAATCTAATGGAGCAGGGCGAAGGTAATTTGTAGTTCGCGTGTGGTTTGGTTTCGGCTAGTTTTCAAAAGGTAACCAGTTCAGAATCGGAAAGTAATGCGTCATCACTATCGGTCCAAGGTTTTCCTAGTTGACTAGATCTACAGCATAAGTCATCTCTGTCAGTCCAAGGTTTTTCTAGCCTACTTGATCTACAGCAAAGGGCATCTATCTGTCTGTCTATCTATCTATCTATCTATCTATCTATCTATCTATCTATCTATCTATCTATCTATCTATCTATCTATCTATCTATCTATCTATCTATCTATCTGTCTGTCTGCCTATCTATCTATCTATCTATCTATCTAACTATCTATCTATCTATCTATCTATCTATCTATCTATCTATCTATCTATCTATCTATCTATCTATCTATCTATCTGTCTGTCTGCCTATCTATCTATCTATCTATCTATCTATCTATCTATCTATCTATCTATCTATCTATCTATCTTTCTATCTATCTGCGCTCTCTCCCTATTGGTGGGTACAGAAGCAGTAAAGAGTCTGGGCAGACGAGCTAGAAAACGAAACTTCGCTTCTCGGTGTCTACTTTACTTTAACAGGTGTGAGCGTCAAGTGTTCGTTTTAACAGAAAAAAAAAACGTCTCGGGATAAGGTGAACGGGTAGCAGGTCCTCCCCCCCCCTACAACTTCCATCTATTTCTTATAAATTTGAATTTTAAATGTTTGACTATATTCACAAGTTGTGTGATGTGTTATTGCTTTGCATACTTCAATTCTGAGATCAAATTTTTAACAGAGCTAAGTTGATATAGATTGAAAACTAATAAAAAAAAAGTGACTAGGATCTAGCTAATGGATGAAGAACTATATTAATATGCTGGATAGATCCAGATTAACATGTGAAGGAACCTGATAATACTCATTAAGTTAATTACAATTTTTTTTTCAAGGGTAAAAAAAAACAACTAACAAATTGGGGGGGGGGGGGGGGGGAAGAAGAACCTAGAAAAAGGGGAGGAGGTATTAGGCCGACAATTCTTCCAGACTACCTGACCTAAAATAAGATGAAAAAAAAATACTATCCCGCCTTCCACCCTGCTCATAATGATGATTTAGTTTGGGAGATGGCGACAGACCGGCGCGGCGAGTCCAGGTGGAGAGGTGGAGAAGGGGGGCTGGGGCCGGGGGGGAGGGCTTTATGAAACACGGTGATGAAATAAACATTCAATCTGAGTTGGAGATGGTTCAATCTGGGTTTTTTTTTCTTCTCTTCCTTTCTTTTTCTGGGGATAAACAAAAAAAAAACCAAAAAAAAAAAGTCTACGTCTTTAGCGTGTTTACCTTGTGGAACACTAGAAATTAATGGGCAACTGCAGAGACGTCTGCTCGGGGGGATGGAGTCGGTCAAGCCAGGGCGATGTTACTGTGTCAATACATAAGAGTGGTCATAGGACTTCAAGCGGTGGAAACATAAGACACTTATGGATGTGGTCGCTTCCATGTTTACATGGTGGTTCAATGAATCGAACTTGGAATGAGGGTGTCACGTGACCAGCACAACGATCAACCGCCTTTATTTTTAACTACCTAAAGCCAGGGACCTATTAGAGTTGGGTGGACTCATGGGGCGTCCTAAAAAATCCCGGAATTCGAAATCTCAGTTTTCAACGAGATTTGATCCCGGAACCTCTCGATTCGGAAACAGCGCTTTATCACTTAGCCACCAGATTCCCAGTGGTACTCAACCTTTTTTTCGTCTGTTTGGGGGTCCTATCAGTTTCGTCATGGGTTACAAAAAGTCTATGAATTCAATGGAATCGTCTTTTTATGGCAAATGTATCGTTCGGGCTGGATATTAGCGAATGACGAGCCGTATTTAGCCCGCAAATGTAGTTTGGGCTTTACCGTTTTAAACTATGGACTATTTAGGCCTATTTGTTATTAAAACACAGAGCAGAAAGTGTACCCATTAAACTGCCTTAGTTGTAGTTACCATCACGTGACTTCTGTATTCATAAAACCTAAGTAGTGGTCCCAAGTAGTACCGAATTTCCTCCAGCAGTATGGAATACATTACAACTATCAGGAAACAGAAGGCTCCGCGAAGCATGCACGTTTCATGAAGGATGTGATCACGAGCTCTTATCCTGATTGTATTCATCCGCGCGCGTTTGGATCATGACGTAATAAGCTTAATTTCTGAAGGATTGCCTGAAACTATGAATGCAAAGTGTCACCAGACGTCAACTTGCTGGTGAGTTGGTACTTTGATAAAGAAAGAGTTAGAAAACATGCACTCAGGGCCGGTCTTAGGCCACTGCAACCTAGGCGACCGCAGTGGGCCCCGCACTTTCATAGGCCCCGCGCGATAAGAATTCTAGGTGTAAATTATTAAATTTAACTATTTTAACTTATTATTAAAGGGCTCCTGGAATTCTCCTGAAATTATAAAATATAAGAAAAAGTCATGAAAATCTCCTGAAATTATTTAAAATCTTCTGAAAACTCATGCGAATCTTACAACAGACAAAGTTGTCATTTCGGGGTGTCATTCAATATGGAAAACGCTAATCCTACTCGCGATTAAAAAAAATGGCTTTCATTCAATAAGCTGAATTTTAACCAAAACAAGAACTTCAAATACTTAATTTACTTCAATAGTCACTGGCATACAAATATAGATCTAAATCTATCTCGACCTCTTAGAAAAAAACAAAAGCAATATTTTGCTAGTTGATAGCAAATCTAAAAGACAGATCTCAATGTTTATCGGCTTTCTGTTGGAAAACTACTATCTACTGTAGATGGCTCGTAAAGTTAATTTGACAGTGATTTTGTACTTAGTAAAGTATGAAAAAAAATGCTAAGACGAATTTATTTTCTAATACAAAATTTAATTTTCACTTATTATCCTTATCACAACCCAAATTAGGCCCCGCGCAATACTTTTCGCATAGGGCCCCGCAACCTGTAGGACCGGCCCTGCATGCACTATATCATCCATGGGCGTAGCCAGGTGGGGGGAGGGATAAAAAAAACAACCCTGCCGAAACAAATCCTGGCTACGCCCATGACATCATCACATTGTCGCTGTCTCTCGATGTAGTTATGTACATAGGAATAATGAGAACATTTATTTTGCCTTCCTTATATTTAACCTATACGAAGTCTAGGTAGTGATTGTACACTAATAGTATGCATGTCAGTGTTAACCAATAAAATAAACATAATTTCTATAGATGTTATGGGTAGGTTATAACATTTTTTCATTCATTCATTTAAAAAAAAAGAAATAAAAAAAAAAAAGACAGATTATAGAATTCGAATTTACAGTAAAGTTTGTTTATTACATAAATCTGATCACCATTTAGAAGATTACTCAGCAATGCTTTGAAACCTCAATAATCTGTTTTGTTAGAAAAAAATTTTGTATGAGTGATTAACAGGAACATTTTTGCGTTTATTAGCCCAGTTTTAAGTATATATTGTTGGACATAAGAACATTTACAATAGGAATTCATGCTTGTCAGCTGGTCAACGCACCAACAAAAAAATTAGCATTATGTTTCTTGGAATTTTTGGGTTTCTTAGAAACAAAAGACAGTTCCTTTAGAAAGAATTCCAATTTCAAAGACTTCGTTCGTTTGTCATGTATGACACATGTGTACGTAGATGTGTCTACAACAGGGAACAATAGACAACCTAATGATAGTCAGGTTAGAACTATTTCTGAACAATGTTAACCTTAATTTTTGTGAAAACATGGAGCTTACGATTTTGTCTAATGTTTTTGGCAATGTAATCTTCTACTGAATAATAAACAAGATTACAAAGAGGCGGTCCCCGTCGGATGTCTGTCGGATCCGCCTATTCACAAGGAATATAAGACGTGATTTTATCTTGATTGTCAAAAGTAATAATGTTTCAAAGATTCATTTGCCGTTGTATATTAGTTAACTGTGTTTTTCTAGTCAACTAGCTGCTAAAATTAAATGAAAACATTGATGTAGCTAGGATCAAGACTTGAAACCTTGCGTTTGAAAAAACAAACTACCAACTTGTTCAATGAACAAACAAAAAATAAAAAAGTTATATTAGTCAGCTCACAAGCCCTCTCCTCACAATGCCCCCTCACAAAGCCCTTGTTTTCACATGTCCTCTCCTCACAGCATCCCTCACAATGTCCCCTCACAATGACCTTTTCTCACTATGTCCCCCCCTCATGATATCCCCTCAACTGATTTCAAGGTTATTTAACTGTGTGCAGGTAAACATTTTGTTGTTTTCTAATTAAAAAAAAAGTATAACTTTTTTATTTTTTGTTTGTTCATTGAACAAGTTGGTAGTTTGTTTTTTCAAACGCAAGGTTTCAAGTCTTGATCCTAGCTACATCAAAACGCTATGATCTCACAGATCTATTCCTGGATTCCCTAATTCTCAACTAGACACTCTTCTATCTAGATAACTCATTAAAAAAACATAACTTTGATCTTAAGCTTTTCAATCGCCAATTTTCTGTTTTAACCCCCCGCCCCCTCACGCCCAACGTCCATGCCTCCCCCCCCCCCCCCACGACCATAAACGAACCCAAAACAACAGCAAGTTTAGAACAAGACTGTTAGGTCCAACCTGGTAAGAGTGGTATTCACTTCGGTGGTGGATACCATTGTCCGGGGTACATATTCCCATCTCGCCCCCCTCCCTCCCTCGCGCCCTTTTTCTTTGTTTTTTCCTTCTCTTCCTTTTCGGTTTATGTGATGACCAAACTCTGGACATCAAGCTCGGGGGTGGGGGGGGGTCTTCATAGCTAATGCGAGACAAGAATATTAAAATAACTAGCAAAATATTTTTTTTATAAGGAGAAGAACTTCACATTTATAACCATATATATATATATATATATATATATATATATATATATATATATATATATATATATATAACCATATATCTCAATGCTGTAAGATTTACTTCCCTTTTACTGTATCAAACACAACTCCTTAATTACCCCATAATAGAATAATAAATTGGTTAATTCATGATTTGTTAGGAACATTGACTAATTGTAGAGAGTTTCAACTTGATCCGAGACTGGGCAAACAGAACGTGGACAAGATTCCACTCTGACAGACTGAGTGATTCGAAGACAAACAAGGTGAGAAAGAGAGAGAAGCAGAGAAAAATAGAAGAGAAGAGAGAAAACAAGAGAAAGAGTGAGTCAGAGAGAAAAAAAGACAAAAGGAGAAAAGGAGAGAGTGAAGGTCATTGAGTGCAATATGTAAAAAGTGAGACAGAGAGAAAAAAGAAAAAGTGAAGAAATGAGAGAGAGAGAGAGAGAGAGAAAGTGGAAACAAGAGACAGAGAGAGCAAAAAAGAAAAAGTGAAGAGAAGAGACAGAGATAGACAAAAAAAAAGATAAAGTGAAGAAGAGAGACAGACAAAAAAAGGAAAAAAGAAAAAGTGAAGAAATGAGAGAGAGAGAGAGAAAGTGGAAACAAGAGACAGAGAGAGCAAAAAAGAAAAAGTGAAGAGAAGAGACAGAGATAGACAAAAAAAAAAGATAAAGTGAAGAAGAGAGACAGACAAAAAAAGGAGAAAAAGTGAAGAAAAGAGAGATAAAAAATAGTAAAAGTGGCAAAACAGAGATAGAGAGAAAAGTAAAGAAAAGAAAGAGAAAAAAAGGAAGAAACGTGAGAGAGAGAAAGAGTGAAATGTGAGAGAGTTTTAATATTAATATTTTAGATATTTATTACTAGTTCGAAAACAGTTTTAAATCTGATAATTGCAGTTCAAGAATATTTCATTACATCTGCAATTAATCATACGCACTGCAAATATCACGTCATACATGTCATCGCATCTTCCGTACACAGGATATACCATGATTCAGCATCGATCTCTTTCATTATCAACCGCATTAGAGGCAAATAGTATCGCATACCCCCCACCACTGTTGCCAACCATAACTGGTGCGATAAGTCTCCGGTCTCCCCTTTGTAGTACTCTTGAGGATTCTTCATCAATAAAACTATCCCCGCAGTTCCGTGTGCGAAATAAGAGTTTACAGTTCATATTCATTTATTATTTTAGTGTACGTTCTATTTTCGGTTCAAGAATTTTTCTTACAAGTACATCTCGGAATAAATAAATGTTACACAAAATGTTAAAAATAAATCCACAGAAGTCAAGATGTCCGAAGTACTGACTGCCCTCTGCCGTGACATCATTTTATTTTTTAAAGCTATATCTTTCTACCCTACCCTACCCGACCAGGCACAAATAAATTCGATATCTATTTTATATTATTATTAATCTCTAGATTTCTATAAGAGATGTTTATACTTGTGGACAAAAAAATCATAAAAAAGCAAGCATTTCCGTATATCCGGTCTACGAAATACGGAATTTTTGATAAAGTATTTTAAGAAACAATATAAGGATTTATGTGAACTTTTCAGAACTTTCCATTCTAAGCTCTTTTACTACGCTCTATATTTTGTAGCGCAAGATTTAATTTAATTTAATTAGCGTCCACGGTAAAAATAAAAGCCACTGTTAGTTTTGTGTTGTCTGTCCGTTCGTCGGTTACGCTTAGATCTAAAAAAAAAAAAAAACTAGAAAACAT
This sequence comes from Biomphalaria glabrata, assembly GCF_947242115.1. Lineage (NCBI taxonomy): Eukaryota > Metazoa > Mollusca > Gastropoda > Planorbidae > Biomphalaria > Biomphalaria glabrata. The sequence goes on along the minus strand of NC_074712.1, from coordinate 10,756,336 downwards.
CTTGATAATCCGATTTTATATTTTGAAGTTTGCAAAGTTCTGGTGCAACGGCTACTTTTTTCTTTCTGAAAGCGAATCGTTTTGTTTTTAAAATGAAATAAGTAAAGTTTTTTTGTTTTTTTTTAATAAAAATACACCAATTTTAAAAAAGGAAGAATATATTTTTATGTTTTAATATGTTAGAGTTATAACAAAACATACATGACCACATCATTTACACATGTTTGTTTGTCTGTCTGGGAGAAATATTTTACACGTTATTTCTCCCATTTCCCAACCTAGAATCAAAGTGAAACTTTCCACAATATTTCATTGTTGATGACAATAAATGGTATATAGATCTATATCCAACGTTGTTCAATAATAACTAATTTGTCATCCAGGGGCTCAGGGCTTTGCATTGTGGTTCTGTGCTTCCTCATGTGGCTGGTGGAATGACTATGTGAGCCCGGAATGTTTGGCTGCACAGTGGGCAGGTTATTCCAGCTTGAGCTAGTGTCATTGGCCTTGCTTATCTTCTCTGGCGCTTTTCTTCTGACAGCGCTGTTCTATTTTCCTCAGCAATTTGTGCGCCAGTTTTCACAGATGATGCTCTATCATGCGCTTCCGGGGTCAATGGTAAAGGCTTTCATAGAAGGTTTGAGGGTGTTCTGAAGCGTTTCCTTTTTCTGCACCTTGTGATCGCTTCCCTTCCCCTTAATTGGCCATAAAGAAGTCGTTTAGGGATGCGTGAGTCTTCCATTCTGCAGATGTGGCCTGCCCATCGCAGTTGGGACTGCATCATGGTTTTGTGGATGCTTTGCAGGCCCTCTCTTCGCAGGACTTCAGTATCAGGCATTTTTTCTTGCCATTTAACATTCAGTATTTTTCTGTGACAAGGTTCAGTTTTTTTTATGCGTCTACGTTTCAGAGGTGGGGAGAATGACAGTTCAATAGATCCCTAGCTTTGTACCTCGTCTATTTCAAACATTTTTAGACCCTAGGGTGCACCGGCCTTGGCGATAAGCCGATTTCAATATATTTCCGAATCATTGGACATCTTGATATTTCATTCTGTTGTTCTCTATAGATGTACATTGAAATTTAAAGCTTTACATTTTTGTGAATAAAAGTCTAAAAGTATATATTCAGGTTTGGCTTAAAAGTAAAGTCACACATGGTCTACATCGACTAGATGGAATAGCCGTCTCGGGCTTCCAACTACAGCACAACCTGATCAACAGCTTCAAGCGGTTGATGCCACTCGGCTACACCTAAAGACCGTGATGAAATAAATGCTTCCAATTTTGTTTTGTTACAAAGATTATATCCCCTCAGGGTGAGTCTGTCTGGAACAAATCTTGTTCACGTTATCTTTCTCACTTCCGATTCTCGGATCAAGTTGAAACTTTGCACAATTATTCAGTGTCAAAGGCAATACATGAATCAATAAAAAAAGTTAACCAACAAATTAGTGGTAATTAATTACTTTTTGTTTTACATAGAATAGGGAGAGAAATATTGCAGTAAATGTGTGGTTCTTTCCCTTATATAATCTTTAAAAAAAATTATTTTGTTGACTTTGCTTGTATTTATTGTACACGTGTAGCGCATTTGTTCATGTTATTTGAATGCTTAGTTCACTAAGGCCCTATCTCTTCTGTAAGGGTAGGTGGTAGCTGGGACAAGGTTTCCGTGCTGCCTTTAGAGATTCGAGTTCGAGCCTCTTGATGTATAGCCAAGCCACTCTGCGAAACATCCTACTGTGCATACGTGTACAATTTTAGTGCTTTAAAAAAAAATAGCACCGTCTACCATTTCACTAGTTACTAAGATGAACCCTACGACACTAAGAAACCACTAAAACACAAGTAAAACATTTTTTGCTGCTCTCATCTTTCCAAAGACATTCGCTCACACACTCATCCCCAGGGTAGGCTATGTTTATATCTCTGTAATCCCCCCCCCCCCACCCCACAGCTTCCGTAGACTAACTGAGCTTCATAGATACATTAAGACAGGTTAATGTGGGTGTAGCGAGGAGAAATGTTACGCTTGTATGAATGAACACATGTGACCTGGATGAGAGTGGCTCGGAGAGATACTCAATGAACAGTCAGCTTCCAATATTTCTTTAATTATAAGACAATCCCTACAGACGGCTGGGGGGCTCACCCTATAGGGGATTTCCACGACAAGCTAATCAATGTCAAGGACGCAAAATTGAACCTCAATGTTTCCAACTAAAACCAACAGAGAGATTTAAACGGAAGAGTCTGAATATTAAATTCAGCAGTGCCAATAACAGCCATAAAAATTATTATGTAACTAAAAAAAAAAGAGACCACTTATCAACACTCCCCTTTTTTTTTTCTTTACACCGGATACACCAAAGTGTTCGTTATTTATTGTTTTTCCACCATAGAATAAAATCTACTGAAATAATAATGTTTAACTTAGGAGTTACATCTGAAACTAGACAAAAATTATTTGTAAATATATGAAGTCTAGAAAGTAAATTTTTACTTAAAATTTTGAGTTTCCTTCGACACGCCATTCAATCAACAATTTTTTGAAATCTGACTTAGACTTGAAATTTAATTGGCATAATTTAAAAAAACAACTTATTTCAGACTAAATATTAACGCTTGAAAATATGAAAATCCTACATGGTACAGTGGCAGGAGACAGGAAGTGAGGAAGTCAAAAATAAGTAGCCTGGACCGACTTGTTCTCCGCAGTCTCCGCGAGAACAGAAGTTAAACGCATTGAAGTAGTGAAAGAGTCTACTTTGAAGCCTCATCTACCTGCTAGTAGAAGAAGATGTTTATGGCCGTCTTTTTTTTTCTGAAACAATGACGTAGAGCGCGATAACGTAGACCCCCCGATGACGTAGAGCACAATGACGTAGGGACAGTGACGTAGGGCACGATAACAAAAAGTAAAAGAAATCAAAAGCTAGAGATCGATAGATTGTCAAGGTCAGGTAAAAGTATATTTTCAATTTGTACCATTGCTTTTGAATAGCTAATAACAAATCTCTTTAGTGGACCTTCTTTAGGCCACAGAAACAGATGACCTTTACATCATTTTTTTTCGGGGGGGGGGGGTGTCTGGAACAAGGCTCCCGTGCTGCCTTTACAGCACTCAGCAAACACAACTCGGGATTCGAACTGGAGCCGCCTTGTTAGGTAGCCAAGACGTGACCAAGCGTTTTTTTTTCCCTCTCAGCCACACATCTCACAAGTCAGCAGACAAACCAATATACACAAGTTTTGTCTTCTTTAGTTCAGTGGAACCAGGGGGAGCCAAATTTCATAAAGAATATCTTCTTTTCTATGAACCAATGTTATGACTCAAAAAAAATGTTAGTCTTACAGTAGAATTATCTCTTGATTATGGAGAAACGTTAAAATAAAACATTTTTGTATCTCCAATAAATGCTGCAACCAATCACACCACTAATGTGGTAACAACCGTGGGAACTCACGGAATGGTGCAGCACTAAAACCCTTTTTTTGTTTTTGTACATTCCAGCTTCATAATGTCCAAATTTATGTAAACGAAATGTGGAGGTTTTTTTTTTGTTTTTTTTTTTTCAGCGCTGATGCAAAGACGATGACACTACGGGAGAGAAATTCTACACTCCGAATGATAATAATAATAATAATGCTAATAACTCCCTAACTCCGCGGTTTCCTCTGTTTTCTTTATAATACTGCCAAGCACTGCATTTGTAATGGATCTCTCGCGATAAAGACACGCACACACATGTATACACGCACACACAAAAGCGCTTTCCCAGATTTTTTTTTCTGAACGAATGCTATCAATCTGTTAGTCGTTTATCACAAGATCTATTCTAACTCGAGCTATATTAATAATAAAAAAAATATTTTTAAAGTTCACCATCCAGAAGGCACTGTACACAGTTGTGTTAGAATAGTAAAGGTGTTTGAACAGATCTGACTAAGTCAATGGTCTTTTTATGAGTGACGGAGTGATGCAGATTTGAGAGAAGATTTGAACAACAGAAAAAGTCTTTTATGCGTCTCAAATTATTGTGATATATACAGTAATCGTTTTAAGACAGAGGTTTCTTACTTACTTAGAATTGGGCTGCAGGATGTCTCCACTAAGATCTGTTTTGCTAAATGGCATAAGCCTTGATCTATAACAATACGTTTTAGATGCTATAATAATTGGGATCTATGCTAAAGAGTGTGGAATGCAAGTGTTTTGTATCCGTGTGTATTATTCCATCGTCCAGAAACGGATTGTTTATACACTATATATATAAATAGCAGAAGTCTCAAAAGTGATAGCAAAGAAAATGTCTTTAAAAGGTTAAACTATCTTTTCTGTTGTCACTGTGATATTATTTCATCAAAGCAAAATGAATAATAAACTCTAAGAATGTATTTTAAAGACTCTCATGACAAGTTAAGTGATGAAATATAAAGATAACCTACACAGACCATAACACTCAAAGACATGTCTGAAATTGCTTCCCCTGTTTCAATGACATATTTTTTTGTTTTCGCTAAACTATCTTGAATGAAGCTAGACAAAGAAATGCCCGCTAATAAATGTATTTTGTAAATACAACAAAAGTGTAAACGTTTTTTATTTTTGTATGTTTTCACTTCTCATACCACTTTTTGTAACAGTAAAAGAAGGGAGCTAATTTGTTTTTTTTTTTCTAAGTATCTAGTAGAAGAGGGGAGTCAAGTCAAGAGAACATGAAATGGAAAGGGCAATAACTACGCATTTCACAAGAAGCTTTTAAACCTGACCAAAAATTTTTAAATACATTTTTCTTAAGTCATTAAACTTTCATATAAAAAAAATAAATCAAAGTTTGAATAAAATATGACAAGTGACATATTTCCGCAGTAGGTCGTGCATAGAGTGGTATATCTTGGAGACCACTTTAAAATCCATAGTATCATTATGAACAACAAAGAAATGTTCTTGTTCATAGAAACCTCTTACTCGTTAGACACGTACTTGTTCATGGGGTTCTTGTATATAAGGTACTTGTTCATAGGGGTACTTGTTCATGGGGTTCTTGTATATAAGGTACTTGTTCATAGGGGTACTTGTTCATGGGGTTCTTGTATATAAGGTACTTGTTCATAGGGGTACTTGTTCATGGGGTTCTTGTATATAAGGTACTTGTTCATAGGGGTACTTGTTCATGGGGTTCTTGTATATAAGGTACTTGTTCATAGGGGTACTTGTTCATGGGGTTCTTGTATATAAGGTACTTGTTCATGGGGGTACTTGTCTGTAAAGTACTTTTTCATTGAAGTCTCTTGCTCGTTAGATACGTACTTGTTCATGGGGGTACTTGTCCATAAGGTACTTGTTCATGGGGGTACTTGTCCATAAGGTACTTGTTCATGGAGTTCTTGTATATAAGGTACTAGTTCATCGGGTTTTTGTCTATAAGGTACTTGTTCTTGGTGGGTTACTTGCCTGTAAAGTACTTGTTCATGGAGTGTACTTGTCTATAAGGAACTTGTTCATGAGAAGCTTGTTTTTGAGGCACGTGTTTGGATAGGTTCTACCTGTTCATTAGGTTACTTGTTTCTTAGGTCCTTGCTCATATAGAACTTGTTTATTAGGAGCTTACTCATGAGTACCTTGTTTGTGATGTACTTTCACTTGAAGTACGTCCGACTTGTTCATGATGAACTTGTTCATAACGTACTTGTTCATAACAAACTTGTTCATAAGGTACTTGTTCATAAGGTACTTTTTTATAAGGTACTTGTTTATAACGTACATGTTCATAAGGTACTTGTTCATAAGGTACTTGTTCATAAGGTACTTGTTCATAAGGTACATGTTCATAAGGTACTTGTTCATAAGGTACTTGTTCATAAGGTACTTGTTCATAAGGTACTTGTTCATAAGGTACTTGTTCATAACAAACTTGTTCAGAAGGTACTTGTTCATAAGATACTTGTTTATAACGTACTTGTTTATAACGTACATGTTCATAAGGTACTTGTTCATAAGGTACATGTTCATAAGGTACTTGTTCATAAGATACTTGTTTATAACGTACTTGTTTATAACGTACATGTTCATAAGGTACTTGTTCATAAGGTACTTGTTCATAAGGTACTTGTTCATAACAAACTTGTTCAGAAGGTACTTGTTCATAACAAACTTGTTCAGAAGGTACTTGTTCATAACAAACTTGTTCAGAAGGTACTTGTTCATAACAAACTTGTTCAGAAGGTACTTGTTCATAAGGTACTTGTTTATAAGGTACTTGCTCATAACCTAATTGTGATTGCTACGGAGTGAGCTCGAAGGCTACACTAAATCAACACATCCAAAAAGTAACACGCTTGTCCCAGGGACGTTCACAGATCTCGGCTGATAGTGAAGCTTGGCGCTTACTTGCTGCGTTGGAGGGGGGGGTTATCATCTGGTGTTGTACGCCAAGTAATGTAAATCCATGCTACCCCGCACTGAAGGGCTTTTGGACGTTAATACCGACCGAATTCCCTCCCCCCTCGCGTTAAGTCCTAATGCATGTTTAAGATTGTATAATACAGCATGTGTTTGAAGAATGTGTGTCATCTCACACCCTACACAACATTCATTGCACTGACACCTATAGACGACTTTAGAGCCAGGGGTAGTTTGAAATATTACGCAGGTACGTAACTAGAAAAGCGTCTTTCGTGGTGAAAATCTCATATCCCAGGATGCCCGGGCAATGCTTCTCACCCTTAACGTGGCCCTCGTGTAAAAGCGTCTTCAGACGATTAGGCCAATAGGGAATCAAAGCAACCCCACGTTGGGGTGCCTAAGAACCGAATACATAGCACTGGCGGGGATGGAAGGGAGCCCCAAACAACCATGTCACTATCCACACAAGGGTCTGTTTTATAATTTTATGTCAGACACCAGCACAGCTGATGAGAGAGAGAGAGAAGGAGTTTCACCGGTGTGCTTGGCCTTCAGCCTCGCCTTCTTGTTAATAGGAATGCAACAAATTCAATCTGCTTGGATCCCTCCCAGACAGAAGAGTTCTTCAAACAGACCGATGGCAGGGAGGTTCCATAGTTTCATGAGTCTTCGACTGAACTCTGAAATTAGAAAGAAGAAAGACTCCATTGGCGCACTAGGCAAGCCCATTGTTATATCACAATAGTGCACTTGGCTTTGAACTGGATTATCCAGTGGCGACCATCTGTCGACAGTAGCTAACACATGTTTCTTAGAAATAAAAAAAACAACTTCTGAATGGTTTTTGAAAAATGCATAACTTTTCAAGGGGTTCCCAGAAGAAAAGATTTAGAAACTGTAAATTGGAGAAAAAAATAATAAATTAAAGCGATACATCCAGACTGGTGAAAGTTCTGAAAACAGGATAAAATGAGCGATAAAGGAAACTCCATAGTAAGGATGGGTGGAATAGAACGAAAAACGTGTCTAGTCAATTAAGTCTAGTACGGTCAGCTAGTACAGGAAGTAGTTCTCCTGGTAAACAAACCAACAAAAACGAACCCAATGACAATAGTGAAGTACTTTAGAACTGTCGCTGGTTTTCAATGGTCACGAAATTAGGCCTACGTAAAGTTCCCCTTGCAGACCTTGCCATCTCTAGGGCAGATGATGTAAAGTAAATCTGTTTCTGTTACGTACGGTTAACGAGGGTGTCATGTGGCCAGCACAACGACCAACCACCTTTACTTTTTCCCAACCAATGTCAGGTACCCATTAAAGTTGGGTGGACTCAGAGGGCTCAAAGATCCCATATTTAAAAATCACAGTCTTCACCAGGATTCGAATCCGAGGCCCCGGTTCGGAAGCCAAGCGCTTTATCGCTCAGCCACCGCGCCTCCTTCGAAAATCAAGTGAATTACCATTCAGCTCCATAGCTCTTTATAGCAATCCTTATGTTTTATTCAAATAGTTTTTCTTTTATTTTACAGATACAAAAAAAAACAAAAAAACAAAACAAAACAAAAAATATGGCATACAGTTGTTTTGTTCTTTCATTGACGAAAAACAAACAAACCCAAAAGATATTTTTGGGTTATCGCTCTTGTCGATGGTTTGATGAGATAGGAAGAAAGCGACGAACTGTTGTTGCCGTGTCTGTTAGTGCGTTAAAATGCTGAGCATCTCAAAGTGAAGTCACGGCAGCCAAAGAATGCAGAGCTTGTACCCACTTTGACGCACTGATTTATGTTTCACCCTTCGAGCAGAGGCGTATTAAAGAGAGGGAGGGCAAGGGGGGACACGATGCCCCCGGCGCCACACTTAGAGGGGGATGGGTACAACGCGCAGTCTATATTTTTTGTGTGATGTTCATGGAAAATGGGTGTGGGGGGGGGACGCCAAGTAGAGTACCTCACCTTTCTCTCCCTACGCCTCTGCCTTTCGAGGCTTAGCTTTTTTTTTTTCTGTTATTCAAGACTAGTCGACCCACGGCGTAGCATACGCCGTTATTTTGCAGGGCCGGCCTTAGGCCAATGCAACCTATGCGACCGCAGAATTCTCGCAGCCTCTCGATTTACCAGGAGCTCCTGGAAATCTCCTGATATTGCAAAATGTACGAAAAAGTCATGGAAATCTCCGGAAATTATTAAAATCTTTTGAAAACTCAAAAAAATCTCTTGAAATATATAGACAAAAAAAATTTATTTTGGGGTGTCTTTCAAAATGGAAAAAGACAATCCTACGCGCGATAAAAAAAAAACCGGCATTATGCAATACTCGTAATTGTGGAATCTGGTGAAAAAAGCTGGTGAAGAAATTTTTATGATATACTGTATAATTTCGCTACACGTAAAGTAATTCTGTAAGTAGTAAAGAATAAAATACAAAGACGAATTTATTTTCTAATACAAATTTTCACTTATTATCCGTATCCATACCCAGACTTGGCCCCGCCAAATCCGTTTCGCATAGATCCCCACAACGGTTGAGTCCGGCCCTGCTATTTAGTGACGGGGGAATACAGAGTAGATTACTTGTTCTCCCCTCACCTCTTTGTTTTTCGCCGCTAAAGTTACGTGGGGTAACTCTAGCCCGACTTGCAGAAATAAAAAGTGATCTTTCATTTACTTCTTGATACTACTTAATATGTTAATGTTACCCCTTTCAGACCTCGAGATTTATGGGGGCTGGTGGGAAGCACATGATGTAAAGCTTTTTTATTTGGTCTAGAACCGACGCTTAAAGAAGATGTCACGTGGCTAGTTCAACGTTCACTGAATTTAACTCCCCAACGTATGTTAGGTAGCCATTAACTTCCCCAAGTTTCGAAATCATACTCTTCACCGGGCATTGAACTCGAGACCAAGTCACTCAACCGCCACGCCTCCTACATAATGTGTAATGATAGGACTTTATGTTATATAGCAGTTTAGCAAACTTTTTTAACGGAACACTTTTTGTATTTTGTGTATTTAACGGAACACTTCTTGTATTCTGTGTATTTAGTGGAACGTTTTTTGTATTTTGTGTATTTAACGGAACACTTCATGTATTCTGTGTATTTAACGGAACACTTCATGTATTCTGTGTTATTTAGCGGAACACTTTTTGTATTCTGTGTATTTAGCGGAACACTTCTTGTATTCTGTGTATTTAGCGGAACATTTCTTGTATTATGTGTGTTTAGCGGAACACATCTTGTATTCTATGTATTTAGCGGAACACTTTTGTATTCTGTGTATTTAGCGGAACACTTCATGTATTCTGTGTATTTAGCGGAACACCTCTTGTATTCTGTGTATTTAGCGGAACACCTCTTGTATTCTGTGTATTTAGCCGAACACTTCATGTATTCTGTGTATTTAGCGGAACACTTTTGTATTCTGTGTATTTAGCGGAACACATCTTGTATTATGTGTTATTTAGTGGAGCACTTCATGTATTCTGTGTATTTAACGGAACACTTCATGTATTCTGTGTATTTAACGGAACACTTTTTGTATTTTGTGTATTTAACAAAACACTTCATGTATTCTGTGTATTTAAGGGAACACTTCTTGTATTCTGTGTTATTTAGCGGAACACTTTTTGTATTCTGTGTATTTAACGGAACACTTCTTGTATTCTGTGTATTTAGCGGAACATTTCTTGTATTATGTGTGTTTAGCGGAACACATCTTGTATTCTATGTATTTAGCGGAACACTTTTGTATTCTGTGTATTTAGCGGAACACTTCATGTATTCTGTGTATTTAGCGGAACACCTCTTGTATTCTGTGTATTTAGCGGAACACCTCTTGTATTCTGTGTATTTAGCCGAACACTTCATGTATTCTGTGTATTTAGCGGAACACTTTTGTATTCTGTGTATTTAGCGGAACACATCTTGTATTATGTGTTATTTAGTGGAGCACTTCATGTATTCTGTGTATTTAACGGAACACTTCATGTATTCTGTGTATTTAACGGAACACTTTTTGTATTTTGTGTATTTAACAAAACACTTCATGTATTCTGTGTATTTAAGGGAACACTTCTTGTATTCTGTGTTATTTAGCGGAACACTTTTTGTATTCTGTGTATTTAACGGAACACTTCTTGTATTCTGTGTATTTAGCGGAACATTTCTTGTATTATGTGTGTTTAGCGGAACACATCTTGTATTCTGTGTATTTAGCGGAACACTTCTTGTATTCTGTGTATTTAGCGGAACACTTTTGTAGTCTGTGTATTTAGCGGAACACATCTTGTATTGTGTGTATTTAGCGGAACATTTCGCTTATTTTATTTTTGAGATTTATTCACGTGGTGGCCTACTAGATAACTATCCCAGTAATTTGTGGAACGTCTACTCAGGCTTCGTCGAACACTGGGGCTCCGCGGTACACAGTTTGGGAAACACTGTATTAAAGAGTCAGTGGGAGGATCAAAGTCTAAATCATTGTCTGTAGGCGAATAGGGGAGAGACTGAACAATAGACAGCAAAAGAGAGAGAGAGAGAGAGACAAAGAGACAAAGAGAGAGACAAAGAGAGTGTAAGAGTGACAAAAGTTAAGAAGAACGTTATGAGAAAGAGAAGAAGAGAGTGAAAGACAAGAGAACAGAGCGAAGGAGAGACAGAAAAAGATGCAAAACTAAACGAGAGTGTAAGAAAGAAAAAGAATGAATGAAAAAGAAAGAAAAAAGACAGATAAAAAAAAAAAAGAAACGAAAAGGAGAAAAAAATGGAAGTAAAAGAGAGAGTGGGTGGGGAGAGAGAAATGAAAAAGAGACAATAAAGTATTAAAAAAAAAAAGCGGTATAGAAATATAGAAAAAGAAAAGAAAGAGGCAAAGACTCACATCTTGACCTAGGTATTAGTGAATTGAGTAGTGAACAAGTTCAAGCGTTTAAAAATAAAGATATTAATTGTTTCACCTTTACCTTTACATATCCATTAGTCTGTTGGAGCTTTGGGGCACCATGCAAGATTTGTCCACCGTCTTTCTCTATTCTCTATTTAGACTTACATAGAACCTCCCTCAGTGGCAGGCCCGTTCATTGTACAGATATTAAAAGTAGCAATGATAATTATCGATAGCCATTGCACCTTATCTCCTTATCTACAAATACGTATGATTATAGTGAGGTTTAGAGGATGTCATTCTCTGTTTTAGATATGGGACCGTTGCTTACAACAGAAGATCTTCATATTTTGAACATGGAGAGTAATGGCATAAAGACTATTTAAACCATTAACTTACTTTGACTAACAAATGGATGACTCTTTTAATAAAACGTACTAACGTAGACTTTAAAAAAAATATTTTAATTACGTAATAAAAAAGAAAATAAACAAATTATCTGCTTAAATGTTTATGTATCCCTAGGCTATCCCGACTAAATCCTTATATCTAGTTGTCTTTCTTTGACAGATTTATTGCCCTTGAAATCGCTGAAAAAACGTGCGTGTTTCTCTCCCCTTCTGGATCATTGGTTTATATTTATTCCAAGCGTGTTTCCGAGTTCTTACCTTTGGAACCAAGCCAGTAGGGTTCATATAGGAGCATGAGTCACACTGTTAATTACCTAATTACTTTATTAAGGAAAATAAAAAGTGTTGTCTGGTGGCCTCTGAAAAGGTAAAACTGCTATTAGTCTTATGTAGTCGGTCTGAACGTCCGTCTGTCTGTGCGTCTGCTTGAATGTTTGGATTTACAAAATTAAAACGCTAATGAAAACTCGATTTTAGCAGATTCTGTAGCGTTCTACAATAAAACAGGCACAACTTCTGCTTCTAGTCTTCTTAAGGGAAATCCTTTTGTTTCAAATTAAAATGATCAATAAATAAATAACATACACATGCCCTAAAACGCCCCATTCGCGAACTGGCCAGTATCACTTCACAATGATCGGCCAATGTGCGAAATGACTTATGACTGACGATGAATGACTATGGATGATCGACCAAAGCCAACAGGAAATTTAAAAACAAACAGCAACAAAAAAAACACTATTGGGGCCACTCAAAACCATATTTTTTTTTTTATAAATACCCTAATCCTAACCGTAACCCTAACCTTATAAATACGATTATAACCACGACTATATATATATATGTACATATACAAATGTATTCATTTATAGGATTTTGAATTTTAAAACAGAAAGGAATATCGAATACATAATTTGGTCAGAAACCGGAGAATGGCGCCTGGCCTCGGCCTACAACAGAAGGTGGGGTGAGGTGGGGTGGGGGGGGGGCTTTATATAAACAGTTTTAACTTTTTTTTTCGGCCATTATTTTTCAAAAATCGTGTTTACATTAAAAGCAGCTCTAACTGATCTGCATGCTTCGAAATCTTTTGCTGATGCTTTGATCTATATAGTGGGGGGGGGGGGGGATACAAGGAAGCATCACAAAGAAAAAGAAAATTTTTTATAGTTCAAACTAATCTTCCAATAGGCTTGTGACGACAACTTTAGGCTACCAATGTCAGCAATAAGCTAGTATTATTATTTTACCTTTTTTTTCCCCAAAAAATACACTACGTATTCCCAAATACACAAAAGCACACACACACACATACATCCTACTACGCACACATGCAGGGCCGGTCCGACAGATTGCGGGGCACTATGCGAAACGGATTGCGCAGGGCCTAGTCTTGGTAGGGATAAGGATAATAAGTGAAGATTAAGATTTTTGGTTAGAAAATAAATTCATCTTTGCATTTAATTCGTACTTTACTAAGTGCAAAATCACGATCTAATTAACTTTACGAGCCATCTACAGTAGAAGATATGATTTCCAACATAAGCCCGATAAACTTTCAGATCTGCCTTTTAGATTTTCTATCGACTAGAAAAATATAGCTTTTGATATTTTTTTAAAGAGATCGAGATAGATTTAGATCCATATTTTAACGCCATTGACTATAACAGTAAATTAAGTATTGGAACTTACTGTTTTGTTTAAAATTCGCCCTATTATTTTTATTAAATGAAAGCTGACAATGCCGTTTTTTTAATCGCGAGTAGGATTGGCATTTTCCATATTGAATGACACCCCAGAATTACAATTTTGTCTATTTTTTTTTAGTTTTTAGGATATTTTAATAATTCCAGGAGATTTTCATGACTTTTTTTCGTACACTTTGCAATTTCAAAGATTTCCAGGAGCTCCTGGAAAATCAGGAGACCGCGTAAACACTGTTAAAAGTTAAAATGGTTTAATTTAATAATTTACAACTAGAGTTAGTGCGGGACCTATGAAAGTGCCGGGCCCACTGCGGCCGCATAGGTTGCAGTGCCCTAAGGTCGGCCCTGCATACATGTACACAAAAGGCAAAGCCTGACACGTACATTTCTATAAATTTTGCATTTTAACTGAATCAGTCATTACTTAATTGTATAGCAGACAAAAAAAATAAATAAATAAAAATATTTATCGAAGCATATTTTTTTTTACTTATTTATTGGTAATTTTATTAGGTGTCCCCAATAGGGGAACTGCCGCCATTAATTTTGTGTAGTCTGTCTGTCACGTTTAGATCGAAAAAACTAGAAAAGTTATTCAATATCCAAAATAATAATTTTTTAGATCCAGCAAAGTTCTGGTGCAACTCCTGCTGTACATCTTCTGAAAATTAACACTTTTGTTTTGAAAATTAATTAATCAAAAGTTATTTCATTTTATTTCTTATTCCATACGCTAGAAAAACAAATCGTTCAAGTGGTCTTTCTTGCCTAATGCCAGTAGAGAATGGAATATCTAAACTGTTGCGATGTCTAGAAAACATCATTAAAAAAGCAGCAAAAATTACACTCACAACATTACCACATTTAAAGGAACTTTTTGAACAAACGTACCTAAGAAAAATCGAAAAAAACTTGGAAGACAACGGCCACCCGCTCCATCAGAACTACGCCAGGTCGTCGCGAAGTGGGCGACTGCTGTCAATCAAAACAAGAACGGAGCGGTACAAAAACTCGTTCGTACCTCACTCGGTCAGACTCTATCACCGCCACTCATTGATCAGGGAACATGAAATGCACCAAGATACCTATATGTAGTCGCTGAATAAACTCTTTATGTTGTCTGTTGTATTTATGTGTATTTTTCTGTTGTGTTGTCTTTATATGAGAAACGAGTCCTTGTAATCACAACAAATTTCCGTAAGGATCAATAAAGCAGTCTTAGTCTTAGTCTTAATCTTAGGTTCCCTGATCAGCCAGGAAAACCAACGACTTAGCAGAGTTTAAGTCATTGATTAAAATGCATGACTGATTCGATTGACACATGAAATGCGTTGGACGTAAATATTTTTTTTAATTGACGTTTTTAATCTATAAGATAAGATAAAATACAATTTTTAATAAAAGCCTCAGGAGAAGTAAGTCCCGTGATATTGATAACTCTGGCTTCATTGACAGATTTGCGCAATGGTTAAAAAAATGCATCTAGGTTAGAATCGAACTGTTTTAATGGTTAACTTTGTGTTCACTTTTTAAAAAATACAATCTATAACTAACTCTTTGAATAGAATACTCATTCAAATGTTTTGTTGTTTTTTATAAAGATTTTCTATACGAATATTCGCTTTACTTCAAAGTCTATACAAGAAATTACAATTTTCTATTTGGACGCGTAGTTATTACGAGTGCATATCCACTATAATTGTACCGAAATAGAACCCAGGTGTAGATGTATTCTAATTAATTATGCGAAAACAATGTTTAAATGAATAAACGTATGTATTAAATAATTGTAAGACTACACCGTGATAGAAAAGCGATATGGTGTGTTATGTTTTCAATCAAAGTTCTAGATAGTTGATTGATCCGTTCACGACAGAGGACAGCATGTTTGGGCTTCATTGGGTATTTACGGATTTTAAAAATATTTTAAATATATAGCAAGATTACAAAAGAGTTCGTGTTATCCCACAAACTCAGAGGTGGCCCTCATGGGCAAGGGATATTCAAGCCATGGTCTTGCAAGTAAATGTGCTAATGTATTTTGAGTCTTGCATTTTAGCTAGTAGAGTTAGTAGTGAATTAGAGAGAGAGAGAGAGAGATTGAGATGGAAGCTGGATAAATAGATTAAATATGATTTAATTGTATCGTTTCTAATACAAAAAGTTGAAGCTGTTAAAAACAAACATGACCTTCCCGATCATTCATGCATATCAAATAAAAAGACTGGTACCAAAACAGGGAAAAAGTTTCTATTTCTATAAAACTGTATTCCTCATTAATCTTCAAACTCGAAGGCAGGCCTTATTATTATTAATAATAATTCTTAATGTGTTTTGAGTTGCTTCATATTTCTAGTTTAGCTTTAGAGTTTAGACGTTAGAGTTTTGTTCTCTTTTTTTTTTCAAGTCCTCTATTCAGCTTGCAAATTCTTCATCGGATGAAAGAACAAAGAAAAGAACGAATCGACCCAAACTGAAATTCTGTCTTATCAAGTTTTGGACTTTACTTCGACTACTAGAATCAAGACCGTCTTATTTTGTACTAAAAGACTTAATGCTTTTGTAAAATACATATTTTTTTTACTTATGTTCACATAAACATCATAATGTAACATCATTTTAACTTTAAAAAAATGTGCAGCTTACACCGTCATATGACTTCATAGCAGCAATTATAGCAATGATTGTTTGAATCTTATCCATGTTTTGTATTCATGACAATCTTGCATATTCATTGTTTAACTCAAGACCATCTTGTATATTCATTATTTTATTCATGACTTCCTTGTATATTCATTACTTATATACATGACAAGTACATATAATTATTATTTAACTTATGACTATCTTGTATATTTATATAATATGAAATATATTTGTATATTTCACGAACCATAATCCACAGAGTTATGTGCACATTGTGCGACTGTGTGCTTACGATGCTTCTGTCATGCTGTGCCTAGGACTTAATTATAATCGTAACGTATATATGAATACCTAAAATTAAACAAATAATACACTCATCTAAAATTTTGTTTTGATTATTAATAAATGTGTCTCTAGGTAATAGAATAAATAATAGTAGTTTAAAAAACCACCAACTAATTCAATTCTAATTATATCGTTCGTGAATGACCTCACTTTAGGATGTTTACTACTTCCACCGAGCTGTGGCTACAGATGTGGAGGATCGCCGAACTTTGTAAACACAAATCCAAAATTGCACTTAAGTCGCGCATTTCTTTTTTTTTTCCTTCTTTAAATTGTGTTTTCTCAATTGGTTAAGCTCAACCCTAACCCGGTGCAACCACTGGAACAACGCAATTCTTCAGCCTGGTGTTTCTTCTCGTTCCTCTACCACCCACCAAGTCTCAATGCTGAAACTCGTCGGGAGCAGACGCGAAGCATCTTCAGTATCATTACCGCAACGATAAAGCGATTTGAAACGCGTGTACCCAGGCGTGACCGCTAAAAGTTCGTTAGCCTACTTTTATTGACTCCCCAATTTTTAATTGCTATTTGGTCGGACTGATGGAGTTTAATATTTGTGGTCAAATTAGACTCGTGCAATGAATTGAAAAGCTACAAGTACTACAAGTAGACAAAATTTGACTGCGGGAAAAAAGTTTTGGAAAACTTTTCGTTTATTTTTGTTTACCTTTATATTGGAGTCAACTTTATATTAGAGTCAACTTTATATTGGAGTCAACTTTATATTGAAGTCAACTTTATTTTGGAGTCAACTTGATATTGGAGTCAACTATTCAGGGTGGCTGAGTGCTAAAGCACTTGGCTTCTGAATCGAAGGGTTTTAAATTCGAATCTGGGTGAAAACTGGGATTTTGAGTTTTCGGATGTTTAGGGCGCCACTTAGTCCACCCAACACTAATGGGTACTTTAGTCCACCCAACACTAATAGGTACTTTAGGTCACCCAACACTAATGGGTACTTTAGTTCACCCAACACTAATGGGTACTTTAGGTCACCCAACACTAATGGGTACTTTAGTTCACCCAACACTAATGGATACTTTAGTTCACCCAACACTAATGGGTACTTTAGTGCACCCAACACTAATAGGTACTTTAGTTCACCCAACACTAATATGTACTTTAGGTCACCCAACACTAATGGGTACTTTAGTCCACCCAACACTAATGGGTACTTTAGGTCACCCAACACTAATATGTACTTTAGGTCACCCAACACTAATGGGTACTTTAGTCCACCCAACACTAATGGGTACTTTAGGTCACCCAACACTAATGTGTACTTTAGTCCACCCAACACTAATGGGTACTTTAGGTCACCAACACTAATGGGTACTTTAGTCCACCCAACACTAATGGGTACTTTAGTTCACCCAACACTAATGGGTACTTTAGGTCACCCAACACTAATGGGTACTTTAGTCCACCCAAAACTAATGGGTACTTTAGGTCACCCAACACTAATGGGTACTTTAGTCCACTCAACACTAATGGGTACTTTAGGTCACCCAACACTAATGGGTACTTTAGTCCACCCAACACTAATGGGTACTTTAGGCCACCCAACACTAATCGGTACTTTAGTTCACCCAACATAAATGGGTACTTTAGGTCACCCAACACTAATGGGTACTTTAGGTCACCCAACACTAATGGGTACTTTAGTTCACCAAACACTAATGGGTACTTTAGTTCACCAAACACTAATGGGTACTTTAGTTCACCCAACACTAATGGGTACTTTAGTTCACCCAACACTAATGGATACTTTAGTTCACCCAACACTAATGGGTACTTTAGTGCACCCAACACTAATAGGTACTTTAGTTCACCCAACACTAATATGTACTTTAGGTCACCCAACACTAATGGGTACTTTAGTTCACCCAACATAAATGGGTACTTTAGGTCACCCAACACTAATGGGTACTTTAGGTCACCCAACACTAATGGGTACTTTAGTTCACCAAACACTAATGGGTACTTTAGTTCACCCAACACTAATGGGTACTTTAGGTCACCCAACACTAATGGGTACTTTAGTTCACCCAACACTAATGGATACTTTAGTTCACCCAACACTAATGGGTACTTTAGTGCACCCAACACTAATAGGTACTTTAGTTCACCCAACACTAATATGTACTTTAGGTCACCCAACACTAATGGGTACTTTAGTCCACCCAACACTAATGGGTACTTTAGGTCACCCAACACTAATATGTACTTTAGGTCACCCAACACTAATGGGTACTTTAGTCCACCCAACACTAATGGGTACTTTAGGTCACCCAACACTAATGTGTACTTTAGTCCACCCAACACTAATGGGTACTTTAGGTCACCAACACTAATGGGTACTTTAGTCCACCCAACACTAATGGGTACTTTAGTTCACCCAACACTAATGGGTACTTTAGGTCACCCAACACTAATGGGTACTTTAGTCCACCCAAAACTAATGGGTACTTTAGGTCACCCAACACTAATGGGTACTTTAGTCCACTCAACACTAATGGGTACTTTAGGTCACCCAACACTAATGGGTACTTTAGTCCACCCAACACTAATGGGTACTTTAGGCCACCCAACACTAATCGGTACTTTAGTTCACCCAACATAAATGGGTACTTTAGGTCACCCAACACTAATGGGTACTTTAGGTCACCCAACACTAATGGGTACTTTAGTTCACCAAACACTAATGGGTACTTTAGTTCACCAAACACTAATGGGTACTTTAGTTCACCCAACACAAATGGGTACTTTAGTTCACCCATTGTGCAGGTCACATGGCATCCTCATTAGCCATCGGCCTTAGAAACAGATGACCTTTACATCATCAGCCCTATTCATCAACCATTTAGTGGTTCTTAACTTTTCTTGGGGTTAGAGTGTCTTGGATCCTGAGTGTATAGGGCCTAGGGGTCTGACTTTCTTGGGCCTATTGAGTCCTGAGTGTATAGGGCCTAGGGGTCTGACTTTCTTGGGCCTATTGAGTCCTGAGTAAATTAGGCCTAGAGCTCTGACTTTCTTGGGCCTATTGAGTTCTGAGTGTATTAGGCCTAGAGGTTTGACTTTCTTGGGCCTATTGAGTCCTGAGTGTATTAGGCCTAAGGGTTTGACTTTCTTGGGCCTATTGCATCCTGGGTGTATTATGCCTAAGGGTTTGACTTTCTTGGGCCTATTGAGTCCTGAGTGTATTAGGCCTAGAGGTCTGACTTTCTTGGGCCTATTGAGTCCTGAGTGTATTAGGCCTAGAGGTCTGACTTTCTTGGGCCTATTGAATCCTGAGTGTATTAGGCCTAGAGGTCTGACTTCCTTGGGCCTATTGAGTCCTGAATGTATTAGGCCTAGAGGTCTGACTTTCTTGGGCCTATTGCGTCCTGGGTGTATTATGCCTAGAGGTCTGAGTGTCTTGGGCCGTCACATCGTAAAAAGTTGTCAATCCAATAAAAGCGATCCTTTTTCATTTTGGGCTGTGGGCAGAAGTTTCGAGGCACCAAAAAACAAACAAAAAAAAAAAAACAACAAAAACAGGGTCTGATATTTCCTGTGGTCCGTGCATCAAAACAAATGCATACATAAAATAAAACTCGCTTGAAATTGAAACTGATTGAAAGTTAAATAAAAAAAAAGTTTCACATTGCTTCCAATGTACTCTACCTAGGAGCTATCAATCAATGTCTTCCACAATATTCTTTTTACCCCCACAAAATAAATTTATAAATACATAGGCCATGACAAATTTCTTTCCTGGGGCAGCGACCTGCAATTAACAATATCTCGAGAAACTTGCTCTAAAAAGTTGTTCAATTTAAAAAAAAACAACAAATGCCTTGCCGCGCTTCGAAAGAGCATTTTTGGTTCACGTCTGCACCAATTATCGTCTGCTGAGACTCTTAGGAGAAACAAATGATACAATTACATAAAGTACTTGAATCGAGGAAAAAAGATTTGTGCATTAGAATCATAGTGAATGATGAGGGGAGGGATGACTGGCTAAGAGGTAAAACCACTTGGCCACCCATCACATTAGCTCGAGTTTGACACCCTTCAGGAGCTGAGTTGAGTTTGCGTTTAAAGGCATCACGAAAACTTCTCCCAGTTTCTTCTCCCTCTAAAGATTCACAAAAGAGTTGGACCGTAGCTCACCGAACATATTATAAGCATGCCATATGCAATTCAGAAAATATTACAATGGAAATTGTCAGGCTCGAGCAGACACAGATTCTGGGAGCTGGCGTGGTCATTGCATAGATCAAGAAGTTCCCGATCTGGAGCAAGTAAAAACACTCACCTATTTTATAACTAAAAGAAAGGGGAATAATTTCGATGTTATTGTATGACTCTTCATGTGCAACACATTTCAACGATGACGAGACTTATACATATATCCTTGTAACTCCATAAATTATTTTCATTAAATGTATGTACTGGGGAGCAGCACATTTGTTCATTTTAATTTTGACTCTAAGAAATAGTTAAATAGCTTTAAAGAAATATCGTAACTAGCAATACCACATTCCATACATAATGTTGTTATATACTTTGTGATTATCTTTGATTGAACATCCATAATATACAGCATAGAAGACCCATGATCATGCAAGATTCCTTGAAGTAAAATGCAATCTAAAAGATAAAAAGAGGTCTAATGCCCTAGATATCATTGTCATTTGTGCAATAGTTTGTCATAACTATTATTTATTTTACGTACTTATTCAAGAAGACCTACACCCTAACTGTTTACAATACAGATAGATAAAGGAGGCTATTTAAAATAAAAACAATAACACCAATAACAAATCTCAGGTATGCATAGATTGGTTTCCCCGAGAACGTAAACAATTTCTATTCTCGGTACTAAAGAGTGTCGTCTGCTGTAATTAAGTTGGACTGGTTACCTAGTCAATAATAATTCAACACGAAGATAAAAAATTAAAGCCCCCCCCCTACCACCCCACTACGCCTCGGGTGTGTATGTGTCTGCGTGTGTCTTTGATAAACTGCATATTCCTTTACAACTAGATATTTGGATGTAAACAGAAGAAATAGTTTTTCCCCCTTTCAGACCTTGTGGTCATGTCTGTCTCAAGTCTCTTACTTGTCTCCCTTCCAACCTCTTCGAAATGTAATCCTACATCCATGTTTATTCACTTGAACTACGACAGAGCTCCTCGAAGTTACATCATGGTACATCATACATATCCACAAACACCCAATAACATCATGGCACATCAGAAATATGCACAAACATCCAATAACATCATGGTACATCAGAAATATCCACAAACACCCAATAACATCATGGTACATCAGAAATATGCACAGACACCCAATAACATCATGGTACATCAAAAATATCCACAAACACCCAATAACATCATGGTACATCAGAAATATCCACAAACACCCAATAACATCATGGTACATCAGAAATATGCACAGACACCCAATAACATCATGGTACATCAGAAATATGCACAAACACCCAATAACATCATGGTACATCAGAAATATGCACAAACACCCAATAACATCATGGTACATCAGAAATATCCACAAACACCCAATAACATCATGGTACATCAAAAATATCCACAGACACACAATAACATCATGGTACATCAGAAATATGCACAAACATCCAATAACATCATAGTACATCAGAAATATCCACAGACACCCAATAACATCATGGTACATCAGAAATATCCACAAACACCCAATAACATCATGGTACATCAGAAATATCCACAAACACCTAATAACATCATGGTACATCAGAAATATCCACAAACATCCAATAACATCATGGTACATCAGAAATATCCACAAACACCCAATAACATCATGGTACATCAGAAATATCCACAAACATCCAATAACATCATGGTACATCAGAAATATGCACAAACATCCAATAACATCATAGTACATCAGAAATATCCACAGACACCCAATAACATCATGGTACATCAGAAATATCCACAAACAGCCAATAACATCATGGTACATCAGAAATATCCACAAACACCCAATAACATCATGGTACATCAGAAATATCCACAAACATCCAATAACATCATGGCACATCAGAAATATGCACAAACATCCAATAACATCATGGTACATCAGAAATATCCACAAACACCCAATAACATCATGGTACATCAGAAATATCCACAAACACCCAATAACATCATGGTACATCAGAAATATCCACAAACACCCAATAACATCATGGTACATCAGAAATATCCACAAACACCCAATAACATCATGGTACATCAGAAATATCCACAAACACCCAATAACATCATGGTACATCAGAAATATCCACAAACACCCAATAACATCATGGTACATCAGAAATATGCACAAACATCCAAAAACACCCTTTTACCTCATACTCATTCAGTGTATTTGCTATATTTTTCTACAGAAGTTCTGTGGGGGAAAAAAAAGCGTTAAATTAAACCAAAACATGTGTGCCTAATTATGTTTTCAATTAGAAGTGCAGCAATTTATTATGTTATTGAGAATTTGAGAACGTGATTACAGAACACAAAAGTTTCTAGGAACATATTTTTATTTTACTTTTCTAACAGCTGTGAACATATTCAACTATTTGTTATAAGGCTCCCAAGGAACAGTGAATGCATTTTTTTCCCATACATTGAATGAAAATCAACGCTTGGTTAAGTGTATAATATAGTCTATAGTAAGTGGAAATTGAATTAATACAAAACCAGATGGGAGTTTTTTCTTATAGTCGTGTTAAGCCCAAACGTTTGAAGACAGATATTACAGGTGTACCAAATAGAACTGAGTTGGAGGTTTCATTATGTATAACAAAGCTTGGCTTATCGTTATTTCTATATGAAAACAGATTGAGTGGATTTAATCTCAGATCGCATTCGAAAGCGCGTTTGATTCAAATGTAAATAAACAGCAGAAAAAAACAATAAGATCATTGGTGTACATTTCTGAGATATTTTTAGCGGCCTCCGAAAGGGGAAAAGACGCTATTAGTTTTGTGCGAAATGTCTGTCCGTCTGTCCGTCTGTCTGTCCCGTTTAGATCTCGTAAACTAGAAAAGATATTGAAAATCCGACATCACAATATTTTAGACCATTCAAAGTTCTGATGTAACGGCTACTTTTTTTTTTTCTGAAAGCGAAAAAATCTAATTTTTAAAATCAGTTATGCAAGCAGTTTTTTAAAGAGAAAAAGCTAATTAGTATGCATTATAAGTTAGACCTAAATTAAAAAGAATAGTAATCTTGTAATTGTCACTTTCGTATACAATTTTTTTTAGTGCGGAAATATGTCGTCTTTTTTTTTTTTTGAGCATTCTAATAAGAGATGATCCTTTTCAAAACAATTACATATATTATAAGACTTCAGTTAGGCCAGTAGAGGCGCGGTAGCTGAGCGGTAAAGCGCTTGGCTTCCGAAAAGGGGGCCCCGGGTTCGAATTCTGGTGAAGACTGGGATTTTCAACTTCGAAATCCTTAGGTGCCTCTGAGTCCACCCAGCTCCAATGGGTACCTGATATTAGTTGGGGAAAAGTAAAGGCGGTTGGTCGTTGTGCTGGCTACATGACACCCTCGTTAACCGTAGGCCACAAAAACAGATGAACTTTACATCATCTGCCCTATAGACCACAAGGTCTGAAAGGGGAACTAGTTAGGCAAGGTTCACATCTAACTTTGCATTCACTTGCACCTATCCTTTGATCTGCTGTACCGTTGGGGCACTACACAAGATCTGTCAACCTTCTTTCTCCATTCTTATCTCTCATTTGTCTTTGATATAATTTCATTTGGAAGTTCTTTCTGAAAATATTGAAGCCTGCCTGGGTGGACCACTTCGGGGGCCGATTTTGAGTTTGTGTTTCCACACAAACTGTCTTTGTAATCTTGTTTTATTTTTTTATTACTAACTTTCGATTTTAGCTGAAATAGTTTTGACATGTTTAGCATCCTAGAGAAACCAATTAATGAAATAACTATTGACACTTAGTCTCAGTATAGCGTTAATTGACAGTATAGAGGGACCTCTTATGATCCGACAGTTACGCTGGGCAGGGGCTTTTTTTGGTAAGCTAAAAGGTGGTCGACGTAACAAAGGTGCCCCACGGAAACGCTTTAAAGACCAGCTTAGGCGCCAACTTGCCTTATAGTTGACAGAGTGCACCTGGTTGCATGCGGCCTCAGAGCGAGACAGCTGAAGGTCACTCACAAAGGCCGCGGATTCACATTTGATACTAAGAGAAAATCCGCTGCCGAGGACAGACGCAGACGGCGAAAAGAATATCTTAATCGACCAACGGCAGACAATGGTTATGCTTGCCCTGCATTTGGCAAAATATGTAGCTCACTGCTTATATATTTATTTATGTCTATGTTTATACCATACTTATTCACTCGTTGAATAAATAGAAGAAATTATTTAAAAAAAACATTAATAATGATAGTAATAGTAACAAAAGAATTCAGTGTTACACACACACACACTTATAGTCTACACCAGGGGTGGGTAAATTACGACCACATGCGGCCCGCCAGAGAGTTTTATGCGGCCCGCAAACACCTACAGAAATCAGTTTTGCCCACAGATTAAACATATAAAAATAGAGATATATTACATTAAATAATTTTAAATATCTATGTAAATTAATGAAACTTTTTATCACTTATGATGAAGAGGTTAAAGAAACATTGTCTCTACATGTCATTCTAAAAAGGTTACAGTAAACGAAGATTATTCTTATTGACAATATTTCATTCAAAGACACCAACTCAGGCCAGTATTTATTGAATGCTAAGAAGTACTGCGTTGAAAGTGTTGGGTTGGATTGGAACAAGATGGCAAATGTAACAACTCAATGAGCCCGTGATTTGACTGAGAAAAACTGTTGTTGTTTTTTTAAAATAAATTAAAGAACAATATCCCAAACATAATCTCGATACGGGCAACATTGTACAAGGATGCATTTAATATCAAACTTATTATTGACCCAATTATCTCTGTAAACAGGATTTTTTTTGTTTCAAAATAAATAAGTACAAGAACAGGTCGATGCTGACTATATTGCTGCCTGACTGCAATTTAACAGCGGTCACAAAGATACCAACTAGTAAGCTAGTTCCACAGTTTCGGAACATGAACGAATGTAAACAGTTCAATACTTCACATTAAGCACAACTGTACAACTGAGTTCTTGTGATGTAAAAAGACAATAGCAAAATTGTAAAATATTCGTAAAATTAGTTTTCTGAAACTGCTAACTCTTATTGTAATTCCTCAATTGGTAGTGTAAAAAAAATGTTAATGTTTAATACAGTATACATGTAAATTAAAAGACATCTAGCGTATTTTTCTAAGTTGTAAATATATATTGTTGTAAATCTAAGGCAAGCACTTAACGGAAGGCAGGAGGTAATAATAGCCGAGGTATTTATTTACAGCTAGTATAAACAAACACTGTTGAAACAGACATGGACTTCAGCTATCAAGTCCCAGAGTGTCGTATCTTAAGTGACATCAGTCCTTTTCTATCTGAATACCAGTACAGACCACCGACACACTTCCCAGTGCCGCCCCCAGGTCCTCAACACAGATAGCACAAACGACGTTCTCTTGAGTCAAGACAGCTCAGACTCTAGTAACTTGCAGATCACTCCAGCCGGATCTACAAGTCCTTGTTCCTAGTATCAACGTGTCTTCTACTGCTTGTGTTGAAAGCGGAGTTACAACAATACTAAATATACATATGCGGCCCCCCATTCCTAAAATTGTTTAAATGCGGCCCTCGATGGGAAAAGGTTGCCACCCCTGGTCTACACTATGAAAGTCGTTGAAAGGCTACGAAACTAGTGGGCTACGATTTATTTATTAAGAAGATGCTAATAAAAGCAAACAACCCAATAAACTCTGTTATTGTATAAACATTTTTGTGTAGTGTTAATATATGGCTGTCTGTTGTTTATGTACAATACGGAAATATTAAGACAGCGCGGACAATTACGTGTATAAATAGCGAACATTTTTTTTGGGTGTATCCGGTGTACAGAGTACAGCACGTGTTGATAAGCTAGGTATTTTTTTTTAAAGGTATAATATAATTATTGTGCACTTTTTAAGATAATTATTGTGCACTTTTTAAGATAATTATTGTGCACTTTTTAAGATAATTATTATTATTGTGCACTTTTTAAGATAATTATTATTATTGTGCACTTTTTAAGATAATTATTATTATTGTGCACTTTTTAAGATAATTATTGTGCACTTTTTAAGATAATTATTATTAGTGTGCACTTTTTACGATAATTATTGTGCACTTTTTAGCTCTACAAAATAGAATTGTCTAGGATCTTTTACTATTTAGCTCAAAATAATATCAAACTGGAAGTAGCATTAGACTTCAACTACGACTTTAAACCTATTTGAAAACAAATGGGCAGCTTACTAGCAGAAGGGGAAGAAACTTGTTACAAAGGTCAACCACCACGCTCTGGGATAATGTTCTATTTATAACCTTTTTTTTTTTGTATTGAGTTGGCAATATTAAAGTACAAGTCATCGTCCTTGACATTGTAGAGTGTATCAGATCATCCACTTACTTTTCAGTGCAGAAATATCATGTCAACACTGAGGTCAACTCATGACATGAAATATACAGAGAGGTATCCTGCTATTAATTCCATAATGAAATCACTTCATTTAGGCACACTGTCAAATAGAATTACAACTTCACCTATTTCTTTATGCAGTATAACCCCCGGACTACCGTTCGGTCGTCCCAATGGTCTCGGGTCCATACCCTGTTCGATGCCATCCCCAGTCGTCCTGTGTTTGGACTAGAATGTAAATTATCTTCACCTGCGAATCGGCTTCCGAAACACGTACAACATTTCACAAAAAAATAAAAAAAACAACATTTTATTTCAAATATCAGTTATAAGATCATTTGGTACTGATTTGTTTAATTAGATGATGACTTTTCGCAATCTAATATTGCACATTAATTTTTACAACTATATCTTGACTTCATCAATGACTACTGACTGACTTGACTTAATGACTTGATTGACTGACTTAACTGACTGACTGACTTGACTGACTAACTTGACTGGACTGACTGACTGATTTGACTGACTTGACTGAATGACTTATTTGACTGACTGACTGATTTGACTTGACTGATTGAATTGACTGACTTGACTGACTGACTTCTAGCTTCACTAACTTCTAATTTCTGGCTCAAATCTCGTTCTCCCTTCCAATCACACTTCCGGTCCTCCCTAACCTTTTGTTCCCATTTTCATGTTGTCACGCTCTAAGATGAACCAATTCACATTAAATATCACATAGTACATCAAGGTTTTACTATTTTATCTGGGACACATTAAACGTGAAAAACTTTAGAATCGCCCCTATCAGACTAGGCGATCTGAGGGGGTGGGGGGGGGGGGGGGCAGATCTGTTTCTAGGACGGACGGTAATCGGTAGTGTCATGTGGCCAGCACAATAACCAACCGCATTTGCTTTCCCATTGTATGTTTTGTAACTACTGACGTTTAAAATCTTAATTGTCGCCTTGACACGCATTCAATAATATGTAGTGCGCTGTGATATATTGTATCACAATAGCACTGCTAAATAAGATTTAATATTTTTGTTTTAAAATGGGTGCCTGTCTATATGAAACAGTAGGCACGTTTTCAATTTTAAAAAAAGGTGTTTTTTTTTTTTTTACAAGACGTATCAATCGTCATTTCGCTTCTTTTGAGTACGAAAAGACTTTAGTAAAATAGGATTTTTCAAAGTGCACATTTACTTTTCGAGATCGAAACTCATTAAACAGTCGGGCGAACAGACAGACTGCACGAAGCAATAGTGACTTACCCTACTGGGAGTGCTAATAAAAACTAACCATCTAAGCAGATATAACAATTATATTATTCTCCCGAGTAAATTCAGTATTAGTGAATGTATATAATATCTATATTATGTCATTATGTTATGGCCGACAAAAACAAAAAAAATATGTTCATGTTGACCTAGATCATTGAGATTTGTAGTATATATGAGAGGTGGGACAAATTGTGAATATAAAACTATCATCAAGGTTGACAAGTAATGCTAGTTCTACTATCGACATTGACAATCAATTATACATGTGTTGTCCTCGTTGTTGCTTCCCTTGGCTAGCCAGCTCAGTTTGACTCGATCACTTAATGAGTCTAAATGAGAATCTATTCGAAAGCATGTGGCACAAGACAAAGTTCAATTATGGAGGCACCCACGTGCCTTTAATGGAAGTCACGCTTTTCTATTTCTTTATGACATGAATACAAGGTTTAATTAAAGTCGCTAATAATGATTTTTTAGGATGTGTGATAAATAATTGTAAGCTTTGCTAACGGGAAATAAATTTGACTTTTAAACCTTTCCTTCAGGGATTGCCATAAGAGGAGTCCCCCCCCCCCCCCTAGCGTCAGCCCAGATACAAAACAGAAGTAAAAACAAAACAAAACAATTTATATTGAAAAGATGAAGAGAGAGGGGGGGGGGAATGATAATTAAAGAAAGGAAAGATAGATAACTGAGAGAAAGAACAAATAAGAGAGATAAAGAGTCAGAGAACTGGGAGAAAGAACTAATAAGAGAGACAAAGAATGGAAACTAGAATAAAAGATAATGAGAAATAAAAAATGGAAGAAAGAGAGTTTGAAAATGAAGGCGGGGGGGGGGAGGAGTTAAAGAAGAGAAAGACTAAGAGAGGGTGAGCGAAAGAACGAGAAAGAGAGAGAAAAAAAGAAAGAATGAGAGAGAAAGAGAAAAAGGCAAGAGAAGAACTAAAGAGTGAAAGAGATAGAGAATGGAAGACAGAAAGCGTGATAGATTATGAAAAAAAAGTATATATGACAGAATATGTCTATGTCTTTGATGACGTAGATTAAGGATTAAGGATATATATATATACATGTACACAGTGCTTTTTTTTTTTACAAAAAAAGCATATATATGTTTATATCTATACATTTATTGAATTTATTGAACCGTTGAATCTAAAAAAAACAAAACAAAAAAAAAACATTAACTTATCGAAATGTATTCATGTAACACTAACAAACAAACAAACAAACAAACAAACACCAACAATTAGACAGTCACGTTCCTAAACTCACCGTTGTTATGTTGAGCCTCAGTGTAGCTGCCATTGACAGAAACTGTTCTGTTGAGATCTTCCGGAGAGTCAGCAGCAGGTGACTTGGTCGCTAGACGTGCAAACAAAAAGTATAATTTTTTTGAAAGATAAGACAACTCTTGCCACGTCTCGAATTAAATATTCAACTTTAATTGCCCCCCCCCCCCTCCCCAAACACCGTAGGGCGTGGTGGCCGAGTGATAAAATGCTTGGCTTCCGAAGGGTCAGGATTTTGAGTTCCCATGTGTATAAGGATTTTTTAGGTTGACCCAGAATCCTGACATACTTTGGTGAAGTAATGTCGGTCTTTGTGCTGGCCACATGACACCCTCGTTAACCTTCAGCCATAGAAACAGATGACCTTTATATCAGTTGCCTTGAAAGAGCGCAAGTTCTTACTTTACTTTCTCAGGACCATACGTATATCGTTACACCATTACTCATTGTTCAGACTGATTGTTCAGACTCATTGTTCAGACTGATTGTTCAGACTCATTGTTCAGACACATTGTTCAGACTCATTGTTCAGACTGATTGTCCAGACTCATTTTTCAGACTCATTGTTCAGACTCATTGTTCAGACTGATTGTCCAGACTCATTGTCCAGACTCATTGTTCAGACTCATTGTTCAGACTGATTGTTCAGACACATTGACCAGACTCATTGTTCAGACTCATTGTTCAGACTCATTGTCCAGACTCATTGTTCAGACTGATTGTCCAGACTCATTGTTCAGACTCATTGTTCAGACTCATTGTTCAGACTCATTGTTCAGACTCATTGTCCAGACTCATTGTTCAGACACATTGTCCAGACTCATTGTTCAGACTCATTGTTCAGACTGATTGTCCAGACTCATTGTTCAGACACATTGTCCAGACTCATTGTTCAGACTCATTGTTCAGACACATTGTCCAGACTCATTGTTCAGACTCATTGTTCAGACTCATTGTTCAGACTCATTGTCCAGACTGATTGTTCAGACTCATTGTTCAGACTCATTGTCCAGACTCATTGTTCAGACTCATTGTTCAGACTCATTGTTCAGACACATTGTCCAGACTCATTGTTCAGACTCATTGTCCAGACTCATTGTCCAGACTCATTGTTCAGACTCATTGTCCAGACTCATTGTTCAGACTCATTGTTCAGACACATTGTCCAGACTCATTGTTCAGACTCATTGTTTAGACTCATTGTTTAGACTCATTGTCCAGACTCATTGTTCAGACTCATTGTTTAGACTCATTGTCCAGACTCATTGTTCAGACTCATTGTTTAGACTCATTGTCCAGACTGATTGTCCAGACTCATTGTTCAGACTCATTGTTTAGACTCATTGTCCAGACTCATTGTTCAGACTCATTGTTTAGACTCATTGTCCAGACTCATTGTTCAGACTGATTGTCCAGACTGATTGTCCAGACTCATTGTTCAGACACATTGTTCAGACTGATTGTTCAGACTGATTGTCCAGACTCATTGTTCAGACTCATTGTTCAGACACATTGTTCAGACTCATTGTTTAGACTCATTGTCCAGACTGATTGTCCAGACTCATTGTTCAGACTCATTGTTTAGACTCATTGTCCAGACTCATTGTTCAGACTCATTGTTTAGACTCATTGTCCAGACTGATTGTTCAGACTCATTGTTCAGACTCATTGTCCAGACTCATTGTTCAGACTCATTGTCCAGACTCATTGTTCAGACTCATTGTTCAGACTCATTGTTCAGACTCATTGTTTAGACTCATTGTCCAGACTGATTGTTCAGACTCATTGTTTAGACTCATTGTCCAGACTCATTGTTCAGACTCATTGTTTAGACTCATTGTCCAGACTCATTGTTCAGACTCATTGTTTAGACTCATTGTCTAGACTGATTGTCCAGACTCATTGTTCAGACTCATTGTTTAGACTCATTGTTCAGACTCATTGTTCAGACTCATTGTTTAGACTCATTGTTCAGACTCATTGTTCAGACTCATTGTTCAGACTCATTGTTCAGACTCATTGTTCAGACACATTGTTCAGACTCATTGTTCAGACACATTGTCCAGACTCATTGTTCAGACTCATTGTTCAGACACATTGTTCAGACACATTGTCCAGACTCATTGTTCAGACTCATTGTTCAGACACATTGTCCAGACTCATTGTTCAGACTCATTGTTCAGACTCATTGTTCAGACTCATTGTTCAGACACATTGTTCAGACTCATTGTTCAGACACATTGTCCAGACTCATTGTTCAGACTCATTGTTCAGACACATTGTTCAGACACATTGTCCAGACTCATTGTTCAGACTCATTGTTCAGACTCATTGTCCAGACTCATTGTTCAGACTCATTGTTCAGACTCATTGTTCAGACTCATTGTTCAGACTCATTGTTCAGACTCATTGTCCAGACTCATTGTTCAGACTCATTGTTCAGACTCATTGTCCAGACTCATTGTTCAGACTCATTGTTCAGACACATTGTCCAGACTCATTGTTCAGACACATTGTCCAGACTCATTGTTTAGACTCATTGTCCAGACTGATTGTTCAGACTCATTGTTCAGACTCATTGTTCAGACTCATTGTTCAGACTCATTGTCCAGACTCATTGTTCAGACTCATTGTCCAGACTCATTGTTCAGACTCATTGTCCAGACTGATTGTTCAGATGCAGGAGATTACAACTTAGATACAATGACATTACACCTAGTGCGTTTTAATAGCCGGATCATCCCGTAGACTTTTCGTTCATGGTTCATTCAAAATATTTGATTCGTTGGTAGATATTAATTCAAGTAGATCAAGTCAATTCGATTAACCACAAAAAAAAAATGTACATCAGCTTGCAATGCCTCTACGCTACACAAGCTACCTATGCTTGATTCCAATCATGTATTTTAATGCAGGAAATCACTTGATGGCTCGGACACAGCTCTTGAGGCCCCTCCCCCCAACTGACCCACCCAGTTACAAGAGAGGGACATAACGGCGGCCAAATCTATCTGTAATAGTAAGAAGAAGACTTCCAATTTCACTTTAAAGTCTGAGCCTGAATTGAAAATAAATATAGGACAACTTTCAGCTCTAGAATATGACTTCAACAATAATATTAAAGTCGGAATATGGTAATCTATCATAAAGACCTTCTTTACATTGTGTAAACGAAAATTAAATTATTGCATATCTTTACTTGTCCACAAACACATTGTGAACATTGGAAATATTTTTATTTCAATTTTGTGTGTGTGCGTGCATGCAGTAATAGATATATGTTCTCTAGATTTATGCAAAAAGAAGCAGCCAGATTATAAACCTAAGACTACAACTATATTTATGCTGGGAATTTATCGCAAATATTTCTGACATTTCCGTACTCGACTAGACTACAAGATTTGTAAGTTATTTGCATTCTCCGTAATGAGAGTAAAAAATACTCTTCCTTTAAAAATTAGCTTTACATTCAGCTCTAGGTCTAGATTTTATTGTAAGGTACAATCCTCGGTGTCCCGAGATCAGAACAGTTACAAAAATAAATCCAGCTCACTTTGATCGAGCTATTGAAGGGAGGTAATTAAGGTTCTTTACCTTACTTAACATACCAAGCGAAGTTGCCTCTAATTTAGTGAATGGCCCTTAAAAAGAGCAGATAGATCTAGACTATCTACAAGATCTCTGACTTAAGAGCGCAGCTTTGAGATTTATTTTTTTTCTTTTTGCCTCCGGGTCACGGACAGGAATCTCGGTGCAGTTTATCACGTGACTGACAGTAGCATCAAATAGGTCGTGCTCTATCACGTGATTGACAGTGGCATAAAATAGGTCGTGCTCCATCACGTGATTGACAGTAGCATCAAATAGGTCGTGCTCCATCACGTGATTGACAGTAGCATCAAATAGGTCGTGCTCCATCACGTGATTGACAGTAGCATCAAATAGGTCGTGCTCCATCACGTGATTGACAGTAGCATCAAATAGGTCGTGCTCCATCAAGTGATTGACAGTAGCATCAAATAGGTCGTGCTCCATCACGTGACTGACAGTAGCATCAAATAGGTCGTGCTCCATCACGTGATTGACAGTGGCATAAAATAGGTCGTGCTCCATCACGTGACTGACAGTAGCATCAAATAGGTCGTGCTCCATCACGTGATTGACAGTAGCATCAAATAGGTCGTGCTCTATCACGTGATTGAC
This sequence comes from Biomphalaria glabrata, assembly GCF_947242115.1. Lineage (NCBI taxonomy): Eukaryota > Metazoa > Mollusca > Gastropoda > Planorbidae > Biomphalaria > Biomphalaria glabrata. The sequence continues at coordinate 10,722,507 of NC_074712.1, read as the reverse complement.
AGTAGCATCAAATAGGTCGTGCTCCATCAAGTGATTGACAGTGGCATAAAATAGGTCGTGCTCCATCGCGTGACTGACAGTAGCATCAAATAGGTCGTGCTCTATCACGTGATTGACAGTAGCATCAAATAGGTCGTGCTCTATCACGTGATTGACAATAGCATCAAATAGGTCGTGCTCTATCACGTGATTGACAATAGCATCAAATAGGTCGTGCTCTATCACGTGATTGACAGTGGCATAAAATAGGTCGTGCTCCATCACGTGACTGACAGTAGCATCAAATAGGTCGAGCTCCATCACGTGATTGACAGTAGCATCAAATAGGTCGTGCTCTATCACGTGATTGACAATAGCATCAAATAGGTCGTGCTCCATCACGTGACTGACAGTAGCATCAAATAGGTCGTGCTCCATCACGTGACTGACAGTAGCATCAAATAGGTCGTGCTCTATCACGTGATTGACAGTAGCATCAAATAGGTCGTGCTCTATCACGTGATTGACAGTAGCATCAAATAGGTCGTGCTCCATCACGTGACTGACAGTAGCATCAAATAGGTCGTGCTCTATCACGTGATTGACAGTAGCATCAAATAGGTCGTGCTCCATCAAGTGATTGACAATAGCATTAAATAGGTCGAGCTCTATCACGTGACTGACAGTAGCATCAAATAGGTCGTGCTCCATCAAGTGATTGACAATAACATTAAATAGGTCGTGCTCCATCACGTGATTGACAGTAGCATCAAATAGGTCGTGCTCCATCACGTGATTGACAATAACATTAAATAGGGTCATGCTCCATCACGTGACTGACAGTAGCATCAAATAGGTCGTGCTCCATCAAGTGATTGACAGTAGCATCAAATAGGTCGTGCTCCATCACGTGATTGACAGTAGCATTAAATAGGTCGTGCTCTATCACGTGACTGACAGTAGCATCAAATAGGTCGTGCTCCATCACGTGATTGACAATAACATTAAATAGGGTCATGCTCCATCACGTGATTGACAGTAGCATCAAATAGGTCGTGCTCCATCAAGTGATTGACAATAACATTAAATAGGTCGTGCTCTATCACGTGACTGACAGTAGCATCAAATAGGTCGTGCTCCATCACGTGATTGACAATAACATTAAATAGGGTCATGCTCCATCACGTGATTGACAGTAGCATCAAATAGGTCGTGCTCCATCAAGTGATTGACAGTAGCATCAAATAGGTCGTGCTCCATCACGTGATTGACAATAACATTAAATAGGGTCATGCTCCATCACGTGACTGACAGTAGCATCAAATAGGTCGTGCTCCATCAAGTGATTGACAGTAGCATCAAATAGGTCGTGCTCCATCACGTGATTGACAATAACATTAAATAGGGTCATGCTCCATCACGTGATTGACAGTAGCATCAAATAGGTCGTGCTCCATCAAGTGATTGACAGTAGCATCAAATAGGTCGTGCTCCATCACGTGATTGACAATAACATTAAATAGGTCGTGCTCTATCACGCGATTGACAGTAGCATCAAATAGGTCGTGCTCCATCACGTGATTGACAATAACATTAAATAGGGTCATGCCCTATCACGTGATTCACAGAGCTAGTGTCTTTCTGACATTCGCTGAATCTAATCAAAATCTAGTTGTATATATAATTTAGTTCTAGATGTAGACTCCAGTGTCTAGGTGCCTCGTGACACTTCGTGTTCTAGTATTCTATTCCTAGACATTGTTAGGCCTACATGTTTCCCTTTTTTACAACTCCTCTGATGGCCTTCTGAACTCTTCATTGATGACATTCGCTGGACAGGATTCCAATAACGGCTCTATCGATTTTCTTGTTTATGTAGATATTTATCTTTAAGAACAGGGGCGGAGTGGGGGGAGCATAAAATCGGCCTTTGCATTACTTACTATCGGCCTATATCTTGCGTGTCATAGGATAGGTATCTGATCATACGTCTCCCCATAAGATGTAAGTTTTGATAATACACCAAAATCTGCAAGAGTTAGATTGAGGGAACGTATTGTATTTCTACATAAAGATAGACTTAGAGGCTACACGAGGTCTCAAAGGAAATGTATAGCACAATCGCAATCTTAATGAGTCCGAATAGAAAACTTGATGACATGATTTGAAATTATTTGAAATTACTTAAAAGAGTACAACATTATATTTGAAAAAGAAGCGACATAACATAGTCTCTACCGTATCCATCAACCAACTAGTAGCCGACAGATCGTTCATGATTGTGTCCAAATTAATTTCTTACAGATCGTCGTCATCAAGAATCACCAACTTGAAGAGGGTAAAAAATAACTTCATTTACGGATTTGCTGTCATTCAAAGTGACCCATTTGATGGCGCCACCACCGACTCATTCTGTGCTGGCCGGCCCACAGGACATTAGCCCCAATGCCAATATAACCGGTACGCCCCTGTTTGGGAAACATTTACTGGCCTTGCTATTTTGCCACACTGTGAAAAAAACCTGGCTAGGCCTGTAAATATAATCATCTTAAAATGATATTTGGTTTAAGTCTTTTTACTCGAACACGCTTCAGTGGGTTTTCCCGAATTCGACTCCAATGTTTCTTTGCATTCAATAAAAAGACGCACGTGAATATTTTGCGCAGGGTTTTAGATCTATGGAGAAATGAGCCGGACAGTAACAGAACTTGTTCGAACTCGGAGTGGAAGGACTGCTTCATCAATATTGAAGCATTACGCAAATTAAATAGACCTACAATGAGAATTTATAGAATGCCATAAGATTCATAAAAGGAAATTAATTTTTGAAATTATATAGAAATGTTATTCGTTGTTTCTACGTATTAAGAACTAAAGAAAACATGATATCTTATCTTATCTTATATGATATCGAAGAGAAATACTCACTTGCTGAGAGCGATGCATAATGGCTATCCCTTACAATAATGAGAAACGTGAGCCATGCATAGAGCCCATATCTACAGCAGTCTGGAAACATCTTGAATACATTATCTCATCCAGTGGAAAACAAATTGGATAGAGATCTAGTTGGAGCTTTGATAAGGTCTGACAAACATACGTAGTCTATTGAATTATTAACAGTTAATGGAGTCTAAATTTTTTTTGTAACTGCAAATTGAGACTTCCGGTTAGGTCTAGGTCTCCCAAATTAGTGCCGCAAAAGATCCAAAATCAGATCTAGATCGAAATGCGGAAGTGGACCCGCAGCTAAATCTGTTACACTTTCATAGTTTTTTTTTCTCCCGCCCCTCCCCCCCCCCCAATTCAAACTAGCGCATATTGTAATGTGCGTATCGCATAGAGGTTAGTACAAATATTTGCTTTTGTCTCCCCCTGGTGGGTGAACCGAAAGTCATTTTTCATCCTTCTAATGAACGAAGGTTGATGTATTAATAGTGAGGTCTGAAATAGTGTCCTGGCCACGCTGACCCCCATTCTCCCCTTGCCCAGGTGTCGTCTGTCAACAATTGTGTCCCCATTCATGTGTTACATGATATAATCAGCTGGGGAATGCTGTGACATACTTTTGAGAGTAATTATACGTCGCTACAAGTGTTTCACTTTGGCACCTATAGAGCACAGTGTTACAGTAACATAGGTTTTAGGCTGGTTTGTAACAATACAAGAGAGAGGGGAGGAGGAGTGAGATGTAACAAAAAGAAAAGTTGACCGATTTTTTCACAAGACCTTTGTAGAAGGGATTAAAGACCTATAGCTAGTAATGTTGTGTAACGATAGTGTATTATAGAAGGCCCGAACACTGACCTGCAACGTCGCAGCCTTTGGGCAGTGGAGACCAACAGTTCTGACCACGTCACATGTCTCTACAACACTGCAACAGATATATTGGTTTCCACTGCCCACAGGTCACGACGTCACAGGTCAGTGTTGAGGCCTACTTCAATGAATGGTCTGGATTTTATGAATATTTGCAACAAATTATACGTCCCTGTTGTTTTTATGTACTTCATAATTTAAAAACAAATGTAGATAAAAGTGTTAGTAGCCTTAGATTAGTATTTTTTGTTTATCACAAGAAGTAGTCCAAACTTCCTCTCTTTTATCTGGGATCCATAAATAACTTCGACGAAGAGCACGCTCTAGGAAAACCTGAAAAATATTACTTCCTCCCCCACCCCCTGCCATTTTTATTAATTTGTTTTATTTATTTATTAGGATTAAAAGGTGTAGTGAGTAAGTGAAGTTCATGACATTAAAAAAATAGAACCCTAAGTTTTGTTCCGTGCTCCTACTTTTCGAAAAACTGTTTCTTCATCTTTCAGCCTCGTTGTGATAGACGGACTCCATTTAAAAATTCACGACAGCAAGAAACTCGTTGAAAAGTTCTAAGCTACCAAGTTTATATTTCAAAACATCGAGACACAATCTGGCACCCTGTGACGGACGTTATCGAAATTTATGTCCTGGGAATACATTCTGCTTTTTTTTTGACGGGACATTAGCTAGTATTGCGTTTTCATTTGAAATCCTGTTGATTTTGTTGCCCAGTGGTACAAGTGTAGATGTCTTTGCTTGTACACCACTACAGCCCCTTCACAAAGCAAGTCAAGTCTCAGAGACGATGATGATGATGATGAATGCTGTAAAGAACTGAAATATTACATGTCTTGAAAAATGCTAAAAATTTATCATAATGGCTGCTAGGTACCATTTTCAAATGCACTGTACTCCCCCCAAAACATGCTATTTTATTCATTTTGGAAGCTATTTATGATTAAATGTGAAATATTAATTTCACCTGAGTGCGTCATTCATAACGAAAAAGTGCCTACTAGATAGTGACTTGTTGACAGATCTTGAGACTAGAGTTCAAATCTTAGATTATACTGAACACTTAAATATAGCGTACTGTCGTGTATACTGGAGCAAGACAAACTGTGTCGCACTTATAGCGTTCAAACTCAATAGAACGAGTCAATCTTATTCAATTCTTTCCCTTGAAGTACAAGCCTTCTGAAAGTGGACACAAATGCCTTAATTTGCTTTTTGCAGGGTATAACATTAGACGCAAGGCCGGATTGAAGCATGGGGAGGCCCCGGGCAGGACTTTTGTGGAAGCTCCTACACTCTTTGGAAAGCTTTAATAAAGATTCATTTATGAATGAAAATGCTTATATCTAAAACCATGCTATATTTTATAACAAAGAAATAGAGTTCTTGTGAATTTAATCTAAATTTCCATTTAGAAGTTTGCAGTTTCTGTAGCTATTGTGGTTTTACAGGGTGGGGTCGCTAGCCCCACGCCAAACCCTCCTCCTTTCTCACCCGAGTTTTGGACCAGCAGATTGGCGCCACACCTTCATGGAGGACCTCAGAACTGTGGACACCAGGTGGGAGGAGGCTTCAGACATTGTCAATAACAGATCTCTATAGAGACAGCTTGTCGCCAAATGCGCCGAACGGCGCTGGAGGACCTAAATGTAAGTAAGAAAATTTTTTTGAAAATTATTTAATATGCATTTTTTTTTATTTTAAAGAAGTTTATAATTTGAAAAATTATAAATATCAAACCACAGTTTTCCCAGTGTGGGTAATAAGACATTCTTTTACCGAATATATGTAATATATATAAACTGTAAAATTCCTATTTAAAATTTTTAGAGCCGTTTTCGAGATCCGTGTCCATCCAGGTTCCAGATTTTGACAAAGATGAATTCGCAAGCTGAATAGAGGAATTGTAATAAATAAACACATTGTATTGGATGAGGGCTGGAAGAAAACTAAAAACCATGTTAGGAGAATGACGCCCTTTTTGTCAGAAGGGAAATTTTTCAGTGTTTTTTTTTTTTGTAATAGTCCTAAGTGTTGGGTCCAAGACAGTTCTCAATGTATCATCATTCTATGCAATAGGAAGAATGAGTTTTCAGTATAATAAGTCACAAAATAAAGATATATAAAATTTTACATTTTTATCTGTACTCCTCAATAATCTCCGGATAGGAAGAAAAGCTTTATTATTACCTAGAATTACTAAGACCCGGAGACTTTGGAATGCCTTTGTTAAAAGACGTCTAGCAAATTAAGTTTTCAATATCTGTGATGGGTTTCAGAATATTTTCGGACAGCCATACTTGAAAATTGCCACATTGCCCATATGTTCGCGGTGATAAGATAGTCTATGACATACAAAAAAAATAAGAAACATTTACAATGGAGAAACGACTTTTTTTTATTAGGGAATGGAAAGGGGCACGCCAAGGTCTCCATAGAAATAAAAAGAGCACTGAACCTCAGTATATATGGCTCATTCAGTATAGAGTTTCAAAATAATCTGGCATTGAAGGCAGTGATAAATTTGATTTATTGTTGGTTTGAGTTTTATTTCAGGAGAATGTCAAAATTTACCTGATGCAAAGTTTCCATAGCGACATCAATTGTTATCAATCCATTTGATAAAAGTACATCGCACTGAGTACAGTGGCATTACATTTGTACTGTAAGCACTCAAGTGTAGAATGCAAAGGTTGAGTCCTTTTAGTTAACCTTTTTCAAGCCAGCGGCACATCTTTTGATTGATTCGAAATAAGTGTAAATATTTTGTTGGGGAAGATTTATGGCTTGGATTAAAACTAAAAGAATTTTTATTTCTAACATTTATATTAACTTGATCAAATTTCTTTTTCTATTTTATAAAGAGCTTAAAGTGAAAGAAATAAAGAAAACAATATTATACAAACTATTGGTCTGCACTTACAGATACAAAAATATCACTGTTAGAGAGTTTTGTTTCATGCGTGGCTTCAGAAATGAAGATGATTACGTCATAAGTTCAATCTTCCTGCCAAAAGGCGGGGAAATGGTAGCAGATTCGAACTCGGAACCCTCGAAACGACAGCCCGAAGCGCATACCATACGACCAGGTAAATCATTTCATTCGACTGGTAGCCTACGTCTATTTCTAAACGGTAGCTGCGAAACCGGTAGCAATAATCTGGAGAACGTGTTTCAATGTGAAATGTGTATGTGTGTATGTACTCTTGCAAATGGACAAGAAATGATAGCTGGACGAGTGTTAAGGAGTGTGTGTGTGGGGGTTTATGTGTTTCTATGGTGACGGTGGTAAGGGGTAAGCGATTAATTGTGAATGATGCAAGATAAGTATCATTGCCATCAGCGGTCTTAGTTAGGCCAGACGACTCCAGAACGTCAGACGGGACAGACGTGTTATTGTAGTCAGTTTGTTTAGAATACCATTTTATATCCTTACTTAAGTCTACTACTTGATTTCATTTTATCTCAAGTTGAATTTGTTTATATTGCGATAAAAGTTCTACTTAGTTTTTGTTCAGAAAAGAAGTTATTCCAATTGTTTCAAATTTTATTAAGTAAAGATATAATACGCCTACAGCGGTTTAGTTGTCCACCAGCAGGTTGGTCCTACAAGTCAACGGCCGTCAACATCAACAAGAGTTTGAACTTGGGACCATCTTGACGACATTCTCAAGCGCATACCAAAATGACGTCATGCACTCCTCTAGCACTTCAAGTCTTAGCAGAAGGATGCCTTAAGAGAATAGAAAGAAGGTCTCAAGAAAAGAGACGCCCCTTAAAAGAATCGACCATCCAATCTTTCTTAAGTACCTTTAGTTCACTAACGTTGAACTCAATAGGATGCAGTGAAGATTTCTGTACACCTTCGAATGTTCAAAAGTTATAATAAAGTGTCTTGAAAAAAAACAACAGAATCCTTCAAAGCACAACAGGGGGAAATGAAAGGGTTGTGATTACCAGGGGATTGAACCCAGCCAGTTAAATGTGGTAGATGAGGACAGATGGTGAAACGGGAGTGATGCCCAATTACTGAATTACCTTCCCCTCTCTCTGCGAGATATTCAGTAGCTCTAGTCCTAGTGTGCAGTCGGCACACATCTCTGGCAACCAAGAAAAAATGGACTAACTTTAATCACAGCTCTCTCTCTCTCTCTCTCTCTCTCTCTCTCTCTCTCTTCTTTCTCTCTCTCTCTCTCTCTCTGTTCTCGTTTTCTCTTTTTGCATTCACTTTTTCTTTTTGTTTCTCTTCCTTCTCTCTCTCTCTCTCTCTCTCTCTCTCTCTCTCTCTCTCTTTGAGCTTACTCTGTCCCTCTTTTCTCTCTTTTTTCTTTTAGTCTCTCAATCACTTTTTGGTCTCTCAATCACTTTTTGGTCTCTCATTCTCTCTTCTCTCTCTCTCTTAGCTCTCTTTCTCTCTTGATTGCTTCTATCTTTGCTATCACTCTCTCTTTTCGCTCTCTCTCTCTTTCTCTCCCTCTCTATCTTTGCCCTGACTCTCTCTATGTACCTCAATCTAAACCCTCTTTGAGGGTCACAACATAGAACAAGACTAGCACATCAAAGATTTGTCTTTCCATTTCTGGCTTAGCCACTTCAAAGTATTCACAACTTTCTACATAAAATTATCAATATTACTTTTTCTCTACCTCTTCAGTGTTCCAAAGTCTGAAGTTTCCAGAACATTTGTTTTGATTATGTCTAGGCTGCCTTAATTGTGCCAGTTAGTTACAGTACACTCAAGCCTCTATCTGCTTGTAACCCACGTGGGTCGCTGCTCACGCGCCGCGGGTGAGGAGTGAATAACAAAAGGTATCGCTCGAATGGACACCAGACATAACCAGAATGTTCCTGGGGTTTATCTTACCTGGCTGTAAATCGGTAACCCGACCTAGTCAGTGGAAGAAAGTCTTATTTTCTCTCCTTATTTTTTTTTTCTTTACTTGCCATATGTTAGGTTGTCAAGGTCGACAACCGTTTTCTAAGAAACTCAATTTTTGAAATTTTCTCAGTTATTTCCCTTAGAATCTTATTAGAGAGTAATTTTATATACAGACTTGTTGAAAATTTAATACTTTCAAACTCAATTCAATAAAACAAGTGATCCAGCGATGGGTACAACTGTTTAAAACATAAAGCACTTGTACACATTTTATAATTAGGTTAATTTTTAATTATTGTCAAATATATAAATAAGATAAGATATAAAGTTAAAAGCAGTAAATACTGACCCACAACTAACGAAGATGAATGATGGACAACTGACTTCCGAACTTCCGAGTGGGGCTGATGATGTAATGGTAAATTGTTTCTGTGGCCAACGGTTATCAAGGGTGTCATGTGGCCAGCCTAAAGACCAACTGCCTTTACTTTTCCACAGCTAATGTCAGGTACTTATTAGAGATGGGTTGTGGTGCCCTAGAGATACTGACCAATGACTAACGAAGAGAAACGTATTAAACACGTATTAAACACGTATTAAACACGTATTAAACACATATTAAACACATATTAAACACATATTAAACACATATTAAACATGTATTAAACACATATTAAACACGTATTGAACACATATTAAACACGTATTAAACACATATTAAACACGTATTAAACACATATTAAACACGTATTAAACACATATTAAACACATATTAAACACATATTAAACACATATTAAACATGTAATAAACACATATTAAACACGTATTAAAAACATATTAAATACATATTACACACATATTAAACACACCCAACGCTTAGATTTTTTTAAACTACCAAATTTTTGGGCTTGATGTGTAGTGTAGTATGTCAGTCAAAAATTATTTGATTCTTTTTAGTGCGTCTCTTTGGAGACCTAGTTATTTTATTATTTTTTTTTTTTTTTACTTAAAGCAGTATCTCAATATTTGATTATACAACTGCATAGTGATCAGGTCAGAAAATGTACACATTTTGGGTCTTCTCTTCGTAAGATATCTTAACGCTTTGATATTATTCCAATAAAGCAATTAAAAAAAGGATTAATGTATGCTCTTTATTACTTATAATCATCTGAAATAACGAACCTTATTTTTCAGAAATTTAATATACATAATGTATGAATGTATAAATGTCATATGAACATTTTCAAAGCAGAAGAGGTTGGAAATTCGATTGCAATTAGTCAAACTTACAAGGTGAAAATAAATAATAATAATATTGCTACTCAAATAAAGTAACAATGAACAATGGTGTGTAGTGTTATTGCTTACAATACCAACTGTAGTATATCTCCCTTTAGCTTAGTACATTTTTAATGTGAAAACAAAGTTAATAAATTAATTGATTAAGTCATTGGTTAACTTTTTTTGATTGATTCGTGTGTTGTCATCAAGTATTATTATGCAAAATTTGATCACGGTTGAAGGAGTAAAAATGGTCGAAAAATGGATTGCAAAAACCTAAGCGTACAAGAAACATAGCACCACTCAAAATCTGTCAACTGTATTTCTCCATTCTTCTCTCTCCTTTGCCTAGGATAGAATTTTATTCACTGACAGACCTGGCCATTCTCTGATGTTGTTTTCCGATTGCTCTCTCTGTCTTCCTCTTCTCCTTCTTCCTGATACTGTTCCCTGAAGGAAGGTCTTTGCGAGACCTGAAGACCTTGCGATGTGGTCATACAGTTTGAGGTTACGCTTTTTGACAGTGGTTAGCTGGTCATCGTGGAGATCCAATTGCTGTATTAATTCTAATCTCTTCATTTGTGATGCGGTCTTTATAAGTGACACCTAGGATCTTTCTGAAGCATCTTAGTTCCATTGCTAGGATCTTTCTGTAGCATCTTAGTTCCATTGCTAGGATCTTTCTGTAGCATCTTAGTTCCATTGCTAGGATCTTTCTGTAGCATCTTAGTTCCATTGCTAGGATCTTTCTGTAGCATCTTAGTTTCATTGCTAGGATCCTCTTCTCGAGATCTGCTGTCAGCGTCCAAGATTCACAAGCGTATAAGAATGTGGCTGTGACCAGGAAACATACAGAGTGACTTAATATAGACGCTATAAAAATAAAAAAATTTTTGTTACAAAATTTTTTATCTAAACATTTTTACGACTGTAAGAAAAGTTCATTGTTTCAAAGTAATTTTTTTTTCATTTTGAAAGATCTCTACCGTTAAAATAAATTTCAATAATCTTGTATTTAAAACAAAAAACCTGTGGGCAAAAACAACTTCCTAACCCACAGAGGTAATGTTTATAGTGTCTATAAATATTAAATTTGCTAATTTTTAAAGTACGTGGAAATTCCAAGCCTTGATTCAGACAGTAGGCTAGATCTTGTTGTAAATTGGCCTTATTAGAATTGTGGAATTTTTTTCTCAGACGCAAAGTTCGTTCAGAGGTCACAGGTCAGAGGTCAGACACGTGTGAAAGTAAAGTGAGTTCATATGTGTGTGTGTGTGTGTGTGCGTGTGTTTGAGTGGGTGAGTGTTTATAACTATCCGTGACGTTCTGGTCTAGAGGTCCCCTACAATGCCAAATATTATTTAAAACATTCCCCAAACCTTTGCAGCTTTTTCTCTCGTATTACATTTGTAAATTGATGTCAAAAGAATTTCACCTCTGCTCTATTTTACATCAACTTCGAGAAGAATAACTAGGGGAGATAACTTTCCTGTCTAACCTTCACTAATCTAATTACAAATTTCTAGGTGTGCTTTTTCTAAAATTACATTTGAATATTTTTTAAAAATGCGAACGTGTTTTTCACAAATTGTTTTGACACTCCATAGCTCTATTCAATTATCATTATATATTATTTATTATTTTTAATAATTTGGATCTATAAATACACACAATGTGTTAATTGAATAATATGTGACAATCTGCTATACATTTGTTAGGGTAAACACTATGAACAGTTGCAATTGATAGCAACAGTGTATACTACCAAAAAAAAACTTTATCTTCTGACTGGCTTGATAATCTAACAATTATAAATATATATATATATATATATTATCATTAGATCTTTGGTAAAAAAAAAAAAAAGTATACTAAAAAAAAAGAATTTAAATTTATTTGGTTCTCAACTTTAGGGCAGATACAAAATTCTTTTTTTTTTTGTTCCTCAGTGGGAAGTTTTGAGATGCAATAATTAGCACCAGAAAGAAAACACGCGAGACGAAATCTTGTATGTACACTTCTGACACCAATATTTGGCATACATTCTTTATACAGGAAGTGATGTCACTTGCGAGGGGACAGCACTGTGAAGTAAGGTGAACTGGGACGAGGACGGGGTGAGTTGAGTAAGACGAGCACCTGTTGCGGGTGAATGTTCACTTCAGACGTGTGCCATCACGGAGTCTTACATGCTGTTCCGGAAATATAAAGATCGATCAACAACTTTAGAAATCAATATAGAACTTAGCGTGTTGATAAGTGGATTAGATTGTAGAAGAATAGTAGACTAAATCACTAGAACCTATTAACAGATAAAATTAGAGGTTGGAGGTAGCGAGAGGAAACTGATGAAGGGAGAACGTGCCTATGCTGAGGTTTCAGAGACCTTAAAGCAGCGGTTCTCAACCTTTTATGCTCGGCGACCCCTTTTACAATCCCCCACTCTGCCGCGACCCCCCCTCCCCGCACACACACATACAGCAATAGATGAGTAGTCAATAACAATCCATATTTTGGATCGTCTTAGGCGACCCCTGGCAAATCGTCAATCGACCCCCAAGTGGGTCGCGACCCACAGGTTGAGAACCCCTGCCTTAAAGGCATAGAATCTGTTGCCTTGAAATGGGCTTGATCGTCGCAAGATCATCATTGTGCTAAGCATAACGTTTTGTGATTGACCTTTAGGCAGACGCTTAAGACATGAACAGAACATTGTCACATCTCATGGGATGAAGCTCAAGATTTTGGTGTAAAAAAAGACGACTACTCTCTAGAATCGCTTGAGCGAAGAGGTGGGCGCGCTCCAGAGCTTAATAAACAATGTTGCTAGGAACGTCAGACGAGTCTTAGAAAGATTCAGTGGATCGCCAAACTGATTATATAATTATTAATTCAAAGCATTCCTTTCCTCTTTAAACTACAAAGCTAAACTTTCTATTCTTGTTCAATGGATATTTTCAATCATTTTAACAAATGTCAAAAATAAAATTGATATCACAAAAGGGCCCTATTTCCTAAATAGCTTAAGGCCTTATCAGTTCTAAATCCGGTCCTGGTTGTTTCCTGTATTATTCTGAATCTCTGTTGCCCCTTTACCAGGTTAGATCTAGAATCTCCTATTTTAGCTTCCATGTCTCTATGATTTATTTTTCTCTTCCTCTTGATCAAAATTTCGTGACCTCTCACCCATGTTCCCTCTCCCATCCAAGTCTATTTCAAACCCACATTCTTGTGCCGCTTCTGTCATGAGGCAGTGGGGAAAGCTCAAAACGCCAATGATAAATTGAACACATTATTTACACATTAATTGTGGATACATAAAAAATTAAACAGCTTCCACAATTTTTTTTTTAATTACGTGACGGATGAGCACAAAATGTTTTCAAAAGATATTCACGCGTAAAATGTTTGCAGCTTCAGTACAAATGTAGGATTACAACTTTTACTGACAGCCTGTGACGTTAGCAATCACCTAAATAAAAACCCAGCAACTAATAGATAACTAAATAGATGCGATTATATGTAGGTCTTATTTCTTTCATCTGTTGACGTAGGACATTGATTGTTTTAACTCTTGCGCAATTATCAAAACTTGCTCGCGTTGCTCCTTCTTCCTTAGTGACAATAGAGCATGGAACGGGTTGCTTGAATCAGCCAGGACAATTCTTGTCTTAGCAGAGTTTAAGTCACTATTAAGCATGCATGACTTTATTAGCACATGCATACACCTAGGGCCAGTGGCGTAGCGGGGCACATGTGGGGGCCCGGGTTCAAGAATATGGTGGTGGGCCCCCCTCCCGTACATGGAGTAACAAAAAAAAAACATATCTATGCATCAGTACATTTTATGTTTTAAAAGGCATTCTTTCGTCGGTAACACCTTTAAGATTCGATTCACTTCTTAGCCTTGCTTACTTAGGTCCTCCCGCGCCGTTTGGCGAAAAAGTCAGTGTCAAGCAGAAATCGGTCTCAATTACTCTCAATGGTAATTATCGCGTTTACATTCCTTTGTTTTATTGCTTGTATCCCCTATATCTAGATCTCTATGTTAGTTATAGATTAAAGATAAGAAAATGATATAAGAATTGATAGACTTTTAGTGTCATTGTGGGCCCCTATTGGTCATTGGCCCGGGTTCATTGAGCCCCTTCGCGCCACGGATGCTACGCCACTGCCAAGGGCCTAATTATCATCTCTTTTGAAGTAACGTTTCTAGCTTAAGAGATAAGACAGGCAGTAAAGGGCATAACTCTCTAATCTTTTAAAAACTCTACTAAGAACTTTGAAGATAACTTTTAAGCTTGTAATATTTATAGCAATACATCAAGATGTATGAAGAGGTCAGGAGTGGACTGGGTGTCAAAATCGGCCCAGGCATGTCTCTACACTCCGGCCCATAAATTGTATACCATACAATGGGCCTCCAATTTTAGACTTACCTGTTCTCAAAATCGTTATGTTAAGTTTAATTATGTATCTATAACTGTACGCATACTCTATATCTTTATAAGACATAAAGGCCCAATGTTGCTTTTTCATCGCTAAGTGTGTAGGCCCTAAAGATGAAGCTTACAAGTTGCACTTCTCTACGGATGTAGGCTATTACATTATTTTGGAAAATGTCTTAAATTAAATTAGTATTAGAACTATTTAGGACCTACAATGTAGTCTATAAACGATTTTTTTAACACGACGCTCAGAGAATGTTATAAAGCCATTAACAATTTAATACGTACCAAAGTGGCATTTATGTGGACCTTTAGGTGACACTACCGGCCCATTTGGGTACCGGCCCACCGGGCATTCGCCCGAATGCCCATATAGCCAGTCCGCCCCTGGAAGAAATACAACAAGATGTATATTAAGTTATATATCAAGATGTATATTAAGGTATATATCAAGATGTATATTAAGGTATATATCAAGATGTATATTAAGGTATATATCAAGATGTATATTAAGGTATATATCAAGATGTATATTAAGGTATATATCAAGATGTATATTAAGGTATATATCAAGATGTATATTAAGTTATATATCAAGATGTATATTAAGGTATATATCAAGGTGTATATTAAGGTATATATCAAGATGTATATTAAGGTATATATTAAGATGTATATTAAGGTATATATCAAGATGTATATTAAGGTATATATCAAGATGTATATTAAGGTATATATCAAGATGTATATTGAGGTATATATATATATATCTCAGGATGTATATTAAGGTATATATCAAGATGTATACCAACATGTATATGAAGAAGCATATCTAGGTGTATATTAAGATGTATCGTTCAAATCAGTATTAGAAGTTTCTTTGATTTACTATAAGATGTATTTAAACACAAAATAATTTAATAACAAGATACACTGTACACACGAATTTCGGTAGCTTCATCACGGATTGAAATCACCTGCTCCCAACGTTACCAGGTCAATGTTTTGACCGTTCCTTAGTATGTGTAATAGATTTGCTTTAAAAAAAAAATAATATGCGTTTATGTCAAGAGAAAAAATGTCAAGTTTGTTTTAAACAAAAAAAAAATGTGTTTGCATTTCACTAAACAGCAGTAAAATAGAGCTAAAAAAATAGTCAAGGGGGTTAAAATAATCAGGCAGTTTTACAAAAAAAAAAAAAAAAAAAAAACTCTGGTTCGTTCCTTTTTATTGGAGAAGAGGGTATAAATATAAGGGAAGAAAATAAGTCAATAACACCCAAGCTTCATGTTAAGTCTACTTTTGGGAATCTATGATTGAAATTAAATAATATCGTGTATTATCTCTCTCTCTCTCTCCATTCTCAGTTTATTTAGTTGGAATGGCTGAGGTATAGAACACTCGAGCTGTTCGAATCCTGTCCTGTGGCCACAGTGGCTACCTTGGGTTTTCATTCAACCTGAGAAATGTTTCCCTTGTCTTCCCACACTGCCCAGTGAAAAGTCTGCCATTTTGACTCAGTTCAGTCTACCAGACCGTGTCTTACTTGTGGCTAGTCTCTCACGAACGTTCTTTTGGCAGAGTTAGAATAAATGGGAGGCGAGAGGGGATCTAGGGTTCCTGGATACAGGAACCTGGGCAGCTGATCTAAAAAAAATGTCTCCAACAATTTTCCTAGAAATTTAACAGTTGATGTATGTCGCTGAGAAAAGAATTACTAGCTCGTTGGCCACACGGGGAAAACTCTAGTTAGACCGTTATAATTTTTCAAAGTAAAAATAAATAAATGTAAATTTGGCTAGACAATAAATCTAGGTCTAGAGCCATGGCGTAGTCGTTTCGTAATTATGCAATAATAGAGTAAATTTAAAATTTAAAGTTTTTAAAATCTAAAATAGATTTCATCTAGATTCTAGATCTAGGAGTAGTTCTAGACTAGATCTTAAGAGTTCTAAATCAAAACTTTAGGTCTAGTGTTAGACCTAGATGTCCATACATGGGCGTAGCCAGGGGGGGGTTCTTGGGGTTCAACCCCCCCCCCCCGAAATGAAATCCCCCCCCCCCTTGGGGGGGCGGGAATCGGAATTTAATGACTGATTTTTTGTTTTGATTTTGTTTATTTTAGGTGAGATTTTAATACTAAACCATCACTTGCCCCAGCACAACCAAAGGGTTTTTGAGTTTAAAACCCCCTACCAGGGCGGTTCGAGTTTAAAAACCTCTACCAGGGGGGTTCGAGTTTAAAAACCCCTACCAGGGGGGTTCGAGTTTAAAACCCCTACCAGAGCGGTTCGAGTTTTAAAAAACCCTACCAGTGGGGATTCGAGTTTAAAAACCCCTACCAGGGGGGTTCGAGTTTAAAAACCTCTACCAGGGGGGTTCGAGTTTAAAAAACCCTACCAGGGGGGTTCGAGTTTAAAACCCCTACCAGAGCGGTTCGAGTTTTAAAAAACCCTACCAGTGGGGGTTCGAGTTTAAAAACCCCTACCAGGGGGGTTCGAGTTTAAAAACCTCTACCAGGGGGGTTCGAGTTTAAAAAACCCTACCAGGGGGGTTCGAGTTTAAAACCCCTACCAGAGCGGTTCGAGTTTTAAAAAACCCTACCAGTGGGGGTTCGAGTTTAAAAACCCCTACCAGGGGGGTTCGAGTTTAAAAACCCTTACCAGGGGGGTTCGATTTAGAAACCCCTACCAGGGGGGTTCTAGTTTAAAACCCCTACCAGAGCGGTTCGAGTTTAAAAACCCCTACTAGGGGTTTTGAGTTTAAAACCCCCTACCAGGGGTTTTGAGTTTTAAACCCCCTACCTGGGTTTTTTGCAGTTAACTCCCCCTCTTCTGTAAAACAAAACAAAAAAAAATGCAAACGAAAATCCCCTAATTCCAAGAGCACAGTTAAGGAAGATTTTGATTTTAAAACCCCCTCCAAAATTTACGATAAACCCCTTCTTTAATATAAAAAAAAAAAATAAATAACGCACTCAAAATGTTATGAGCGTAGCTAAATGGGTTTTGACTCAGTTTTGAGTTTAAACCCCACTTCAGTGGGGTTTGAAGGTAAAAAATACCTCTTTAATAATAAAAAAAAAAGCAAATTATACACTAAAAATGTTATGAGTGTAGTCTATGGGGTTTTGAGTTTAAACTCCCCTCCAGTGGAGTTTGAAGCTAAAAAGTACCTCTTCAATATAAATATAAATAAAAGAAAATTACTCACTCTAAAATCTATGAGCGTAGTCAAAGGGGTTTTGAGTTTAAACCCCCATTCAGAGTGGTTTGGTGCTAAAAATACATCTTCAATATAAAAAAAAAAGCAAATTACACACTAAAATTATTTGAGCGTAGCCAAGCCAATAGGGGGTTTTGAGTTTCTTCTACAGATGTCTTTTTTTTTTAAAGTTTAAAACCCCTCCAGATGGTTTTGAGTCTAAGATCCCCCTACAGAGCATTTTGAGGTGGAAAACCCCCAACAGAAGATTTTGACGATAAAACTACAGTCACTTAATTCCAAGAGCGTATTCAAGAGAGGTTACACATTTTTACCAGTGGCAGGGCTCCATTAATAAACTGCAGTGAATAGTCATCTACCGAAATCGAAAAACACTAAATGTAGCTCAACAAAGATGGCTAAGACAGATTTTAGGAGTCAGTTATAGAGATCGGATCTAAATCAAGGAAATCCTATGCCGAACTGGGAGTCGACCCCTTAGTAAGATTGTGAGAGAACGACGCAGGAGGTTTGAGGGACATGTTCTCCGACAAAATGAATTACGCATAAGAAGAGTTGCAATGATATCCTAGTACAACTTGACGCCACTCATTCATGGAGGTCCACATGGTAGGTGGGAAGAGGCTTCAGACATTACCAGTGACAGATTTTTATGGAAACTGCTTGACGTCAAATGCTCCGAACGGCATGGGAGGGTCTAAGTCAGTAAGAATAGCACATTAGGTTTTTGAAATAAAACTTTTTAATAGCAGGAAAATGGACTGTAGATACCTCAGAATATGCACTTTGTTGGCTTAAAATATCAGAAATAGTGCTTGACGGCGGGGCTTCGCCCCGCACTGGGGAGCTCCTGGCGCTCCCCCAGACCCCCTTGCTAGTAATGGCGGGGAGTCCACAATTTTATGGAAACAGCTTGATGACAAATGCGCCGAACGACGAGGGAGGGTCTAAGTCAGTAAGAATAGCACATTAGGTTTTTGAAATAGAACTTTTTAATAGCAGGAAAATGCACTGTAGATACCTCAGAATATGCATTTTGTTGGTTTTCAATATCAGAAATAACTCATGGAAGAATCTATTCTAGGGCACAATAAACGTCTTCCGAAAGAATGAAGAGTCAGAATGTAATAAAGATTATGTACACACACACACACATAAATACATATAATTTTTTTTTCGCGGGGGGGGGAGAAAAAAATTCAGCCCCCCAACCCCCCCCCCCCCGAAAAAAAATCCTGGCTACGCCCATGTGTCCATATAATAAACATAAGAATAAATAATCCTCGCTGGCTGAATCATAAAATGCATAAGTTCTATCTGTTAACGGTTCGATACCCAAATAGAATCAAATATTTTTTAAATTATTTTTAAAATATATTTTATAATATTTGAAGTTTAATGATGGAGGTATTGTCTTTAAAAAAAAATATATTTTTTTATGTTTTTCTCGTTAAATGTGTCATTTTCTAAACTGCTAACATTCATCCTATACTTCCCTATTACTTAACAATTTATAACTTGTATTAGATGTATTTAATATTTTCCTCTTTAAAGAACGAAATTTAGTTTCTAAGAAAATATGAAGAGGTTTCTTTTTTTTTTTTTCATTCATTGATGTGTTTGTTGATCTGTTCGGGGAATTCCCAGAGTTGTACATGGCAAGATGCCTAACGGATTTAACCTAATTAAAGTATTGGGTTAACAAGTACATTCTGGAATAGAGTAGGTTGATAGAATTGAGAGTTTGTTGATAGAATTAGGATAGAGTTGCTTGATAGAATTGAGAGTTTGTTGATAGAATTAGGAATTAGTTTATAGAATCTGGAGCTGGTTGATAGAATTATGAATTGGTTGGTAGAATTAGGAATTGGTTGATAGAATTATGAATTGGTTGGTAGAATTATGAATTGGTTGATAGAATCTAGAGCTTTTTGATAGAATTAGGAATTGGTTGATACAATCTAGAGCTGGTTGATAAAATTAGGAATTAGTTGTTAGAATCTAGAGCTGGTTGATAGAATTATGAATTGGTTGATACAATCTAGAGCTGGTTGATAAAGTTAGGAATTAGTTGTTAGAATCTAGAGCTGGTTGATAGAATTATGAATTGGTTGATACAATCTAGAGCTGGTTGATAAAGTTAGGAATTAGTTGTTAGAATCTAGAGCTGGTTGATAGAATTATGAATTGGTTGATACAATCTAGAGCTAGACAGGACGCCGAAGAAGACCAAAAATAACGTGGCGATGCAGAGTACTAGATCAATCTGGGAGGAAAGAGCTGGGAAGCCATTAAAAAACTAGCAAGAGGCCGTGGAGTGGCGTGTTTTTACTTAGGCCTTACGTTCCTCGAGGAGCACAAAGGACTGATGATGATAATGATGATGATGATGATGATGATAATGCAGTGTTTTATTCTTAAGTTGAAATCGTCTTCGAGTTAAAAAAAACTAGGTAGTTTGAAGTATTGTACTAGGTAGCCTATGACAACTGGGTGTACGCGTGGCTCAGCTTCTATGTCCAGCAATGATCAGGTGGTGGCAGCTGATATCTCTAAAACCGATGGCTTCATACATGGGGAACTTGCCAGCATGGCCACGAGGTGATCTTGGAGAATGGTTATTTTTTTAGTCCAAACCCTCCGATGATCTGTAGGAGTGATTCTTCAGAAATAGCAAGAACGATGGTACGAACAATTATGTACTTATTCCCAATAGCTGCTGTATCTGAATGTTAGCGTCAAATGTATGCCCGGCATTGCTTTCTACCACGCGTACAATGTCGCGAGAATTTATAAGATGTATGAGCAGCCCATGATCTTTTGATGTAAGGGGTGGATTGGGACGCGGTTGGGCAATATGATGGGTGCATCTAGCGTCTCTCCGAGAGGGTGTCTGGCAGTCCATACAAGGGTGTTTATCGTGTGCCTTTCCTTTGATGGCGTCCAAATGAGCTTCTAGAGCTACATACTCTGTTATAACGGTGTGGAATCCCAATGGAATGTCAATCGAGACATTATTTTATCTAGGTATTGATGTTTACAAATTTAAAGGGTGGTAATTTATTTTAATTTTGTATTACGTACTTAGTTAAAACAAAAATCATCTCCCTTATCAGTTAAATCTGTTTGTTCTCAATTTAATGCAGTAAAATATTAATTGCTATTACTAATTCTGATTATTTTGCTTGATTAAATTTAAACTAAGATCTTTGTTTATGGCCATTTCGAAAAGTGTCTTAGCTCCCTTGTTTATCTCCGGTGCTTCACATTGACTTGCACTTGAAAACATAAAACAATGGGGAAAAAAAACCCAGACGTAAAACTTTGCATCCTGCTTTGAATTAAACGGAAATATGAACGTGTCAAGGTCGTTTGGTCATTGGAGGGCGGGAAGGGATCGGTTGTGGGAGAAATTGAAGAGAAAACAAAAAAATAAATAGCAAGACACAGAAGGAGAGAAAAAGAGAGAAAGAGTGCGATATAGAGAAAGAGAGAGAGAGAGGCAGTGAGAATGAGAAAGAGTGAGTGAGAGACAAAGAAAGAAACAGGCAGATTCAGAGACAGAGATAGAGTGAGGTAGAGGCAAAGAGATAGACAGAGAGAGAGAGAGACAGATAGTAGGAGTAAAAGTGAGGTGCAGAGCCAGAAAGTTATTAACTTCAATTGTTTGAGTAGAGACGTACAGACCATGACGTCATCTACAGGGTTTAAACCACTTACAAGATAAGGTCACTCGCACTTGCAGAAGCAAATATACCCTGACCTGAATCTGTTGGAGACTCTCGCAGAATTAGTTTGAACACTCATTCTCCGTTCTCTCTCTCTCTCTCTCTCTCTCTCTCTCTCTCTCTCGCTATCTCTTTCTATCTCTCCATTTTTCTCTTTAAAGATTCGTGATGCTAATGGTAGGTTTCGAGCCTGGCGACCGACTTAAGAACCGGGCCTGATGGGAACGACGCTAAAATAAAGATATATAAATGGATTGCAGGAGAATAGTTGTATCTGCAAGTCTTTTTCTGCTCTCCACCAGACACCACCAAGGAGTGTCTAGTGCCGGTTCTCCGTTCGGGGCTGCTCATGACACCGCCACACAGTCTCACTACTTTGGCCAATAAATGTGTTACAAAAGTGGGCACGAGGGGAAAGAAGCTAGTGCAATTTTACATGCCTGCTTTACAGCGTCCATGTCTAAGTCCTACAGCCTAAGCAAACGGTTGTAGTATTGTTATGGCGTGTGTGTGTGTGTGTGTGTTCTATCCTGACGGTGAGAAGAAGTTAACGATTGGCTGTGAATGATGCAAGATGTGGTATTGTCGTCATAGGTCTTAGTTAGGACCGACGACTCCAGCACGTAAGACTGAAAGGTTGTGTTATTCTAGTGAGTTAAGATTTTGTTAATAAATATAACTAAAGTCTAGTACATTGATTTCCTCTAGTGTCAACTTGCTTTTGTCTATATTATAATAAAAGTATTATTTAGTTCTCTTCAGAAAAAAAAGATATTCAACTTATTTCAAGTTTTATAAGTTACGATATAATACTCCTACAGTGGTTTAGCTGTCTACCAGCAGATTAGTGCTACACGCCAACGACTGTCAACAACAACAATCACACATTTCAAAGAGCTATTTGTGGGTCAAGCACCTGAACTCACTCTAAATCGGACCCCTAGTTCCAACAGATCGTCTACAATACAGACATATACACAGAAGATACAAACTAAACAAAACAACAAACACAGACAGAAACCTAATCTTTAGTTTCGGGACGGGTTGCTACACCCCATCACTAACCCTACCCACGACACCAGGCCGCCCCTGTTTATTTGTTCTAGTTTCCCTGGTTAGACATATGGCAAGAACGTGACCCTGGGAGCCAGGTTTATATTAAGTTTTATTATTACTATTATCAACAGAGTAAACACGCGGATGAATAAGAAGAGAGCAAGCAATAACCAAGCAGACGTCTAGAGAAGTGAATGGCGGGAGAATCACGTGACATGAATAAGGGAAAACATATGGTGAAAATATTATATATAGGCCATGTAACATGACTTAATAGTCATATGATGCCTGGTCGTCTGGTATGTGCTCTGGAATGTCTCCTCAATGGTGCCCGGTTCGAACTCTGCCCTTCCCCATCCCATGTCGTCCTGCTGGAGGTTTGGGATAGGATGCAATAGCTTTCAACTCTGAAGGGACATCCAAGAATTACATATTACATAAGATTTTTTTTATATAGAAAATGGGAGTTTATTCTTGCAGTTATGATATATATATATATATATATATATATATATATATATATATATATATATATATATATATCATAGATAAATAGATAGATAGATAATGTTGGGTTGAGGTGGGTTCCATATTCGAAAGTCCCCCAGGGCCCCCACATGAGGGGTCCCCCAAATGAATGTCCTATTTTATTTTTTTTACATTAACTATTGAATATTACTCCACTGCCATGTAATCTTGCTATTCGCGTGGAGACAAAATTATAGACAGCATTGATGTAGCTGATGTTACAGGTGAATTTGCTGCACAGAAAGCACGACGTGAAGCGATATGAATTGAGATGTATCACTTTGTGCATTACCTCGACTATAAACAAATACATTATTCTTTAAAAGAGTCTTAATTATTTTTTTTTAAATTTTACTTACATCCTGTACCAATTGGAATTTAGACATATATTTATTAAGTTTATTATCTCATATCATGATGTCGAATGTCAAAATGCAGGAGCCACTAAAAAAGGTCCAGCCACCCGGACCTCTAGCTACTGGCATCAATTAAACTTTAGAAGCTTTTAGTCCGAGGCACTCATGTTTGGTCTTCTAGGACATATGTGTAGTACGAGTGGTTTGTCAGCAGACGACATGTAGGTTTATTTCATTCATTACTAATATTTCTACTCTTTGAAAGCAAGAGTTTTCAAATATTGGAATATTTGTCAAATGAGAAGCGATGGTAGAGTATAGATTCGTTCCTCGCATATTTTTATTTTAATGATTTATATTGATACTGTATTCTAAGTGCAAATTTAAAGTAGAATAAATCGAACAAAAACTCAAATCATTTGTAAAAAGATATTTTTGAAAAGAAATTAAGATAGCACGATATTGCAGTAGATTATAACGACCAAAAGATACAGCTTGTGTTAGTATCAACTTGGTGCAACTTTGTGATTCATCTTGTTGTCTAAGAAAGATAACTGCGCTATTCATATGGAACCATCGTCGACATCGTTTTATCCCCCTTTCTCGTGTTAATTTTTGTTTTAAAATTGCTCAGGATAATGAAAATAAATGGTGTAAATAACGTTGATAGAGACTATGTACCATAACGAAAGAAAAGCTCTGTGTTAAAGTGTGTGAAGGGATGTCTCCAAGGTACATTCAAGGTAGCATGAAGTGATTAGTGTGATAAAACCTGTACACATCGATGAAGTCTCCCAATAGGGGCACAACGCTGTAAAGGTGTTCTACTACTTCTAGTGTTCATGTTTAATTAGAAATCGATTTATTGCTTTATTTGAAATAGATGCCAATTAACACCAACAACAACGGATATTACATATCATAAGATTACAATAGTCAGTCAAAATTAATGCAAAACTTTTATTTTATTTCCCTGAAATGTCGTCATTAATAAAATATTAAAAGAACATGGTCGTTTGTAAATTTAAAAAAAATCTGTGACCTTTTGCACACGGAATAGAAATTCAAAAAATATATTAAAATGTTTTATTTATAAAATCAAATATTTACATATCATATGTTTACACATTTTTACTAAGCTTTTATCAACTCCTTCTGTCTGTCTGGGTGGAATCTTGTACACGTTATTTTTCTCACTTCCTATTCTCGGATCAAGTTGAAAATTTGTACAATTGTTCAATGTCGAAGACAACCCATGAATCAATACAAATAAATTAACCTGTTTAGTTATCAGTAGTCTTATTTAATAAATTTTGCATTATAGAAAGGCAGCCGTCTAGCCTTCCAGGACGAGATAAACATTTCGATTCGCATCTGAAGTCATTTTTTTTTTGTTGAAAAAATAAGCTTTAATTTATTTAAGAGAAAAAGAACATTTTAACAGCAAATAAAATAATACAAAACCCATTTTAATGCTTAAGATGTTTAAACAATCCAACCCTAGTGCTCTACAAATGACTTCTGATGTTTCTAATATAGTATCTACTGATGTATCTACAGATGTGTCTACTCTATTGTACACTCCGGGCAGTCTAAACCACAATCGTCGCAGCATTCATCGATCTCGCAACAGCATTCACACTGGGAATCTTCATCTTGATAGTAGCCAACAGTGTCTGTATAACCTCTGTAAGACAATACATACACTTATCAAATCAATAAATAGGTAGTAAGCCAACATTGTCTGTAGGATTTCTGTTAGAATGTAAATACACATGTCTTATTTTATTTCAATATATCAGGCAAAAGATGGTCGATTTATAGGAAAGTCGATTGTCAAGAGTATGATATTCTACACCCTCCTTCTATCTCACTCGAACCCACTCGTGTCGATTTTAAATTTGAACACTGCTCTGTGCAGAGAAAAACATCCCAAGGCCCAACAGTGTTTATTAAGATCTACATTTAGCCTCTTTGACAAGGCAAGTAGGTCTAGCTACATCTAAGAATCTGTTACACAAAATTAACAAACAAACAAACAAAAAAGGACTGAAAGACTGCGTTCTAAATACAAAACTTCATCTAAACTTCATCTGTTTTAAATCCTAGATGAATTAAGACCTAGGTGTTCTGTTCCTTTCTGGTCACCCAAAGACTGAAAACTGATAAGTGGCAAAGCATCCATCAAGTCACAATGTCACCGTGAGGTGAATGTTTAGTCCGGTCCTTTGGGTCGTCAAGTCAAAATGGTTAATGGGAGACAAACCTTGATTTAAAAACACATTAAATAGTACAGAGTTACAACCCATCACGTAGCGAAACCCTATCAAAACTGCTTTACAAAATGTTGAACTGTATACCGACTGCTATAAACGAAGTAAATTCTGTTGAGAATCCCTGAGAAAGCTGACGTATGTGGTCATAAAGTGAAGATATTCTAAATCCTCCACTGGTGACTGTGGGGAAGAGACAGGTTGTTGTTTCTACTTACTCGTGTGGTTGTGGTTGCTGTGTTTGCACATCATCGTTAAAATCGTAGGCTTGACTAACATTGTACAATAGATGCAGGTCGTTGGCAATCGCTGGATAAGATTCGAACCCTGACTGAGCGTATGCAATATTATCTGAATAGCGTGGCCTCTCCTGCTCTTGGCTTTGTTCAGTTTCAGAGTGAGAACCATCAAATCTTGTAGTGCCCATATTGACACTGAAAACAATATAATATTGTGCTGAAAATAAATGCCTGCTAACTTTTTATATGTATGTACACCAATTTTTAAACAAGATTTATAATTTCCATGCTAACAGTAGCCGTGTTATAAACTTTTATTTTAGATAGATAGATAGATAGATAGATAGATAGATAGATAGATAGATAGATAGATAGATAGATAGATAGATAGATAGATAAATAGATATAGATATATAGATATTTATATAATGTAAAAAATATTTTTAAAAGATTAAGACAAAGAGTCATGCTTTAGCAATTTAGGGTTAGGGTTAACTTATTGATTGGGTCAAGAAAAATAGTCCTCGAAAACACACACAAATCTGCACCTTAACTGAACAACTGGAAGACTTACATTCCGTCCATGACATCTGCCTCTGCGCAGCAAAACGCGCAGGTCAAATTTATCAAACTCTCAGAAGAAGTAAAAAAAAAAAAAGCGGGACTATTGATTAACAAAAGAAAGCTGAAGTTATGTGGATCAATAATGAACAAGAGAGGCGTATTGTACCTCAGGCGAGAACATCCTAGTTACGGACCATTTATCTATTATGGAAGTAGAGTTAGTTAAGACGGCGGAAGTAATGACGTTATACAAAATCGCATTATTAAATCTAAGTTTGACTTGACCACTCTACAAACCATCTGGCGTTCCGAAGTACTGTTTTAATAGAACAAGATTAAGTCTCTCCTTCTCCTACTATATGCTTACGAGCAAATCAAAGAGCTCCAGATCTTCGCCAACAGTTTCACATACCGTATCCTGGGAATTTCGCGGCCCAAAAAAAATATCTACTGCTAACTGAGAGAACCTTGCAAAAACCTATTGTCCATAACACCAATTTAAAAAAAAACGGCGCTGGATAGGACACACCAAGCGAAAACAATTGGGATCTAAAGGGAATGATTTAATTGGTCAAACCCAAACAAACATGGACTAATTCAGTCATCAGCGAAGCTGAAGATACTGGAAGGACATGGAAGCAGTCGAAGAAAGCTGCTCAGAACAGAGTTCGATGGGGAGGTGATTGCAGCCCTGTGCTCCTCAGTGATACGCAGGAATAGGTCAAATATTGAAATCATATTAAATAGAAACTTCCAAACTTTAAACAAAATGTTAAACGTGTGTCTTTAAATGCATCAGCTACACAAAGTATTTCTGAAATTGTTTTCTTTTGTTTATAAATTTTACATATGTATGTATCAGAGATTTTCATACCTGGTGGGAAACCTAAAAATAGCAAGCTTTTCGGTGTTTCCGATGTGCAAATAAAGGAAGTGTAGATACGCTGTTGTTTTAGGTTTCATAACATCCGCTCTCAACATTTTAGCTCAGCAGAATCACATTTTTTAAGCTCTTCTGCTTGTAATTTTGATGTAGTTGGTAAGTTTGAAGTTCAATTTAGCGTCCTCGACATTGCTTAGTTTATCGAGGAAATATCAAACAAAACTAGACAGACAGACAGACAGAGTGAGTTGTTTTAAGCGTTTGTCAACTATTAATGAAACACTAATAGTATATAAAGTCAATATTTTGGTAATCCTGTGATATACATTCAATGTTCGTTACAATGTAAATCCACCAAGTTTTAAAATATAGAGACAAATATGTTTATATCGAGTTTTTTAAAAACTGTAATTAAACAAAAAATAATGATGAAGGAAGACGTTGGAGCTAAACAGCCCAGGTGGCTATTAGGTGATGAAATTTTAACACACCACTTGTGGCTGTGAGGATGAGACATCTTGTTGACTTACTCGTGTGGTTGTGGTTGGTGTGTGTAAACATCAATGTAGTCAGACTCATAGTTTTGATGGTGATCGTACGATGGAGGCGGGCCATAGCTTGTCATGGGTTCGAACTCTGAATGTGAGTATGCGCTGTAATCTAAATAGCAAGACCTTTCCTGATCATCAGTTGGTTCAGATTCACAGTAAGAGTTATCAAAGCTTGTAGTGCTCACACTGAAAGGAAAATAAAGAATAACACTAGAAGTAGATTACTGAAGTCACTTTTCATCATATTACACTAAGACCTAAAAGATATAATACAAGCAGTGGCATAGCATCCATGGCGCGAAGGGGTTCAATGATCCCGGGCACATGACCATTAGGGGCCCACAGCTTTTGGCGTAATCACCAAAAAAGTCCACCATGGGGTGAAAGGCTTCATTGCGCTTGAGCCTACGACTCATAAACAGTTGGGGCCCACATGAGCATTAGGGGACAATAAAGTGAAAATAAAAATGTACTTTTGTGAAAATTGATTTTTTTAAAAGTCGTTTGATTCTGTTAAGTAGCTCTACAAACATTGACTTTTAAGACTTGTAGAGAGTCATAACTGAATCAAACCAAATGACATTATTAATTACAAAAATAAAAGGTACGATCCTTGAACTGGCGTTGAACATCTTTTGATAAATGTACCGATACATTCAGATTACTCATTTTTTTTCACACGCTCAATTTGTCGTATTGTGGGGAGGGGGGGGGGCACCGAGATATTCTTAAACCCTGGCCCATGGGTGGCTTGCTACGCCACAGAATACAAGTGTATGTTTGATTTCAAGCATCTACTTGTAAAGCGCGTTTCACGTAGGTTTGACAGAAACAAAACGACGAACCTTCATATTGTATGTTAATAATGTGTGTTTCCTAATGTTATGATTTATTTTTGAGGAATTAAATGTTTATGCCACAAAGTACATCTACATAATGTCTATACTTAAACATAAGTCCAACATAAACTGGGAGATTGGGTCATCAAAATTTATATCCGAAAATGCTTAGGAAAATCCTTAACAAGACTGACATGTAGGCGGAGTTACACCCACTAGTCACTAGGTGATAAAAGCCTCAGTTTTTTGTCTCGTAGAGACAGAGTAATATCCCCTTGTATATATATATTCCCAGGTTGTGAATGTGAACAGTCTTGCAGTGGTGTGCACCCTGGGGGGGTGTATATAGGCCACTTTGGGAATCACTGGTCTAAATCCACCTCTTGAGATGAGACATTTAGGTGACTTACTCGTGTGGTTGTGGTTGTCGTGTGTGCACATCATTGTAGCCACACTCATAGGTTTGTTGAACATCGTACAAAGGATGCGGGTCATATCTTGTCGAAGGACGAAGTTCGAATCCTGACTCTGGGTGTGCATTGTCATCTGACTGGCGAGACCTTTTCTTTTTCTTTCTTCGTGGCGCTCGAGGGTGAGAATCTACATACCTCGCAAGGCTCATACTGAATGGGGAAAAAACAACAACACTAAAGTACGATTTGAACTCATAATATTAAGTGTTTATTTATTTTGTTTCACAACAGGGACCCGACATCGAATTTTGTCCAGGGTCGAGACCTTTCGTCATAGAAGGCCCCGAACATCGACACAGTTCTGTGAAACGTGACACTTCCCACAAGTTATGACGTCACTGGTCAGTGTTGAGGCCTGCTATAACTAGCGGTCTCGACAGAGTCCTGTCACGTGTCATCTCTTAGCTAAAAAAAAGGCCGGTTCCATATTTTTCTCCAGTCCTACTATTATAAGCTCTGAGCTACACAGAAGGAAGAAAGGGGGCAGGGGGTAATAGTGGGCCTAGTGAGCTGTGAAGCAAATAAAAATGTGATCATGTAATATTGTAGTTGATGATTAACCTTTGGACAATTTCCTAATACTATTAGTAATAGGCAGAGGGAAAAAAAAAGGAATGTTTTAATGGCTCCAAACCAACAATAACAGATAATCTCAAAGAACACTCTTAGTATTGCTACGGTTTCTAATTTATATAGGTCACCTACCTGATTGCATCAGTTCTGGAACAAAAAGTTATTGCAGACGATTGCATAATATATAAAACAGAAAAAACAACAAAAGATACTACATTTTGCATGAGAACTAGTAATTTTAGTATTACGAGTGCCCCCCCCCCCCAAAGGAGAGTAGACAAATTCATATAAGTACTACTTCCAAGTGCCATCAGAGTATAGCACGGGTTGCCTGAATCAGCTTAGAAAACTAATGACTTGGTAGAATTTAAGTCTCTGGTTGACAAACACGACCTGATTAACACATGGATATAGGATGTAATTATCTTTTTTTTTAAGGAACGTCGGTAATTTATAAGATAAGATAAAGAGAATAATAATGACGTAAAGACCTAACCATTAGCTAAAATAAAGTTGCACAAACTCAGTTGGTGAGTTGGAAGGGGAGACTATCTCTAAATTAATATGTATTGTTGTTTGAGGAAGAGTTACAATGAAAATTAGAAAAAAAAAAAAAGAAATGTTCAAGCTACATTAAAAATTCTACAACATGGAACAAAAAAACAACACAGTTTACTTAATTAATATTGTAGCTCCAACTGTAAAGAGAATAGAGAAAGCGTTATAGAGGAATGCCGATCAATATTTGATCCTGAGACACCCTTTAATACTTTACATTTTAAACGTTGAAAGAATTTCGAAAACCCTTTTTTTTCTATAAACAAATGCAATGAACTTTAATTTTACTAATAAATAAACTCGGCTTACTCTCCCAGTTAAGAAATATATAAAACACAAGTAAACTTTTAGGAAGTCAAATGACTTAAGAAATGTATCTCACTTGAAAACTTCTGGTCTGTCGTCTGAACTTCTCAAGTGATTCTGGTCCTGCCCACTTCCGTTTCACCTTATTGATCTACTCACATCTTTCAGTCCAAAGTTTCTTCAGGCATAAACTCACAAAAATAAGAATATCAATAATACTAATCTTTATTGTCCATAAGGAAATGTGTCTTACAATTTGTGCATTACACGAAACAAAACATTGTAACTATGTGAGTTCACGATGTACGCCAGACTCACTCAAAACACAATTCAACTTGTAATAGATTACTGGTTGAGTTTGAATAGCAGCTGCCTGGTATCATATCTTACCAATATAATATTGTAGGATTAAATTTATTGAAATATACTTTGAAGTGACTATTTTGGTTAATGGTGTATGGATACAAGGAATACAATGTTAAGCTTCATGTTCTATGTCAAGATTCTTGAACCCCATCTTGCTGTCTATGTTGATTGACCATCATCCAATGAAAAAGTGACCTACACAACCAGTGAAAGATAAACAAGCAAAATATTCAAATATTTATAAAAGGCTTATCTAAGGGGAAGAACTTCACACTTACAACTATATCTCTCAATAATGTAGTAGTTATTTCCATTTTTTCGAAATCAAACAAAAGGATTAATTAGCAATAATTAATAATAATTAATTGACTATTGGTTATTTTTTTAAAATTAATTCATGTTTTGTTGGGTACAATAAATACTTGTTTAAACCAGTGTTTCCAAAACGTTTTCTTTAACGAAACCCTTCATAACGTTGGAGAATTTAGTGGAACACTTTGTACCTTTGGAGAATTTAGTGGAACACTTTGTACCTTTGGAGAATTTAGTGGAACACTTTGTACCTTTGGAGAATTTAGTGGAACACTTTGTACCTTTGGAGAATTTAGTGGAACACTTTGTACCTTTGGAGAATTTAGCGGAACACTTTCTACCTTTGGAGAATTTAGCCGAACACTTGGAAATCTTTAGGCTGGATTATTTCCTATTAGTTTAAATAAAATAGTTATAATTAAAACTTATTCTAAATTTAACATTTATTTTACATTATTATTTATTTTCAACATTAATTAATTTATTTATTATTTATTATAAGAAAATCTTGATGCGCTTAATTAGGCTGTCAGGAAACTGAACTACAATAAAGAGAGCTTGTTAAAAAATATTCTGGTACCCTTCAGACAAACTCTACCAGAGATCATTTAATGATTGATCTTTGTATCTAGGTCAGGTCAAAGTTCATAGAGATGTTGCTATAAAACTTGTCGTCTGCCGAGAAGAACTAATAAAATCAAATTGCTTTTTATTTTCTGCATTTACTTTACAATTAATTCACGTGTAGATCTACTAATTAATTATCCCAGTAGTTCGTGGAACAGCTAGTCAGGCCTCGCGAAACACTAGGGTTCTGTGGGACACAGTTTGGGAAACACTAGTTTAAAGTTTCAGCTTGATCCGAGAATGGATTTGGAAGACACAATTTTCTTGGGGGACAAAGCCAACATATTTATCCATAACTGCAAATACTAAAGATTAAAATTTCCCTTGTTTAGGCTGTTGTAAGAATAACTTGTATTTCTTCTTCTATCTCTAAGTTCGAGGATTCAGAAGACACGAAGGAATGCAGCAAAAAAAAAAAAAGGAATGAAAACCAGATAATTCCTCATTTTAGGTCAATGGCTGCCGGATGGAGGTCGCGAAAAAGGTACATGACGCCTGGTTACACTATCCAAAGGTCATTATCCAAAGTTCAGTATAAAATTAATGACTTATACATAAATGATGCTCCTGGAGAAAAATTCTGTAGCTACCTAGGATTGTTACAAAACTTGACTTGACATTAGACCAAGAGACAGCACTAGTATCTCAGTAACTGAAAATCATGTGATAGTAGTGAAAAACATTTTCTTATGAAGATATATAAAAAAAAAAATACAAATGAGTCATGATGAGTGACAGAGCTGTTGTCTTTTCAATGAAATATTTGAATTTAAATTTCAAAATTATACTTCCTAGATCAAGGTAGTTATTCCGAAAACTACGTTTTGTGTTGTAAAATAATTAAATGCAGATCTCTAGATCACTCTTTAATGTAAACTTGTAGATTTAAACAGTGAATGTAATGTGTCCTAAATAAATGTTTTGAAACACTGAGCTCTAGGGGAAAGAGAAAGAAGTTTGGTTTCAGAAATATAGAATTTGTTTTTTCATTATCAAAAGTATAAAGAATGTTTCAAAAGAAAATATTATGCAATTAATAGCAGAGAGATAAATGGTTAGCATGTCTTTATTTCTCAAAATCTAAAATGTGAAATTACGAATTAAATTTTAAATTCAACTGTGATTAAAATTATGAATAATTAAATTACGAATTACATTATGAAGTAAATGTTTGTTTTTTTACTGACATCAATTTGAATGCCACTGTGAGACATACCTGGCCAGAACAGTGTTGTATAGACTAATGCCAATGTTAAATACTGCCTTTTCTTCATAGTGAAATTATTACCACATTTTTACAAAGCTTATATCAACCCACTCTGTCTGTTTGTCTTAGTAATAGGTTTGTACAAGTTATTTCTCACACGCTCAATTTCGGATCAAGTTAAATTAAATTTTGCTCTATTACTTCTTGTACCTGACAATACAAGAATCAATATTAAAAAGAGCTTAGTTAATTAACTATTTGTAATTAATTATTTTGTTGATATCAATGTAAAGAATTCGTACTGGACAGAATTAGTCCCGTTGAGGAGGCTTGAGTCTACTACCAGTTTAGACGTATCGGCTGACTGATCAACTGGAACATTATGTGTAATAGAAAGATACATTGACCAACCAGTTTATAAACTCTAGAATAACAATATCATTTAAACCCCTCAATATGGAAAATTAGAATCTAAATACTAGCTTAATATTCTAACAAACTAAATCAATATGTGTTGGTTATTACCAAATTAAAGAAACTTTCACACAATATATCAAAAAAACTATATCAGAACAGAGTGCATGAACAGTAAATTAGAATTAGAGAATTGACTTGAAAGCTCAGAGGAAAGCTACAGAGTGAAGACAAGGAATATCTATACTCATTAATTATTTATATTTTTCGTTAGACTAGGGTGGCCAACCTTTTTTTGTCGAAGGCCGCATTAAATTTGTGGATGGGAAGGGGCTGCATATATACGATGTACTATGTACTAGTATGTACTTTAAACTTTAAAAAAAATACAATTTCTAACTTTGTAAAATGTCCTTTAATTCACATTTATATTATATTTACTATCTACATTATATTTTTATTTAATTTTATTTAACATTATATTTTTTACACTTTTAATTGAGAAATTAGCTATTTCTGTATTCATTTTACTAAAGTGTTTTAAATTTTGTTGTCTGTTACGTCAACACATTTCACCACAAATGTACACTTGTACTTAATCTGAAGTATTTAAAGTTTTTAACTTTTACATTCCTGCATAGTGCTCCGGAAATGTGGAACTAGATTACTTTCAAATTACAATCAGTCTGTATTTACACTTGTTTATTTTCAAACAAGACAATGTTTGTTCACAGATGTATGTGGACCCAAATAATGTGAAAGTTTAGCAGCAATGATTTTAAGTGTGGAAACGCAGCATGCGGCAAAGATCCATAAAATCCCACGGAAGAACTGACTTTTCTTTCAGGTCATAATTTGCTTGCAGGTATGTCCTCTGGAGCTGAATCAGCTTCTGCACATGTGTAAACAATGTTTCTTCTTCTTCTTCTTCTTCGTTCTCATTGTTATGTTGGAGTGTTCAGATGACTTGACCAATATATGAGATGAACTGCGCAGTGGTTTCCAAATCAGGGAGCTCTCCATATAGTTTTCTTTCTATCGGGGTGATTTGGGCCTCTTGGTAAAGAGAGACAATGTTTCTTGAACCTCTTCAGCATAAGAACCATTAATTTATAAAGATATTACAAATTATTTTAAAAAATATTTATTTTTAATATATATGCATTTTAATTTATATAATCTGTGTGCAAACCTAATATGTGTAGGTGTCCGCGGGCCACACTTAAAACTTGCCCACCTCTACGCTAGAGAGATAACTCATTTCAATTTACACTTCTTGACAACATTTATCCTCCCTTTTCTCTTGTTAAATTTTGTAAAAGTATAAATGAAAAGAGACGATTGAACAGTGTAATGTAAATAGTAATGTGTAACTTAATAGTACATATCTAGACATTGACATGTATTATACGTAGAATAATAATTGTGCATTACATTGGAATGGACCGGCCTCTCTCTTGATATCCTGCTAAGAAGACCAGCTGGTGACCGAGAGAGGTGGAGGGAATAAGTTATGCAAACACAACTCCCAGACGACGAAAGTCAAGGAACTGATGAGATGAATTCATTTTATTAATTATATCACAAAATATACATATACATATATACAAAGAAATACAAGACACATATATTTTCGGTGTTAATTGATAACATTTTAGAATATTATGCAACTATTGAAGAAGCTCAAACTAGCTTACAATTACTCACTATGTGAACATCTCAAACTAAACAAAACCATTGTGGAATTTCGAAAAAAAAAAATCAACAAATAAATCATTATTCTCTCAGTACTCAATTTTATTATTTGATTTTATTCAAACATATGTCGGTGAAAACAATAGATCAACTTTTATATTTCATTAGATACTCCACATTATCTGCATTGCACAATATTGCCAATTTCTTGAATAATTATTAAATAATAGTTACATTAACATTTATCTACAACACTTTTTTTTTCTCAGTAATAAATACAAAAGTAAAATACATTGCAAATAATTAGAATCTAGTATTTACATAATGATAAATGTTACATTGCACTTCTTAGACTTAATTACAAAGTTAAACAGTCGTAACACGAATTTATTAAATTTTTCTAACGCCCATCGTAGCGTTAGTTTATGGATAAATATTTTAATGCGGAAGGTTACGCCCGAAGAAGAGCAAGAGTGTAATGGAAATAATGACAATGAACTAAAACATTACGCGCTAACAGAGACCTCCGTAAGGGCAAAATTACGTAAATATGGACCCGAATATTTACAATATGGTTTAATACCGTACAAATGTAACAGTGATCAACCACAATGTGTCGTTTGTTTGAATGTGTCATTGAACAAAACTACGACACCTGCTAAACTAAAGCATCAACTTGAAACAAATCATCATAAATTCAAAGGCTGTCCCACTGATTTCTTCCCTTGTGAAGTAGGCATGTAAGCAGATCAGCGGCACAATTAGATCTCTAGCACTTTTTTCAAAATGTGTTGTTTATTAAACTTTTAAAAGCAAAGAGTTCTAATCATCGTCTGAACACACGCGAAAACAAGAAACGCAGATCTCACATATGTCCAGGCACGCCAAAAAGCTTTCACAGCAATCCTCACAGTCGCATTCCGAACAGCTATCAAGACAATCTTCAGCACGGTCCTTGCATGTCTGATCATGAGGTTTGTCAACATTGTTAGAGAGATGTCTGTAAGACAGTAAACACTTTTACTAACATATCTTTATTTCATAGTTACATATATATAAATGTATATTCCAACCACAGCTAATGCCCAGGCATTCAATTCATTTCCATGAGATGATACATAGTCAATGAGATGAATGCCTGGGCATTAGCTGTGGTTGGAACAATGCCGCCCTCACATCAGTTCCCACCTCTTCACGCAGCTGATGTTTTTCCAAAGGAACGGCAGTGCCGATACAGTTTGGGGTCAGCGGCGTCGCTTTACGGACGCCAGCTCCTGATTATTCCTCAGGGTTGACTCCCTAAGCCTTTCCCATGATTGGGTATAGCTGCAAGGCAACAGAGGTTTGAATTTAGAGTTTTCCTTCTAAGTGGGTGGCCAGCCATGGCTAACGAGCCCCTCCTGCCCGAAGCTTACTGGTACGCCTTTACCCCTTCTCCTATTAGTGAGAACAGTTCCGCCAGACTCAATATCTGAGCCACACGTGAAGGCCAGGAGTTGGACTTGTTGTCAGAGGCTATTTGAGACGCATGCCATTAGGAAGCATTTTATAGGTAGTGGAGTGCTTACATCCATTTCCACTTCCGGCAATGACAACCTTGCGGAACAATATATACATATACAGGCAAACTGCGAAATCCGGCATTGTATAGAATGCCTATGCGGACGAGCCCGTTAGCGCAGCGGTTTAGAAATATTTTTTACTCGGGGACCGTTTATACAATCAGAACATGCCCACGGACCCCTAAGTGTACGTAAATGCATAGTAGATAAGTTACAACTGTTTTAAAAAAAAAAAAGGTTTGAAAGCCACAGCGTTAGCGCGATGTGGTAAGTCATATAGCCTATGAAGAGAAGCGATACCTCTCTGTGGTTGTCGCAAATTTGCGGGTTTTCTTTGCGCTATGACATCTTTAGAGTCTTCTGTCATAGTCTTTTAATCCTTTTGTTCGTAAAGAATGTTTAAATTTCGAACCGCAACCTTGAAATTGATTGTATTCACAGGAAAATACTTAGCCTAAGGTGCGTAAAACCGGCCCAGAGGAGCCTCTATAAATTTTATCGATGTATGTATAATACGTAAACTTGAAAGCAAGATGAGGATTAGTGATCAAAATGAAAATATGTTATAAAACAAATAACAAGACAAATTAAAAAAAAAAACAATGGGTGAAATAAGTTCGACTTCTATTGCCTTACTTGAATAATATTAAAAAAAACAAGTTTCCTGCCTATATAAATTGAAGTCTCATAGTCATCTAGGCCTGTTCTTGAAAATAGAGAAACTAGAATTTCCATGAGAGTGGGCGCGGCTAAGCCGGTGGCTTGATGGTATTTCTCAAACTGTGGGGGCGGGAAGAGGCGCGTAGTCTTGACAAAGGGGGGGGGGCGTTGTGACAATAACGGCCGGGGGGGGGGGCGTTGTGACAATAAGGGCGGGGGGGGGGGGGTAGTCAGCTTATTTTTTTTTATAACGGACACAAACATTATTTTCATAATATAGTTGTAGCCTAAATCCAGAGGCGCGGTGGCTGAGTGGTAAAGCGCTTGTTCCCGGGTTCAAATCCTGGTGAAGGCTGGGGTTTTAAATTTCGGGATTTTTAGTGCGCCTTGACTCCAGCCAAATCTAATGAGCTAATCTTTAGAAATATGACGTTTTTCGGTAATCAATATCCTCGTAACAGTCAGTATATTAAGAGTCATCAGTATGTTGTTTTTTTTTAGGAATCTATTGTATTTCATAACATTTTTTTCACCCCTCCCCCCCGGACCCAGTGTGGGTGCCTACATCTCTCTCCAGACCTCAGTTGGCTCAAAGGGGAAGTGGCTGGAAATGGATTCATCTAATGGGGTAGGAAAGGTGGTAGCAATTTGAGAGACACTGCCATAAGGTGGGGCAATCTGAATCCACCACAGGTGACTGTGAGGATGAGGCAGCATTTCATTGACTTACTCGTGTGGTTGTTGTTGTGGTTGCTGCGTGTGCACACCGTCGTACCTAGGCTCATAGTCAAGATGAAGTTCCTGCCGTGGTTCCTGGCTATAACTTATCACAGGACAAAGTTCGACTCCTGACTGTGAGTGTACATTGCTATCTAAATAGTTTGACTTTTCCCGATTTTGACTGTATTCAGTTTCAGAGTGAGAACCATCAAATCTTGTACTGAAAGTGTAGAGAACCTTTTTTTATCTTATAAAATACAGACATAAATACATGTTAATCAATGACTTTAGTTCTGCCAAGTTATCGGTTTTCCTGGCTGGCTCATGCAGCCCATTCCATGCTCTAATAGCGCCAGGGAAGAAGGAGCATTTGTACAAATTTGTCCCAGAATAACGTGTAACAATCAGTGTTTACGCAAATTTGTTTAAGTCATAATTTCAATAAGGCCTTAAAGATAACAAACGAGTGAGTGCGTGTGTGCGCGCGTGTGTGTATGTGTGTTTCGCATTACAAACGGTTATGACTGGATTGGGAGGGGGAGAGTATTTGCAGTACAATAATGGCTAAAAAGGTTTGCTAACTGCTAATTCATAGAACCTATCAAAATGTACGTTGCAATTCTTACATAGATTTAATAAAAATCTCTTTTTCTATCTACATCTCCTATTTTTTGCTTATGAAATAAGTGTGTGTATAGTGTGTGATGTATAACTTCTAGGACAATAAATGCAGACGAGTGAATGAATGGATTAAAAAGAAGTGAACGGTGAAAGGGTGAGAAGACAGAAGATAGAGCCACGTCTGATTAGTGTATGTTAAAGCAGCAGTTTTAAAATTGAGTTGAAGTCAATTGTCTCAATTATTTTACATTATCTACAAAACGATGCAATTTTTCTTACTTCTTCTACACTGAAATTAAAAAGCTGTATATATCTGTTTTAAAAAAAGTTATGTTCAATTTGTTTAAAAAAATAAATGCAATTTTCGAACTTTAACCAAGTTTCTGCAACAAGTAATAGGCCTTCAAGGGTAAGTAGAATAAGCGACTGTATAAAGATATCAGCTCTCAACTCTATTGACTTCTTTCATGACAAAGTAGACTGCAACATGAAGCTTTCCAGAATACAACCTTTGGAAAAAAACACAGGATAGATCCACATTGGAGGTCAGGCATTAGGGATGGGTCGATCCATGCGAAGGTCAGGCATTAAGGATGGGTCGTCCCATGCGAAGGTCAGGCATTAAGGATGGGTCGTCCCATGTGAAGGTCAGGCATTAAGGATGGGTCGATCAATGTGAAGGTCAGGCATTAAGGATGGCTCGATTAATGTGAAGGTCAGGCATTAAGGATGGGTCGTTCCATGTGAAGGTCAGACATTAAGGATGGGTCGATCAATGTGAAGGTCAGGCGTTAAGGATGGGTCGATCATTGTGAAGGTTAGACGTTAAGGATGGGTCGATCAATGTGAAGGTCAGACGTTAAGGATGGGTCGATCAATGTGAAGGTCAGACGTTAAGGATGGGTCGATCAATGTGAAGGTCAGACGTTAAGGATGGGTCGATCAATGTGAAGGTCAGACGTTAAGGATGGGTCGATCAATGTGAAGGTCAGACGTTAAGGATGGGTCGATCAATGTGAAGGGCAGACGTTAAGGATGGGTCGATCAATGTGAAGGGCAGACGTTAAAGAGGGAACGATTCATATAAATGGAAGAAATTTCGGTAATCAATAATCATCTGTAATGGATCGTAGATGGTGTCTATTACAGAAGACTGAAATCTGGTGATTACAGCCGCCCAAGCAATCAAATCATTAAATAAGAACAATCTGGTATAAACTTTGTCACATGTAAATTATGAGTGAGTCTGGTGTGAATGTACACTTTGGTTTCTTATAGTTATAATGTTTTTTTTTGTTTGGTGTAATGCACAAATTGTAAGACAAATTTCCATACGGACAATAAAGATTATTATTATTATTATTAATCTGTAACCGAAGATGTGTATCTGAGATTGGCCTATTTATTCTTCAGTTGCAAAAGTATGATACCGATAGTATCCATAAAAAATACTAAAGATAGAGAAAAAGAGAGACAACCCATACATCAAGTGTCTTAAACATTCAGTTTTGTGTTGTTGTTTCCGAACTCCCTGATGAAGTTGAGAGATGTAGTGACTGCTGACTGAAAAGAGGCGTCTACATTTAGTTGACCTACTCGTGTGGCTATAACATCCGTGTTTATTCAAGTCAGGTTTCACCACAAATTTTAAATAGTACACGAAGACTTTAAATAAAGATAAGATAAGTAGACCCTACAAGGGATAACAGTCAATGAATAGCATCTGTAATAAATTTCCTAGAAATGTAACAGCATAGCAATATCTGTAAGGAAAAAAAAAAAACAAGTGCTGATTTGCAACCAATTAGAAATTGGTCCATAGTGGAGCCAAACAGTTGGTCATTAGGGGATGAAACTTTAAGCCCACTTCTGGTGACTGTGCGGACGAAACATTTTGTTGACTTACTCGTTTGATTGTGGCTGTGGTTGTGGCTGGTACGTTTGAACACTGTAGTAAGATTCAGTGGTGATGCTGTCGTTGTACGAGGGGGGAGGCCCCGTACAGTTTGTCTCTGGAGGATGTTGGAACCGCGACTGTGAATGAGAATTGTGATCCAAAGAGAGTGACCCATCCTGCTCTTGAGTTGGTCTAGTCTCAGAATGGGAGCCAGTCAGACTTGCGGTGCTCATGCTAGAAGTGAGCAAAACAAAACTAGAATGTAAACTTTTTGTTTTGAAGATGTTTTTACTTTGCTTGTTTTATTTTTCATTAGCATTACATGTCACGTGAACATTTCATTGATCTAATCTAATTATTTATAAATGAAAACATTATAACGAAAAGAAAATGTACAAATAAAAAAAAAACTTAAACCTGTTTAAGGTTGTATAGTTGTTATGAGTGAAGCCCAGAGTTCAGATATCCGTAGATCCTCAATGACACCCTTTTTATGTTCCGATTGAGACTTGAGCGGTGTTATTTCCACGCCGACACAATCTGTTTTATCCAATGAAAGATCTTGATACTGAAGCGGACAACAAAAATATCTAGCGACCCGTGACGTAGTTCACGGAGGTCGCACCCCAGATAGACACACACACGTGACATAACTACACTAGCGATTGGCTAGCTGAGTGTCTACGCGGAAACAGTACACGGATGTTGTGATGTCAACTGGGTCAAGCGTGGGTTGCTTTTGTGTAGTCTTTACGGACACTACATAAGATAAAAAGAAAAAAAAAAACAAAAATAATTTTAAAACATGATTACAAAGACAGTTTGTGTGGAAACACAAACTCAAAATCGGCCCCCGAAGTGGTCCACCCAGGCAGGCTTCAATATTTTCAGAAAGAACATCCAAATGAAATTATATCAAAGACAAATGAGAGATAAGAATGGAGAAAGAAGGTTGACAGATCTTGTGTAGTGCCCCAAAGGTGTAATGATGTAAAGTTCATCTGTTTTTGTGGCCTACGGTTAACGAGGGTGTCATGTAGCCAGCAAAACGACCAACTTTTTCCCCAACTAATATCAGGTACCCATTGGAGCTGGGTGGACTCAGAGTCGCCTAAGGATTCAGAAGTTGAAAATCCCAGTCTTCACCAGGATTCGAGCCCGGGGACCCCGGTTCGGAAGCCAACAAGTGCTTCACCGCTCAGCTACTGCGCCTCTCCTGGTCTTATAATTTATCTTTTTCTCTTTAAAAAACTGCTTGCATAACTGATTTTAAAAATTGGATTTTTCGCTTTCAGAAAAAAAAAAAAAAGTAGCTGTTAGATCAGAACTTTGAATGGTCTAAAATATTGTGATGTCGGATTTTCAATATCTTTTCTAGTTTACGAGATCTAAACGGGACGGACGGACAGACATTTCGCACAAAACTAATAGAGTCTTTTCCCCTTTCGGGGGCCGCTAAAAACAAACAACAAAGTTTATATTAATGTGTATAATATTAATTAGTTTGGATCTGCCCTGTAATTAAATTTGTAATAAATCTAGACTAACAATAATAAATATGTTTGATTAGAAATATTTTCTTTACCAATTGTTTTTGTTTGGCGCAATTTTATGATTTTAACGTTCTTAATACGCTATGATCCTATCACTTGTCTGGGCCTCTTCGAAAGGGGAAGAAAGAACGGGGTATCCGGGTGATCGCTTTTTAAATGTTATTTTGTTTTTTAAATAAAAGGAACGACATGAAATCGAACTTGTGAGCTAAAGCCTTCTCAGGCAAAGGGAACTAATTCAGCTTATACCACCACTTCAATCAAGTACTATTTCTTTACCTCGTTTGAGATAGCAAACAAAATATTTTTTTTTACCGATAATTAATTAAATAATTGATTTTTTTTTTAAATTGATTCTTGTGTTGTCAGGTAAAAGAAATAATTGTGAGAAATTTCAGCTTGATCAGAGATTGGGTGTGGGAGAAATAACGTGTACAAACTTTTGGCCAGACAGACAGAGTTGAGCTTTGTAAAAAAAATGGATGCCTTATAGTGTGGTTCTGATGATCCCTGGTTCAAACCCTGCCCGCCACCATTCTTAGCCCCCCTGCGGGGGCTTGGGCACAAATGTAAC
This sequence comes from Biomphalaria glabrata, assembly GCF_947242115.1. Classification (NCBI taxonomy): domain Eukaryota; kingdom Metazoa; phylum Mollusca; class Gastropoda; family Planorbidae; genus Biomphalaria; species Biomphalaria glabrata. The sequence goes on along the minus strand of NC_074712.1, from coordinate 10,679,722 downwards.
AATCTACAATTCAGTAGGAACATCGGAAACATGTCAAACAAACAAAAGAAATAAACTATAAGATACCAATCAAAGAATTCACTAGATTTACTGTTTCCCAAACTGTGGTCCGCGAACTAATGGAATATTCAACAAGTTCGTCACAAGGTGAATTAATCTCTCTAAAAAAAAACTAAGAAAAGTGTTCCGCTAAATATTCAACAAGTTTTTCACAAGGTGAATCAATCTCTCTAAAAAAAAAAAAAAAAACCTAAGCAAAGTGTTCCGCTAAATATTCAACAAGTTCACCACAAGATGAATTAATCTCTCTAAGAAAAAACGGAAGCAAAGTGTTCCGCTAAATATTCAGATTGTGTGAGGTTAAAGAAATACGTGTGGGAAGTACTTCACTACCTCTACATGTTCAATGTAGCCACTAATTAGTGCACACCCGTGGATGACTTTTCTTCCAATTGGGCGATCATTGTAGCAAAATTAAAATTGAGCTATAGAATTGCAGTAAGAATTACGCCCCCTCTTAGGCTTTCACTAACACATTTTGGAAAACTTTTATATCGCAAATGTAATTATTCATCAAAAAAAATATGTTCTTGTTTAATAACAAATTAAATAAAGTTTTAAAACTAAGAAAGTATTTAAAAAAACAATAATAATATCCTGTTGTTATATCACATATACAGTCAAGGCCCTACAAAACTGACCTCACAGATACCTTCAAGACCCTTAACATCCCTAAGAAGATTCTCGTTGCCAGTCAGAGGGCGGCACTGTTGCAGACCTGCCACATCATCAGAAAATTTCTCAGGGGGCCACTGCAAAGGGGCTACAATGAATTGTGCTTCCATTTAACGAAGCTCGACCCTGGCAGTGCCAGAGAATGAAAATTAATTCATTTCCATAATAATAATACTAAATACAGTAACGTGAAATATTTACAATCTATTAAGTGTAATAGTATCAATTATTTTGAATCAATCATGTAATTAATTAGTAATAGATCTAAACTACCAATAATATATCTGTGCGATTGTTAATATTTGTAGCAATTGTTTCTTGTTTAGCGCAACACTGTATACTCCTAGTTTTCGCAATGCTCCAAAGAGACATTAAGTAAAGCCCCTCCTCAAAGACCTGTCCTGTTGTTAACTGCGTCAGATTGGTTGGAGTGATGGAGAGATCAGACACTAGGAAAGAGCAGCCAGGTCGGTCGCGTTGTTGCAAGGGCGGATCCAGACTATTGACAGAAAGGTTGGTGCAATTTTAGCCTAAGCAGAAACTCCAGTAAAACCTAAACGTGAGTCTGTGTTATATTACTCATTAATAAATGTTTTTGAAAGATTCACTATTTATGCGTGTAAAAACACGACGCAACTCTCACTCGTTAATATTTATTTTTTAGGTATTTCCCCAAAATGGCAGTAGTCTATACATAAAGCACAGGTTGTAGTTATGTTTTTGTAAGATGTTGGACATGTTTCGGATGTTCCTTCAGAGATGAAGATTATTTCCTTCCTAGTCCAAACCTCACGCAGGACGACGAGGGATGGCAGCGGGCAGGGTATGAATCCTGGACCATCGAGAAGTCCTAACGACAGTCCAAATCTAACAACAAAAAGACAACTTTACTCTTTTTATGTCTCCAGATCATCTGCCGTTCTAAACATCAATTATGAGTCAATTATGACAGACCCTGTTGTGATTTCATCATTCTCAAAGACCAAAAAATTGAATGCTCCCTTTCTTTATCATCTTGGTAACATACACACACTCCATGACACGGATCATGTGTGGAGCCCCAACGGTTCAACAGATTAAGGGATAGGTGAAGAGCGCATGCTTCTAACAACACACAACTGAACTCACTACTGAACACACTTTATTACACACTTTTAACTACACACACACTACAACAAGCTAAAAAACAATCAACATAATAACTGAAGAGTAGAAAAAAATAAAACTTGTATTTACAGAAATGTCCTATACTTTTACAAGGCTGATGACTTAAGGAATTAAACTGGCTCAAATTCAAGAATTTAGCTTAAAAATTTTGTTAATGTTTCGAAACAATACAAATAAAACCAGTATGTTTACAAAAATTAATTTAAGGCCCCTTTAGTTATAAAAAAAAATATATGGCATTGGTACAGTGAAAAAAAAAAGTAACAATAATATAAGCTGCTTATTGAGTAAACAAGGTTCACTAGCAATAGGAACTCTTGCCAGGTTGTACTTGTGATTTCTCCTCTTTTGAAATACAGTACAGTGCAATGTCTTTCTAGTTCCCCTCTAACACTGTAGTAGATCTATATTTCAAGTTATAAATGTGGTTTACAAACAACATAAACAAATCCTATGAAAAAAAATGTGTTCCAACAAAAACAATTAAAAAACAATAATCATATTTTTACATGTGTGCAGACTTACTGTGGTGCTAAAAATATTTAAGAAAGACATTTAACCATTATTTTAAAGAACAAATCTGTGGTGTACATCAATATATTTTAAATTACCAGATCAAAGTATAAATTAATATAAATATCTGAATATCAATCATAATTTAAAGAAATTAGTAAAATTTTGATTTAAATATGCATTGCTATAGAGATGATAATAAATACAGGCCCTTTTGACATCCCACTGAAAACAAAACATTGGGTGCAATGAAAAAAAGAAAAGCTTTTATTCTGCATTACAATTTAGCTGCAGTTGCTGTCAGGACAGAAACTATTTCATTTGTTTTATTTTATGTTTCAAGACATTCCATTTAGTAATGAAATTATTACATCCTTGCCCATAGCTCTTGCATGGGATGGCAGAGAGCAGGATACAACATTGGGACAACAGACCAAATACCACATGACTATGGCATCCTAGTTTTTTAGCCACTTAGACAGACTCCCAATCTACTCTGCAAGCACTTAACAGCAGCACCTCAAACAGCCCAAGAGAGTTGACAACACTAATTGTGATAATCCAACAGATGATATCAAAATTAAATATCAATATCACACTACAATGGATCCCTGGACACATTGGCATCATGGGAAATGAAAAGGCAGATAAGCTATCAAAGGCAGGTTCATCTATGGAACAACCAGATAGACCTGTTAACTACCTCACCCTAAGGTCAATGTTAGTCAACAATCACAAAGAGGAGTGGTTCAACCAATGGGCATCAGGAAACACAGGCAGAGCCATGTACAAAGAAATGACTTCGCCTAACAAACAAGACAGTATTAGCTTCCTCCCCCGCAAAGAACAATCTACAATTTTCCAACTAAGAACAGGACACACACCACTATCAAATTACCATCTGAACAAAATAAACTCCACACAACTCCCCATTTGCAGACACCGCACCCACCCCTTTGAAACCGTAAACCATATCCTCTTTGAATGCCCCTCCCAAATCCACCTTAGGCAGACCCTACTTCCACTACAGCCCAACATAACCAACACCCTGTACGGCAGTGCTGAACAACTAAAGAAAACAGCACACTTCTTTTCCTTGGCACAGTCTGCAAAAGAGCTCACAGCTCAGCAGCAATAAAGCTGGCTAGAAGAAGAAGAAGCCACATAGACAACAAACTTTTTTATTTTTCTGTACAATCAGAACTGATATTTGTGTAAGTTTCCCTTTGAAATGAAGATAGCTAGTCCTTCTTCAGAACACCAGAGTGGATGCGGTCAGGATTTGAACCTGGGATCATTGGGACAGTGCTTTTACTGGGACTAGAAGTACTTCTATTCTAAGATATTCAACAAACAGATTGCACAACACAAATTGTCTTTGATATAGATATTCAGAAATTATGTGGCTATTTTGTAATGGAATGGTGTAATATTTGTTGTATTATTTTCTTTCTATGGAATGTCTTTTTTAAGTAAAACATATTTATAATGAAGATTTATGTGTGAATCTAGATTTTCTCTTAGATAGAAATAAAAATAAATTCAATTTAACCTAACCTGTTTATGCACTTGAAAGTATTCTAACACAAGCAGCCTTCTTCTTATAAGATATAGACTTTCCTGTATAAAAAAAAAATGATGTTTATTTCCTATGCGTGCGTGTCCCTAGGTCAATCGTCATGTATGTCAATAACTCTGCCAAGCCTTCCACCCCATGGTATATGGGACTGCTATTATAAACTTGCCATTTCTGTTAACTAAACACAAAAACATGTAGTTTTTTTCCTTGGAAAAAAAAATATTAAAAAATTGATTTCTTGTAATATACAGAGACTTTACTAACGCAATTCTTATACCACAGAGACACAAAAACTATGTCTAAATTTACCCAAAGCAGATGATATTCAAAAAGAAAAAAAAAACTGATTACAAATTCAATATGGATTTACAAACTCTTGTGGAAAAAATGGTTAAGTTACACTTCTAAAAAAAAAAATTAGTTCTGAAATATGACTTAGATTAAAAATGTAAACAGGAGAACATGGTAAAAGGGAGGTAATTCATGCAACAAGAGGTAAAATGTTTCTTGAATATAACATTCTTTTTTTTTTTAAGACTTTTAAATATTGGAATGTTGAAATAAATATATATCAATTATTAAAATGATAATGCTGCTATATATATATATACATAATGAGATTTACATTAAGGAATTCTTAATATATGTATGAGAATGTGAGACAAATGGTTGTAACATATGACCTAATTCAGCTGAATATAGGTCAAATCAATAAACAATACAGATCTATAGATATATTCCATTGCATCATGTAGGCTTGTTTTAAAGTCAGTGCAGCAATAACAATTTTATGTATATACTGTATCAGTTTACATGAAAAGATATCTAGAATCATACTTCTACATAAATGTAAGAATTCATATTGAAATATGTAGATTACTAATATGTAGTTTGTTTTACCCAGAGACAAATGGCTTTGGATTTTTTTTTAAATTAAATTTTATAAATCGATGTACTGCACTTGGAAATACACCATTTCTTTCTACTTAAGGACCAGCACTAGAGAAACTCCACTGATTGGCTTTTTCCAGTATTTGCTTTGCTAACAATTTTTGCAGAATGTAGGAGTTAGGTTAAGGGCTAGTCTTCAGTTTTTATTTCAATAAACAGGAAAACAAATTGGCTGACAGCAGTATAGACATGGGAGATGATACTATTTTATGTGTAACTTTGTCAGTCAGTTCAGGTATCTGAGTATGTAAACTAATACTGTAAAATATCTCACACACACACATATATATATACATACAGTGCTTTTTTGTAAAAAAAAAAAAAAATAGATGCCAGTACTCAGTGATAAATTGCCCAACTTTTAACTTCTAATACATTAATAATAAACATTAAAATTTAAGAAAAGTAATTTTCCCCACACGAAAAAAGGTGCCGGTACACACTGCATTGTCACAAAAAAAGCACCTGTCACAAAAAACAAAAAAAAGCACTATGTATATATATATATAATGCACCTTAAGAGTTACATTAAAATGAAAAATTTATTTCAGTACTTAGAATAAAGATTGCGAAGCACTGGTGCAGAGACACTCAAGCGCTGGGCTGTGAGTAATCAGTAATGTACATGTACCGGTATATACAAATATTTTTTCAGATTTATTTGTATATTTTGTTATCCTTAAACTCAGCTCAATGGCCTTTGAAGTTTGCACTTAAAAGTGATTAACACATGAATGTAAGCTGTCTATCAAGTATTTGTTTTGACAAGAAGACATTCATTTTGTACAAGTAGTGCTGTATTGTTTCGTAAAACAGAGCTGTAAAACTAATTTTCTGCAGGATAGAAAAATCATCATCTTATTATTATTAGCTACCTGACTAAAGCAGGGTGGATTCATTTCATACAACAATATTAATAGCATAAATTCACAGTGGAACAACAAAACATTAGAACCACTGATTTTGTAGTCCTCCATATGTACAGCAAATAAATGACAGTAAATTATTCCAAGAAAGCTTCCAAAGGAAAGAAAACAAAATAGTCCATGGACCAATGAGAGAGTGTCTGTATAACCATAGCTCTGACTATTCTGATTAAATAAAAAAATGTCTGTTATTTTAATTAATGGTATAAGTGTGCTGTTGTTATCAACAAAACTACTGAGTTTTTAGATTCAGATTAAAGTTTCCCTTTCAGATCTTGCGATCTATGGGGCAGATGATGTTAAGGTCATCTGTTTCTATGGCCAACAGTTAACCGCCTTTACTTTCCCCAACTTAAGTCAGGTACCCATTAGAGCTGGGTGGACTCAGGGGCGCCCTAAAAATCCCGAAATTCAAAATCCCAATCTTCACAGAAATTTGAACCCAGGACCCAAGGTTGGGAACCCAAGCGCTTAACCACTCAGCCACTGCACCCCCAAAATATTTAAAAACAAAACTAAATTATCAAATTGATAATCTTATAAATTAAAATGCATAAAAAAATGTTTATTGCCTTGCAATTTCTTATTTTTCTCTTACTTAATATAAACCAACATCGGGACAGAAAATTACTGTAGATACTGATATTTCATAAATTTATAGTTCAATCAAAATTTGTATAAATTAAGACGTAGAAATACCATAGACTTTTATTTTCTCACATTTTCTTTAATTAATATTCCAAAGTAATATTTGTTTCTAGTCTCTATTCAATCAATTGTAAACATAGAATAGAAACAAAAAAAATGTACAAAATTGGATAACAAATATTTACAAGTAATTCCAATTACAAACTAAAATGACAGACTAACAAAATAAATTTTTTTATCATATTTTGCCCATTTTGTTTCTGTTAAAATTTCTCCTAGTCTCAGTCCATAATTTTCATTACTCAATATCAATACATACAAGGTACAAAATTATTTGAAATCAATATACCATTAAACAGTTACATTAAATCAAACACGTAGAAAGAAAGATTTTGTTACACAAATACTGCAAATGAGCAATGTTGATTTCGTTTAACTGAGAATAATGTGGAATGTTCCGTTGTGTTTGTAAGAAGGTCCAAACTAATCAAAGAAACAGCAACACAACAAGGCACTGCATAAAGCTATAATGCAACAAGTCTCTGCAGAGTTGTCATGACTCTTCCGTCTTTCCTCATGCACATAGACCCTGTGGATTTAAAAATAAAATAATGCACAATGACCCTGTGGGTTTAAAAATAAAATAATGGCAATAAGGTAAATAGATTAATAAATTTAAAAAATCCTGTTCCTTATGCTGAAAAAGTCATGTTGGTGGAAATGCAGTGAGATTTTTAAAAAATGTTCTTAAGTCAACTCTCAAGATGTATGTTTCATGGGATTGTGTTATAAAGAGTTTCTGTGTGATGTTTACCCTTCAGAACAATGTTTGGTCATTCAAACACCATGGCAATAATAATAATAATAATACTCTTTATTGTCCGTAAGAAAATTTGTCTTGCAATTTGTGCATTACACCAGACAAAACAGTATAACCAAAATGTACATTCACACAAGACTCACTCATAACTTACATGTGAAAAGTTTATATCAGATTGTTTCTATTTAATGATTTGACAGCCAGGGGAACAAAAGAGTGTTTGTGTCTTTGCTATACAGGAGATACTAGTTTAAAGTATGAGCGCAAACAGAAATACTCTTGAAATGAATACAAAACTTTTATTCTAGAACTTTGAATGACTATAATGATGAACGTACTACATAAATAAACACTACAATTGAATTTCAACATATTTAAAACTGTCACAGAGGCCCTGTCATAATTAAAGCATCTCCATATATAGTCTCTACAATCTACGTCTTAACCTCTTTAAGCTATTTTTGGCACATATGGAAGAATCTAATGTCATCTTAGTTTTAACTTAACTCAAGTTAACATCTTCTAGCTATGCAATTACTCTATGTTCCATATATGTTCTCAAAATACACCAGTGACAGACAAAACAAGTTTATTTTTAAACATATAGCCTTGATGTTTACATTACTTGACAGTCCTACTTAAAATAAAAGATCAAATGATGTTGATATATTTATAATATTTTAATCTTTGAAACATTAGTAACATTTATTTGATTAATATTCGAAAATAGATTTATAACTATGATAAAATGCTTTTTTTTTTTGGCCCTTGAAAAATAAATGAAATGTCTTTGAAACCCCTAGCACACAGTTTGAGAAATGCTGATATAACGAGCCTACAGAGGTACAGAGAAAAAATAAAGTCAACAATTATTGAATATAAATTATCATAACTGCTTTTGTATACAACTCATCTTTCATGATCAAAAGCATGCTCAGTGTTCTGTGATTTTGTGGAGTTTGGGAAGATAGAATATCAGGGAGAAGGTTTCACCGCAGCTTTTAGGGGATAAGCATACACACACAGAAATATATCTCTATTTTACAAAATATTCAACTAATTAATTTTTTAAATTAACAAAATAAAAAAAAATTATTAAAAACAACAGCTAGACTTACACTTGTTGTGGTGGATGGTTTGGCGGATGCTGATGGTGGTACTGACCAGGCTGTCCATATCCAAATGGTTGTTGGTTGTAAGCTCCATAGCCTTGTGGAGGTGGTACAAACCCTGCCGGTGGGGGCGGTCCATATCCAGCTGGTGGGGGCGGCCCATACCCAGCTGGAGGAGGAGCACCGTAGCCTGGGGGTGGGTAAGGGGCACTTTGTCCATACCCTTGAGGTGGTGGATAAGCACTGTCATATGGCGGTGGGGCAGATGCTGGGTGTACTGCGCTCATGATTTCCTGTTCAGAGGCATTGAATAATGAGTCAATATATTTAGTTCAAAAGCAGGCGTTTTATAATAATGAGTCAATATATTTAACATTCTTAGTAGACAAACAGGCCAAAAGCCAGTATGCAGTGATGTCTCTTATACTAACTTATAGTGATTCATAAGTCAAAAGACTCAAAAGTTAATAGTTCTAACAAAAGAAAGTAGACACTAGACCTTAGACATGATTAGATCTAGATTCATTTCTAGAATAACAAAGAATATAGACCCATATAATTATAATTATATATATATATATATATATATATATATATATATATATATATATATATGTATATATATATATATATATATATATATATATATATATATATATATATGTATATAATAGAATAGATCTAGAATAATCTATCTAGATCTAAACTAGACTCCAGATCTATATAATATTTAAAAAAATACATGTGATTATAGATCTAGTCATGGGTGTAATCAGGAATTTTTGTTTGGGTGGGGGGTGGGCGCTGTGAGCTCACCCAGTGGGCTCTGGAGCCCTGGTGCCAAGCTCTACTTCCGGTATTTAAAGCAAAAAAAAAAAAAAAAATACATATTCTGAGGTATCTACAGAGCATCATCCTTCTATTACAAAATTTTAGTTCAAAAACCAAATCTGCAGTTCACTGTGCTTTAATAATGGAGCTCAGCGAATGATAGAAATTTTTAACCCCTCTTGGCTATGCTCATGGAATTAGATGACTGTAGTTTGCTTTAGATTTTCTATCATCAAAACCATCTGTAGGAGGGTTTTAAACTAAAAAATCTCTGGAGGTTCATTTTATAAACAAACTCAAAACCCTCTTAGCTACGCTTATAAAATTGGGAATAGAATATAGAATTGTAGTTTGCTTTAGAATAATGTTAAAGAGGTTTTTTAAACCTCAAAACTCTCTGTTTTAAACTTAAAAACCCTCTGGAAGTAAACACAAAACCCCCTTTGCTATGCTAATAGAATTTGGTGACTGTAGTTTCCTTTAATTTTATATTGAAGAGGCGGTTTATATGTTCCAACCCCGCTTAAGGGGGGTTTTAAACTCGAAACCCCTCTTGGCTACACTCATAGATTCTGGTGACTGGTGTATGTTTTAGCTTTATATTGACAAGGGAGTTTTATCATAAAAATTTTTAGAGGAGGTTCTAAACTCAAAACCCCCTTGGCTACGCTCATGGAATTTGGTGACTGTCGTTTGCATTATTTTTTGTTTTATAGATGGGGGTTTCAACGTCAAAACCTCCTGAAGGGGGATTTTAAAGTCAAACAACCCATAAGCTGCGCTGGGGCAAGTGATGGTTTAACATTAAATCTCACCTAAAATAAACAAAATCAAAGCAAAAAATCAGTCACAAAATTCAAACCAACACCCCTAGCATTTCATTTAACTTATAAATCATAATTAGAAGTCCAAACAAACTTTTTATTACAGTTCATCACTTCATGACCAAAAACCACATGCCAAAAAAAAAAAAAAAACAACAGAAAAATTACTTTTTTTCTTTTGAAAAGGCTGTAACTTTATTTTATATGAATAAAATTTTCAACACAAATGCATGAATTTGTGTTGTTCTTTTTATTATGAGATTAAAGTTAACATAGTTATTATAGTTCTAGATCTAGATCAGTGGTTCCCAAACTTTTTTGGGTCGTAGACCCCTTGACATGTTTTCCGGTATTCGGTAGACCCCCTGCTTAGCTAATATTGCCCGAATGCAATTTTGCTGATTCATGAACTTCTATATGTTTTTTTTTTATTTCTAATCATAATGAAGACTGAAAAAGTAATAACAAAAAGCTGTATGTAAGTTAACCGCAGTGAATGTATGAAACAAAGTCTTTAAAATAGGCAATGTCTCTTTTTCTTCTTAAATTTCATTTCAAATTTAGATCTTCGACATCCAATAACTCAGACAGTGTCAAAAAGAAAAAAAAACATCTTGTCAAACCTTCTGACTTCCATTGTATTTCAGTGTGATAAGGAGCAACTGATGAATGTTCTTGTCATTTTCTCTACATATTTGAGCAAGTAATTGTGTATTTAGCTTCTAATAACTGCGTTGATAACAAATTGAAGATATTCCTGCAATCTAGATCTACTACTTTTTAGTTACTTAGTGTATTAGTAACACCCTGATACACTATCCATAATAGGATTCAACCATGAAAGGTGCTCCATTGTTGCTACTGATTTAATAGTTACAGGGTTTGCTTTTTCTTTGAAATAGTCTTTCAAAACATCAAATATGTGCATTCGACTTTATTGTCAATTATATCGGTTTTCACACAAAGAAATTTTTCTGGAATTTCTTTATCCATAAATAAACGAACATGTGCCAATAAAAAATGCTTCATTACAGGCACTCGTCCGTTTTCGTGGTCACAACTCAGTTCATCAATAGGCCTTTGAACTTTTTGTTGCTTAGAGGAATTGTTTAATAATATCAGATGTAGGTTTGTGTACAAAATAGTTTTTAAAAACTTCAGTGGCTGGCTAAATCATTCCTCTTTTCACCTATTGTTTGATGTTTTCATAATTTCGCAAGATATTTTAAGACACTTGCAAGCCATCATATTTTCCTTAAAATGTGAAAGCAAATATTTTGTTCATTGTAGGTCTTTTCTGAACTTCTTCATCATGGAGTGTTCATTAGTTTTTCAAATCTTATCAGGGCAATATTGTCTCCAACAATCCTCCAGCTTAGGTGGTTTCATAGTGTCATTATATAAAATGTTAAAAATTTTAGAAATTAACACCACTGTCTACTTTTATATTTAGATTCGGCCATGTTAAATATTAGTTATCTGAAGACCAAATTAAGCTATTTAAATGAGGTGTTAAAATTTAAAATATTTTTTTCATTCCAATAATAGAATAAAAATTTAATGGCCTACCTACAATATGACTATAAATAATGAATATTTGTATGATATAATTGTTAATTCCATTAATGTAAGATTGATATTAAACTCAAGACCTTCTTTAATGAGATCCACTCTCGTGGACCCCCATTTGACATTTGCATGTCATTCTTTTTTTTTCACTTTCATAGACCCCTTGGCCTTGGAAGTTCACGTAGACCCCTGGCCTGGGGGCCTTACTTATAGTCTATAGACCACTTTCGGAATCACTGATCTAGATAGTCATTATTATTATAGATTTAGATCTAATTCTAGATTCTCTATAGCACAGTATGAGTAGGTAAATGGGTCTATCAGGTCGAAAATAATGATTTTTTTTTTTTGGCTTGCGCTTAATGATGACAATGATGTCAGATTCTGTAAAACTATTTACTATTTATTACATCCCTGTCTGCTTCTGCCAAATCAGACTGTTTCTGTGTTACTAGTGTATCATCATGATGATCATGTATGACAATCATGAATGACATGAAAAAATGATGAATCAATTATCAATGAATGATAATGAATCTTCAATGTCACACCTACTGAACTGCAGCCACGCAGTGACACACACTTCACACAGCTTTAATTTTAATTTTACTCAATTAGTATTAGACTAGTCACGTCAAGACTCTAAATCTAGATCTAATCGAAATGTAGTCTGGGACTATCTAGATCTTCTTATCTTATATAATAACATATAAGTAATATGTAGACTTACTGTCTGACTCTGGATCTAATTCTAGTGTGTTGTTTAGTAGTGTTTATCTTGTTCACGCACTAGTGATAACTCCGTATTTCCAACAGTGTTGTTTTGCTAAGGATTCCCTTAGTCATGTGACCACTTTTCCGCTGACGTCAAGTTAAAATTATAAATAGCACGATACGTTAAATAAACAGCTGACAAGACACCAAGGTTGTCTAGTGGATACATAAACTGTCTAGATCTGTGTTCATACATTAAGCTTTAAAATATATATTTTTAAATTAACAATAGCTTGGGTAATGCTAGAATTTTTTTTATAACAGGATAAGGATCCTAGATCTAATAGTAATAATAATACCAGCAATAAATAAATTTAAAAAAAAAATTAAATATCCAAACTGGCACATCTGCTAGCTCAGATTTTTTTTCGTACAAATAGAGGCAGCGAAAGTTCATTCCGATAAATAAAATGGTTATTTTATGTTGGCTATGTTACGGTATTGCCACGGGCAATGCTGTATTCCTCATTAATCTTCGGAAGATAAGCCATATTATGTTACGGTGTTCCAATATATTCAGTGCCGTATTCAGGCATGAAAAGGCTTTATGCTAATTAAGATATCTTATAAAAAGTCCAGATTATATGAGCCTGTTTCGGATAACTAATTGAGGAATATGATAAGCGGTCTATTTCACCAATAATATCAAGAAATTAAATTAGCGCAATAAGTAAACATAAGATCAAGTAAAATACACAAAGGAACAAAGCGTCATACGTAGTAGCCTACCTTTATTTAAGAGGAATAATCGTTGATCTTTCGCTGCACACCAGCAAGGGCACTTAGATACCGTACTGTGTCTTCGGTATTATAATTTTTGTGTACTTTTTAGCACTGCGCAGAATCAACTTTTTTAAGCTCTTTCGTTTCAGTATTTACAAAGTATTATAACTATTAAGCTTGCACTCTATAGCTTAAAACTTATAGACCTACTTATAAAACAAATGAGCTGTAATTTAATAAGAAAAGAGCTGAAACAAAGATCACAGCCTCGCATTGAGATATTGCTAAATCATAGCCAAATTCTTTTTTTTTCTTTTAGTTGGCAATTACGTTAAAATTAACGTCCTTGACATTATTTAGTTTATCCTAAAACTTTCTAATAGTAATACGTCAATCTGCCCAGAATACATTATGTCACCTGTTTTGTAATACTACTTATAGAGTCTACTTAATACCAAATCTCGATCTACATTTTCCCTCCTCTCTCATCCCACCTATTTTTTTCCTCGGCGTTTTGAATCCACGTGCTATTAAGGTTAAAGGTCAATTTACTGAATGGGCAGTTCGGTCCGTAGCGTTCGGATCCCATGTGTCTCATTACAAGTGCAAATGTGTTGGAAATGGAACGTAACTTAAACTGGTTTAAACTAGTAGAAACCAGATTTCCGTTTGTTAGCCCATCACTTCGGCCTACTAGTTGTCAAATGCTTATATGGCTCATCAAGTGAAATTGTCTTTGTTGTCAAGTCTTCTTACTTTAAGTCAATCTACCTATTTCAGTGTCAAGCTATGGTATCGGAGGTGGCAGCTTGGGGGAATCTAGATGACCATAGCATGCTAAATAGATTTTGTACACAGTTTGTGATGGGGAGGGGGAAGGAGATATTATATAGAATCAAGAACGAACTTCCATTAAAATAGGACTCTAGTTTAGACATGAATCCTTACATCATTTGTCCCATGAATCTTTAGATCTGGACAAGATTGCCTAGGCCTAGCATCGCTACTTTACAAATATCCAATATACTTTAAGTTATTCTGAGACTTAACGTTAAGTCAACATTGATCGAAGGAGTAGCGCAAATATAGACATCACACAGTTGGAGCGGAAACGTTGAAGAGTATTCATGTCTCTCTCTCTCTCTCTCTCTGACTGTTTATGGCTTGAATTACCTCCCCCCCCCCCCCCAATTCACGGACTCCTTCAGCCACGAAGAAATAATGAGATGAAAAAAAAAAAAAACTGGGCATTAGCTATGGTCGGGGCAATGTCGGCCACACAGCAATCTCGCCTCTTCAAGCAGCAGACGTGTCCAGTCAACATGTACATTAGTGCACCGGAAGACGTTTCCAAACGTTTACTGCTTTTTTTTTATGCGCATCTCAGATCTACGTCTGCTCATCTGAACTAACTTGAATTGACACTGAAAACGACGAGGAAGAAAAAAAAAAAAAGCACACTATCCTAAATCAATATAATCCTAAAAATAGATTGCATATTTCTAGAAGGCAAATAGTGTTGTTATATGGTGACCGAGCCTCGCTCGGTTGAATGATTTTTCAAGGAAAGTTAATATAGACTAGACCCGTACTCATTTTGTAAACATTTTGTAATGACGAAATCTTATAAAACACACACGTTAGTTCAAAAATGAAGATGATTACGTCCTACGCGTCATGCATCTAGTCATGCAAGTTATACCAATGACTTAAATTCTGCCAAGTCATTGGTTTTCCTGGCTGGCTCAGGCAACCCATTTCATGCTCTAATAGCACTAGGGAAGAAGGAGTATTTGTACAAATTTGACCTAGCATATGGAACAAGAAATGGGCCTTTATCTTTGTGTGAGGACACCACTTCAATACCGAAATAAATGGCTTATATGTTCTGTTAGCTCTAAATGTCATTGTACAAGGTAATTTAAATATTTAAAAGATGTAAGTGCCCCTATAGTCTAGAAAAACCTTTGCTCAAGATGGGTCGTTTTCCATTGCATCTTTTGCGTAAAACGATTGGCCTATTATTTGCGTGGAAGAAAGTCTGTGCAGTACGTCTCAAATTGTTACGTTCTGACATGTAATATATTAAAGCATGAAATCTAGGAACATTGAAACACAATTTTGTTTTAGCATTATTCATTATTACTTTTTGGAAAACCTTCTTAGCTTCACGTAATATCAAGTGATGCTAAATCTCTAAGTTACAGACTAAAGCATGGTGTTTGTGACAAAGCCAAAGGTTACACTTTTCCCTGATCCACTTGGAAATCATTGCTTAAAATTTTGTGTTCGAAATAAAGGTTTCACCAAATCCATTTTCAGAAATATAAGTCGTTGAATTAAAATCTAAATCTAAATGTGAAATTTATTTTAAAGTTTGGATTTATAGTGTAATAATTCAGTATCAAATGAAAGTACTACACTGCATAATTTTGGAGTACATCTGGACTAAATCTATAGTCTACTGAAGTTCAATGATATCATTATCTTAGTAAAATAGATTTTCTTTCTATATAAGCGGCAGAGGTGGAATATGTGTTAATAGTGCGATTAAAGCTGCAAGGTGTTTCACTGGAATAATAATAATTTAAAAAAAAAGAGTGTAAAGCTAAAAGAGGAACATGATTTAAGATAGGGGGGGGGGGTGTGAGAGCGGTGCAAAAAATCATTGTTAAAATATAATTAAAACTTTGTAAATACAAAAGTGTACAAAAATCAACATTTTCGACTAATCCAACTGTTGTTTTTAAAGATTCATTAGTGAATAATGAGTAACTACACCCAAGCTCAATACGTTATATAGACTAAATATGGGTTGTTTTTGAGTCTGAAGATTACAGCTGCGTCCTACATATTTTGCCACATTCAGCGCAGACAAAACCGTTGTCAGCCTCTGGTCGATGTAGATTCTCTCTTCGCCGTCTGCGTCTGTCCTCGGCAGTAGATTTTCTTTTGGTTTCGAATGTGTTTCCCGCTGCCGTTGTAAGTGATCTCCAGGTGTTTCGTTCCGACGCCGCCTGCAACCAGATGTTTTTCTCTATGTCAGTTAAAGCAAATTGGTGCCTAGGCTCAGCTGGTTTTTAAAGTGTTTCTTGCACCTTTCAGCTTACAAAAAAAAAAAAAAAAATGACTGCTTCTAGCTTACGTTTGTCCCGCATGAGGGATGCGTGCCCTGCCCAGTGTAACTTTCGAACTATAAGCAGTCTCTCTATAATACTGACCATATTGTGATTCGCAAGAACAATGTTGTTGTTTTTTATAGTGTTGTTTTGCCCACTTTTATGTCCACGATGGAGCGCAAGCATCTCCAATTATCAAAGGCCGACCCTGCTGTAGATTAGGCCTGCTTTTTACTTGATATAGAATTAATATAGATATTTACGTCAGCAGCAGTTTACAAACTGCCTTGGCAAGGGCATTAATAAGTTTTCGCTAAGCGTAGATCATGATAAGTATATTTAAATTTATTGTGTCCCTTACATGCTCTAGCAATAATAGGCATGCGAGTATTTTTTGAAAGGTAATGACAAACGCATTCGACCTGTTGATAGCTTTACTCGAAATTATGCTTTGTAGCCCCATTTATTAGTTAAATTTCATTGACTTTTTTTTTTTAGATCCATTAATGGAAAGGTTAGGGTTGGTTCCTAATTAGACGTTTGTACTCCACCAACCACAGCTTTTTTAATTGTTGTTTACATGTTGTATTGCATATTATAGAAATAGTTTTTGTATTTCCTAATTGTTCCCACCCTCAAATTTTCCACAAATTATCTAGATCAGCTCTTGATTTGTTTGTACCATCATATATTAATTATCGAAATTAAATTATTTGAACTACATCTTTAGAGAGAGAAGTCTTAATATTAATAAGCCACTTTTAAAACAAATTGTCCATGTCAAATGACTTGAATAGCTATGAAACCGTAATACTCCGATTGTCTAATGATGTGGTAAAGATTCGTTCCTGGAAATAAGAGTTTTTTAAACACGAGCCTTTGGAGGCGCGGTGTCTGAGCCTCTAATGGGTACCTGACATTAGTTGGAAAAAGTAAAGGCGGTTGGCCGTTTCGCTGACCACATAACACTCTCGTAAACTATATATATTTATATAGATATAGATATATATAGATCATGGACGAAAAACAATGTATGTGTGTGTGTGTGTGTGTGTACATAATTAATCTTTATTACATTCTGACCCTTCATTCTTTCGGAAGACGTCTATTGTCCCCTAGAATATGTTTTTCCTGGAGTTAGTGGAAAAAATGTAGACTCCCAGCCCTTGCCAGCAAGGGTCCTGGGGGAGCCAAGCACTATTTCCTGTATTGAAAGCCAACAAAATGCACATTCTGAGGTATCTACAGTGCATTATCCTGCTATTAAAATTTTTACCACGAAAGTGTGGCGCCAAGTTGTACTAGGATGTCATCGCAACTCTTATTATGCGCAATTCATTTTGTCGGAGAACATGTCGCGCAAACCTCATGCGACGCTCTGTCACAACCTTACTAAGGGGTCGACTCCCATTTCGGCATATGATTTCCTTGATTTAGACCCGATCTCTATAACTGACTCCTAAAATCTGTCTTAGCGTTTTTCAATTTCGGCACATGACTATTCACTGCACTTTATTTATGGAGCCCTGCCACTGGTAGAAATGTGTAACCTCTCTTGACTACGCTCTTGGAATTACGTGACTGTAGTTTGCTTTAGATTTTATATCGAAAGGGGAAGTTTTATCGTCAAAATCATCTGTTGGGGGGGGGGGGGGGGTTAAACTAAAAAATCTGTGGAGTTGTTCTTTTTTTAATTCAAAATCTCATTTAGTTACGGTCATAGACTTTGGTTACTGTAGTTTTCTTTAGAATAATATTGAAGAGAGAGGTTTTCAACATCAAAACTCCTGTAGGGGGATTTTTAACCAAAAACCATCTGTATGGGTTTTAAACTTTAAAAAAAAGCCATCTGGAGGAGGGGTTTTAAACTTACCCCCCCCCCCCCCATTTGCTTGGCTACGCTCATAGAATTTTGAGTGTATAATTTGTTTTGTTTTTTTTTATTGAAGAGGTATTTTTTAGCTTCAAACCCCGCTGAAAAGGGGGGGGGGGTTAAACTCAAAACCCCTTTGGCTACGCTCATAGAATTTTGAATTTATAATTTGCTTTTTTTATATTGAAAAGTTGGTTTATCGTAAATTTTAGAGGGGGTTTTAAAGTCAAAATCTTCCTTAGCTGTGTTCTTGGAATTTGGGCATTGTTGTTTGCATTTTTTTTTTGTTTTATAGAAGAGGGGGATTTAACGGCGAAACCCCTGGTAAGGGTTTTTAAACTTAAAACTTCTTTGGCTGTGCTGAGGCTAGTGATGATTTAGTATTAAAATCTCACCTAAAATAAACAAAATGAAAGCAAAAAATCAGTCACTAAATTCTGACATCCCCCTGCGGCCGGGGGGGGGGGATTTCATTTCTCGGGGGGGGGGGGTTCATTTCTCGGGGGGGGGGACCTTGGCTACGCTCATGATATATATATATATATATATATAGATTTATATACAGTGCTTTTTCGTGACCATACGCACCGGTACGGCGTACCGGCTCCTTTTTCAATGTGCGGAAAAAATATGACTTTTCTTGTATTTTAACGTCTATTATTAATTTATTAGTAGTTAATGGTTAGACAATTTATCACTGACTACCGCACCTATTTCTTTACAAAAAAAAAAACACAATATATATATTATGGCTCCTTCTGTCTCAGAAGACAATAGAAGCGCCTAGGTGAGTCACTGGGTTTGGTTTAGTCTTGAGACGGGGCAGAATCTGGTGTGACTAATCAAGCCAAATTTGGAGCGGTAGAGTTTGCCACAGTTCGTGCATGTGCACTGGCGGATCCAGAACTTTTGAGTGGGGGGGGCGATTTTTTTCCAAACCCTAACCCTAATGCCCAGTAAACCCTAACCCTATGCATAAACGTGCGTATATATATATATATATATATATATATATATATATATATATATATATATATATATATATATATATATATATATATATATATATATATATATATATGGGAATTTTTAAAAAGCAGCATTTCTCAACATTTGGTGAAAAACAAAACAACTGGGGCATCGCTATAAGCTTTTCAAGTGGGGTTCGAGGCGAAGCCCCGACGACAAAAGCGTTTTCTTGCTTTTTTTACTGCAGAAAAGTATTCTCCTGACATTTACAGCTCATTATTCATCAATGGAGTTCGGGGCGAAGCCCCGACGACAAAAGCGTTTTCTTGCTCTTTTTACTGCAGAAAAGTATTCTCCTGACATTTACAGCTCATTATTCATCAATGGAGTTCGGGGCGAAGCCCCGACGACAAAAGCGTTTTCTTGCTCTTTTTACTGCAGAAAAGTATTCTCCTGACATTTACAGCTCATTATTCATCAATGGAGTTCGGGGCGAAGCCCCGACGACAAAAGCGTTTTCTTGCTCTTTTTACTGCAGAAAAGTATTCTCCTGACATTTACAGCTCATTATTCATCAATGGAGTTCGGGGCGAAGCCCCGACGACAAAAGCGTTTTCTTGCTCTTTTTACTGCAGAAAAGTATTCTCCTGACATTTACTGCTCATTATTCATCAATGGAGTTCGGGGCGAAGCCCCGACGACAAAAGCGTTTTCTTGCTCTTTTTACTGCAGAAAAGTATTCTCCTGACATTTACAGCTCATTATTCATCAATGGAGTTCGGGGCGAAGCCCCCCCGCCAAAAGCGTTTTCTTGCATTCTTCATTGTAGAAACGCATTCTCCTGACATCTACAACTCATTATTTATCAATGGAGTTCGGGGCGAAGCCCCGACGCCAAAAGTGTTTTATTGCATTATTCATTGCAGTAACGCATTCTCCTGACATCTACAACTCATCATTCATCAATGGAGTTCGGGGCGAACCCCTCTCGCCAAAAGCGTTTTTTTGCATTCTTCATTGCAGTAACGCATTCACCTGACATGTACAGCTCATTATTCATCAATGGAGTTCGTTGCGAAGCCCCGCCGCCAAAAGAGTTTTCTTGCATACTTCACAGAAGAAACGTATTCTCCTGACCTAAAACTCATTATTCATACAATTAAAAAAGGACCTTTTGAATAATGTTGTACTTGAAAAATATTCTAATATGAATTTATAGGCCCTTAATACATTGCAAAAAATCCGATTTGTTCCTTGAAAAGATAAGATACCCCACATATTTAGATTTTGGCTTTGAGGATCTCCGCCGAAAAAAAAATTATTCGATAAATAATATTCAATAAAATTAAAGTATAAATTGTGAGTTATAGTCCCAAATTTATTTAACTAGAAAAATATCAGATTGAGTAAAGGTTAGAAAAAGGCGACTATGAAAAAATGATTTGGGTTTAGAACTCATCTCAATCGTGACTCTTATACTGAAAAATTTCGTTTGAATTCTAATTTTTTGAATGCAAATTCTTTCTTAAAATAGTTATGATAAATTCATGTGAAATTACATAAACTCTGTCTGGAAATGGGAGGGGCGGTAGAGTGAAAACGATTAATCCTCGCTCCTTTAATAATTTCTGCTAAAGATTGCATTTGGCATTAAAGAATAGGGGTGTGGCGACTCGATATAAATATTTAATTTATAGTATATATAAATTAAATTAGTGACAGATGTTTTTGTTTTGTAATTTCCTAACTGTAATACAAAAAGAAAAAGTATTGGTTTGTCCGATGGGGGAAAGGCGATTGCATGAATCGCCCCTCCCACCCTTTTTCATTTAAATTTTACTAATGATAAAATTTGAGATTAGAGTGTGGTACGACATAATATACAATGAGTCCACATATCAATAAGTAGTTTATATTATATAGATATTCAACTAATTTTGTTCACAAACTATGATTTCTCCATAAAAATAGGACCGCCCCCCCCCCACTCAGAGGGCTAGAGTGGGAAGGGCAGTACATGCAATTTCCCCTTCCCCCAACATCACCGAAACGGCCAAGATACAAGAAGGCGAGCGACATAATATAAATCTATATATTAATTCAACTAATTTTGTTCACAAACTATGATTTCTCCATAAAAATAGGACCGCCCCCCCCCACTCAGAGGGCTAGAGTGGGAAGGGCAGTACATGCAATTTCCCCTTCCCCCAACATCACCGAAACGGCCAAGATACAAGAAGGCGAGCGACATAATATAAATCTATATATTAATTCAACTAATTTTGTTCACAAACTATGATTTCTCCATTAAAGTAGGACCGCCACCCCCCTCAAAAGGTTTAGATGGGAAGGGCAGTAGAGATAAATTGGCAAACAGGGAACGACATAATACAAAGATCGGTTAAAATATCAATAACAAGTTTTAATCACATAGATATTTAATTGATTCTGTTAGCAAGCTGTGATTTCTACAAAGAAATTGGACCGCCCCCCCCCACTCGAAAGACTAGGGGGGGGGGCGGGATTGATACCATCGCCCCCTCCCGACCCCACCAAATCGGCCAACATACTAGAGGGGGGGCGAAATAATCTAAAAATAGGTTGAAATATAAATAATTAGTATATATTATTAACATAAGTAATGAATTCGTATACCAATTGTGTGAATTCTATACTAAAATTCGTCCGCCCCCCCTTCGGGGGGGGGGGGGGGGTCGGCCGAGTGGGGGGGGCGATCGCCCCTACCGCCCCCCCCCCTGGATCCGCCAGTGTGCATGTGTATACGTCTGCTTTAGGGCTAGCTGATGGGGCAGCTTTCTTTTTTCTTTCTCTTGACTAAG
Organism: Biomphalaria glabrata; assembly: GCF_947242115.1. Lineage (NCBI taxonomy): Eukaryota > Metazoa > Mollusca > Gastropoda > Planorbidae > Biomphalaria > Biomphalaria glabrata. The sequence goes on along the minus strand of NC_074712.1, from coordinate 10,657,749 downwards.
CCCTCCTCGTGTCTTATGCTCTCGGTGACTTAAAATTGTTGCTCAGCATTGACAAAGCCAAAAGTTGTGAAGTTACAACTTCATTTTTTTTTAAAATAAATTCAAGGTTCATGAATTCGATGAAGTTTCTGTAAAAATGTCTAGTTTCTATGTAAACTACTGAGCTTTTTATTTAATGACACATAGGCATGCGACATATAATGTCTTAAAGCTGATGTCTCTTAAATGAAAAACATTAAGGCATTGAATTCGATTCCAAAGATTACGGATGAGTTCAGTATTTCACGTGTTTAAGCAGACCCGGCTTTGGCCTACATAATTTGCCATACGGATGCAGACAAAGTGGTTTTCCGCTGGGGGAAATCCCTAAATATAGAAAGCGAGTAAAACAAAACATATGTGAGACATTGAGAAGCAGATAGACTGAGATATTTGCGATAGACTGAGATATTTGCTGAGATATTTGCTGAGATATTTGCTGAGATATTTGCTGAGATATTTGCTGAGATATTTGCTGGCATATTAGCTGAGATATTAGCTGAGATATTAGCTGAGATATTTTTGCTGAGATATTTGCTGAGATATTTGCTTAGATATTTGTTGAGATATTTGCTGAGATATTCGCTGAGATATTTGCTGGGATATTTGTTGAGATATTTGCTGGGATATTTGCTGAGATAATTGCTGAGATATTTGTTGGGATATTTGCTGAGATATTTGCTGAGATATTTTTGCTGAGATATTTGCTGAGATATTTGCTTAGAAATTTGTTGAGATATTTGCTGAGATATTCGCTGAGATATTTGCTGGGATATTTGTTGAGATATTTGCTGAGATATTTGCTGAGATATTTGCTTAGATATTTGTTGAGACATTCGCTAAGATATTCGCTGAGATATTTGCTGGGATATTTGCTGAGATAATTGCTGAGATATTTGCTGAGATATTTGCAAAGATTTTTGCTGAGATCAAAAGGTATTTAACACTCTGGCGTCACGTTGTGCCTCTACCATGATATTATGAGATGGAAATGTAAAAGTAAGTTCTTATTGAGATGCAGTGATTCAATGTGTCACATAATACATTTCGGACGTTTTGTTTTAGAACCCTCCCGCAGAACGACATGAGATGTCAGCAGGATGGGAGAGAACTCAGGAACATTGTGACATACACATCTCTATGACCTTAACATACAAAATATAAAATATGCTTTAAAAAAAGGGAGCTTATCTATATTTACAAATATATATGTCAATAATGTATAATTTATTTCCGTTGTTCAATATCCAAAAAAAAAAAATTACCAGTAATTAATTGATTATTTTTTTTTATTGATTCGTGTTTTGTAGGGTACAAGAAATAATTTTGTAAAGTTTCATTCTGATATGAGAATGGGTGTGGGATAAATAATGTTTTCAACATTTTTACCATACAGACAGAGTGATTTGATATAACTTAATATAAGCACTGTAATACCGTGTACCAATTGTTCTAAACCAGTGGTTCCCAAACTTTTTTGTCTCGTAGACCCCCTGCCATGTTTTCTTGTTTTCGGTAGACCCCCTACTCAACTTGCAAATTTTTGCAAATTCATCAACATTATTTTTAAACAAATTTCTAACTGTAGTGCGTTGAAGAGTGAAATAGTAATTTAAAACTACACAACTACGGATATAATGTTTTATACACAAATCTGTTTTTCTATTAATTAGTCATTCTGACATTAAATATTAATTAATTAATTAATTAATATGCTTTAAGTATCATTGTAAAAGGTTTCGCAAAGAGCAGTTTCTCGTGTATTTCTTGATCTTTCACGTGTGGCTCAAATATTAATATAACTGCGGAACTGTTTTTATTAACAGGAGAGGGGCAAAGGCGAGTAACTGGAGCCTAAACCAGGTCTCGTCGGTCAACCTTAAGGAAATATAAGGAGACGGTGACCATTACCGCCATGTATCCCTGGGCCGTCCCCTCTTCCTCTTTTCTTGGGGGTTCCAGGCTAGGGCTTGCCTTGTTATGTTGGATGCAGGCTTGCGAAGGGCTATCCATCTCCAGCGTCTCTGAAGGATATCTACTTCAACGGGCTGCTGCTTGGTTCTTTGCCACTGTTCCTCATTTGAGATCTTGTCAGGCCAGCGGATCATAAGAATCTTCCTCAGGCAGGTATTGATGAATACCTGGATTTTTTTCATGGTGGTGATGGTGGTTCTCCAGGTCTCTTCTCCATAAAGTAGTATCGGCTTAACAATGGTGTTAAAGAGCCTAATCTTGGTGGTGGTGCTTATTTCCCTAGACCCCCAGGTGTTCTTCACTTAATGGAAGGCTGCTTGAGCTTTACAATAGCACCGCGATTTGGAAGCAGATGCCAAGCAGATGGGCAAGACGTGGAGACAGTTGGAGAGTCTCGCCCAGAATCGAGATGCCTGGATAAAGCTGGTTGGTGGTCTATGCCCAGAAAGGACCACAGACATAGATGAGATGAGATGAGATAAGATGGTGACCATTAGACAGTTTGTAGCACACAGCACTACACTTTGTCTGACCAAACTGTATTTATATCTTTTGCAAAGATTTACATAAGAAGGTTTTAATTTTATAACTCATGCCACCGAAGCGACCTTAAACTGTATTGTCGCTTAAAGAAATTCTTTTAATAATAACAGATGTAGGTTTGTGTAAAAAGGTAATAACAATTGTTGACCTTTGCTTTTTTCCGTATTTTGCTATAAGTAAAGAAATCTTGTAAGAAGCTCACAAACCATCATCTTCTCTATATGAAGTCGAACAGAGATTTTGTGGGTCTCTTCTGAACTTTGAGTGTTCGAAAGTTTTTCAAATCTTAATTTTTGTCAGCGTAACTGGTTTCATATCGTCATAAAAAAAGTCACTAAGGCAACTGTTGTTTGACAAGGAAGGAATGAATCCCAATTTTAAATAATTAACGCTGTACAGTCTACATTTCTTTTTTTTTTTAATATTAGTTACATGTAGACAAAATTAAGCTATTTAAATAAGTATTGAAATTTAATACAAGAATGTTTCGTTTCAATAGCAGGATAAATATTGAAAGGATTAACTCGGGTACAAATCATATATTAGTGTATGAAATAATTACATTAATGGAATGTGAAAATTAAGTTACGACCTACTTAAATGAAATCTATTACCGTAGACCCCCGTGGACATCTCATAGACCCCCAATTTATTTTTTTACTTTCGTAGACCCCTTGGAGGTCTTCGTAGACCCCTGGGGGTCTATATGGACCACTTTGGGAATCACTGTTCTAAACAGACCGAGTTAATACAAGCTTTGCAATAAAAAGGCTCATCGCAATGATTGAAACTACTGTGTTATCAAATATTTTTTTTTGTTGCTCTCCAGTGTTAAGGACGATTTTCCACTATTGGGTCACTTTACAGGGAATGGTAGAGAACGACAGAGACTTACATCAATTATCTATTCAGTAACCTGGGATGAAACAGGCGATTTTGGGGGGTGGCGAACAGAGGGCGACCTCTCAAGGCATCGCGCCAGAGAGGGGATCCACGATATGGACAATTCTTTGCCCCCATCAGCCCATCATACAAATATAGAAGAGACACACATTCGAAAGTACTGTGTACAAATGTACTTTAGACTGAAGTGGGGTGGGTTTATTCGTGCATCGTTTCCTAAACAAGGACTTGCTGCCGGTACTCAATATGGCTGAGGACTTTGAGGCATCTATATCAAATACCATTAAAGCTGCAAGCATTTTTTGAATTACAGCTGACGTTATGCCCTGCATATGACACTAGCTAAGTGCCCCGCATATATATATATATATATTTACGCATCGACACAAGTTAAGTGCCCAGCATATGATACAAGCCCAGTTACACGCATATAACACAAGATCAGGGCACCGCACCTCATATGACACAAGATCAGGGCACCGCACCTCATATGACACAAGATCAGGGCACAGCACCTCATATGACACAAGATCAGGGCACCGCACCTCATATAACACAAGATCAGGGCACCGCACCTCATATAACACAAGATCAGGGCACCGCACCTCATATGACACATGTGATGTTGCTTGTTCAGGCTGTCTTGAGGTCAACTATGGATGACTGTTGAATTTCAACCAATTACTCTGCAAGCGTTTGGGTGTAATTGTTCGGGTGTATTCCGTGTAGTTGATCAACAATCCAGACAAAACAAACACATCGGTTTTAACTAGTGAAGAGATGTAGTCAACGCTGATGAACAACTTCACATATATTTATTCTAATAAAAGGCCACAGTAAAAGTCTCTGTCACTAAACACGTCGTTACCCTGGAATATTATATCGCTAACTGATTTTCCGGTCTCTAACCCAACATATCCCAAACGTCACTAGTCCCGTTCAATATGCGTCTTCTATGGTGCGTAGCTAAATAACTAAACTATAAATAAGGTGTCTAACACACAAGATCAGGGCACCGCACCTCATATAACACAAGATCAGGGCACCGCACCTCATATGACACAAGCCCAGTGCCCAGCGTACTGATCAGGCCTTCTCTAGATGAAAGAGTTAAGTAACAAAAATTACCATAAACACATTCCCTCTTCTAACTAAATCCAGGTAAAGTAAGGAGAAAGCTATTATGTCAAACCTCATAAACCTAACCTCCTAACTATGACCTCCTAAACCTAACCTCCTAACTATGACCTCCAAAACCTAACCTCCTAACCCTAATCAATCACTGTGCGATTAAAAATATTTTTTTTCACCAATTGTTTTTGTTTAGCGCAAATTCATGCTTTCAGCTTTCTCAATACGCTATGATCCTATCACTGGTCTGGACCAGTTGGAAAGGGACGGGCAGGAGAAAGAACGGGTTATCTGGGTGATCGCTTTTTAAATGTATTTAAAAAAAAAACGGAGGGAACGACCTGAACTCGAACTCGTGGGCTGAAGAATTTTCTGGCTTCTCAGTCCAACGCGGTAGCCACTCTGCAAGCGAAGAGTCTATGAACATGGAAGATTGTATAGTTATTGTTTCTATTTCATGTTTGTGTTCACTAAGCCTCAGACGACGACCTATAAATGGGACTAACTCAGCTTTGACCACCACTTCAATCACATACAGTGTCTTTCTCTTGTTCGAGATACATAACAAAAGAATCAGTTACAAATAGTTAATTAACTCATTGATTTATTTGTTATTGATTCTTGTATTGTCGGGCAAAAGAAATAACAGTACAAAATTTCGACCTGATCCGAGATTGGGTGTGGGACAAATAATGTGTACACACTTTTTGTTACCAGACAGACGGAGTGAGTTGATAGAAGCTTTGTACAAATGTAGGATACGAAACGTGTCCATTCCATCACGCTATGAGGTGGCCACGGAGCATGAGTTGAGAAACACTTTATGAGATAACAACATATGACGTGTCTTGACTGAAACTGACATGTCATGTTTTCCAAGAAATCATGTCTTCTGCTTTGAACCTGAGATCGATTAATGAAACGAGTTAGGAACGATTCAGGATAGATCCATTTACATTGATCAGCATAGTATATTGGAAATGAATGTACAACTGTTTTTTTTTTCCCCAAGTAAATGTAAAAAGCAACGCCATTGGTTTCCGTAACTACAAATATACAAATATTTATATGGTTCTCAGAATGAAAAGATCGTTGTCTATTGAAGCTGTATTGAAAAATTTATCCAGAGGCGTAGTTGTCAATTTTTTAAAAAGTGTATATGCCTATTTGTTTCTTGAATGAAGAAGATTGATTTACCGGTGAACACTTTGATTTTTGAATTTCGAGACATTTAGTGCGCCCCTGAGTCCACCCAACTCTAATGGATACCGGACATTAGTTGTGGAAACGTAAATGCGATTGGTCGATGTGCTGTTCATATGAGCTACAGAAACAGTTCTGCCCCAAGCTCTGAAATGGGTACTTTACTCTTTTTTTTATATATATAAAATGCTACTTAGACGCTAAAAGCGCACAAAAATAATCACAGAACTTTCAAAAACTTCAATTCTGCCAAGTCAATGTTTTTTTTGCTCATCACTTAAATATAGATACGTGATTTAGTGAGGTTGTGACAGAGCGTCGCATTAGGTTTGCGGGACATTTTCTCCGACAAAATAAATTACGCACACCAAGAGTTGCGATGACATGGAGGCTAATACGAGGAAAGCGCAAACAGGGACGTCCTGGTTTACTTTGGCGCCACACTTTCATATAGGACCTCAAAGCAGAAGGGAAGAGGCTTCAGACATTACCAGTGACAGATCTTTGTGGAGACAGCTTGCCACTCAACGCGCGAACGGGGGCGGGAGGATCTAAGTCTAAGTAAGTAAGTCCCCATTGACGAAACGTCTTTCATCTGGAATAAAGAGAAAGTGGCTGTGCACTGACTGTGCAGTACTGGCGACGTGGTGACTATGGAATTCAGGATGAGGTGAATGCACAGAAGTGTGTACCATTACATGTAGAGCTCTTCTAAAAGCGAAAATACCGCATGAATTATTTACAATAATATTTGGCGTTAAAGAAAGCAAGTAACGCTGGAACACTGTAGTCCAAGCAAAAGTGGCAGGATTCAGCTGTTTGTGTGAGGGAGGATTCTAACAATAAACTCTCTTGACAACTGCATTTCCGGTCCTGGATCTACGTCACGAAAAGCGACTCATAGTACAAATTAACCAGTGGCTCTTAATTCTACTACAAAGACTTTATTTCCACTTGGTAGGCCCCTTATGCATGTTTAAAATCTCTTGTTAAATCTAAATTAAATCATTGCCGATGAGTTTAATTTTGAGCTATGTTTTTTTGTTGATCTTGCTAAAATCTTCTCAGGACTTTGGATTTTAGATTTTATTTTCATAGCATTTAAACATTTTTCGAAAAGAAGGATTTCTTGAAAAAAAATAATTTTCCGGAACAAACGAAAGCCTACGAAGGAAATGATTAATTTCATATATCGATTGATAAGTAGAATATCTAGGCCAAAGTTGTTTGAGATACGGATTTGAAAGGCTGAGATGTTAAAACAATTATTTAGAAAAAAACAAAAAGAATACAATATACCTATGTCTTGTTCTCGCATTTAAAAATGTCATAAATATTTAAAGAAGTTTAGAAGCGTCTGCTCACAATATCGCGGGGGGGGGGGGGGTATATTCTAAGTATCATCATGGCGCCTCCTTGGTAACTTCCGCTAACTGGGATGGATCACTGCCTCCAGTGGGCTCTCAAGGTACACTCTAGCGAGGGTGCATAGCATGTGCGGAGGATGTAAGGGAGGCCCCCCTAACTTGTCCATTCCGACATGCCTAAGCCCTACTGGTGGTGAAGGTGCTCCAACGGATGGTGGCGAAGAATTATGGGAAAACGGATGAGCTCCCGCCCCCGTAGGATCGGCCTCCGGCCACATATGGGAGGGAGTCCCCAATATTGTTCCAAATTAATATTGGGGAGGTTAAAGGACGTAAGAGTGTTTACTTATGAGTATGTTTCGGGATGCGACCGTGTGTATAGATAATTAACCCCATCTTATTAAATGTTTTTTAATTTAGTTTTAAACTTGGTTCAAATAAGTTACAAAAATCTTCATTTTGGAATGCACTTCATAAAAGCTTGTTATAAATATATTTATTTAGTATGTTCTCTTGATGAAAATATCTAACATTCTCTCGAATAGCAATGTTACAATGCAATAGCATGAATAATTTTGTTTGTACTCAAAAGTTAAAGGTCACTTAAGGTGTGCCAATGAAATGCGCACTCTAAATTCAAATCTGGTAATTTCGTTGCTGATGCAAACGGGATAGACTCAGATCCAGGTCTAGTATGAATACGACAATCGTAGTTAGAAAACATATTTCCGTTTATTTTAAATAGCTTGCTCTTAGACTGGTGAATGTGTGTTTATATACCTTTAACCTTATAGATAGATATGTCCAGTCGGATAACACTACACTATTGCGTAGGAAATTAACAAACACATATAATACATTAGATCTAGATTTATAAACATATAGATCTAGACTCTATTTATGTCAATATAAATCTACATTTGTTCCAATGTTCCTCAAATTGCACTAATAATAAGCAGAAATTTTAAATCACTGGTTAACCTTATTACCAATCATTATTGTTGACACGCAAAACGGATATTTCTAGTAAATCTAATTTTAGAACCACGCAACGAATGAACACACCAGAAATTGGGTCAAATGCCAAAGGTTTCGGTTTCGTTTTGAGCTGTAGAGAGTTGCATTGTGTGTAGTCAATGCGATGGTATCGTGCTTGGCTTTGGTTATGGTATCGTTAAGAGTCCTATGCGAGTTTAAAAGCCTGGCCAGAAAACGCATGCTTATTTTGAAACTAAGGATTTAAATATTTTTTGTTATGGTCTCTTTTTCAGGCCGGCATTGTGTTCACCCAAGACTTAGATTATAGATCTTAGCGCTAGATCTATTTAAATTAAAAACTTTTTTTTTAAACGGTAAGTTAAAAAAAAAAGATCTGTAGTGTAGGCCTATTGATCTAGAGTCTGAGATAATAGATATTTAAAACATACCCCATACGAAATTATAGCATGGCAAATCTTTTTCATTTTCTTTTACAAGAAACTGGCGTGGACGCCCATGGAGACGTGTATTGAATTATAATCTAGATTATATATATATATATATATATAGTGCTTTGGTGCCAGTGATTAGGTGCGGTACTCAGTAGTTGATTGCCTAACTTTTAACAACTAAAAATAAATTAATAATATACGTTAAAATACAAGAAAAGTAATAATTTTATTCAAAAACGTGCAGGTACGCCGTACTGGTGCCTACCGTCACAAAAAAGCATATATATATATATATATATAAATAAATATATATATATATATATATATATATATATATATATATATATATATATATATATATATATATATCGACAGACTCTATATTCTAGATCTAGATCTTTTCTAGATATAAATAGGCCTACTGTGTCTAACATGTTGACTTTTTCTTCCCTTTTTTTTTTCTTTAAATATGTACTTCTTAGATCTCAGACTCAAGATCTAAAGATGTAGATAGATCGAAATCTATAATAGAGCAGCGAGTCTAACAGTAGGCCTTATTATAACCCAGTTCGTTATTTTGTGACGCGTTGATTAATAAGCACAATAGTGCCATACTGTAGTCTATACCTAAATCTAGATCTAAATATTTTAAATAAAATTTAATTTTAAGATTTTTGTGCTCAAGTTAGATAAATATGTGGAGTAGTATACTAGATCTAAATCAACTGTGATTTGTTTGAAGTCATTAAGTCAAATAGATATCTACGCTTCGTAAGGACCTGTTAGTTTTATATCTCTAAACTTCTTGATGTGCTATCATGTCAAACGCAGAGATTTTAAAACACTTTGGGCTTATGTAACCTTAATATCACAAAACTATCTAACCCCAGACTAGATCTAGATCTAAATATGGACGCTACTTATGTTGTGGAATACCCACAACATTATCAACTAACCTATGCTTATATGGCTTTTCTATTTTAATACCAAGTCCAAAAATAGGACCTCCTGAATTTCACAGAATTTGTACTGTCCATTGCAAATTTAGACCTGGTTATATCAATTCCCCAAGGCTATCATAATTTTGTGGACACACCAAGTAAAATACCTATTATAATATCATATTTTTCAGTGACATAGATATTTGTTAGCCGGCAGCATTCTTGGAAAAAAAGCAGGTTTCGTATGCAGATATATGGGATAGGTTCTAGATTTAATGGACTAACGTCTCATAAACTAGTGCATATTCGGTGATAAACCAATGCATAGTATTATTTGTTATACAATAATTCATGTGGCTATTTGATCAATTTGATCTATATTATCAAATTATATTAACATTAATATTATAACAATTTGCAATTGTGCCGATATTTTATAATTGTTGTCTTATCCCGTAGCCCCTTTAGGTTTTAGTTTAATTTTTCAATGTCTTTCCTTTTAATATTTAATGTTGTGTATTTTTGAGATAGATATATGTTATTAGGCAAATATGCTTATTCTTGTCACGGAGATTTAAAGTCTAGGAGATCCCATGTTAAAAAAAAAAACAGACGAAAGGGAAGAAAATAAAATTCTTATTTTATGCAAATAACAATTGAATATATATTTGGCCCCTTCTGTCTCGGAAGACAATGGATGCGTCCAAATAGGTCGCTGGTTTTGGTTTCGACTTAAAACAGGGCAGAATCTATCTGGTGTGTCTAATTAAGCCAATTCTAGACCGGCCGAGTTAGCCACAGTTAATGCATGTGTATGCATCTGATTTAGGGCTAGCTGATAGGGCAGCTTTCTTTTTCTCTCTCTTGACTAAGGCGGCTTCTTTTGCTCTCTTCGAAGTTCGTACCAGCACGTACAGTCTGTCCCAATGCTGTCCTATATAGGGCTATTTCCTTCAAAATACTTCCATTTATGCCTGTTGCTCTCATGTCCCGCTTGCAGACATCTCTAAAGGTTAGTCTTTTGCGGTCCTTGGGCCTGACTCCCTCCGAAAGTTCAGCATATAAGATATCTTAGATATACCGTTCCCCCCGAGCGTTAAGATAGCGGCATACACAGCTTACACATTCCTTTTTATTAGAAGAAGAATAACCTCAACCATGCATTGGCTGTGACTGCTATCCCAATGTGTGACACGGACTCATAATATAAAACAAAGTTCTTTTTTTTTTCGTTACTTATTCCATGCTAATTTCAATGTAGTTTGAAAAAAAAAAAAGAAAAATTCGTATGTATGGAAGTAATAAAACAAATGTAAAAAGAAAGAAAAGATGTGGCAAAGCTTTGGTCTAGAGATTTTACGAATGTTAAGCACTTTTTTTTTGTTTAGAAGTACAACTATTTGTTTCTAAGTAGTGAGTTGTTCGTTTTTAAATAATATTTAGTGCACGACATGGTCTAAATAGGGTCGTCTTCATCGAAATTGGTACAACATGACATGTATGTTATAGCATCCGCTGGCCATGACCTACGACCTTGGTACAGCTGAAGCAGAAGTAAAGTTCCCCTTTCAGAACCTTGAGATCTATAGGGTAGATGGCGTCTGTTTCCTTGGCATGGAGACCTGAAGCATAGGATAAGATCTGAATGGGGCCTCCTTGTGCTGTAGCGCCACCGGAATGGTTGGAAGATGGGTTGGTTTGTGGGCTTTTCTTTACGAATGGTGGGCTTGTGTTTTAGAAGGTGAAACACGACGTAAAAACTATGACAGCGCAACTAAGTGGGTGGGGGGGGGGAGCACTTTTTAAATCCCATTGATTCCTTATGGAGGCCTATAATTTCATGACAAGAGGAGTATATTAAGTAAGCAATTTCATATCAAATTAAATATTAGTAATATAGTGTAGTTTGCTACTAACTCTCCGCCTGGTCAAAGTGTACACTGTCATTGTTTGTCACGTTCTACCTCTGATCTAATGTCCACTTTTATCATTGTAACTTTCCGCCTGTGATCATGTTTTCAATTTTCAAAATTCTTAAAGCGCCGCCTCTGATTCTATATTATCTTTTATTCTATCCTCATCTTGTTTCGCACACGCAGTGGCGTAGCTAGGGTGTGGGGTGTGGTCCAAATTTGAAAAATCTCTCGGCCCCCCCCCCCCACTTGAGGGGGGCCTCCAAATGACTCCGAAATTGTTTCACATTAAACATTACGACATTATCTCATGTCATGATGTCAAAGGTCAAAATGCATGGGCTCCTAAAGAGGTCAAGCCCCCCCCCCCACCCCCGGGGGACCTAATCCCAAGCTACACCACTTCTCACACGTACAACCATTTTAGGTCATGTGCATTCATTAAGTTTCCTCATTTCACGTGTATGTAGCGTCATGTCTATTTTTAGAACACTAGCCAGTGTGCTGTACCGGGATGACATCAACTTCATTGCTCTGCAGTCATTCATATTAAAAACGTAATTCAACAGAAACAATGAAAGTAACTAGTGCAGTTATCACTAATAGTTTTTTGTTTATTCATTCGTATAGCTTTCCAAACGAAGCATTAGAGAACGTGAGTTTCTTTGACACATTTTATTTTGAAAAAAAACAACAACATGAGAACAGTAAACATTTGATAAAATTAACTAGCTATTATCTTATATAATACAGACGTTACTTCAAAAAAAAGAAGATGATTACGTCCTACGTTCCTACGCGTCATGCATTTAGTCATACATATTAATCAATGACTTGATTTCTGCCAAGTCACTGGTTTCCCAGGCTAGCACAGGCAACCCATTCCATACTCTTAATAGAGCTAGAGAAGAAGGAGCATTTGTACAAATTTGTCCTAGCATATGGAACGAGAATTATGCCTTTATCTTTGTGTCTTTCAGAGTATTTTATTAAATTTTGTTTTTGTATTTGAAGATTATGGTTCAGTGTTTTATGTATAATTACTACTTTACTTTTGAGTCTTCTATCCTGAAGGCTTTCTAAATTTAGGGATTTTACTAAAGGTGTTCTCTAAGTCAAATGTGAATATTCGTTTGTTATAAATCTCACTGCTCCATTTTGTGTCTTTTCCAGTTTCTTAATGTTTTCTTGAGTTGAGGGGTCCCAAATGGAGGTTTCTAATATTGACCTAACCAAGATTAAATAACATTTTAGTTTTTATGTTCTTATTTGATTTATACAAATTTCTTTTAATATAAACCCTAAAGCTTTGTTTGATTTTTTTGATAGTTTCATCAACATTACTGATAATTCATTATTTTGTTTAATAATTCAGTTTTCTCATATTTGGCTAAATTTGTTGCGTTTAGTCCCCTTGAATAAGTGGTAAAGCTATTTCTTCCTCACGCATTCTTCGATCAAGTTGATACTTTAAACAATTATTTATTGTACCTAAGAAAACATGAATCAATAAATAAGGTAATTAATTATTTTGGATTAATGACGACTAAGGAAAACAACATTGTATTATTGATATAGTCGTAAGGATGGAGTTCTTCCCTTTTTAGGATAGCTTTGTTCTGTTGTTTTTTTTTAAATGAATTTTAGCGGTCGCCGAAAGGGGAATAGATGTTATTAGTTTGTTTGCTCTGTCTGTTCGTCCGTCCATCCGTCCGTCCAGTTCAGATCTCGTAAACTAGAAAAGATATTGAAAATCCGACATCATGATATTTTAGTCCATTTAGAGTTCTGATGCAACGGCTACTTTTTCTTTTCTGAAATCGAAAAATTTGATTTTTAAAATCAACTATGCAAAGTTTTTTCCATAAAACATACACCATTTTTCCAACTATTCACTATTAATAGTAACAAACACGGGAGACTGTTTAGAAAGGGAAAGTACATTATACCATATTTTAACACATTTATGCCAACGGTTTAAAAATTTTTTCAATTTTTTTTTTTCAAAAATGTATTATTAAATCTCAGTCTTACAAACTACCTATGTTTACTTTTATTTTTAATGAGGCAAAATCTATTTAATATGCATACAAGTGGAATGTAATTTAAAACAATAATTAATAAGTAGCAATTTATATTACACACATGCTTTGACCACCATAAATGGACATTGTTGACACTTAATGAAAGGGAAACAGGTTCAAATTTTATTTGATGAGGTTTCAATTTAGAGTTTCCCCCTTTACAAAATAATTAGATTTATTAGATAATCCTTCAATAACATCAGTAAGGCCAGGTTCACATTTAGCTTCACCTTCACCTATCCCTTGGTCCAATGTCCCATTGGGGCACCACACAAGATCTGTCTACCCTCTTTTTCCTTTTCTTTCTGTCCTTTGCTTTTGATAAAATTTCATTCACTGTCTTCCATTCGCTTTCACTGCCTTCCTCTTCATCTTTTTCCTGGTACTGTTCCATGTAGAAGGGTCTTTGCGAGCCCTGAGGACCTTGTGATGTGGCCATAGACTTTGAGTCTACGTTTTTTTGACAATGGTTTGCAGGTCATCGTGGGGTCCAATAGCTGTATTCATCTTGTTTCTAATTTCTTCATTCGTGATGCGGTCTTTGTGACACCTAGGATTTAACAATATCTTTATAACTATCAGTTCATCCAATACATATGAATATTAACCAATGTAATAATAATAACATTAATAAATCTCCGTATCCTGTGGTATCAAGTCGTTAGTCGAACTAACAATACAACAGCAAGTCTCTTTTTTTTGTATCGATGGAGAAAGCGTGGTAGTTGTAGTCCATAGTTTCTGATAGTCTTTCTGAAAATATTGAAACCTGCCTTTTTATCTACCTGTGTGGACCAACTCGGGGGACCGATTTTGAGTTAGTGTTTACACACAAACTGTCTTTGTAACCTTGTTTATATATTTTTTTTTTAAATCCTATTTTAAGCTTATAGACTGATTTTTTAAATTTATTTTTAAAATATCTCGTTTTAGCTTGCAAACTCCATATGGGGTCAAGGTGAGTGGACACTGGATGTGTTTTTCTAAAACGGCTCTAACGATAGAAATATGACAGCTTATGTTTGTCTTTTGGGGAAAAAAATAAATACCTTATTGGACACAGCGAGAATTTTGTTTTGACTGTTATAATTTTTTCAAAATATAATTTAATTACGCTTTTAATTTTTTCATTTTAAACACGGCTTCATCGGGAATCCCCGCACTTGACTCAAATGTTTGTATTTAGGAAAGCGTTGAATAAATACAATTAAAAACTAGACGTACCGAGTATATGTACATTTTTACACACCGTGTTATGTAGAAAGGTTAATAGAAGAAATAGATTGTGCAAATCTCACTGGAAAGACTTCTTGCAGTAGTGAAGCATTACAAGAAATAAATACATTGAAAAATTATAGATCTTAAACAAAGTAAAGTATAAAAAAAAGCTTATATTTAGCGTAGTTGTATCGATAAGTTTGGGTCAGTCATGGTAATTAAATTTGTAACAAATCATTGCAATTCTAAATATTTTTAAGCAATTGTTTTTGTATAGCCCATTTTCATGCTTTTAACTTTCTCAATACGCTATGATCCTATCACTTGGCTGGACCAGTTGGGGAAGCATGGGATATCTGTGTGAATGTTACCGTGATAGCTTTTTAAATGCATTTATAAGACAAAAAAAATGAACGACCTGGATTCGAACTCCAGGGCTCTAGCCTCCTTAAGCTAACACACTAACCACTGTACCAGAGAATTGCTTATGAAAATAGAAGGTATTATAGTTATGTATTGTTAGTTTCAAACTTTAAAGCAAACTATAAAGTGGACTAAATTAACTTATACCACCACATAACTCAAATACAATTTTTTCCCTTGTTCGATACCAAACAATATGATCAATTACCATTAGATAATGAAACGATTGATAATTTTTAAAAATTTATTCTTGTTTTGTCAGTTTAAAAGGTATAAGTGTGCGAAATTTCAGCCTGATCCAAGATTGGGTGTTGGAGACACCACGTGTACCAACGTTTGACCAGACAGACAGACAGACTGAGCTAATAAAAGCTTTGTACAAATGTTTCTTTTTTTTTCTTCTTCTTACCGCTCAGACGTTGTTTCAAAACCCTAACAAACATACAGCACATAACGGGCGTGTACATCTAACAAACATACAGCACATAACGGGCGTGTACATCTAACAAACATACAGCACATAACGGGCGTGTACATTTAACACAATAAAAAGAAAACAAAACCAATGAGCAATCCAAGCTGATACGCTAACACGTGAATGTTGTTTTTCCTGATGTACAGCGTGGGCTGAAGCGGCACGGAGATAGGTCACAAACTTCTGACACCAGTTTGAGCAACTTTTTGTACATTAGCTGAGCCACTCATATAAGGAGTTTTAACTTGTGCAAAAGTGCAAAGTTTACCTTCCAGACCTTGCAGTCTATGGAGCAGATGATGTTAAGGTCATCTATTTCTATGAACAACGATTTACGAGCAGGGTGTCATGTGGCCAGCACAACGACCAATCTCTTTTACTTAACTATCAAAGTCATGTACTCATTAGAGTTGGATAGACTCAGTAGCGCCCTAATAAAAACCCAAATTCAAAATCTCAGTCTTCGCCGAGATTCGAACCCAGGACCCGAGGTTCGGAAGCCAAGCCAAGATTTTGTTTTTAAATTGTCTACATTCATCAGTACACATCATTAACAATTTTAACATTATGTCGTTAGTAGATTGTAGGTTAACAACTTCTTGTCTGCGGCTCAGGATTTTGTGATTCTACCATCACTAAAGAGATACAAGACACCGATAGCAAAGACAAATAGACTAAAATTGTATTGTCCCCCTTGTGTCTTTGTAACCTTGTTACTTTCAGTAGTTTCTTATTTTGTAAAGTGTAAGGAGAGAAAAACAAACTATAAACAAAAATAAGGTGAAAGACAGTGTTGTCTGAAATATTTTAGTATTATTTTTTTTATTAGTTAATTTTCACACACAAAACTAATCACAGTAATCTTGTCATTGAATACAATCTGTTTTTTTTTTTAAAGATCCGATTTGCTTTCTGCAAGTAATAAAATTCGGTAAGAAAAAAAAAATGCAAAGTTATATGAAGCAATGTGGCAGCGATATAATGGAATCCAAGGAAACTAAACGTCTAGGATGCCGTATGAGTCACTTTTGTCCACTAAATATCTTATTTTATAAATTATACACGTTCTTTCAGATAATTACCATAATTACATCCTAGGTGTATCCACGTGTTCAATAATCTAGTCATGAATGTTAATTAGAGACTTAACTATATTTAGTTATTTGTTTTCCTGGCTGATTCTGGTTCTATGGTCTAATAGCACTAAGAACGAAGAAGAACTTATAGGAATTTGTCTTAGCATACCGACCTATTTAGAAATGTGACTTTATCTTTTGTGTCTTTCTGAGTATTTTATTAAGTTGTTGTTTTCTTGTAATAAGCTATGGTTCAATGCTATTATTGCTAAAAGTGGTCGAGAGGATAAGTACGCTTGAGCTTGGCTTGACTACCTTTGAAGGGGGCTCGAGGTTCGACACCCGACTCAAGCAGAGTTGTGTTTACTGAGCGCCTAAAGGCAACACAGAAAACCTTCTCCCAGATACCCCCCCCCCACACACACACACACCGGTCCACAAATGAGATTGAACCATAGCGCTCTGAGCATGCTATATGCACCAAAGGAAAAGCTATCTATTTATTTTATTTTACTTTTTTAGTTTTCTGTCCTGTAGTGTCTCGAACTTTTGTGAATTAATCCTCAAATCATACTCGCTACATACGACGGATATTTGTTTCTATAGGGCTGATACGTGCACAAAAAACAATTATTTTATGGTTTATTAAATTATTTCCTTATCAATACTTCTGTAGTTTGAACACCGGATACACTTAATAAACTTGCTATTTGATGGATCAGCCTCCATGTAGGACACATTTTTAATTGCTTAAATTATGCCCAATCGTTATATGTGTTAGAGAGTGTTAGTGCATGTTTCTATGGTGACGTGAGAAGAAGCTAAACATCGGTTGGTTGCTATGCAGTCTGAATGGTGCTAGATAAGCGGCATTGCTGTAAGCTGTCTTGGGTTGGCCAGACGACTCCAGAATGCCAGAGTGAAAAGACGTGTTTTTTTGTAGTGAGTTAGATTTTGTTCAAAATGCCAGATTTAGATTATAACCAAAATCTACTACATTCATTTCATGTCATCTCAAGTTAAATTTGTCTATATTGTAATAAAAACCTATATTTAGTATTGTTCACTATGAAGTTATTCAAGTTAAAATTCAATACGCCTACAGCCTACGTCAACAACAAGTTAATATAATCGGCTGAAAAGCCTACAACCGACATCTAATATATAAAATCTAAAACAAAATAAATACATCTAGGTCAATGGACAAGAAACAGATATCTGGAGTCGCTGATGGTTTCCCCGCTTTCTGATGAATCGTTCCCATAAAACGTTGCTCCATCGATTCTCACAATTCTCTGATGTCTTGGCCTGTCAGTTATTAAGCATGTAATTAATTCAAAGTCACTTCTCTTTACTTTGTAAGTCATCGCCACTGTAGGTACCCAGAGGCACGCGGCGACCAGGAAGACATAAAAAAAAAAAGTAGAACCGGAAACTAAACTTAGCTTACTGAATATGTCCTGGAGAGGTTTCTAAGTAAAGACATGCATGTATATGACAGAGAGAAAGTCACATGTCAGCTTCTATTTTGTTTTTAAACTGAGAGAGGGACGAAAACGGCTAGTTGAATTTCGGAGGTGGAAAAAAAAATATTTTACAGCCGGGAAAGGAAAGTTTTCGTTTATCAAAATTTGTCCTAATTTCCCTTGTTTCTTTTTCTCCTGCTCGCATTTTCGAAGGTCTAAAATTGTATGGAACTATGTATAATTCAAAAACTATGTCTATGTATTAGTTGTAAAACACGATGGATGAACTTGAGAACGGGGAAGAATAGATTTTCCGAAAAAAACAACACTTTTAAAGAAATTTTTCATATACCGGTAAAAATAAATTGATTTATTTGTAACACCAGTTACGATTATACTTTGTTAAAGTCTACTTCACGAACTACATCTGTGAATGAAATAGCTTTTAGAAATAACCGATAACATATTTGAACTTCATAAAAACACGTATATTTGCCAATAAATGAGTGTGAGATTCAAAAGATACTTCAGCTACCTATAGACTCAAATCAATACATGGTAGTTGGGGGAAGGAAGGAGAAATGTCGACAGAGCTTACACCAGCTAGGTAGACAGTGACCCGTCTTCTTCCCCACCACTTGTCAAGAAAAGCTTATTGACAGTATTATCACTGTGTCATTTAAAAAGTGTTCACTTTTGGAAAGGGTTAGTTAGCACCAACGTCCATTATAACTTGTTTTTTTTTTCTTTACTTCTTAGGTCATCTCGACATGGGCGAGAACAAACGACCAGATCTAAGACGCTGGCTGGAGACGATGGTCCTGGAGCATCGGTGTCCAGGCCTGGAGTGGGAGGACAAAGAAGAGAAGCTGTTTCGTCTGCCCTGGCCACACCAGAAGTCACGGGAATGGCGAGCCGAAAACTGCCAGATTTACATCGAGTGGGCCAAACACACGGGCAGGTTTAAGCCTGGTGACCCCATGGACTTCCCCACTTGGAAGACCCGCATCAGGACGGCCATTAACAAGAACCGGGAGATCGAGGAGGTGCCCAGCCTTCACCAACGGGACTCCGCCAACCCTTACAAAGTGTACCGCTTCAAACCCACCTCGCCCGCGAGGCCCAGAAGAGAACATGAACGTGCATCGCCGACATCCACCGTGAACGATGAACTGCTTCCACTTCCGGTCGTCGCCGACAGTACGAATTTCTTTGTCTTTCCACAAGGGACAGAGCAGTCAAAGACTTTCAGCATCCCATGTCATTACTCTGGGGGCGCGGTGAAATCGATGAGTCCCATGAGCTACATAGGCATACCCATCACTGCGATAGCTCCTGAGTCTCGGACTTTTGACTTGATGGATACTTCTGAAAGAGACAGCGTTGCCTTCGCTGTGGATGCCACGCAGAATGGAATAGCGCAGTTAGCTGTTTACGATGGATATATTAAATCTAATCTATCGGTAAACTGTGAGCCATCTGAGACAAAGATGGACATTGCGAATCAGATCAGTTCTTTGAAGAAAGAGGATCCAGACCAATTACCTTCGGATTTGAACTCCTTACCTTCAAGTGACCTTTTGAGTTTCAATAGCACTCCAACCAATTACGAAACTATTCTTCCTTCCATTAACGACGAGTTGTTCAAGTCACTGGACAAAGCCGTACAAGGCGTGTGTTACTTTCATGTGCAGGTCTTGTACGGCATCCCCGGCAGAGTCGTCAACAGCTCCTCCGTCAGAACCAATCGCTGTCGCCTGTTTTTCGGCTCCCCGGACAGCAGGGCCAAAGCGGACATCGAACAGCGGACGGAGATACAAATGCCCAATTTCCAAGAGCTGGATGGAATCGGCGATGACATCAAGGACAAGATTAACAAGGCGCTGTTTGAGACTGAGGGAGGAGAGGTCATCTTAACCTACCACGACGGGGACATTTACGCTGAGAGAAGGTGCCTGACCAGGGTGTTTGTCTCGGACGGAGTGTCTGAAAGTACTGTCTTGCCCAGGAGTAAAAAAAATCGCCCGGCCGTCAGCATCAAAATCTTTGATTTCAACGAAAAGTTCCGTTCCGAGTTCATCGCCCACCAGAATGACCCAAGCCAACCAGTCCCCAAAGACTTTTGTTATTTAACATTTGGATACGAGATACTGAAAAACGACGAAAGCCCCCTCCGTGTTGTGCCCGTCTATGTTGTGGTCAAGCACCAACAGGCTGTTAATTTTCGCAATGCTAAAGTCAAGTCAATAGATTCGTCGAAACCTCTGATCTCAAACTCTTTGTAACGTATCAAATTGAAATAAATCAAAACATTTTTAAATGCTGTATCGAGGTTGGAATTGGGGGTGGGGTATTTTTTAAAAAAGATTATTTATTATGTGTACAGTTTAGTGATAGGTATTTGGGTCTATAACGAAAAGAAACTCTTCGAGACCGTATTTTAAAAAAAAGTTCTCCAGCAAAGTTGTTAAATTTTTGTAAGACCTATTTCTATGCTGTACACATAATTAATAACATAGAATTTAAAAGTCTGAATTTCTTCTTTGTTCTCTTTGTATTATGTTCAATGGTTCGAATCATTAATCCTATATCTGAGATGAACCGCGCAGTGATTTCTTGATCAGGCAGTTCTTAGTATAGTTTTTCTTCTATAGGAGGGTTTCGAGGCCAGAGTGCTGTTCGGGCTTCTCGATAGAGCATGCAGCTTCGTAGGACATGGTTATAGTTCTCTGGTGACGCTGGGGCAAGTCCCGATTTTAGCTTCCAGAACTCATGTTGTCTCATTATGTTGTGTCCTGATCTCAGGCGAAAAAATTATGCGTTGGTCATGTCGAGATATCTTATAATAGGCATCGTTTTAATGAGTTGCAAAAGTTTTAAAAATTATTTTTGTTTATGAAATGAGTTGTAGATATATTTGTTTCAGACACAAAAAAAAACAACAACTGGCCACTATAGAAGCATACATCCTAAAGTTTCAATGTAGTTCTCTTGTCTCATATTTCAAATAAATAAATGACGATACAGTGACGTAATAGTCACTAAAAATTAAATATCATTAAAAATTCAAAGTATGAAAGCATTATCTAATGTGATGATACTCTACTGTTTAATCCAGATAATGCTAAAAACATAACATCTCGACTTCACAAACAACTATCACTGGGCTTGATCGTTATAGCAGGCTTCAACAAGACCTGTGACGTCGCTACCTGTGGGCAGTGAGACCAATAGCACGTTGCCACGTCATACAGACTTGCGACGCGGCAACGAAGTATTGGTCTTCACCGCCCCACAAGTTGCGACGTTGCAGGTTAGTGTTTAGGTCTTCTATGACGATTGGTCTCGGCTTGATCAGCAAGGCTATCAATTCAGTATTTTTAATCAGACTGTTGACTTGCTTTGTGCGAGTGCCGTAAACATGCGCTGAACGAGATGTTCTTGGTCCTTTTTTGGGCCTCAAGATAACCACTAAAATGTATTAGTATCAAGAACTTTTCTGAAAGACCCCTCTTGAGATAATCTTTTGTCCAAGCACGCTAGCGTTTGTCTCTTCATAGTACTGAGAAGAATGTTTAAGTAACATTACATACGCCCATAGAGAGTTGGATACACATTGAATATACAGTACTTGTTACGTTTACTTTATCAAGTGTTTATAGAATGCTCTTCATTTGTAGAGTTTAATATTTTGGATTCAGTTTTTTTAATTTTCCAATCCATTGTCAATAAATCAAAACTCTTAGATTCAGATTTTTTAAACTTTTATTTTTTAAAATAGACCTTTCTAATAAATGATCAAATAGAGATATCAAAAGACATGGTAATGTGTGTCATTGGTCCTTACTTTCCTAATCTGTTGTCAGATATCTCTTCCGAAGATTGTAGGCACTAGGTGCCTGAAGTACTAATATCCCAACCCCAAAATAGATTGATCCCAAAGTTTAAAAGTGTGTGTGTATAGTGTGTCAGCTTTATAACCCAATTCCAACAATGTAGTCACTGTATCTCCAATCACTATATACCTGTATATTGACTTTTTGTAACTTTTTAATAAAGCTTTTAGGTCTACGTTTGTCTCAGAAATATTTATTGTTTATGTAGTTGTTTTAAGTTTTTAAATAAAACTTATTAGTACATTAGAATGTGTTTGATTCATTGTATGTTACAACCATAAAATAAAGAATGTATTATGATTCTAAAATGATTCTAATTACAATGCATTTTGTCATAAAATTGGTGACTTAAACTTCTGTGAGAACCCTTCAAATTTTAGAAATGTAAAGTAAACAAGATTACAAAGAGAGTTTGTGTTACACAAACTCAGAGGCGGCCCCCGTCGAAGTCGGATCCCTGTCGGATCTGCATATTCGCAAATAATATTCAAGAGGTGATTTAATTTTGATGTAAAATGTTTTACACGTTTCAGATGTTCCTTCAGAGTTGAAGATAATTACTTCCTAGTCCAAACCCCCCGCAGGACGACGGGGGATGGGAGCGGGCAGGGTTTGAACCCTGGGCCATCCATAAATCTGAACGACAGTCCAGCGCGCAAACCGCACGACCAGGCAGCCATCCGATGGTCAAAAGTAATAATGTTTCAAAGATTCATTTGCCGTAAATTTAAATTTAAATTTAATAAAAAAAATAGTAGATTAGTTTTAGTATATTAAAACATTACAATATTGATCAAAACGTTTGGAAATGAAAATCTACACTTTTTTTTTACACTTTAAGTTTAGAAATTGAAATTCTACATCTTAATCTAGTCTATTTTAGTCTAAACTAGATCTAGAAATTCTAGATCTAGACTCTAAAATAATTTTAATTAGAATATAAATCCAGATCTAGATATACTGTAATAAAAATCTAGATCTAGTTTAAAAAATCTAGATTAGATCTAAATCAAGATATCATTCCTTTTTTAAACGCGAGTCACATAACGAGGCTTAATAAACATTACTATACCGAGTTCTTTTTTCATTTCATTTGAAGAATTAATTCCATATAACGTCAGAGGGAAAAAAAAACACTACGTCACACGGCCTAGCTAGACTAAAAATAGCCTTCATCTATAAGAGCCATTTATAGTGATGGGCAAAAGTTAACTAAAAAGTTGCTAACTTTTAGTTTAACTAAAAAAAATTAGTTAAGGCCAAAGTTTAATTAAAAAAAAAAAGTTTAGTTAAAATCCTAGTTTAATTATTTTTTTTTAGTTACAAACTAAAAAGTTTAATTACAAATTTTACAAACTTTTTTAACATACATACCAATAAATATTTAGATCTATGTTATTAGGAGAATATATATAATGAATAATAGAGAGGAGAATAAAATAGAGGGTGCACAGGTCACTAGAAAGCCTTTTGACCTTTACCCTATAATGGTCGCTATTCCCGCCAATTCAAGGTATTTGAAAAGCGAGAAAAATAAAAAAAAACGTGTTCATTAAATTTCTAGCAAGTTTCGCTGCTTGATAAATCCTGATAATTCCTTGCTTCTATAGATCTACATTTTGCTGCTTTTTATTTGCATTTTTATTAAACACCAGTGTGTTCCTGTATAGCTGCAGGCAAAGAATTTTGCTTTACTATAGATCTAAAAGAAATGTCGACTCTTTTTATTTTAAAACATTTTACTAGATCTAGAGTCTAGTAGAGTTAGAGTCTAGTGATGTCTAGTCAATTAGTATTAGTCTAGTACTACTATTAGATCTACAGTCATAATAGTCTATATTTAATTATTTTAGTCTTAAGTAGAGTCTAACTCTTAGTAGTCTTAGTCTTAGATCTAGATGTTAATTTAAAATTATAAGTCAATAATCTAGATCTAGAATCTAGATCTATTAATGAGGTAGTTTCGTATTCCCCCCGAGTCACGTGGTTGTGTGTATACAACGCGCACCGTGCTTAGTTTTAGTTAGTTTGTAGTGAGAATCTGAATCGTTTTAAGTCAATATTTAGTGGTTTCAATTTACTCATTAGCGCTAAACTATAATTTGTTAATAACAGGAGAATCTAGAGATACATTTTTTTTTAATAGTTTCAACTAAATCAAATAGTTAAACCTTTGATAGAAGGTATACCGAAGCGTTGGCCTATAATCTGCCATACTGAGATCAAGATTTCTTGATCTACAATGAATGACTACATTTACAGTTCTTAGCATTCGGGTAACCAATCCTAGAAAAAAAAAAACACTTTCATCCCCCCCCCCCCCCTTTTCCTCTGCCCAAAAGTAAACAAGCTTGAACTTGAGTAGAACACTAAAAGTTGGACAGCAGACCAGTGTGTATTGGTCAGATAGCTCTAGGGCTAGTGTGTAGTCGATATGTCGACTAGTTGTTATAAAAGATAAAAAGACTGCCATGTGTTTTCCTTGTGCGTAATAGGCTTTAGTTGTTTAGCGAACAAATAACACATCTGATAGTCAAGGATAAATCGAGATCTACTCTTACAGTTACACAGGTCAAATGTGTCTTACCCCGCCCTTTCATTGTTAAATTTGGTTTCTAAGTAATTAAATGGATCTAGATCTGTTTCGTCGACGCATTTTTGAAACTTTAATGTAACATTTTGTGAATTTCTTAAAAATGATAGAACTTTTAATAACATAATAATACATCATGTATCCAAAACAAAAAATAATTCTTAATGTAATCGATGTGCATAATGTATTTCAAATTAGCGGAATATGAAATACATAACGTTAAAAATAGCTGAAGTTTACGAAAATAACAATGTTTCAACTAATATGCATATTATCCCATATATAGGCCTATAAATAAATAAATAAATATATATATATATATATATATATATATATATATGTGTGTGTGTGTGTGTGTTTTGTGTAGTTTATACCAAGCTTTTTTTTTAATCTTACAAGAACGTTTGTAAAAACATCTTGTTCTGTATGTGAATGTAGATCTATCATCAGCAAAGTGTTGACGCTTGTCATGACTATAAAGGAAATATCATTGATAATTTAAACCTATCCTTAAACAGTTCTTGGCCCTTTATGAAAACATTCGTATAATTATTTGAACATTCAGGGAGTTCGTTGATGTACTCTGTATATTTTAAAATGTTCTGATCATTTCGTTTGTAGAAGATATTAGATCCAGAATATTCTAGAATCTAGAGTTAGTTAGAGAGTCAACATGCAGTTTTATCATTACTTCTAAAATGGTAACTTATATTAGAACTTGTACAATGACATCTAATTTCTTTCTATAATAGTGATCTATCTATTGATTCTATTAAATTCTACATCTATCCCATAAAGACATTTAATAAAAATCTTTTTTTCATGTGAACAAATAAATGTTTATTACATTTTGTTAAAGAGATTGGTTGTACTTTAAATTTTTCATTTTTTGGCTGTTTTGTCCTTAAAAAAGGTCAAAATAGTTAGTAAAAGTTTAACTAAAGTTTCTTAGTTTAGTTTAACTAATTTTTTCAATTTATGCTTAACTAAAAGTTTAATTACTTTTTTTTAGTTCAAACTTAGTTTTAGTTTAACTAAAAACATTTAGTTTAGTTCCCATCACTAGGCCCATTTATCGAGTGTTCATAGACTTTGGTGCACCGAGTGCGTTCTTTAAGCATTTCATTTAAAGAATTCATTCCATATGACGTCAAAGGAAAAAAAAACACTACGTCACACGGCCTAGCTAGAATAAAAATCGCCTTCATCATTACGAGCCTTTTATCGAGTGTTCATAGACATTGGTGCACCGAGTGCGTTCTTTTAGCATTTCATTTAAAGAATTCATTCCATATGACGTCAAAGGAAAAAAAAACACTACGTCACAAGGCCTAGCTAGACTAAAAATCACCTTTATCAACACGAGCCATTTCTCGAGTGTTCATAGACATTGGTGCACCGAGTGCGTTCTTTTAGCATTTCATTTAAAGAATTCATTCCATGTGACGTCAAAGGAAAAAAAAAACACTACGTCACACGGCTTAGTTAGACTAAAATATGTTTTCATTAATACAAGCAATTTTTTCGAGGGTTAATAGACATTGGTGCACCGAGTGCGTTCTTTTAACATTACATTTAAAGAGTCCATTCATATGACGTCAAAGAAAAAAAATTCCATTACCTCACAATAGGCTAGTACCGGTACCATAAAAAAAAATGTCTTTATTTACACGAGATATTTAACGAGGGTTCATAGACATTGGTGCACTGAGTTCTAATAGATATTATTTAAAAAGGATCAAAGCCACATTGTTTTTGCGTTTTGTCTGTCAGTCGGTCTGTCCGTTATCTTTATATAAAAAAAACAACTAAAAGTTATTAAAAATTGATTAACCTTTATTTTACGTTTCAAAACATCGCAATAATTTTTAGGTATGAACACAATTGAAAAGTTTATATAATAGATTGTTCCGGATGTTTGTATAAATAGTAAAAGAAAAAGAGAATTTCAGATAAATGTAATACCGTTAATTAAATTTTTTGGATGGTCTCGTATACAAATTAGATGTACTACAGCCACGTGGAGAGATTTTCATACCTAACTTTGATGTTTGGATTCTGTTTTCCTTAAAAATCGGAACATAATATTAACGATAATTAGATTTTTTAATGTTTTAGGTAGAAAGTTAAATGTACTGTAAGAGAGTAGTGAGTTAAAATATTTTTCATAAAAATCCGTAAAAACATTATTTCGTAAATGAGAAGATTATTTGTTTATTAATTAGAAGAGGGAGTTCAAACAATTATTTGGCGTTAGTAGATTTTTAAATAAATTCGGAAATTTCTGGCGACGATTTGTAAGAAACAAAATCCGGAACTTTCTTTATCGATTACAAAACTTCTATGTTATGTTTTACAAGAAAATTAGATGTCTAAAAAGTAATTTTCAGTAATCAATTCTAGTAAATTACTTTTTTTAAAAGCCTTATGCGATTTCAAACAATCATTAGGCATAATTCATGTTTTATAAAACAATATCCGGAACATTTTTACAATTAATGAAATATAAGTCAGTATAGAGATTATGATTTAGCATTAATATGCTATTTACATAAAAAACGGAACAACATATTATTGATAATGTGTTTTTGCAACGTTTAAGCATGGAAATGGAATGTAATATAAGTTAGAAGAGCAAACAAACATTTGTTGGCGTTGATTAGTTTTGCACAAAAAAATCCGGAACAATTAATTTTAGATACTTAAAACTATTGAGATGTTATGGGAGGAACATTAAAGGGTAAATCAGATTTTCAATAGCTTTTAGAGTTCTAGTTTTTTAAATCTAATCGTGACGGACAGACCGACCAACAGACAAAACGCACAAAAATAAGCTTCTTTTATTCGGATGGGGGCACTAAACAAAAAATAAATAAAATCTGATTTTTAAAAAAAGTTTAAGGAATTGGTTTAGCACCTGATCATGTTGCGACGTTACGCTACTGCACGAAAATCGCTGCATAAAAAGTCCATTTAAAAAAATGTGCGTGATATTTACATACAAAGTGCATTATTAGCCTTTATAAACAAACAGAAATGTTTTCTTTTAATTTTAGCAGCTAGTTGACCAGAAAAAACGTCTTTAACTATTATTTATATTTGTTGTAAACATTTCCTGTACATTTTTAAAATATATTTGACTTAGTGATACTAAAAATACACAAAAATTGTCCATCTTTGTTAGCATATTGTAACATTGCCTCCCTTACATTTACGTAATTGTTTTAGAATTGGTGTATTTTTATGAAAAAATCGCTTGCATAATTAATTTTATAAATTAAACGGTTTGCTTTTAGAAAACCAAAAGTAGCCGTTGCACCTAAACTTTTCAAGCCGGATTTAATGATGAAATAATATTTTTCATATCTCTTCTAGTTTTCGAGATCTGAGTGTGACAGACGGACAGACGGACAGACGGACAGACGGACATTTTGCACAAACCTAATAGCGGCTTTTTCCCCTTACGGGGGCCGCTAAAAAAAAACTAGCTGTCTATAACTTAGAATGTTTTACCTTTTTTTTTGGGGTGTATTTCTTTATCTTGGTTATCAGTGAATTCATTTTTTTTTTTCACAAGTGCTCACCATTTACTTATTCTCGATCTCTACCATCTTCTTCAGCTGACACCATGCCATCACTGCGGCTTGGGTCCATGGGCGCCAAGAAATAGTTCAGTGCGTAGATTTGAAATACATTAAAATTAGTTAAGCACAAATAAAATAATTATAAAAAATACTTTGTAAAAAAGAAAAGACTGTTTTGGGTTTAATTGTATCAATTAGTTTGTATTAGTCATATAAATAAATTTTAATAGATCTAGACCAACAACAATACATCTGTGCGATTAGAAGTATTTTTACAAATTGTTTTTGTTTAGCGCAATTTCATGCTTTTAGCTTTTTCAAGGCGCTATGATCACTTTGTCTGGACCAGTTGGAAATAGAAAGGGGTATCTTGTGAATGTTACCGTGACATAATTCTTTACACAAAGTATAAAGGTGACTAATACAATGTATACCACCACATCTGTCAAGTACAATTTCTTTCCCTTGTTCTAGATCAAACAAAATATTTAAAAACCAATAGTTAATTAGAAAATTGGTTAATTTTTACTATTGTTCTCGCTTTGACAGGTAAATGAAATAATAGTGCAAAATTTTAGCTTGAATCGAGATTGGGTGTGGGAGAAATAACTCGCAGAAACTTTTTACCAGACAGACAGACAGAGTGAGTTGATATAACCTTTGTAATAAGACAATTATGTACTTAATTAAATACACACAAGTAACATTACAAGTAGTGATAAACTCTGCTGAACTTTTGTATTGAACGTTTGAACAAAGGTATTGAATAATTCTAATCAATAATCACATAACATAATTAAGTTCTTTACAGTGAGATGTGTGCTTATTGATTCGTACGTTGTTTATATTTTTTTTTACCTACCTTTTAAAAAATGATTTCAACTGTTCGGTTGACAACGTTTAGACACGTCCCTGGGCCGAAGTTTTGGTCTTATGGTGAACATAGAAGAGCCCAGTGATAAGTAGCTCGACTCGTCGGAGTCTTTTGGGGGTGCGGTAGTACTAGACGGGTGAAGTAACAACAATTATAAGTGAACTACAAATCGATACTAGGATTCACCGAACACCTCGCTGATATGGTTTTAGAGATAAATTTTAAAATGTCCCATCAGTTTTATTTTCTTTTCGATTCTTTATTAGTTTTATCTGGGCATTCGCTTTAAAATCCGTCATTGGCATGCAAGTTTAGTTCATGAGACCGTGCCCGTCAACTTAGGGATTTCTTCTTCTCCTTCCTTTCATCTTCTTTTTTTTTTACTTTCTTGCTTTTCAATTTTGATTTGTTTCTCTCTCTCTCTCTCTCTCTTTTCCACTCTTCTCTCTTTCTTTCTTTCTTTCTTTCTCTCTCTCTCTCTTGTGTTCATTGTCTCTAGTCCTGCGCTACTTCTGAAAAAGGTGCACCTCCCAGATGTAAATGTTGAGAGTTTTTCCTCTTTCAGAACTAGATCTAAATCTTAATCTTGTGACATGGTTTTAAAGTGTGTTGATACATGGGAGATAATCAAAGCAATGAACGAGAAGTAGTTATGTCTCTTTACTTCCGAAGCAACTCGATCTAGTTAAAGTTAGAAATGTAATTATTGTTGTCTTTGTATCTCTTCTATCTCACTTCATCTCTTTCCCCCCCCCCCCCCACTCCCCAGCTTTTCTTTTCATAACCTACATATGTGTTTTTGATTCATAGAATTTATACCTTAAGAGCTAGTGTTAGGTTACCACATAACTACATAATCAAAATTAGACTTAGTCATATGAATTAACAAAGAAATATAGGACAATATGATAATGCATTCTGTTATGGAGCATGTGTGTGTGTGTGCTTACGAGGTGATATGAAAAAAAGGGAGCATTAATTCATAGGTTTGTAGAATGATGTAAGATAAGTGTCTCTATCATAATCCCTGTTGAGATCGAGAGAGACGACTCCAGGATGCCAGAGTGCGAGGACGTGTTTTTAATAGTGAGCTAGATTTGTTTAAATATCAGTTTATTTCATTTCAAGTCGAATTCGTCTATATTATAATAAAAGTTTTATTTAGTTTTGTTTACAAAAAAAAAGAAGAAGTTATTTCAATTTTATAAGTTAAAATAGTATACGCCTACAGCGGATTAGTTGTTACCAACCCTCAGGAAACAAATGGGGTCATCCTTTATGAACATGAACAAAAATGCCATTCCTATGTATGTAGCAGCCCTTCACAAGTACTAGTGTCCCCGGCAAAGCCTCTCAGCCTCATCGTGGCGCCCGGGTGGAAACGGTCGTTAGAAGAGACGGTCAAACCAACAGTGTTGAAAAATAGAACCCCCGTTGGGGTGCTTGAGGACCGACCCTATTGCAATGGCGGGCATGGGAGCCCCAACACTATCCACACAGTGTTCCCCATGGAACCGTTATAGGGCAGACACCCGCACTACTGGTACAGAGAAGGAATATGGGGGGGGGGGGAAGAGATGGAGCCCTCCAGGCCTCGCCTTTTGTGTCCTGGGATACGAATTTTCGGTAAAAGGGATGTAACACATTAGCATCTGCTTGGTGTTGTGGACGGTCGTTGACCTGTAGTACTAAACTTCTGGTAGACAGCTAAAGCGCTGTAGGCGTGTAATATCTTAACTTATAAAAATTGAAATAACTTGCTTGTGAAGAATACTAAATTTAACTTCTATTATAACACAGACAAAATCAAGTTAAGATAAAATGAAATGAATGTAATAGACTTCGGTAATAATGTAACATGGTCTTTTTAACAAAATCTAGCTCGCTACAATAACACTTCTTTACAGTCTGACGTTCTGGAGTCGTCTGTTCTATCTAAGACCACAATGCCGCTTATTTTGCGTCATTCAGAACCAATCGCTAACTTCTTCCCACCGTCACCATAGAAACACACACACACACACACACACTCCATAACACTTGGATCCCTCCAACTCCAAGACAGAGAGTTGTTCAGACAGACCGATATAGGGGATATTCCATGGACCCAGATTCAAGAGTCTTCGACTCTACTCTCAGAGCAATCACAAGGAAGACGAGCTTGAAACCGTGTCCTTACGCTTCATGTAACAAATACTTCTCTTTGTGTCTGGAATGATGACACGCAAGCAAGTCTTCTTACAAGTAGTAAATGAACTCCGTTCAACAGCCTCTGTGACACGCAAGCAAATCTTCTTACAAGTAGTAAATGAACTCAGTTCAACAGCCTCTGTGACACGCAAGCAAGACTTCTTACAAGTAGTAAATGAACTCAGTTCAACAGCCTCTGTGACAAGCAAGCAAGACTTCTTACAAGAAGTAAATGAACTCAGTTCAACAGCCTCTGTGACAAGCAAGCAAGACTTCTTACAAGTAGTAAATGAACTCAGTTCAACAGCCTCTGTGACAAGCAAGCAAGACTTCTTACAAGAAGTAAATGAATTCAGTTCAACAGCCTCTGTGACAAGCAAGCAAGACTTCTTACAAGAAGTAAATGAATTCAGTTCAACAGCCTCTGTGACAAGCAAGCAAGACTTCTTACAAGTAGTAAATGAACTCAGTTCAACAGCCTCTGTGACAAGCAAGCAAGACTTCTTACAAGAAGTAAATGAATTCAGTTCAACAGCCTCTGTGACAAGCAAGCAAGACTTCTTACAAGAAGTAAATGAACTCAGTTCTGTGGGCCACTTTTAGCCATGGACCGCACAGAACATCTTCGTGCCATGACTGTTAGGCCACTGCTTAGAATATTTTGAATGAACCATATTAGATATTGATAAGTTGGAACACATTAAAAGAAGAAACTGGCTTATTATCAGAAGATTACTTGTTGGATTTCTATTTAATCTGCACCTTAGAATAAAAAATAATATTGAAAACAAAATTAGCGATCTCTTTATGTAGCCTATATATATGTATATTAGGTTTATGTGTGTGTGTTTTAATGTTCCTTCAGAATTGAAGATTTCAGTATAATGCTAGCCCACAACTGCGGCAGGGCGGGGATCGATGACTGCGAGAGGATTCGAAGGATAAGAACTTAAGAAGTCGGCCGTCACCGTAACAACCAGACTTTATGGAAAACATATCTATGGTAAAAAAACAAACATGAATTTTACTTCGTCAGTGACAGTGAGTACAAAGAGGAATTGCATACTTGTGCATGCGTGATTATACTCTTTGCCCTGGGCAAGACAATTTGTTTGACAGCGTCTAAAAATGTTCTCTTTCCGTACCAAGCGTACCAAAACCTTTTACCTTCAACTAAGATAAAGTTCTTTAGGCTTAATTTAGAAGAGAAAAAAAAGTCAGCCCATGGATTCATTTCCAAGAATACAGCGAGTTGGAAATCGGGAATTCCTGTGTTGAGAACACCAAAGCAGGAACATAGGAAAGTGGTTTATTTCACATAATATAATGCACACTATGGAACAAGGAAATGCTTACTAGATGCCTAGTAAGAAATAATGTTCATTCACAAAAAAAATCACTTTTTTTTTCTTCATAAGAAGGACCTATAAAAATCCCCTAAATTCCACACCACAGGCAAACAATAGATCGTCATAAAACAGGATCTAGTTTGTAGATGTCTGTTGAATACGCCTGGTGGCTCCGCCTACTTAGGCAGTTCATTATAGGTTTATAGACCTTCGTTTACTAATATACAAGTTATGAATTTTTATGACGTGTTCTAAAAATTGCGATATAAGAAATGTATTTAAAAAAAAACAACACAATCCTAGAATTACCAAACAATAGCCGGGCCTGAATAGGTGTTCGCAACAAAACGTGAAAGTAAAATGATTCCCAAGTAAACACAGACCAGTAAAGAAGATTGACTAATTTAAGCATATTGGAATGGAAAAGATAGATCTGCAATATATTCATTTGTTTTAGTGGTCACGTTACAAATAAGTGGTTATTGGCTGGTACTCGAGCGATGGGAGGAAACATAAAAGACAAAGAGCCACCGGCAGATACTGTATAGCCTGCAAAGGCCAGCAGTGGAGCCTCAAATAGTTCTACAAATTTAAAACATGATACAGCTGAGCAGTGTGTTAATTTTAAGATGTTGCTATGTAGCTCCTAACAGATGCTATTAAACCGATGAGGTAGTATTCAATTCTTAATGTGGAATTTAAACATGAACTTGACATGAACTTAAACATGAACTTAAACATGAACTTGACATGAACCTTAACATGAACTTGACATGAACATAAACATAAACTTGACATGAACTTAAACATGAACCTTAACATGAACTTGACATGAACATAAACATAAACTTGACATGAACTTAAACATGAACTTAAACATGAACTTAAACATGAACTTAAACATGAACTTAAACATGAACTTGACATGAACTTAAACATAAACTTGACATGAACTTAAACATGAACTTGACATGAACTTAAACATGAACTTGACATGAACTTAAACATAAACTTGACATGAACTTTAACATGAACTTGACATGAACTTAAACATGAACTTGACATGAACCTTAACATGAACTTGACATGAACCTTAACATGAACTTGACATGAACCTTAACATGAACTTGACATGAACTTAAACATGAACTTAAACATAAACTTGACATGAACTTAAACATAAACTTAAACATAAACTTAAACATAAATGTAAACATGAACTTGACATGAACTTAAACATGAACTTAAACATTAATTTAAACATGAACTTAAACATGAACTTAAACATGAACTTGACATAAAATTAAACATAAACTAGACATGAGCTTAAACATGAACTTAAACATGAACTTGACATGAACCTTAACATGAACTTGACATGAACCTTAACATGAACTTGACATGAACCTTAACATGAACTTGACATGAACTTAAACATGAACTTAAACATAAACTTGACATGAACTTAAACATAAACTTAAACATAAACTTAAACATAAATGTAAACATGAACTTGACATGAACTTAAACATGAACTTAAACATGAACTTAAACATTAATTTAAACATGAACTTAAACATGAACTTAAACATAAACTTGACATGAACTTAAACATGAACTTGACATGAACTTAAACATGAACCTTAACATGAACTTGACATGAACATAAACATAAACTTGACATGAACTTAAACATGAACTTAAACATGAACATGACATGATCTTAAACATAAACTTGACATGAACTTAAACATAAACTTGACATGAACTTAAACATGAACTTGACATGAACTTAAACATAAACTTGACATGAACATAAACATAAACTTGACATGAACTTAAACATGAACTTAAACATGAACTTAAACATGAACTTAAACATGAACTTAAACATTAATTTAAACATGAACTTAAACATGAACTTAAACATAAACTTGACATGAACTTAAACATAAACTTGACATGAACTTAAACATGAACTTGACATGAACTTAAACATAAACTTGACATGAACTTAAACATAAACTTGACATGAACTTAAACATGAACTTAAACATGAACTTAAACATGAACTTAAACATGAACTTAAACATGAACTTAAACATTAATTTAAACATGAACTTAAACATGAACTTAAACATGAACTTAAACATGAACTTAAACATTAATTTAAACATGAACTTAAACATGAACTTAAACATGAACTTAAACATGAACTTAAACATTAATTTAAACATGAACTTAAACATGAACTTAAACATGAACTTAAACATGAACTTAAACATTAATTTAAACATGAACTTAAACATGAACTTAAACATTACTTTAAACATGAACTTAAACATTAATTTAAACATGAACTTAAACATGAACTTAAACATTAATTTAAACATGAACTTAAACATGAACTTAAACATTACTTTAAACATGAACTTAAACATTAATTTAAACATGAACTTAAACATGAACTTAAACATTAATTTAAACATGAACTTAAACATGAACTTAAACAAATTTCATGTACTGATATCTGAATGTAACAATCATTTATAAACATAAACGGATTTAGTTTGAAAGTAGCTGTATGTAGCAACACAATTGAAATGAGAACTGAAATTAGAAATAGGCCTACAAACTATAAATACGCGTCTTTTCTGCCTCTCGTCTCTTGTTTAGTCTTCTATCAACTTTCACTTGAACCACGACAGACCTGGTCGTGATTTCATCATAGCCTACACAACTAAAACTTTCCTAGTGGTTAAACCCTAAACACGCGCATACATTCCATAACGCAGAAAAAAAATAATTAAAAAGTCTACTCGTATCAATTAGTTTTGATCAGTCATGGGATTACATTTGTAATAGATCTAGACCAACAACAATAAATCTGTGCGATTAGAAATATTTTTTTTTCTTTAGCGCTATTTAATGCTCTTTAGATGTCTCAATGCGCTATGATCCTAGCACTGGTATCAACCAGTTGGGAAATATGGGGAAGGGGGTATGTCATTTAAATGAATAAAAAAAAACTTGTTCATTCAGAGCTCAATCTCATGGGGACTAATGCAAGATATACCCCCACATTTGTCAAGTAAGATTTCTTTCCCTTGTTCAATACCAAAAAAAAAACATAATTACGAATAGTTGATTAACTAATTGGGTT
Organism: Biomphalaria glabrata; assembly: GCF_947242115.1. Taxonomy (NCBI): domain Eukaryota; kingdom Metazoa; phylum Mollusca; class Gastropoda; family Planorbidae; genus Biomphalaria; species Biomphalaria glabrata. The sequence goes on along the minus strand of NC_074712.1, from coordinate 10,621,914 downwards.
TCTTTAAATTGATTCTTGTGTTGACAGGTAAAAGACATAATTGTGCAAAATATTTCAGCTTGATCCGAGATTGGGTATGGGAAAAATAACGTGTACAAACTTTTTACCAGTCAGACAGAATATTAGCTTTGTAAATATATATATATATATATATATAAGTTTTTCTGCGTCCAACATCACAAGACAAGCCTTCACCTGGAACTTAAAGTATATACATGGCGCCGTTATTCGAAAGCCTATGTTAAGCAAAAGGGAAAAATGGTGGGACAGTTGGAGAGATGTGTCCAGAACCGAGACGCCCAGACGGGACCAAAGGCAGAGTTATATCATTTCCAGGAGTATCTGGTCAATAAATCACCAGACATGTCAGCTATTCTGTCATTAGATTAAACTAAATTGAGTAGATCTAACTAATTCGGCTCCAATCATTACTCAAACAACGTATGTGGCTGCTGGCAACAGAAAGTCCTCAGTTCTGATGTGATGTTCCATAGTTCTAGCTATTCTGAAGGCCACCAAATAAAAAGCTTCAACCGCTTGACGACTGTTTGCTTTGTTTATTTAATTGTATTTGCCAGCAGTAAAGTCTGGTTTCCAATACTGTGTGTCGTAGTCGGCCATGCTCGGATGTTTGATATCAAAATGACTTTCAAATTGTTCAGATTCATTGATTCTGATAACCATTGAAGTTGTTAGAAACTTCCGCGATGTCTAATGTAAATCGGATAAACCTAACAGAGGTAACACTCAACGAAATAACACCGGCGAAAGGCCGAACAATCAATAGAAGGTAGTCGACGCTGATAATGAATGTCGAACAAGAAATTTAATAGTAACGAAGGGAACGGTCGAATGTCAGCTAACTCTCTACGTTCATAACAAGCTTCTTATCTCCAAGCCATCCCGAAAGTAGTCTGTTTACATTGGCTGATATTTCGCTATCTCCTCCTAAAACCTAGTCTTGTTTTTACCAGTCAAGTCATTGTCTCTAAGTCAAAACTTCCCCTAGTTCCGAAACAAATAACCAATCCCTAATCGTGCCTTAACAACTAAAACCAAATCGTCATTCTATTTTATTTTCTTTCACGGGTAGTTCCATAACGAAACTATTACTTTTTCTATCATAGTCTAGAACTTTATGGTCGAGTAGGCCTACTCATTATAATCGGATGAGTAAATTTCCCCATGGAACTAAAATCTGATTCAGTAATGGTGTAACGTTGTGTTCGACACACCGTTTTATGAAGTCATTTAAACTGTTACAAATACTTATGCTACGACAAATAAAAGTTTGGAATGATTCTTATTCCGTTGTTTGCAACATCTATTCTCAAATGACAATTATACAACAAAAAAAAAACTGAAAAAAAAAATGTACAATGTCAAGTTTTTAAGACAAAAAATCTTTTTTTCCGATGGTCTAAGGCGACACCTGGAAAATCGTCATTCGACACCCAAGGGGGTCGCGATCCACCGGTTGAGAACCTCTGACCTACACTGTTTGGATTATTCTTTTCCTTCCTATTGCAATATGCTTAGAACGACATCAACGTATTTCTCCATACAAGAGCCCCTGGAAAACTCTTCATTGTATCCAGATTGGTTGACAATCTGCTCCATGCCAGAAGTTTGGCTTAAATACTAGTCAAAGCAAGACCAAAATACTAGTTCAGAACACAAGCACTGCACCTCAAGAGACCGTTAATGGCCGATCACTGGAAATTGTTGAACATTTTTATTATCTTGGTTCCTTCATCTCCAACGATGTTCTACTGGATAAAGACATCAGCAACTGGATAGCCAAGGCAATGGGCAACATGGCACGACTTTTCAAGTACACTGGTGTATGCGAAAGCGACATGAAGCTTTTCGAAATCGACACGAACGGTTTGCAAAACATGGCACTGGATAGATCCACGTGGAGAGCAAGCATATAGGAAAGGTTTTGATTTGCAGATGGCATACACACCAGAAGTAAGAGAATGGTGAAAGTGTAACAGCGTCTGATATTTACAGTGCCTGTGGACACTGCTGTGTATCTATGATTGGTCTTTGGGAGATCCTAAAATGCCACAGCAAAAGCTTCATGGTTGATAAAATTTGCATTACAAATTGTATATATATATATATATATATATATATTGACTATTGATCCTCATAAAAAATGAATGCCTGTGCATTAGCTATGATTAGAACGATGTCAGCCATAGAGCAGTACAATGAAGGTACTATATCATTATTAAAACTTTAGTACAAAAAGAGAAAAATATATATTTAAAAGTACTATGTTGTATAGGCCTATCATCAGTTGACTAAAGACTGTGAAAATGATCAAGGCTTCTGTGTGTAGTCTCTCAAGGCATTTATTTATGTTGTGTCTTTTCTCTCTTGTGGAATGTAGTTTTTAATTTTTTTTTAAAGCCTATGTAATGACAAAACATTTTCAATAAGGATCAATAAAGCAGTCTTGGATTTTAATTGTTCCAATAATTTTTGAATGAAGTATATTTTGACGTAGAATTTTTTTTCAATATATTTCGAATATTTCTTCTTCCTCCAGGGAAAAAAAAAAGAGGTCTGGTCGCAAATGTCCTAACGAAACAGGGGAGTTAACTAAAGGATTTCATACTGAAATGAATTTTCCCAAGTGAAATGCTTTTATATTACTCAAGAGGTAACGATTGCGTTAGACGTATGGTCTGTCAAACTTAATGCAATGTTAGAGGGATTTCTGATTCTCCCCTAAGACATGATCATCTGAATTGACGTCCCAACAAGTTACCCCAAGTTACCTCCGACTTCCAGGTGGAAGGCGAGTTGTGAGAAATGATCAATAAGTAACAATAAGGTCAAATGATTTTTCAAATGAAAAAGACCGCTCTTTGTTTACAAATAAATGTCTGTAGACAGACAACTCCAAAACTAGCCAGTTGGGTACTAAATGTCTGTAGACAGACAACTCCAAAACTAGCCAGTTGGGTACTAAATGTCTGTAGACAGACAATTCCAAAACTAGCCAGTTGGGTACTAAATGTCTGTAGACAGACAACTCCAAAACTAGCCAGTTGGGTACTAAATGTCTGTAGACAGACTCCAAAACTAGCCAGTTGGGTACTAAATGTCTGTAGACAGACAACTCCAAAACTAGCCAGTTGGGTACTAAATGTCTGTAGACAGACTCCAAAACTAGCCAGTTGGGTACTAAATGTCTGTAGACAGACAACTCCAAAACTAGCCAGTTGGGTACTAAATGTCTGTAGACAGACAACTCCAAAACTAGCCAGTTGGGTACTAAATGTCTGTAGACAGACAACTCCAAAACTAGCCAGTTGGGTACTAAATGTCTGTAGACAGACAACTCCAAAACTAGCCAGTTGGGTACTAAGAATGAATGTATTTTCTAATAATCATTTAATAAAAGGATGAAGTATCCTTGAAAAAATATTTATGGATAAGGAAATACATTTTTATTGTAACAGTGTATACATCTTAATTGTAGACTTTCTCCACCTCTTATTTTGTAACTAAGCTAAATTATGATAAGGCTAAAAGATGACCAGGAAACAAAGCTTCTTCACTAGTTTAAATAGTGGTTATAGCATTTAAATATTATACAAACAGAATTTTAAATATTTGAATCTCCCAGTTCACTGGGACTTACTATTATGGGATATTACTGTTATTAATCTTCACCTTCAGAACCACTGTGTAGACCAGGCACAGTAATGGGGCAAATTCCATTTATACTGTCCAGGACAAAAATTCAATTTTATAAAGGAACACAATAAATTTGACACAGTACAGACATAGTCTATATTTGATTACATCTTTAATCTATCCATTGACATCACTGTGCCCCCCAATAGCCTAAACGTAATAAACACTGAGGAAGAAAGTGCTGTTCAGTTGGCTCTTTTATTGCCTTGAATGATACAACAGGTGCAGAAAATAACTTTAAGCTACATGACTATTGAGATTGTGCACAATAAAATATATCAATAAAATATCTGTCAAATTCTGTAAATTAAAATATGCAAGCCTTTCAGAAAACAATACAAATTTTGCTAGAGACTTGTAGAGTCAAAGAACATATAACTCTCATTGTGCCCAAATAAGGCATGTATATTAGTAAATGCCAATTAAAAAATATATATATTAAATGAAAAACAACTATATAAAAAGGTCAGTTATATAAATAGATATTAAAGCAGCCATGGGGATTATATGAAGGCATTTGGTTACTAGAAGTAGATAAAAGGAAAAGGACGGGACAATAAAAGAAGGAAATTAAACATATGAGTTGACAGGCTTATTATACAAAATATTTAGTATTTTCTGTTGGTAATTCTGTTTACAATAACCACATTTTCTTTGACGTCTAAAAAATTGAAAAGGTTAATGTCTGCTAGAATGTACAAACACAAGACAGAAAAATTGTTTTTTGATATAGAAAGTTATTAGGATAGAAACCGATGAAAAAGATATTCTCAACAGAACCAGTGAAATAGACACTAGCACCAAAAAATACACAAAGATGGGACAGTATCTATAACTTTAGATTGAATTATTCAGTACAACAAAACGTGCCAATCTGTATATTTATCACAAGTAAGACCTACATCAATTCAAAACAGAACATTACAAAAATACATTTGTAACATTATTCAAGCTCTAAATGTTAAACAATTGAAATGACAAAATACACATTGAAATTATGGAATCTATGTATTTAAAAAAAAAATGAAAAAAAAATTAATAAAATTTGTTCCAAAGTATTTTGGAAAATCGATTTTTTTTTTTGTGGTCTTTTCTGCCATAGACTAAACATTTTGATTATGAGATAAAGCATGAAAACCAAAACATGTTTAGTGTTTGCTAACATTTGGGGCAGTCCCCATATTACAATATTATTGCTATAACCTGGCACTACTTTTTTAAAGATAAAGACATTTATACTCGAATTACAAAAGATACTGATTTAAGGTATTTTATACATCTGAAAGTTAACACACAAACATAGGTTATCTTTCAGTACTACTTATAGTGATCAAAAATCTTTGCGTAGATAGGCATTAAGTAAGCAACATTCTTGACATGGAAAAAAACCCAGAAAAATGAAAGGCAGAGGGAGGATGAAGGTTGGGATGGACTAGCCACAGATACAACCAAAAAATTCAATGAATCTTAATACAAACTAGTCATAAAATAGAAGTTGATCTGTGAACAAAACCCAATCTACAAAAAGGTCTGAAACTTATATATATATATATGTGTATTTGTATGTAGATGTGTACACAAAAGTTTCAAACACTATGATTGTACTCTATACGAGATAATTTATGCAGTGCATGTATATAATGTGCATATATATATACATACATACATTGAGACCAAATCTATAAGTACCAAAACTATCTGGTATCACTGAACAGGTTCCTGTTATGGGGCTATACAGTTATAAGGACAGATTGAATGGTTCCAGGTGTGGTATATGTATAACGTGTCAAAGGCTTAAACTTTCAATGGCGGCCCTTAACCAAGACACAGTTTTAAAAGGTTTCAGTGAATTCAGCTTTGTTGAAAAGTGTGACGACACCTGGAAAAAAACTCTAGGCACATTTCAAATATAGATAAAGACTAAATAGTTATCAAATCAGTTAGTCAAGGTAACAACCATAAAACTTTATCTTTTAGGGTTTCAATTATGAAAAGAACTAATAAAAAAAAATATTCTAGTTCTATATCATCAGGGGTAAAATACTTAGAATGATAGTTACTCAAGATGTACAGAGCTTAAAAAAAAAAATCTTTTTTTCACACAGAAATAACCCCAAGTATCATGAGAGTATAGATATGTGGAACTCATCATTAGACAGGGTATTTAAAACAATGACTAGAAACTCAATTGCAACACTGGTCTGCCAACATCAAGTTATACAGGAAAAGACACAGTGATCCTTTGTCACTTCCTGCTTCAGCTTTTGCAGTTTCACTTTTTTTGTTTAGTTTTAATAAGAAACTAATTAAAGGGAAAAATCATTCAGGGATCTTTGCTTTTTTTTTTGGCGGATTTCTGCAAAATTCAAATGGTTGAAAATAAATATATTTTATGTATTTTTACATGAAAAAATCCCATGTATAAAAAAATATATTACTAATATTAATTCTAACAATAAAGAAATGTTATAAATAATAAAATAGATATGAATTACAGTAAATGGTTAATATCTACAATATGTTTGTTCTTTTATTTACTGAACAATTGTTAGCTGTGCTAACATTTACTGACCAGACCACTGTGATGATATTTTGTACGTATGTACAGCACAGTAGCCTACCTAGGTTTATGCAGCATAAAAGCTAAGAGGGGAGCGGGTATAAAGCCTTAATATAATGTATAAATGCATAAATAAATATATTATTTCTACATTACAGATTATTGGTTACCAAGGGTGGTTCTGGAACACTATATTGAGTTGTTGTTTTATTCCCTGCCTCCAATTTTTGTTTGAAAACTTAACTGTTTGCAACCAGTATCCTCTAAAGCCATTTAATTCACAGCCTCTGAAACCAATCTAGTACGGTACCTCATAACACATTTCATTATAAAAGCTTTTTTTTTTTTCACTATACATTTTTTAAAACTCAGTCTATCAGCATAAAGGAAGCCATAAAAAAAAATGTTTGTTGCATAACTTTAACAAGAGATGGAAGTAGAATTGGACATCAATAGATGCATTTGTTTCTACAAATAACTTTATTACATGGCAAAATGAGACTACAAGTAGTAAAAGAAGTACAAAGCTTGCAGAGTGAGCTGACTATATGACAAATGTCTCATAAATATAAGCAACTAGTGTCAATAAATACATGTCAATAAAAACATGTTATTAAATGTAGACATCTAGTGTAAACAAAAAAATAAGTCAAAATTAGCTAAAATTGTGCAATATACCAATATTTGAGAATCATTTTTAAAAAAACAAAAACAGAAAAACTAACATGTTCATGCAAAGTTTCTTCTTTAATAAATTATTTTATCACATTGTTTTTTATTTATTAAACACAGGGGGGAAAATCAATTATACACCGGTAAAATATTTATACATTTTTACTCAAAACATAAAGAAAATAAAATCAGTTTCAACAAAAAGCTGTCACTTTTCTTCTGGTCAAACTTTGGAGTTTATTAACTAGTAGCTTGATTACATAGCCTTTAGGGTACAGTTTATAAATAAGTGTAAAACAACAGATGTAAAAATTTTAACTAGATCACGAGTTGCATCAAAATTAACCGCCTTTTATATAATGTCAGATACACAATAGACAAAGAGAATCATGCTTTAACTAAAAAGCACAGATAAAATATTTTTACACTATCTGCGAAACTCAGAAAGCTATAGACTATGATATTACTAGTGGCAAGAATATTTGTTTTTACAAGGAGGCAGCCCACTTTCCAGGGAAACAATTCAATAGTGATTAATATATTTGTCCGCCACTGGAGTTATTGCTTATATGTTTTATAGTTTCAAAAAAACATTTTATATTTGGTGCAGAATAAAAATCTTTTTTTGAAGGTTTCATCAATAGTATGTTAGTGAAGCCATTCATCCTGTAAGTAAAAAAAAAAATATAAAAAAAATAATTATCTGATTCTTTTTCTTTTATGACATGAACGAATTGTTATTTCATAATGATTACAATAGGAACTGCTTTAAATTTTAAAAAATTTAATTTCCCCATAAGATTAGACATCCCAAGATGTTGCAAGTCCATTAAGGAGGCCTAAAAAACCTTTTTCACCAACATTAATGACAAATAATAAATTTACATTTTACAGACCTGCCTACCAAAAAAAGTCCAAATGCGTAACGCTGATGGTCAAAATGCGTATTTTGGCACCAGAATGTGTAACACTTATGCGAACCACTATTTTGTCATATATATATATATATATATTCATTATATATATATAATATTAGATCTAGATGTCATGATTAGATCTACAATCTAAATCAATACGACAATAGAGATGATATCTAGACTAGATTTGGATCTATGTCTATATAATGAATATAATCTACTCTAGATCTGGGCTCAAGAGTGTTACCGATGCCGTGAATCCGCTACAAACGTAAGTCTACTCCAAACTTTCGTAAGCCTACCTTCATCCTTGATCTATTCTATACTATGACTAAGAATTTAACCTAGTCTAGATCTAGACTAGATGGTAGTACTAGTAGTAGATGTTATCGATCTAGATCTAGTCAATCTAAATCATACTGCAACTAAATTGGATCTAGATTGTAGAGTAATGTAGAGACTCATGACATAACGTAATCATCAATCGTAATGTCTAGCTAGATCTATTCCTGTATAACAAGTTATCTAGATTCTAGATCTAGAATCCAGATCTAGATCTAGACTAGATATCTACAATGTCACTCAATGTGTTTTGAATCGATAGCACTTCGATATTTTTTTCTATACAAATGAATACGGGAATCAGGGATTCAACATAATTAATTTCTACTAATGAACTTACAAAAAAAAAAAAGTCACGTTGGTGTATCAGCTAACTGACGGTACCAACCCGCCACTCCCTCACTCTCGCGTTCTTCATTTCTAGACTAAATCTAATGGCTTTTAAGAACCAATCAACGTATAGATCTGGACACAATGTGTTCCCCCACCTTTTCTGTTCCCCCCCCCCCCGGCCAACAAAACAAAACGGCTTAGCGTGACCTCCGTGACCGCTCGTAAGCTAGTCAAGAGAGGGGGGAAAAAAGGATACGAAAAGCGTAACGCGACGGGTTCAATGCGTATTTGCGTACTGACTGTCATTTTTTGGAGATTTTGCGTAACGAATACGCATTTTGCGTAACGGTAGGCAGGTCTGATTTTAGTTTAGTTCAGTTTTACTTTTGTGTTTTTTGTTGACCAGATGCTGTCCAACAGGCTATATAAATGAACTTCACACCTGTCCAGTTCATAGCAGATAGATGAGGGAAGTTAGCCTAGAAGATGATATGCCTAGACACATGCTGGTTCAGAGACTCTAAATATAGGGTCGACTTTAAAGTACTTATCCTTAATTTAAAATAGTTTGCAAACACTATGCATATGAAAGTAAATATTTCTGCTAAACAATTAATTTCTATTGTTTTAGTAATTATTAACAGACAAATTAGACCAACAAAGAATAATTTTGAATAAATAAGATTAGACTCCCAGGTTTAATCAATAGTATGCTATTATTTATTTTCTACTGTATTACTCCTTTTGCAAAGAGAGAAAGATAGATCTTCTATTCCCCTAAAGTACCTCTGCATCCTGGACATACACTTGAGCTATACTAAGAATGTCAACTCATAGAGTGTTCAAAAGAAACCCCGCCTCCTCACCTCTGAGAATATTTACTATCAGAATTTTCAAGCCCCAATTTCCATTCATTTTTAAAAGCGATAATTAAAAGTCATTTGCATTTTGAGATTTGACCTACCACACTGTAGTCACTAGTTGAGCATTTATGTTCTCTATCAAACAGCAGTACCACAACTCTAGCAGACGCCAGTCTTGGGATCATTCAATAGATTTGTTGTCCCAATCAAAGGTTACAACCATCACATAATATTGCTGGCTAAGTTCAAACAGTTGATTGAGTCTACTCGTTATGCAAAAGACAACAGCAGCAAACTACCCCTAGCAGCAGGGTACAATCATCTGTGCTATCAATACAGCAATTAAGGCAGGTACAGCATGCCATTTTCATCTCTGACTTTTCATGGGATTTGGCTCCAGCTGGAGATTCAGTTCTAACTTGGGATTTGGTTCCAGAGGACTTTCTGCAATAACAAATTGAAATAAAAACTTCCTGGTAATCTTTCTTTGTGATGTGAAAGTCAGTGTTATTGAAGTTTGATCTCATGTGACTTAATTTTTTAATTTTATTTTGGCAAAGAGCCTCTAAGAAGATGATCATTAATGTCAAATGAAAAGAGTAGTTCCAATGTTATTCAATCAAGTCAGTTGTTCATGAAAAAAAAAATCTAATTGGAGAAAAAATTGAATAAAAGATTACAATGTTCTTTATTAGATTCTTCACAAAAAAAAAATTAAAAAAATTTCGTACGCAAAAAAAAAACCCCAACAAAACAAGGAAACAAAGAAAAATAAAAATACTTTTTTAGATGAGGCTGTTTGCAGACAACTTTCTTGGAACCAACATTGTCCACTGATTTTGTTACCATACAGTCTTCAGACAAATTAATCCTAAAAAGAAACAGAAGAGAAAATTATTCTCGTTGCCTGGGTTTATGTTTATGTTTAGTTCCAGCCAGATGGTCAACTTAAGGTACAGTTTTTATAAATGTCACCAGACCTACACAGCAGAACCTGAATACACTTTACGTTCTGAAACACCAACTACCAACAATCATTAATTTAGGAATAACATTATAACCCATGAAATATTCAATTAAGGAAATTTGTTTTGCAATGTAATCTTTTTATCTGGTACTCATGCTTGTAGGCGTCTGTGTTCATAGATGCATGTCGATAGTCTATAGGGCATTAATTCTCAATAAGCATAGAAAAACAAATAACTAAAGGGGTGGTAAAAGCCTTGCATGAATTTGGTTGAGGTGAGATTCTCTTGGTCAGAAATAAAGTAAAGAAGGATAAGTCATGTGACCTGTTAATGAAAAGTTAAGAAAGTGCTGCATGATGTCACTTAGGTCACAAGATTACTATCTACTAAGCACTGTTGATAGTATACAGTAATAAGTTAGAATTGGAACTAGACAAGTTTATGAGATTGGTTTGTTTCATTACAAAAGAGTGGTGAGAAAAATACATTTGAGAAATACTGTTTCCATTAGCTTGGTTATACAGAGAGAGAGAGAATTATTATTATTCTTTTTGACAGCTTGAAAAACTTCCATTAGACAACTGTGTTGACTAATACTAATGAAGAAGTTTGTCCTGAGTTTGGCAAAAGTCCATTGCTGAGGATTTATTTTATAGCTTTGGTATAACTAAAAAGAAAATAATTAAAGATTAAAGTCACTTTTTATTATAATATATGCATCCTAATAAATAAAAACACTGTAACTAACACTTATTAAATAGAAAAGAAAAAATCTATGGTTTTAGATTATTATGGTAATTGATTCTTAAGCCAAAAAAGGCTTCCTGGGTATAAAAGTTACTTACACTACTAGTTCTGGTTGGGTGACTGTAACCGTCTTAGGACTGGCATCTGAAACCAACTTTGTGGGACCACTCATTGTAGAAAACAAAATTCTAGAGATGAACAAGCAAAATATTAAAAATCCTTTAAAAAAAAAAACAAAGCTTATCTAAAAGGGAAGGACTCCTTTAAAGTCCTTGAAACTATATCCACCAATCAGTGGCATAGCTAGGGTATTTGATGCCCTGTGCGGGAGTTCCTCGTGATGCCCCCCCCCCCCAAAAAAAAATGAAACATAACAGCAAAACGATGTCTCCCCCCCCCCCCCCCGATAATGTGCAGTTATTGCTAAAGTATTGCTAATTCTCAAAATAACATCAATTTAACACAAAAAAAAAAAAAAAGCTTCCAATGAATTCTACATTTTTTATTTGCTGGCGAAATAAATTTTTTCCCCACCAATTCTTGTTTAATAAATGAAATTTCCAAGTTAGTCAGTCGTAATTTAGTCATCGATGGTTGCAAATAATTCTTGATTAACTTTAGTTTTTAAAAAACTTCTATGTGTATGTAGACACAAACATCAGATATATGCGAATCAAGATGACGCTATTAGGGACAGAGCTAGCAAGGCGATATTTTTTTTAAAACTCATGCTCACCTGGTTTTTATTTTTTTTTTAAATTGGAACTTCTGAAGAAACTTTTGTTAAATCGTTGCAGCCTCTTTCGCTCCAGACGATATTTGATTTTGTCTTATTCGCTAGGAGCTATGTAAAGATTTATTTCAATCTGAGGATCCAAAGATTGGGATGTGACATAAATTCAAATTTATCAGCCACATCTTAAGGTGTTCAAATTTGGTGATAATTTGTTCAACACTCCGGTACAACAAAAGATAAATTTCCCTCTGTAGTTCTTTCTTCTTGTGTGTTAGTACAGAATCTTCATTTATTTCTTGTGTCAAATACGTAGAGCTTACGCACTAATCCCCAGGTTTCAGCATATGCTTTCAACAAAGGTAATACTGGTTTCAGTGATGCCTCCAGAAATGATAGAGTATATCGGAAAATATAACTACATCCGACTTCATCTAACTCTGCCAGTTTTAGAGAATGGTTTGAGCAGGCAATAATTCTGCTTTAGGATTTTCTTATACAATACTCTTTTGGACACTCTAGTGTTGAACTTTCATGACAGCAGCAATATCAAAGCCTTGACCTCCGCAGTCCATTATTTGTGAGCAATACGTAGTTTCTCTAAAATAATTGCAGTGATTCCAGAAGCATGCTTATCCTTAGTGTCAATGAAGTCGACGAAAGACTCACAAACATGTACTCATCAGTATCCATTACTGTAAATACTTTAAGGTAGATCCAACTTTTAGATGCCAGGTATAAAGTCAAAAATAATCGAGAAATAGTTGCCTTGTTTTACTTCATGACCACCCATAATTACAATAAATTCTTTTGTATTTTTGTAAGTTTGGTTCAAACCCAATATTCCTTCATGATTGGATTCCACTAGAATAGTAATTTCAATAATTTAAAAAAACTGACGTCATTTTAGTTCTTTAAATTCTTCTTTCACTTTTTCATGATGCCCACGATGCCAGATTCTGATCTGAGAGAAAACAAATGATGTTTAAGACTCTCTTCTTGAAATCTTTCCACTTTTGTTCTTGTTTCAATAAATCTCGACCATCGCTGTGAATAACGATATTAACACGAAGACAAATTTCCTCACAGCCGGCTGAATTGTTAGCTCTGCTGGTCTCTTTTTTTTTCAGTTATTGGTGATAACCTCCATCTATCGTTTAATCAATTTTATTGGATTTTAAATGCTGATGTAGCTAATACTTCATTTTGTCAAAAGAGTATGCAAGGGAAGCAAAATAGGGATTTTTGTTTGTTTTATTGAGCTAGTAACACTTTCTGAAAACTTTTTTGCCGTTTGCTATTTTCCTTAGAAGAAAGTAACGTGGACGTGTAAAAGTGTGTTTCCTTAAGAGATGTCAACAAACCTAGTCAAGTCAGGCTAGTCTTAAGTTAATATTTAAATTTACGCGTTTCCTTAAGAGATGTCAACAAACCTAGTCAAGTCAGGCTAGTCTTAAGTTAATATTTAAATTTACGCGTTTCCTTAAGAGATGTCAACAAACCTAGTCAAGTCAGGCTAGTCTTAAGTTAATATTTAAGTTTACGCGTTTCCTTAAGAGATGTAAACAAACCTAGTCAAGTCAGGCTAGTCTTAAGTTAATATTTAAGTTTACGCGTTTCCTTAAGAAATGTAAACAAACCTAGTCAAGTCAGGCTAGTCTTAAGTTAATATTTAAATTTACGCGTTTCCTTAAGACATGTAAACAAACCTAGTCAAGTCAGGCTAGTCTTCAGTTAATATTTAAGTTTAGAAAGAATAGAGGATATTAACAAAGTAGCTTAATAAATAAATAAATGTTTAAATTACATTTCAGATAGAATAGTCTGTGTTTGTAATATGTGTAGTTTTTACTGACAAAGTTTAAATTGTCCTTAGTTTGATGCCCCCTCATCACTTGATGCTCCGTGTGGCCCGCACCACCCGCACATGGCTAGCTACGCCACTGCCACAAATAATGTACAAGTTATTTCCCTTTTGATTTTAATGAAAATAATTAATTACCAATAATTAATTGACTAATTGAGTATTTTCGTTTATGATTCATGTTTTGCTAGGTACAATAAATAATTGTTTAAAGAATCAATTGATCAGAGAATGTGTGAGGGAGAAATAGCGTTAGCAATTATTTAAGGGAACTAAACTAAACTAGCTATATCTTTTCATCTAGTGATGTGTCTAGATAGTAATAAAGTCTTACTTAAGAAAAGATTGGGATTTAGAAAATATATTAATATTTTTTTTTTAAAGTTTTATCTTAATTTCTTTAGTAAATAATGAAAGAAACTTACTAACAAAGTTAAACTGCAGCTTGGACAAGGTCTACATCTTCACAATGCCTGAGGAAAACGATAACAGAAATCGTTTCAACTAAATGAAATAAACTTTGTTTATGAAGGAGGTGCAGTGGCTGAGCGGTAAAGTTTATGGCTTCCGATCCAAGGGTCTCAGGTTCAAATCCTGGTGAAGACTGGGTTTTTATTTCGGAATCTTTGGGCGTCTCTGAGTCCACTAGCTCTAATGGGTACCTGACATAAGTTTGGGGAAAGTAAAGGCGGTTTGTCGTTGTGCTGGCCACATGACACCCTTGTTAACCATAGACCACTGAAACAGATGACCTTTACATCATCTGCCCTGTAGACCACAAGGTCTGAAAGAGATCTTTACTTTAATTTTTATGGAGATGAAACAAATTTAAGTTGACTAGAAGAAAAAAACAACATTTTTTGTATTAAAACTATTTTTTATACTAATTTCCATTTCATTATCTGAGAAACTAGACAACCTGTAGATCTAGTTAAATAGTATGGTGTTTATAAATATGGAAAAGCAAATAAAGGCCTTAGTCATCTTTTCAAAGAGATATTTATAATTTGCTTTGTTAAAATGGTAATACCAGTAATTTAGATTCTGTATATATATACATTATATAATATAGAGAATGTATTAATTTAGGTTACACACACTATATAATAAGGTAGGGTTTATCATGGTCCAACTGTATTGCATTGCTGCTTGCATTGCAAGGGTGATATAGATCTACTGGTACTTAAAAATATATTTATTCTAAATTAAAATAGTCACTTGGTGTACTCACTGGACCGAGTGGTCCTAGCTTTAATTAAGAAAGTCTAGTTACTAAGTTAGTTGATATGCAGAGATTATTTTTTAAAACTAGAATCTAGATCTATAGTCATATATATGGTATAGACGTATAGACATAGATAAGATCTATAAAATCTAGCTCTATGACTAGTCTATGTCTATAGTATATTATAATTTATAGTCATAGTAAATCTAGGTATTTTTTAGTTTACGCTATTACGTGAGTCGTGACTTCTACTAGAGACGCAGAATGTATGTAGATCTATAGTGACATACTTGACATAGACTACTAGATCTATGTCTCCTATGTCGTAGTCTAGATCTAGAGTCTAGACTCTACATAAATAATACATATAGTAGTTTATTTATTTCGGACATTACATGAATTCGGACATTCGCTGTTTTTTTTTGGTCATTAAATAATTATTTTAATATGTATTATAAAACTAGCACGCTGTATAATGTGCTTGTCCATTTTCCAATGATTGTGACCCAATTTCCTTCCATTTAGCTGTCTTTTTATGTAAGAAAAACGAATTTCAAATTTGTTAGTCAGGTTGTTGTTTTTTCCTATGTTACCCGGACGACTTTACCTCTTCCTAGAGTTAAGACTATATTTTTTGATTGGCTAAGTCTATACTAATGAGCCCGGCAATATTTATTCTGTTTTTGGAGCTAATTTATTTGATTCATAAGCCAAGTTTCCATACCATACCAAAAAAAAATTAATACTGTGTCCGAATTAAATTACGATTTTCTTACCAAAATTTATTTCGGACAGCCAGTTTTGGACATCAATAAAAATGATCTTATATTATATTTGTTCGTTTGTTGTTGTTTTTTTTTAAATAAAGAATAAATGGGCAAATGTTTGGAGTGAGCTTGGTACATTGAATGAAGTTAAATGCTTAGATCTAGACCTACTAGATAGATCTAGATTTATATAGAGAGAATATAGAGGATTCAGTTAGGCAAGAATGGCTATCGTAACCTGTAGGGGCCTACTATACTACAAAAGATCATAGATCCTGTATTAGAAATTTATTAAATTAATAAACAAAAAAAAAACACAAACATTCAACACACATCTAATCATGCAAACCCCAAACATTCAACACACATAAAATAAACAAACATAAAATAAGTCTAAAAGTCGGTGCAGAAATCACTATTCCAGTGACCTAATTTTGGTAGAATAAGTGTGTTCATAATTTTATTTTTTGTGTTCGTATTTATGCATAGTTTGAAAACATCGTAATGATTTCATTTGAGGGGCTATGCCTGGGGATCTTAAAATTTAGTTAATGTTAATATAGAATTAAAATCTGAGTTTATTGATGCCTAAATATAGAGACTGTCCGAAATAAATTATGGTCTCCGGAATCAAATAATGTGGGTCAAATGTGTCCGAATTAAATGAAAACATACGGCCTCTTTGACCTTAAATATAATAACAAATATAGGTTTGGGGAACAAATATAAGTAGTCATCCTTATTCTCCTTTAACTAAAGAAGATTTTGATACGTCATTTTCTTTTCTATGTCAAACCATTGTAAAATAATGCGCTGTCAAAGTCAAACTTTCAAATTTGGGCCTATAGACTATAGGTGTCCGAATAGCATAAACTACTCTAGATCTAGATTACTAGATCTAGATTCTATAAAATAATAAATAGATCTAGATCAAGTAAATAATAAAGATTATAAAGAACCTTTGATTTGATGTTTCGTATGTTTCTTTGATTGTCAGTGTCACTGTGAGTGACTGTAAGTGTAGTGTAAGAGTGTTGTGTCACACTGTCACTGTGTCAGTGTGATGAGTGTGAAATGTGATGTGTGCTGTGTCTCAGTGTTACGAAAAGGACGTCATATATAGATCTACATCTAGATTATCTAGATTATATAGGTCTAGATTTAGACTATAGATTTACAGATAGATCATTAAAGCTTATAGAGATCTATTCTAGTATAGATATAGATTATAGAGTATGATAAGAGTTATTCACTTGCTGAAGTTACTGCAAGCCTGTATTTAGTGAGCCGCCATTTTTTTTTGTCGATTTACTATCAACATGGTGTTGTCAACCTAGAGTATTTTATTTTAAAGGATTTTTTTTTTTTGGCACATATAAACGGGTTATATAATAACCTACCGGGCCAAATCTTAATATATAGGCTTTAGTGACATCATTTTTTCCAAACTTTGGCAGCATTTGTTCTAATTTCACCGTGAAATATGTGCCTAGAGTAGATTCTAGCCTACTATAGATTATAGATCAAATGACGCCTCACTTTCAAAGGAAGTTGATTACCGTCTGGCTAATGCCAGTAGCGCTTTTGGACGCCTTCAGGCGAGAGTTTGGTGGAACTAATCGCTCCGCCTGCCTACAAAAATCAATGTCTACCAGGCGGTGGTTCTCTCAACCCTTCTACATGGCTCTGAGTCATGAACTCTATACAGAAAACAACTAAGACTTCCACCAAAGATGCTTGCGATCCATCATGGACATACGGTGGCAAGATCGCACTACAAACAGCGATGTCCTTGCGAACGCCGGTATGGACAGTATAGAGGTACTTCTTATGGTCCGACAGTAACGCTGGGCAGGGCACGTATCTCGTATGGAAGACGAACCTATGCCAAAGGCAGTCTTTTTTTAGTGAACTTAAAGGTGGTCGACATAACAGAGGCGCCCGACGGAAACGTTTCAAAGACCAGCTTAGGCGTTAACTTTCCTAGGCTGACATTAAAAAGAGAGCACCTGGTTTGCATGCGGCCTCAGAACGAGACAACTGGAGGTCATTCACGAAGGCCGCGGGAAACACATTTGAGACCAAAAGAAAATCCGCTGACGAGGACAAACGCAGACGGCGAAAAGAAAATCTAAATCGACCACCTGCGGACAATGGTTATGATTGCCATGGATATGGCTAAATATGTAGTTCATAGCTGGGGCTGTGCAGCCATGGGAAATACTGCATTCCTCACTTATCTTCGGACTCGAAGACAAGCCTTATTATAGATTATAGATCTATATATCTTAGATAGAAACCCTTCAGGTTAGATGACTTAAAAATAAAGTAGCAATTATACATAAAACACTGAACCATAATCTTCAAATGCAAAAGCAAAACCTAATAAAATATTCAGAAAGACATAAAGATAAAGGCACATTCCTCGTTCCATATGCTAGGACAAATTTGAACAAATTTAATGCTTCTTCTTCCCCATTGCTATTTTTGAGCTTTCTTTAGAAATTTCTTTCGAATTGAAGTCAAAAGTTTGTTTTATGTTGTTGTTGTATTTTTTAAAATCACACTGGAGCTTGAGTTGTCTTAAAATTTTTAAAAAACGTAAACATATCTCCATATTGCCTTAATGTAAATCAAGAAGTACACGGATGTTAATTAATATAGTTAACGAAAAAGGAAGCCCATTTTTAAGCCAGACAGGTGATATATATATTACGTTTACCTAAAATTAAACACCATATTTTTATTGAGATTGTTAATTGACATAATGACCACAGATCAATCTCTTTTAACTAATATCAGCAGGTCTTGTAGAATTGTCTCAGCTTAATCACAGTTCTGGAATAATTGATTAATTCTGGCCTCCGCCTCCCATTCAATTTCTCTACATTAATGTCCAGAATAAACGACAAACATTTAAATATCTATTGATACAAGTCTTATAATAAATGTCACCTCGTACATCTGCCTGTCTGTCTGGTATAAATCACGTACACTTTTTTTTTCCACTTCCCATTCTCTGATAGGGTGGAAATTTTGCCCAATTATTCAGAATTGATACAATAATGTACAATAAAAAATAAACTCATAGTTAATCAATGGTGGTAATTAATTAACTTTGATTTATAAATACAAAAGGAGTTAACCTGTAGTATGGCAGTGGTTTTTCGTGCGGTTCTTTCACATAGATAAGCTTTTTTTTTTTTAAAAAAAAAAAAAAAGGGTTAGGGTTAGGGATTTGTTAGATTTGTTCAAATCCACATGAAGATTGGAATTTTAATTTCAGGATCTTTAGGACGCCTTTAAGTCTACCCAGCCTAGCTGACATTAGCTGTAGTAAGGGCGGTTTGTCGTAAATCGTGGGCCACAGAAACAGATGACCTTTACACCATCTGCCCCATAGATCGCGAGGTCTAGAAGGAGTACTTTACTGTTCGATTTTTAATAACACAGTTTACTAACGATAAAATTTACTACATACATGTAAATCTATGTCTTTTAATTCAACATAAAGAATAAAATGTTACGAAACACAATGCTCGTATTCAATGTTTCCATTTTTATTTTTCAAATTCACTCCTCTTCTCTTTTTTTTAATTATGTCCCTTGAATTTCTAGTCACATCCCAAAATTCATACTTTCAAATCACAGTCACAAAACACAGTCTCTGGCAAAATACAGATGCATATATACGTACACATATACACACACGCGCGAACGCACATACAGAGTAGATAACAAAGAAGGGTAAAAATCAAAGTAGTTATACATCATATTTTTTTTTATAGTGCAAAGAGCCGAGTTTCCTAAAATAGCCACGACAAAAAGCATAACTTAATTCTTTAACTCTAACTGTCTAAATCTAGAAGGACAAGATTAAAGATTTCCATACGTGACTGAAAAACTGTTGGTGTATCCGGTGTTCAAAAGAAAGTAAATGTTGATAATTTATGTTTTTAAAAAGCTTGTGATCATTATTGTACACTTCTTCACTGCAAAATAAAATTTTCTAAGCTATTTGTTTATAGCACAAGAGTATCTCAATATATTAGACTTTCACCCTATGACTTTTAAAGTTATTTTAAAAAATCAAATGAGCTCCAAACTAGTAGTAATAAAAGATTTGATACCTAGATCAATTGCCATGCATTGAAATCGTGTTAACATTTTTTGTTTGTTTTAGTTGGCAACAGTAAAGTCTAAATTGGCGTACATGACATTGTTTAGTTCATCGTGCGAATCTCTAATTTCAAAAAAATTTCGAACTTCTTATATTTGTATTGCAACTAGTATTATTTACATACTAAATTTGAAATAAAATACACATTAGCCAGTAACACAATGGTCAGTTGTCATGATAAATTATTATCGGTCTTTATACATGGAATGGCGTTTCTTGATGATAATGAACTATTGCAATTATGAAAGTTGTTTATGTATTGCTTAAGAAACAACAACAGAGCACTGCCCAGCAACAAGCCAACAAAAAACATTCCGCGTCTTCTTCATCTCGTCTGCTTCTGTCCTCTACGTATACTCTGTAGAAAGAATAAAAATAAAAGAAATGCATAATGTCACGTGATAAAAAGTGATATCGACTGCAATTTGTTTTTTAAATTGTTACTAGTACAATTCTTAGTTTTCTTTAAGGAAGGTAAATGCATAAATTTCGTAAACAGGTCAAGAAAGGTCATGAAAATGTTGAATATGTGAGGATATTTTCCATATGGAGCATTAGAATTTTTAGATTGGAATAAACGCGTTATGATATTTTGGAAAATTTCACACAAAAGGTTATTCAAAGCGAAGTAATTTTCATTGGATTCTGAATGGGTATTAAAGAACAAAGTGCATTCAATTATTGGGCCGTTTTTTCATACTTCCGTCTTCGATACACCGGATATCATAAAAATAACAACAACAACAACATTGATATTTATGTATTTTTCACCATTTTATGAAAATCTCCTATAGGCCTTCACAAAAAAGGTGTAGCACAAATGCCCAACCTCTGACCACATTAAGAAACTGGAAAAAAATACAAAATAGGTGGGTATTTTTTTTTTTTTTGGTTCAATTTTTGTTAAAGACCATTCGATTTTTTTATATAGGCTGAATGCATGACGCGTAGGACGTAATCATCTTCTTTCTTGAAGTAACGTCTGTATTATATAAGATAAGATAGGCTATTATTGAACTGGCTTTATTTGTAAATAGAAAATCTAATCGGCAGACGCTAAAATGCTAGTCTCTAAACTTCAATACAGGAGAACATCCCATTATGGAAAAAAAGTAATGTACCCCTTTCGGACCTTGCGATCTATGGGGCAGATATGATCATGTTTTTGTGGTCCACGGTCAACTAGAGTGTCATGTAGCCACAAATACGACCAATTTAACGACGTTTACTTTTCCCAGAGAAGCGCGCCCTAAAATTTCGAAATGCAGTCTTCACCGAGATTCGAACTAAACGCCAAGCTCTTTATC
Source organism: Biomphalaria glabrata (assembly GCF_947242115.1). NCBI lineage: Eukaryota > Metazoa > Mollusca > Gastropoda > Planorbidae > Biomphalaria > Biomphalaria glabrata. The sequence goes on along the minus strand of NC_074712.1, from coordinate 10,600,719 downwards.
ACTCAACCGCCACACCCCCAATAATGGAATGGGTTGACGGTAACTTTCTAGAGTTCAAATGTCTAATTATTGATATGAACAGCTAGGGCCCTAGGCTAATACATTGATAGGAATTAACATTCAGTCCTACTCTTAACTCACTATTTCGTCATGGTAAAAAACAACAACAAAAAAAAAAAAAAAACGTTTTCATTTAAGATACGAAACGTCTGTTTGGATTAATAAAATAATCTTATCCTATCATTTCTTATAAGAACTTATAATTAAATCAGAAGAAAAAAACACTTTGGCTGTTTTGTTTTTTGTTTTTGTTTCACTCATATATAAGTTTAAAAAAAAGGGTAAATCACGTGAAAGATAGTCCTACTGTTTGATAACCATGTTATTGTTTCTACAATGATTAGCAAAGCGATAAACAAAAAACTTCAAAAAAAAGATAAGTTTGGTATTTCCAAAGTTGACCGTGACCCAGGCTTCCATTGCAGTGTGTAAGAACGGCCAGTGGTAGTGATCACGTCATTTGCATTTCGAACAGTCAAAAACATTTTGCTTTGCAGGTTTCACTCTCTTATGATTCTGTCTTTCAACTTCTACCCCCCCCCCCCTTTTTTTTTTTTTCTTAAGAAAGCTTTTATCAACTCACTCCATCGGTCTTCTAGTAGGCTACCAATCCTTTACACGTTATTTCTCCCACTTGTCATTCCCGGATCAAGTTGAATCTTCGCACAATTATTTCATTGTCGATGACAGAACATGAATTAATAAACAAAAATTAGCCAGCTAGTTAAATAATTAGTGGGAATAAAATTGTTTTGTTTTAAATAGAAAATGGGAGATAAATCTTTAGTTTTTAGAGATATAGCAATAAATGTGTTGTTTTCCCCCATAAATAAGCTTTTTTAAAAAAAGTATTTTTTAATGTTTTGGCTGTTAAGTTCTTTTAATTTCATCACAAAATCTATCTTCTTTTGTTATACTTTTACGTACGTAATCTAACGAATGAAGCTATGCTTACATGAGCACAGTGGTTTTGTGAGAAAGGACACTTGTGACACAATTGGATACGAACACCATACGGCCAGAGATTTGATCACGTGACTTTGAAGAGATAAAAGTTTGAGATTGCGTATTTTTATCGGTAACGCCTTCAGACCTTCGGCCACTCACTTTTAAGGCTTTGCAACTCTCCAGAGATTCTCAACCTAAGACGTCTTGATGGTGAAATCAGATCATCAATAACGCCTTAAGTTTTTGAAATATGATTGTGACCGACAGAAAGGCAACGTAAAGACTAGAGGCTCTTACCTCCTTGGGATGGCTAAGTGATGGCTAGGTGAAGGCTAAGTGATCCTATTTATTACTCTGTTTTATGCACGGGGTCTGATTAATAGGTCTACTAGATTACTCTGGGTCAGTGTTTGATTAATAGGTCTACTAGATTACACTGGGTCAGTGTTTGATTAATAGGTCTACTAGATTACACTGGGTCAGTGTTTGATTAATAGGTCTACTAGATTACACTGGGTCAGTGTTTGATTAATAGGTCTACTAGATTACACTGGGTCAGTGTTTGATTAATAGGTCTACTAGATTACACTGGGTCAGTGTTTGATTAATAGGTCTACTAGATTACTCTGGGTCAGTGTTTGATTAATAGGTCTACTAGATTACACTGGGTCAGTGTTTGATTAATAGGTCTACTAGATTACACTGGGTCAGTGTTTGATTAATAGGTCTACTAGATTACACTGGGTCAGTGTTTGATTAATAGGTCTACTAGATTACTCTGGGTCAGTGTTTGATTAATAGGTCTACTAGATTACACTGGGTCAGTGTTTGATTAATAGGTCTACTAGATTACACTGGGTCAGTGTTTGATTAATAGGTCTACTAGATTACACTGGGTCAGTGTTTGATTAATAGGTCTACTAGATTACTCTGGGTCAGTGTTTGATTAATAGGTCTACTAGATTACACTTGGTCAGTGTTTGATTAATAGGTCTACTAGATTACACTGGGTCAGTGTTTGATTAATAGGTCTACTAGATTACACTGGGCCAGTGTTTCCCAAACTGTGAATAGTTGTTCCACGAGCTACTGGAATAATTAACTAGTAGGCCACCATGTGAATTAACCTCTCTAATAAAAAATAAAGCAAAACATTTCGCTAAATATTCAAAATTGCGAAGTGTTCCGTTAAGGCAATAGCTTGGGAAACACTGCCTTAGGCAAACATGTATCTAATGTACTGATGTGAATGTTTCACAATAAATATCTTTTCAACTTCTAAGTCTTCAATGAAGAAATCGTCAATGTCTAAACAAAACGGTATGCTACACTTGATTATACTTACACTTGTTGTACCGGCTGCTGATAGTATGTGCCCGCTGCCTGGTAGCTGGGCACTTGTGAATAACCGCTACCATATCCCTGTGGGTTGTAAGCCCCAGCGGGTGGACCTTGATATGGAGGTGGATTACTCATTTGTTTACTATAGATGTTTGATCACTGTAAAACAAAATGTAATTGCAATATTTTTAATGTTTTGAATGCTTCTAATATACTTGTTTAAAAGTATAGAATCTACAGGACTGAGCCAAAAATTGACAGCACACATTCCAAGATGGTTAGGAACTTAGGATCTAATAAAACAAAAAAAAACACCATAGAATACTTTAAACAAACAACAAAGCTTAAATATGGGAAAACCAAAACACAATCACTGCCATATTCCCGCAATACTACAAGATTTATCTCCCTTGTATATTTTAAAAAAAAATTAATAACCACTAATTGATTAACTAATTGGTTAATTTTTAATTGTAGGCCTATTATTCGCGTATGTCTTTGACAGTGATTAATTGTGCACAATTTCAACTTGATTCGAGAATGGGAAGCGGGAGAAAAAAAAATTGTAAAAGAAACCACCCAGACAGACAGAGAGACAGACCTTTGGAAAAATAAAAAACTAAAGAATATTGGCAATATCCAGTTAACAGAATTATTTCTTATCCCTTTTGATTTATGCTACTAAAAAAAGGATGTTATTGAATTTTCAATATATTTTCTAGTTTCAGCGATCGTGACTGGACGGACAGACGGAACATTGTTGGCTAACATAATATATGCATTTCCACTAACATTAGTAACATAGCACAAAATATCCTCATTTAGCATCCTACAAGAAAAGAAAGTTCCCGTAACGTTATTACATAATAATGTCGGTCGGTCAGTTTGGACGAAAACAAGTCCATCTATTTAGATAATAAACACAAGAATAGAAAATAGCAGATTTAAACTGCTACCTGATGTAGGGTTATCAGACGTTCGGCAAAAGAGAGACTTGTTCTCTCTCCAGCAGGCATTGGCTTAAAACATGGAAATGTCCGCGGTTCACTTTACTGTTTACTTTAACAACCAATCGAATCTAACCCTTTCATAACTTCTGGTTTCAACAAACGTAATGACTGCAAAGACTTACCGTAATCACCGCGTTCACTAGGAAGTCAATTTGGTGTGTGTTGTCATTGTTGTGACGGTATGACATTCTCCGAGTCTCATTATGTAGCAGTGACGGCAACTGTGGATCATATGACGTTCCGGGTATCACGTGCGAATGTACAAGTTTCTATTTATAGGTTTAAAAAACTACACACACTTATAGGATCTTTATCTACAAACAGAAGATTGTTTCATGAATGTCGAGTGGAGTGTCTCTCTCTTTCTCTCTCTCTCTCTTTCGAACACTTACTCTCTCTCTCTCTCTCTCTCTCTCTCTCTTACACACACACATATACTCTCTCTCCCTCTTGAACAATAACTCTCTCTCCCTCTCCCCCCCCCCTCTCATACAATCTTTCTCTCACAGACATATAATTATTATTTACTTTTTTCGCGTACTACTTAGTATTACGGAATGAAATGTCCAAGCTCTTCGCTTACAGCACAATGGTTATCATTTAATCGACAACAGTGATTCCATAATGAAGCGACCTTGACCTTTGCTTACGTATAAATCTATCGTTACGTTCCTTGTTCCAAGTTTTTTGTTTATAGTTTTTTTATATCACTTCTACATTTCTTCATATCTCCTTCTTTTCTTTTTCTCTTTGACTGTATTTTATTACTTTAAAAATGTCAACCGAACTATAAAAATCAAAATGTAAATCAACTGATGGTTTTGTTTCGTATAAGAATTCAGAGAAGCTACAAACAGAAAGAACTTAAAGATTTGATTCTACATTGCATCAGAACACAAAACAACTACTTTGATGTCACCAATATCATTTACACAAAAAAAACAAAACAATGCCTAATTATAATTCTAGAAAGAACCAGTTAATTTCCAGAAGAACAAGAAGAAAGCAGAAAGAGAAGATGGAGCCGGATTGGGAACACTTTGCGCAAAGCACCAACTAGCATCACAAGGCAGGAGAAAGAAAGGGAGTCCTTGAAGCACCGGGCGGCTGGAACCAGAGGCAGACACTTTAACGTTTGATTACAGCTGGAATAAGATGGAAAGAGTGGCCCAGTACAGGGGACTGTGGAGATCTATTGTTGGCGGCCCGTACTTCGTTAGGAGTGACGGGCTGTAAGTAAGTAAGCAAGTAAGTAAAAAACTGGTCGCCCCCACCTCCACTACATAGATGTAATAAAACGGGACCTCAAATCAGTGAACATCAATACTGACAACTGGGAAGACATAGCTCTAGACCGCACCAGATGGAGAGAGACAGTGACCAACAAAGCTATGGACAGTGAAAGAACATGGGTCTCAGCTCAGGAAGAAAAACGTACAATGGCCAGCTCCTCTACCACCGAAGCAAAACCTCCTTAACCTGCTATATTTGTGGACGGGAGTGTCTCTCCAAAATAGGGCTCCACAGCCACATGAGAAAGTATGTGAGATGAACCATAGTCGTTATACGACTGAAGGAGGCCAACAAGTAAGCAAGTAAATAAGTAAGCAAGTAAGTAAGCGGGCCGTTTGGACCACGTTGCGGGCCGGATCAGAATAAACAATCAGTTAGAACTGTTAGAGTAAACCTGGTGGATGATGGCCCATTTCGTTTGCATCGTTGTAATGTATTGTTATGTTTTGTTATGTTTTGTTAAGTTTTGTTAAGTATTATATTGTAAAAAAAAATCTAAAAAATATAATTAATATTAACATTATTAACATTGAACTAAAATTTATTTTATGGCATTGTCTGGATGAAGATTTGTTTAACTAACTCTTTCTCTCCATGATTATTTTTCCGATAGTATTATTCGTTTTTCTCATTTATATTTCACTTTCCTATTATAATTAAACTTCAATAACTTTTGTGTTTGTCATCAGAAAATATTATATTTGGTATTGAATTATGGGAGAATGCATGCTCTTTTTACACAACACAAATTAAAGTTTATAAGTTTATAAATCAATTTCGTTTGATGGGAGTCAATCAACGTTGACATCGACAATTAGGAGAGAAAGAGTTAAAGGAAACAGTACGTTATAGTACAGGGTGGGCACCCAGAATGTATTGCAGAGCAGCAGAAGACGAAGTAAAATAAGATATTATCTTATACACTGTGGGAGGTTTATAACACATTTATGTCCACATTATATATATATATATTTGACGTTTGACCAAGAATTTTCCATCATTTGCGGGCCCGGGGTGGCTTGACCTCTTTGGGGGCCCTGCATTTTGCGTAATATTTAATATTTAATGTAAAAAATAACGATTTCGAACACTTAGGGGAAGGTGGGGTGAAATGTCACAAGGGTAAGTTGTCACAAACACTATATCGATATAATGTGATGCGCTATCAAAAATGTGAAACTACAGCTGAGATGTTTACGGAAACATTTGCAAATAGTTATAAAATGAAGTCGATACCTTTTCGCATTTTAAAAGTGGGGGCCCATGGAAAATTTTCAAATCCCCCCCCCCCCCCACTCTAGCTACGCCACTGACATTTGGTAAAAACATTGAACTAAGAAACTCGTCAGAACATACAATAAACAAAACAAAAAAAAAAAAAGATAAATATTCATAAATACAAAGTTAGCGGAAAATGTTTTGTTCCATATGCTAGGACAAATTCTTATGAGTGCCTTTTTAGCGGCCCCCGAATAGAAAATGGCTGTTATTAGTTTTTTGTTGTCTGTCTGTCCGTCCATCCTTCCCTTTTAGATCACAAAAACTAGAAGAGATATTGAAAATCTGATATGATATTTTATATCTGAATCTGTTGACATTAGGGCTTTCTGCCAGCTTCTTATTTAACCTACAGACAGCTTCTTATTTAAACTACAGACAACCTCTTATTTAAACTACAGACAACCTCTTATTTAACCTACAGACAACCTCTTATATAACCTACAGACAGCTATTTTATAACCTAGACAGCTTCTTATTTAACCTACAGACAGCTTCTTATTTAACCTACAAACAGCTTCTTATTTAACCTACAGACAGCTATTTATATAACCTAGACAGCTTCTTATTTAACCTACAGACAGCTATTTATATAACCTAGACAGCTTCTTATTTAACCTACAGACAGCTTCTTATTTAAACTACAGACAGCTATTTATATAACCTAGACAGCTTCTTATTTAACCTACAGACAGCTTCTTATTTAAACTACAGACAACCTCTTATTTAACCTACAGACAACCTCTTATTTAACCTACAGACAGCTTCTTATTTAATCTACAGACAACCTCTTATTTAACCTACAGACAGCTTCTTATTTAACCTACAGACAACCTCTTATTTAACCTACAGACAACCTCTTATTTAAACTACAGACAACTTCTTATTTAACCTACAGACAACTTCTTATTTAACCTACAGACAGCTTCTTATTTAGCCTACAGACAACCTCTTATTTAACCTACAGACAACATCTTATTTAACCTACAGACAACCTCTTATTTAACCTACAGACAACCTCTTATTTAACCTACAGACAACCTCTTATTTAACCTACTGACAACCTCTTATTTAACCTACAGACATCTTCTTATTTAACCTACAGACAACCTCTTATTTAACCTACAGACAACCTCTTATTTAACCCACAGACAACCTCTTATTAACCTACAGACAACCTCTTATTTAACTACAGACAACCTCTTATTTAACCTACAGACAACCTCTTATTTAACCTACAGACAGCTTCTTATTTAACCTACAGATAACCTCTTATTTAACCTACAGACAACCTCTTATTTAACCTACAGACAACCTCTTATTTAACCTACAGACAGCTTCTTATTTAACCTACAGACAACCTCTTATTTAACCTACAGACAACCTCTTATTTAACTACAGACAACCTCTTATTTAAACTACAGACAACCTCTTATTTAACCTACAGACAACCTCTTATATAACCTACAGACAGCTATTTATATAACCTAGACAGCTTCTTATTTAACCTACAGACAGCTTCTTATTTAACCTACAGACAGCTTCTTATTTAACCTACAGACAGCTATTTATATAACCTAGACAGCTTCTTATTTAACCTACAGACAGCTATTTATATAACCTAGACAGCTTCTTATTTAACCTACAGACAGCTATTTATATAACCTAGACAGCTTCTTATTTAACCTACAGACAGCTATTTATATAACCTAGACAGCTTCTTATTTAACCTACAGACAGCTATTTATATAACCTAGACAGCTTCTTATTTAACCTACAGACAGCTTCTTATTTAAACTACAGACAACCTCTTATTAACCTACAGACAACCTCTTATTTAACTACAGACAACCTCTTATTTAACCTACAGACAACCTCTTATTTAACCTACAGACAGCTTCTTATTTAACCTACAGATAACCTCTTATTTAATCTACATACTGTTAATTATGATCTAGGTTCACAGTCAGCAATAAACAAACAACAACCATTAGTGTCATGGCGGAGAATGGTACTTTATTATATTGAACGCGTGCACCTTTGCGCACCATATCAACATCCCCTTTTCTTTAAAAAAAAAATAAAAAAAAATAAAACATTTCGGGGAGTATCATAGAAAAAAAAATTTAAAAAAAACACAACATAAACAACTAAACGTAACATACATGTATACGCTTCAATCAATATGAAACATATCACATTTAAAAATCAACATTCAATAGTTCATTAAGACACATAGTCATTGAATCTTGTCGGTTTCTTCAACTGATCCCTTGGTCGCAGGGAATGATGAGTTGATGAGTGGCGAACGTGTTGATCCTGAGTTCTATTGTCCTGTATGTTGTTATCAGTATCGGGAAATATATCTTCTTCTGTTTCTCTGTTCGGGTTAATATACACTCTGTTTCTTTGGTACACTGCACCATTGTCACCTCGAATAATGTAAGCTCTCTGATTGACTTGAGACTGGATTCTTCCACGTCTCCATGTAGGGTCATTAGGAGATTGGAAATAGACCATCTGTCCAGTTTTCAGCTGACTTAAATTTCTTGACCTCTTATCATAAGATGTTTTTACACTCATCTGACGTTTTTCTTTCCTTCTCATAATGTTCTCTTGACATGTAGAAATCTTAATGTTACTCCTTTTGTTTGGTATCAGTGTTCGAGTCATCCGACCAAAAAACATCTGAACTGGGCTTAGATTTGTGTCTTGCCTTGGAGTATTTCTAAATTCCAGAAGAGCTTCATAAGCATCTGACTTTGATTCTCTAGATTTCTTCATTATGTTCTTCAAAATTTTAACTGCTGACTCAGCCTTTCCATTGGATTGATGGTGTCCTGGAGAAGATTTCAAATGAGTCACTCCCCATTCCATCATAAATTTGGAAAAATATTCCGATGTGAACTGAGGTCCGCTATCAGATATACAAACTTTGGGCACCCCATATCTTGCAAATAAAACTTTCAGTTTCTTTATAATTGCGTGTGTTGTTGTCAACTGCATGTTTTCTACCTCTATGAAATTTGAATAATAGTCCACTATGGCTAGATTTTGTTGGTCATACATTTGAAATAAATCAATTCCAATCTTGTCCCACGGATTAGAACCTATTTCGTGATGTATTAATTCTTCTCTCTGGTTTGCTGGTTTATTTTTCTGACAAATGTAGCATGAGTTGGCTATTTCCTGTATTCGAGCTGATAATCCAGGCCAGAAAACTGTTTCTTTTGCTCTTCTTTTCATTGAGTCTACTCCCAGATGTGCTGCATGGAGTTTTTCTTCTATTTCCTTGCGAAGTGATATCGGTATGATTATTTGTTCTCCTTTCAACAGGAGTCCGTCTTCGTATGTTAACATGTCTCTTAGTGAAAAATATTGTTTGAGTTCAGGTAAACTATTATGTTTGTCTGGCCATCCATTTAGGATATACTGAATAAGTGTTTGCATTGTTCTATCTTTCTCTGTCTCGATTCTGACTTTCTCCAGCACTGCATCTGGTATTGCCAGTCCGACTGTATTGACACAAACATCAGGGATATCACTCTTTTCCTCTGATGGGTCTCTACTCAAAGTATCAGCTATGAACAAATTTTTGCCTTTGACATATTGAAACTGGATATCGTAACGATAAAGACGCATCATTAGACTTTGTAGCCTTCTCGGAGCAGAACTGAGTGGTTTTTGAAGGATGTTTTCCAGTGGTTTATGGTCATTCTGAACTATAACTGTCCTGCCATACGTATACTGGTCAAAACGTTCCAAACCAACAACCACTGCTAACAATTCTTTTTCAATCTGTGCCCATCTTTTCTGAGTATCAGTTAATGATCTAGAAGCATATGCTATTGGACTGCCATCTTGTAATAACGCTGCTCCTAACCCATTTTGGCTACTATCTGCTTGTAATGTAAGCTCTTTGTTAGGGTCAAAATATATCAATGTGCCATGAGTCGATATTTTCTGTTTTATCTTGTTGAAAGCTCGTGTGCATTGATCAGACCAAACAAATGGTGTGTTCTTTCTGATCAACTCTGTTATGGGCTGTAAATCTGTCGACAAATCTGGAACAAATCTTGCAAGATATTGAACCATGCCACAGAATCTTCGGACTGATGAAATATCTTTTGGAGCATTCAAACTCAAAATCGCAGATACTTTGTTCGGGTCTGGTTTTATTCCTGCTTCTGTAATAATATGACCCAAAAAATTAATCTCAGCTGTTCTAAAAACAGACTTTTCGTGGTTCAGTTTAATCTTCTTTTCTTGACATCTCTTCATCAGCTCTCTTAGGTTAATATCATGATTTCTAAGTGCTTCTTCTTTCGTTCTTCCTCTTCCTACCACTATAATATCATCAACGTAATTGAAACAGCCTTTCAGTCCTTCTAGTGCTAGATTTAATCGTCTCTGAAAAATTTCTGAACTCACTTTCAATCCAAATGGTAATCGTTTCCATTTGTATCTACCAAAAGGGGTTATCATTGCTGTCAAATTAGATGACGCTGTGTCTAGTCTGACATGCCAGAAAGCTTCTTGCACATCCAATTTGCTGAATATTTTGGCATTGTTCAAATCTGCCAAAATGTCATCTAAAGTAGCAAGATTATAGAATTCCCTTAGTAAAACTTTATTCAGGGCTTGTGGATCTATGCAGATCCTAATTTTTCCATTAGCTTTTTCCACAATTGCCATCTGACTCACCCACTCTGTAGGCTCTATCACTGGTTCTATGATTCCTCTCTGCACTAGGGTCTTTAACTCCTCCTTAACTCTTTCTTGTAAAGCAATAGGGATCTTTCTACACGGCAGAACCTTGGGCTTAATGCTGCTATCAATCTTTAAAGACACTTCTCCTAAGTCACCCAAATCACCAGTAAACTTTGGACTACAGTCTTCTTCTTGGTTATTCACTACTGATGCTATGAACCTATCTTTATTGACTTTGATTAACTTCATTCTTGTTAAAGTTTCGTGACCTAGAAGGCATGCTAGATTATTTGGTACAACTATATATTCCACCTCAAATGTTTCGTTAGTTTTCTCATTTCTCGTCGTTAGAGTGGCTTTCCCTATGGGTCTCATTTCAGTCTTATTCCACATTAGTAATCTTTGCGTTGCCTTTTCTATCTGATTCTTATTTACGTATTTTTCCTGGATGGTATTTACATCAGCTCCACTATCCATTTGAAACCTTACACGGTGACCATTTACTGTCATAACTGCTGTCATCCTTTTCGTTTTGTGGTTCTCCAAAGACATCACCCATTCATTTTTTACCATCATGACATCATCTCTTGTGTCCGACTGTAGCTGTCTTTCATCGTTAGACATATCATCTGACACCTGCTGAATTTTCTTTTTGCACATCACAGCAAAATGATGTCTCCCCTTGCATGCTAGGCACATTTTACCCCATGCAGGGCACTTTTCTTTAATGTATTCGTGAATCCTTCCACAATACCTGCATTTACCTTTCTGAATGTTTGTTCTTGAAGGTGTTGATACTTTCTCAATGATTGGAGGGTCGGCTTGCATTTGTCTCAACTGTTTGTTGGCGGTCTCGTATGCTCTGCAAATATCTCTGCACCTTTCCAATGTGAGACTACTATCTTGTAGCAATTTCATTTTGAGGCATTCATGTCTAATACCAAGAACTACTCTGTCTCTAATCAAGCTATCTTCCAGGCGTTCAAAACTACACGTTTTTGCAAGTCTTCTCAAATTTGTTATGTACTTTTCAATGTCCTCGCCTTCTTGCTGTTCACGCGTATTGAACACATAGCGCTCATAAGTTTCATTCGTTTTTCCAATGCAAAAACTTTCAAATTTGTTCACTATTTCTTCCATCTTTCTTTATTTTCCCTTCTCAATTTCAAGACCATCATATATGTCCATCGCTTTTGTTCCTATAATTGTTAGAAAGGTGGCCACTCTGACCTCCTCTGATTCTTCCGACAATTTAATGGCTAACTCATAGTTTCGCCAGCTCCGGTGAAACTTTTGCCAATTAGCGGCCATGTTTCCTTCTACCTCGAGCGGCTCGGGTACAGGAAGGAAATTTCTAGCTGCCATTGCACGGCGTAGCCTTGAATTGTTGCCTATTTATTATTGCAAACAATTAACCTTTATATACTGATTAATGATTACCTCTGATCATTAATATACCGCTGCCACCATGTTAATTATGATCTAGGTTCACAGTCAGCAATAAACAAACAACAACCATTAGTGTCATGGCGGAGAATGGTACTTTATTATATTGAACGCGTGCACCTTTGCGCACCATATCAACACATACAGCTTCTTATTTAACCTACAGACAGCTCCTTCTACATTATCCTAAACAGCCCCTAGGAACAGCTTCTAGATAGAAACCTGAGAATAGTTTATTTGTGGGCCCTACACCTCTCTCTCTCTCTCTCTCTCTCCTTCCGTCTGCCTCTCCCATATACCCTACAAGTCAACTGCTTCTCTTCACTAAGAAGGAGTATGGAGTGCTTAACACATCTTATTATATGCCATGCAAAAAAATGCCTTTAAAAAAGATTATCTGCGAGGAAGAACTTCACACTTACAACTTTATCTCTCAATAACGTAGAAATTGTTTTCCTTTTTTATATCAAACAATAATTAGTTACCAATAATTAATTGACTAGTTAGTTCAATTTTTATTCTTTTTTTTTTCTTCATGTTTTGTTAGTTAAATAAAAATTTCTGTAAAGTTTCAACCGGAAATGGGTATGGGGGAAATAACCTACAGACAGCAATTAGCTAAGGGGAGGAAACCCCACATTTAGCAATTACTTTGTATATTAAATGATTAATTGTTGATATCAAACTAAATAATTAATCACCAGTAATTAATTCAATAATTGGTTGGGGGTTTTGTTACTGATTCATGTATTGTCATCGCCAGTGTATAATTGTGCAAAGCTTCAGCTTGATTCGAGAATGGGTGCGGGAGAAATAACGTGTTCAACCTTTTTACCAGTTAGACAGACAGACAGACAGACAGTGTGAGTTGATATAAACTTGGTGACCATAAAAAAAAATTGAAAGTAAAAGTACTTTTTTCTTTAGATTTTCTGTTTCAAACTATGGATTAAAATAGCGCTAAAGTCAACAGTTAGGAACTGATTCTATTTATCACATGATGAAACTTTAGCAAGGATTTTCTTTCATCCCCACCAAGTGCAAGTACACTGGCTAGAGCAGAACTGTGGTAGCCTACTGGAGGATGGGTTTGCTCTCATTCTTAGCCTTTCCGCTTTCCTTGGCGGACGTTTCCATTGAAGCGCCACGCTGAGGTGACTGGAGCTGGTATCCTCTGCGCTATCGAGATTAGCTTAAGCGCCAACTTGCTTTAACTGACAAAAAAGAGAGCATCTGGTTGCAGGCGGTTTCAGATTTAGACAGATGTACTCCAAACTTCTGCAACGTAATATTTTATTTAAATCCAAACCTTAAAAGTAAACTGTACTTTTATATCTAGACTTTACTGCTCCAACTTTTATGTCCGAAAATTTAATGAAGCATTCTTTAGAAGACGTAGGCCTAAGGCAATGATTTCAAGTCGATCAGAGTCTATCATTCTAATTTGTATCAAACTCCAAGCTATACCCTGTAACTTTATTGAAAATATTAAACCAAGCGAGGCTCGGTCATCAGGTACTACACTATCAATCTCCAAAAAAATATGAATTAAGGGCGGTGGTTTTTCTGATATATTTTATAACATTTAAGCCAACGATTGTGTTATTTCCAAAAATATTTTTTTTAATAAATTATCTATATTGCTAAATGATGTATTTTCTGTTTTACAAGCTATAGTTAATTGAGACTATATGTTTTTAAAAAAAATAGTGCAGTTTGTATGTATGTAACTCAAATATGTTTTAAAACAAGATTTAATAAGGTATGTCAAGTTTTATTTATTATCAGCATACACATGATTAGCACTCATTCATGACCCTTCAGTCTTCACCAACCGTTAATTAGAGGATCAATAATAAAATATGTTAGCCCAGATTCACACTGAACCATATCTTCATTACAATTAGTTCTTTGAATGCATATGAATAGTAACATTACAAAAACATTAGTATATGTTGTGAAGTATCATGCTGCCAGCACGCCTACCAATACAATCCTATCGGTAACACTGTTGACACGCATACGTCTATTTTGTATGGACGGAGATGGTTGTGGTGGTTGATAGTCCTTGGCTCCTGACATCCGTACAGAAAACATTGAAACCTGCCTTTTTACTGGCATGGGTAGACCACTTCGGGGGCCGCTTCTGAGTTGTTGTTTTTACATACTCTCTTTGTAAAAAAAAAAAGGAATTAAAGTTCCCCTTTCAGACATTGCGATCTATTGAGCAGATGATTTAAAGAGCATCTGTTTCTGTGTCCCACGGTTGACGAGGATGTCATGTGGCCAACACAACAACCAACCGCCTTTTCCTTTCTCCAACTAGTGTGAGGTACCCATTAAAGCTGGGTGGGCTCCGAGGCGCCCAAAGATCCCGATGAAAAAAATCCCAGTCTTCACCAGGAATCGAACCCCTGATCTCCCGGTTCCGAAGTCAAGCGCTTCACCGCGCCTCCACTCTCTTTGTAGCCAATTTTTTATTTTTAATATTGAAACTAAAAGTAAAGAAAAGCTACTAAATAATCCTGAGAACGAACAAAGCACAGATCTCTTGTTGAACTGGACTATCAGATGAATTGAACTACAGTTTCTCAGTGCCTTACATCTTGTGAATCATGAAACAGCAGCAGAAGATGAGTAACAAAGTGTCAACATCACAAAAACAGCAGGACGCCACGTCTGCCAATTCATAGACATCACGTGTGTTTCCGTAGTTTTTCCTTTAAAATAAATTAAAGCATAGGTTTATGTCAAATATATTCACGCGAAATAAACTGTATACGTGTGTGTGTGTGTGTGTGTGTGTGTGTGTGTGTGTGTGTGTGTGTGTGTACAGAATTTTAGTTTTTCGGCTATAACGAATAGAACCTCCCCCCCCCCCGGAAACAATCTTTGTTAAGCAAATATATAAGTCTATTATGTTCTTTATTAAGTTCTAATGATAGGCCTATAGAACCAGGTTTAGAAGAGGGTGCGCAAAATGAACTATTTATATAACTCTTTAATCATGAACACATGAGGTAATAGCCACTGACGTATGCGTGCCTAAGATTGTAAAATGTCTTAAATTCCAGACCAAATTTAATTTTAAAGATATATTTTAAAAAATCGTAACGATCAAACAATATTTTCCCTGTGTGGCCAATTAGCTAGAGTAGTTTTCCCCCCAAAGATATACATCAACTGTCAAATTTCTAGGACAATGTTTAGAACCATTTCAAACTCTGCCCACGTTTAGCCGATAAAAAATTTGCAAGTTAAGGAATTGTAAAAAAAAGTGTATAATTTGTTCAGAATACTGTCATGCGCACCTGGAGTTGATTCTTTGTTAGGTGTTTTTGTGTGTGTGCATCATAATAGTTTGTGCATGTTTTCTAAGGACGCGCTCTGTAGGCGTCATTGCTTTTTGCTCATGTATTATAAAAATAATTCCCTTTTTGCTCATGTATTATAAAAATAATTCACTTTTTGCTCATGTATTATAAAAATAATTCAATCTAAAAAGAAAGCTACACAAAGCTATTAATATCCTTGTGCCGTTAATTGGCCATTGACGTTTTAGGTAACACATTTCACTTTGCCATTGCCATGGAGGGACAGGCGAATCATTATGTTTTTACTTTTGCTTATTTTGGTGCAATGGTCGTTTCGGCGAGGTACGTTTCGGTGCAAAATGTTTTAAGCACATTATATTTTATTACTATATGTCTATGATGTGATCACATTTAAACAAGAATGACAAGTATCTATGTTGTGTATGTGTGTTTGTGTTGAAACGTATTGTTGTAATTCTCTAAGGCAGGCACTCAACGAAAGACAGGTCGGCAACAGTAAACGATGTATTTATTTAGTATAACTAGTATAAGCATCAAGAAATAGCAATAGTTATTAGTTAGACTTGGACGTCTACTATAAAGTCACAGGGAGTAATATGTCTAAGTTCTAAGAGTCCTACTTCATACCAGATCACAGAATAGACCACCGACACACTTCCCAGTGTCGTTCCAGGTCTCCCACACAGTTTCCTAGTATCACACAGGACAGCACTCAGCACCAGACTGTTTAGACTCCCATGACTTTTAGCCGGCTCACAACAGTCCTTCTTCCTGTCTCTATATGTCTTTCACTAGTAGTGTTCAGTAGTGCTCAGATGCGCACCATTAGTGTAGCGCTGGAGCGGGGTTACAACAGTATTTTGTTTCGGTAAATAAAACAATAGTTGGCCAAGTTTTGGTCCATTAGATTTGGGATTTAACTTTGTTGTGCAATTATTGTTATGTCACTAAAATTATAATGCGGGTGTGGGTTCTAATATTGTTTTAATACAAATTAAACGATGATAGAAAAAAATCGATGCAAAGTTGTTGGGGATTTTTTTTTCACAAGAAAATAAACTTACTTAATTTAAAGTAGACTATCTCAAGCTATATATTTCGCACTCCTCACCTATAATTTATGGGGGGGGGGGGGGAGAAGCATGTCAATATGTAATCTCAGGTAGGAATCTGACGTTTCGAAGTCTGTATGTTTCAGATGTTACCTCAGAATGGAAGATTATTGCATCCTTGACCAAACCTTCTACGGATGTTATAGGGCGCATGCGCTAGGCGCAAGCGTAATATGCGTTCATGAAGTAGTCAAAATTATTACAGCTTTTTTAGGTTGGGGGGAGGATGAATGCATAATATTTATTTATTTATATTTTTCAGATAAGTGGGAAAAAATGTTTATGATAAAAAAGTTGGGTGTTTTATAAACCATCGCCAGACCCTCTTGCGTCAAAACGGCTGCACAAAAACGAACCGTACCACTTGAGAGCTACTCCTCTGAAATGGCTGCAATTTTATCATAAGTCATGCAGCAACCCAAATCATACACCAGCCCAAGTGTTTGAAGATTACAGCTGGGATGAAAATTCAAGTTTGCGCTATGCCACTGACTGTTGGACTTACCGTTTGCCTGGCTGAATGAGGTGTGTCTCTTCTTCTGAGCTGGAAGATGTGGGATCAGAGGTCGTTGGGGATTCTGAGGACACTGAGCTTATAGGTGAAGGCTTGAACTCATTTTTAGTCATTTCCCTCCTTAGGTAATCACTACCTGATTGTAAAAAAAAAAAAAACATAAGCAATTACACGCCCATGACTAACGATTGTACATAGGTATTGCAATGTTATAACGGAATGAACATATGAAAAAAACCGCGTCCTATAACTATATAATTTCAGATTATCCTTTAATCTCTATTATGACGCTTGACAAAAAAAGAAAGATTTAACGCACGTGAGATAACTCAGTAATCCTATGTCCAGACATGAACGATAATCACTTCCTGCGTCTGTTTTAAATGCGATTTAGTCTATAACATTGTACACAAGCAGGTCGAATAGCTCATTATTCTAAGGCAAATTTCTTCCACCTCCGATGCCTAAGGCGGATCTTTAAAATAAGGAGGCAAGAAAAAATAACCAATGAGAAAGTGCTACGAAGAGCAGGGTGCCAGGACATCCGCACTGTTATCTGAGATGAACTTCTGTTGAAAAAAACAGAGCAGGAAGGACTAGTCCTCCCGCAGTGCTCTGGCAAGAAACTTAGCCGTTCGACGTAGTGCCTCGTATCTCCAAACCATCTCCTCGTATTGCGACAAATGGCAGATTCAGATAAACGTTGCCAAAACGACCTGTTAACAGTTAGCAGACACCTTGGCTTGCCTGACCACGTTCGTAGAATGCCAGTAGGTCGACTTCCACAAAACATTCTGTATGGCGATCTAACAGAAGGCAGGAGAGCCGCTGGTCGCCCACTTTTACGGTATACGGATGTATGCAAACGTGACATGAAGCTCTTCAAAATCGACACTAGCAGCTGGGGAAAAGTGGCACTGGATAGATCCACATGTAGGTGATTATATATGCCCAACCTGTGACCGCAGCTGTGTATCAAGGATTGGCCTCTTTAGTCACACAAGAAGTTGCAAAGAGAAAAGATCGTCTCTCGAGACGTAAAATGCCACAGATCTAAAGCAAATTATTGCCTTCCTTTAATTCAAAATGAGGCGCACGGATATGTGTACATTGTTCCTCTTCCTAGGTCACCTCGTGTAGTGTTCATTAGTAATATTTTTTGTTGCAATTGTTGCGGTGATCTAAGGTCTGATTATAATTGCATTAAATAAAATGTCTTGAATGTGGCTGGATTTTCTCTAAGTTCTGCCAGATATGTGTGTTTGTGTGTATTTATAGTATTTGTAGATTTATTTCTGATTCACAGTATCCGGAGAAAGTTGTAAATAAAGACAAATGTAGAAATGTTATAAACAGTACTGTACAAAGACAACTGGACTACCATCCTAATTTAGTTAGAGACTATGTTAGTTTTGGTAGATAAATATATTGTGTATTGTTTTTTAGCGATAGTAAAAGTAGTGACGTAGTGAGACAGACGAATGACGTAGCAGACGAAATAATCTTCATTCCATGAAGTCCAAAACATTTAAAGCAAAACATAACGTTCTAAACTTCGTTTACGAAACGTCTGAAACTTATAAGATAAGACAAATAATACGATATGATGCTAAAGGATTTCTGCATAATTAAACCCGTAGGCTTCACCTATAATTCAAACGTAGATCTACACCTCACAATACGCAAGAGTGACATTAAGCCTACATCATACAAAACTTAAAGAAAAAAAAACCGACTACAAAACACTTAAATCGCATTCAAGACAGAGAACATTAATAGATCAATTAGAGACCATTATTTATTATAATTAAACTTTGAGAACATTGAAGAACTTACGAATGAATTAATTATGATAGAAAAATAAACCTCGCACAAATTTTGAGCACATTAAAGATAATAGTAAAATTAGTTTTCATTAGCAGATTCCGTTATCTAGGATAGGTTCCTGTGCATCATAGGCAATTTTATTTTCTGTATAATGTTCTAATTTTAAAAAAGATACTTATAGAATATATTTTAAGCGTGTTAGAAATCAAGATTGTTCAGACAAAATACTTTGGGCTTCATTACAATTGTTAATTAGCAAACCTTTAAAGACCAGACCTTAGTGGACTTCAGTGTTTAGTTATTAGCCTACGTAAAAAAAAAACGAAACACCTTTTTGTATCTAATCTGTTATTATCTATTTGACTATTCTAGAGGGTAAAAATATTGATACAAACAGCACATCAATGTATAGGCCTACACACTGATATGTGTTTTGATTTTATTTATATATATAATGACTTTTATGTTAGGTTTAAGAGCTCGGCCAATTTGGGCATTCACTTTCTTATCTTTGTGTCCGTAGATGCAAGTGAAAATGAAATTTCTCGTTCGCCAAACAATGAAATATGAAATAACACAGGGCGATATAATATGGTGCATATTGGTCGAGTGGTTAGGTGCTCAGCTGACAATGTTAAATAGAATGGGTTGGTTATAATTTTTTTGTATTCGTGATTTGGGGCAAGGAATAAAGATTTCAATATCAATCAGAATATGGAATAATAAATGTAAAAACGGTTAGATTTGGTCATTGTGCTGGTCACATTTCCTTTCTTGTTAACCTTTGATCAATTATCTGACCAGCTGACAAAAAAAACTAATAATAATAAAGTAGATCATACGTTATTTTCAAGTGAAAAAAAAAAGTAAAAACTGAAATGTACTTTTTAAAAAACGTATACTTACCATATTGAATAACTTGGTTGGCCCTTGTAAGTTTGTGGTGAAATAGCACTTAGCTTATATTCATTTATATATATAAAAAGAATGACACTACGATTTTCCATCTGTTCAATTCAGATGTTTCCGCTGAAAAGTATAAAAAGCACATTATAATTAGTGATGTCATCTACGTGACATTGGCATGTGACACCTACTATAAATAAACAGGTTTCGTTTCTTCTTTTTTTTTTTTAAATAAGCGTCAACATGACATCGATCTAGTCATTTAACACGAGTAAGGAACTAGCGGGAATTTGCAGTTGTTATTTTTTACACAAAAATAAAACCCCGAGAAATCTGGGTCACCAGTCATTGCAAACCTGTGTCAAATGTTGACATGAAGAATACGTTTGAAACCAGCAACAGGAATTTACAACGAAGATGAGGGTGCAGGTCTGGGTCCCAATATGTCGAAAAAAAAAAAAGTTGTGTGTGTGCTTGTGTGTGTGTGTGTGGGGGGGGGGGTCCATGTAGTGCTTTTCTAAAAACTAAACATATTTGTGTCCTAATAAAATAATGTCTTAGAACTCTTTTCCTCCTTTCATTGCGAGCTTATAAAAAAAGAAAACTAACAGAAATGAAACTATTTTCATGCATTTATTTAAGCCGGAAAAAAAACAACATTTATGGCCTTAGGAGAATATATTCCAAAGATAATAATACACGCATTTACCGTAAATGCTAGAACGTAAGAAGGAGCAAAGA
This sequence comes from Biomphalaria glabrata, assembly GCF_947242115.1. Lineage (NCBI taxonomy): Eukaryota > Metazoa > Mollusca > Gastropoda > Planorbidae > Biomphalaria > Biomphalaria glabrata. The sequence goes on along the minus strand of NC_074712.1, from coordinate 10,580,198 downwards.
TTAATATGGCTTATCGTAAAAGGCACAACTAGTATACAAATTAAAGGGCTAGTATCTCCTCAAGCCTAAAAATAAATTAGATAGGTTAATACCGTATCTTATTATATCTTATAAATTAAAGACGTTACAATTTACTAAAGAGAAGATAATTAAGTCCTAAGCGTAGGCCTATCTATGTTCCAATCTAGTCATGCACGTCAGAGATTTAAACTCTTATTCGCATAATTCAACTTATCTTTAAATCACTGAATAAAACAGCAGCCATAATTATACATTGATTCAAGCGCGTTCAAGAGCAGTCTTCTGAATTAAAAGGTTCTGAGTTCAATAAATAGTCAAAAGAAGATCATATCCTCTTTTTTTAGGGCCGTGTCCTACGTCGGCCAGTGTCAGAGCCTAAAGTGTGATAATGTCCGGCCTTCAGTCTGTCGTTTACTGTATCAACCCTTTAAGTCTTCTGGTTTAGCAACACAAACTCAATACTAAACAACAGAAGCTCCCCAAGAACTTGATTGTCTCGTTCTTTTGCACTTTCGGGTAGGCGGCCGTAGGCCTATATAATGCTAGCGATGACAGAGCGGTTCCTATTATCAATACAGAGGTCAAAGACTCAAAAGAGAAAAAACAAGGTTACAAAAGACAGTTTGTGTGGAAACACAAACTCAAAATCGGCCCCCGAAGTAAAATGTTTTACATAATTCGGATAATCCTTCAGAGTTGAAGATAGTTTACTTCCTAGTCCAAACCTCCCGCAGGACGACGGGGGATGGGAGCAGGCAGGGTTTGAACCTTCCAAACGACAGTCCAGCGCGCAAACCGCACGACCAGTGGTCCACCCAGGTAGGCTTTAATATTGTAATAACTTAAGTGAGGCAACTCAACGAGGACATAGACGTTTATTTACATGGAGACATGACAAACACAAAGGACATCTGCCTTGAGCACAGCATCTCCATATTGGCTCTAGTCTTGGGCGGAAATCGTTAGTCTCTTATGTCAACATCCGACTTGTCTGGTCACTGATAGTGCGCACATTCTTTCTGCACTATCTTGGATGGCGGTGCGCATGGCAAAGTCATAACATTGCCCCCGTCTTAGCACTTTTCGTCCCGAAAAGAAACACTGCAGCTGAGGTTTGACAGTTCAGGTGGAGGTCGATCAGTGGGAGCCACAGGCGGCAGGGAGCGTGTTCCCCACGAGGCCATCCGCATTGTTTTCTTCCAGTGCCGCTTTCTCTTTCTCCAGTTGACCAGGCTGTTGTTGCGATAATGACGTGGCCGTTTGCCACACAAAGAGATAGGGTCGAGCACTGTTTTATTCAGCACAGCCGTTGATCGGACACGCTGTCTCAGCAGACCTTCCCGACAGACGCCTCTCAAGGGAGCTTCAGGTTCGCTTGCAGCCACGTTGCAAGCAAAGTCCAATGCACCGAAGTCATCCTCAGACAACAGTCTTACGTCCAGAAGATAGGTCTCTTCAGGTTCAAGTGGAAAATGTCTTTCTCTTGACAGCTCAGATTTAGAGTGATTTGATTGACATTCATCTATGCCAATGTCGATGATGATGGTAGAAGTACATATGCGCTGTTGGTGGTTTTCTTGGCATCTAAATTCTATGTGTGAAGCGCCGCACGTACAGTTCATGCTAAACTTCTTGATGCTGTTGTCAAGCTTCGAATTTCCCTCGTGAGCACCGACAGATAGGCAGAGGTCTTTAAGGTCCATAGCAACAGGCTTGAACGCAGACCCAACGTTGTCTTGCTCCGTCAGGCTCATTGAGGTACTGGTAACAGATACAACAGGAACATCCGCTTCAGGCACATAACAGACTTCAGTTAAGGTACTGGTAACAGGTACAACAGGAACATCCGCTTCAGGCACATAACAGACTTCAGTTAAGGTACTGGTAACAGGTACAACAGGAACATCCGCTTCAGGCACGTAACAGACTTCAGTTAAGGTACTGGTAACAGGTACAACAGGAACAAACGCTTCAGGCACATAACAGTCTTCAGTTTCTTCATTTGTCTCTTTCCGTTCGATTCGGTACATCTCGTTGAAATCATCACAGCAATCGTTGTCACGTTTCTCGTCTTGAAAGTCACAACCACAAGACTTGCCCACAACACAGACACAGACGGCGCTCAAATCCCCAGCGTCTCCGTCACCACTGTTTGTGCAACCACAGTCTTGACCACGCAACTTCTTAACCAACGAGTCTACAGGCAACTGCTCCTTTACAAACGATCTAACTCCTTCTTTCAGCTGAGACAACATTTTATCTACCTTGTTCCCCATACTGTTAATTTGTTCACACATTGCTTCATTTATCTTGCCAATAAGCTCATAAATCTCCGGTTCAATTTCAAATAAGTAGGTATCTGGATCTTCGTCTTCATCTATCAAAGCTTGCCGGAGACGAGCTGTAAGCACCTCCTTGGTACCACCAATTATCTCATATCGGTTACGAAGTTCCTTCCTAAGCTCTCTAACTGAGAGTTGGTCTAATCGTTTCAAAGCTGCCATTGTAAATCCTACCTCCTCTCGTTGAGTTGCCTATAATCCCACTTCTGACAACCAATTGTAATAACTTAAGTGAGGCAACTCAACGAGGACATAGACGTTTATTTACATGGAGACATGACAAACACAAAGGACATCTGCCTTGAGCACAGCATCTCCATATTGGCTCTAGTCTTGGGCGGAAATCGTTAGTCTCTTATGTCAACATCCGACTTGTCTGGTCACTGATAGTGCGCACATTCTTTCTGCACTATCTTGGATGGCGGTGCGCATGGCAAAGTCATAACAATATTTTCAGAAAGAACATCCGAATGAAATTATATCAAAGACAAATGAGAGATAAGAATGGAGAAAGAAGGTTAACAGATCTTGTGTAGTGCCCCAACCGTCCCGCAGATCAAAGGATACGTGAAAGTGAATGTAAAGTTAGATGTGAACCTGGCCTAACTAGTTTGTGGTCTATAGGGCAGATGATGTAAAGTTCATCTGTCGTTGTGGCCTACGGTTAACGAGGGTGTCATGTAGCCAGCACAACGACCAACCGCCTTTGCTTTTCCCCAACTAATGTCAGGTACCCATTAGAGCTGGGTAGACTCAGAAGTTGAAAATCCCAGTCTTCACCAGGATTCGAACCCGGGACCCTCGGTTCGAACTAAATAAGTTAATTTTTTTGAAAAGGCTCAATCTCATTTTCGAAGTCTCAAAAAAAAAAAAAAAAAAAAAAAAAAAAAAAAAATTCCGCTATATAGTAAAATGTTCACGAAAATGATGTTTATAAGATTACTATTCGTCTTAAATTAGGTCTAACATATAATGCATACTAATTAGCTTTTTCTTATAAAAAACTGCTTGCATAATTGATTTTTAAAAATTAGAATTTTCGCTTTCAGGAAAAAAAAAAGTAGCCGTTGCATCAGAACTTTGAATGGTCTAAAATATTGTGAAGTCGGATTTTCAATATCTCTTCTAGTTTACGATATCTAAACGGGACGGACGGACAGACGGACAGACATTTCGCACAAAACTAATAGCGTCTTTTCCCCTTTCGGGGGCCGCTAAAAATGGACTCCATGGACTCGGTGAACGACATTTTCTCACATAAAACTGAGTTAAATCAGATGAGAATTTCGTGTAGGCCTATAGATATGTACACTATTGTTTCGCAGATAAACAGTCTAAAAACTAGTAAAATAAAATAAGAAATACTTTAAAAAAACAACAACACAAAGCTTATAAATAGTGTATCAATTAGTTTGGATAAGGTCATGTAATCAAATGTGTAAAAGATATAGACTAACTGTAATAAATCTGTGCATTTTGGTTGTTGTTTCTTTAGCGCAATTTTATGCTATACGCTTTCTCACTACTCTATGATCCCATCACTTGTTGGGAGAAGGGAGGGAGGGAGAATGAACGGGGTGTTTTTTTTTTTTTTTTGTTAATTTTTAAATGTAGGCCCTACGTATAAAAAAATGTGAACGCCCTGAATTCGAACTCGTGGGCTTAAGCCTTCTCAGGCTTCTCAAGCCAACACGGTAACCACTCTCTTAGTGAAGAGCGTATAAACATGGAAGAATTTATAGTTAACTATTGTTTCTACTTCATGTTTGTGTATTAAGCCTCAGACAACGAACTATATAAAGGGGAGTAATTCAGTCAAGTAGAGTTTCTTTCCCTTGTTTGAGATATCAAACAAAATAATTTATTAACAATTTTAAATTAACTAATTGTTTTTATTTATTTTTGTTTTGTCAGGTAAAAGAAATAATTGTGCAAAATTTCAGCTTGATACGAGATTGGGTGTCGGAGAAATAACGTGGACAAACTTTTGGACAGACAGACGGACTGACAAATACTCTATGGTAGTAAATACTAGCTTTGTAAAAAAAAAAAAAAAAAAAAAAAGAAAAGTAAAACAGTCGTAGAACAGGTGTAGTCCTAACAACGAAACTGTGTTTGTTCAATAACTAGATACACATCTATACGGTGTGTACAAAATTGGTGCGGTACTCAATGATGGATTGCCTATTTTTTAACTATTAATAAATTAATAATAAACCTTAAAATACAAGAAAAGTAATAATCTTTTCCCCGCATTGCAAAAAGGTGCCGGTACGCCGTACCGTAACTAGCGTACCGTCACAAAAAAAGAGAGAGGAGAGGGAGCGAGAGAGATTTATGTAAAAATTATTTTTGTTATAGTCTATATCTAGAGCTATATCTATTTTTGAAGTTGTGAAGACAAAAGTGAAGGTTCAAAGATTGTTGACGTAGAATAAAATTGGTTTTAAGTAGGCCCTACTTAGATCTAGTTTTGGTGTCAAGACACATACTATACACACACACACACACACACAGAGTTAATAAAAAACCGGGACCGGGTAACTAATGCTTCTAAAATCAGGCGAGACTACTCTGGAATACTTCTAAAAGCGAAAAAGGCACTTTGTCACTTTGAATCTAGATCTATATAGATCTAAATCTAGTCTAAAATTACCCAACAGACAATCTAGTCTTACTCTAGAATACTCTAGATCTACATATAAATAATATTTAAATAATTTAATAAATAATTTTAAATTAGATTATTTAGATTACTAAAAAAACACAACTTACAAATAATGAAATATTATTATTATTAGATCTAGATCTTCAATTAATCAAACACATGTCTTCCACATAGACGAAATCTATAAATCTAGTACTAGAAATAAAAAAAAAAAAATTGAATCTATATAGATTTGTGTAGATCTAGATTCTAGTTAGTTAGGTGCGTACTAGATCTATAAACACCCGAATATAAATTAAAGGCACATTAACATAATTTTCTTATTATATATATATATAAATAATAATACTATAATACTTAATAGGCAGTATTTACAGTCAGGCCACCAAATTGAAATTCTAGTTTAGAATACAGGCAAGAAGTATGTAATCAGTTTACTACACTTAAGTTAAAGATCTAGATTCTTTACTAACTTTAGGCTTAGAATGAGGATCAGAAGATACTTTAAATGCCTTTGCTGTGTTCTAGTACTGTTTATGTTTTGGACATTAATTAGCTATTTGGTAAGTAAATGTAGATCTATCTAGATTCTTTAGATTTGGTTTATTAAATATATCTATGACTACATAGGATGGCTGCCTGGTCGTATGGTTTGCATGCTGGACTGTTGTTCGGATTTATTGACGGTCGAGGGTTCAAATCCTGCCCGCTCCCATCCCCCGTCGTCCTGCGGGAGGTTTGGACTAGGAAGTTAACTATCTTCAACTTTGAAGGAACATCCGAAACATGTAAAACATTTTACAAACATTTTTACATCAAGTATTTCTAAGTATTTTACTCCCCAAGTAAATCAGTTATAAATTTTTCATACATGTGAAGTGGGAGGGGATGATTTAAAAAATCACTAACTGGATTTACAGTAACCCACTCTACATTGAAGGTATATTGTATCAGATGGCTGCCTGCTCGAGTGGTATTGCTTGTTGGACTGTCATCTTGATGCCATCCCCCGTCGTCCTGCTGGAGCTTTGGACTAAGAATTAAATTATCTACAACTCTGAATCATTTTATAAATCACTTTTTTACTAATGTTTTCAAACAATCATGAATGACTAAAGGAGAGGTCATTAACGGAGGTAAATCTAGTCATTTGGGAGAATCGCAAGCTGGAAACTTAAAGAAAAAATTCCCTGCATTTTAAGTATGTTCAATAAATGCATTTGAAATATCATTTTGTTATAGAACAACTCACAATTGTGCAAAGTTTGAAAAAAAGGGGATAGATGTTCCCTTTGAAAGTTTTTCCAAGGTAAATACATGCATTTCAAGTCATTGTACCAAATTTATAAGTGTTTTAGAATTCTCATTGTCACAACATCTTTAAGGTTAGCTTTCATTTTTTATGAAAAGTGGAACTTGTGAAGACTTTTAATATCTGATCTGTGATTTGAAAATATTTTAAAAAAAAATGTGTACACTTTTTCAGATTTCTTTTAAAGATGAAGATTTTCCGGAAGATGTTGCCTATGATATATTTGTAGATGAAACCAAAGATGAACGTAAGTGTTTCAATTAATAACTTTCCATTATATACTATGTCCTTCAATTGAGTTTCTTGCTAAGCACTACAGGAAGAGTTTATCCATTTTGTCCTAATCTCTAATCATTGTTGGAATTCCTATTAACTATTATTAATTCAATAGTATATCCATTAAAAAATATGATTGCCTTAAAGTATTTCTATATGATATAAACTATTGCAAGCACCATGGTCTTTTCATTAAAACCAATATAAACCCTATTCTCTTTGTCCAGTATTTTTAATTGTATCAACATTATTGTTTCATTCAGATGTACACGTACCATTAGATCAAGAGATTCATGAGGAGCTACAAAACTTGCGCCACAAAAATGCTATGACTGATTTAAAAGATCCCAAGGTTCCCATTATTCTCTGGTGGACTGAGTTTACAAAAGATCCAGGCACAGAGAGATTCTGTGGCAACAACAAATGCTTTTTCACAAATAATCGACAGTACAGCAAACATAAAAATTTGAAGGTTTTTATTTTGTAATTGTACACGCTATTATTATGTTTTAGTTATTTGGTTTTATTATAGTGATAGGATGGTCTTAAGCCATGAGAGTTTATTGATTTACTGCCAACAATGAACACAAATATTTTTGTGCAGCAGGATAATCATTTTTTTAAAATTGCTTTTGTAGGCTCATAGCATTTATCTCATTTCATAGCATTCCCAGTTTGCTTTTATCCAATCTTTTTTGTTGACATGTGGGTAAAGGGAATATCTGGCAGAAATTTATATGTGCCTTTAGGCACTCAGCAAACACTCATTTCTGGGTTTATTTTCACTCACTGATTTGTATTTCTACATTATTGGGGCATTTCAAAATTGGCAAGGACACTACCAGTGAAAATACCATCTGATCAGATCAGGATTCCTGGGCTTTATACCGTCCCATGTATTTCTCATAAATCTCATTTCTAATTTAGCCCTTTTTGTATGTGAGATTATTCTGTTGACAGAGCTAATTATTCTTTATTCCAGACCTTTCTTTTCTATGGAACAGATTTCAGAGGTGATGATCTGCCACTGCCAAGAACTGAGGACCACATCTGGGCATTGCTTCATGAAGAGTCTCCCAAAAATAATTTTCTTCTGTGTCATGATGAAGTTCTATCTCTGTTTAATTATACCAGTACATTTAGGTAAAGGTTTGTAAGTATGACAGGTATAATTAAGTATTAACTTGTAATGATACAATAGTTAGTTAATAGTCATTGTTTTTTAAATACACTAGCATTTTGATTAATTATAATACTGTTTTTAAAATCTATGTTGTGAGTTAGAATACAAATTTTATAAAATCTGGTTAATTGAACCAGTTGCTTCTGTGATTCAGATGTCCTTAAGGTCCGAGAACGTCCGGTTCCCTATTATGGACCTCTTGATCAAGGGAAGGCTTTTATCCATGGCCAGGATGAGGCATCGGCTCTTCACCAATCCCTCTGTCCGAAGTCCCGCCTTATCCGAAGTGATCATGTATTCACACCCGGTGTGTCGCTAGTCACGGCCCCCTTGAGCCCCGCACGAGTTCCCTCTCCCATGCGAGGCCGGAGACCGAGCTGCGTGGGAGCCCTTCTTATGCCTATAATGTCCCATCGAACCCGTGCGAGGGTCCATCACAGCGCATATGGCCCCTGTTAGGGAACGAATCGATGGGGGGTGGGACGGGTTAGCGAGCCTTTGTTACATCCCTACCACATGCAGTGTACAGTCTCTCGACCGTACATGTGGTAGCCCACTGAGAGCTATGTGTGCTACTGTACTTGGCCTATCCGACTTTCTTGGCGGACGTTTGTTCCGGAGGGCCACGAAGAGGCGACGGGAGATGGAATTCCTCCGGTTGCTTCTATGAAACAAATCCTCAAACTTATAACACAGAAAATGCTTGTGGAATTGGACCAGCTGGTATATTAGGACTAAAAGAATTAATGTGGTTTAATTCCCTGAAATCAACTTTATAGTAAAAAAAAAGTTCTTTTTCAGACCTTGCTATCTTTACAGCAGATGATGCAAAGGTCATCTGTTTCTGCTGCCTACGGTTAATGAGGGTGTTATGTGGCCAGCACAGTGACCAACCGCCTTTACTTTTCTCCAACTAATGTGAGGTACCCATCAGAACTGTGTGGACTCATGGATGCCCAAGGATTCCAAAATTAAAAATTCCTGTCTTCACCAGGATTTGAACCCATGACCCTCTGTTCAGAAGCCAAGCGCTTTACCACTCAGCTACAGCGCCTCCTAAAAAAGTAGTTTCCCTTTCAGACCTTGCTATCTATTGTGCAGATGATAATATGGTCAAGCAAACTTTATTGTTATTATTAGTTTATAAATGTTTGGAATTGTTTTTTTTTAGAATTTTAGGAGAGTTTGAATTGGCACAGTTCTTTTTGATTTTGAAGGCTTTCATATTTTTACAAAAATGTTTTTCAGCGACAGTAGGCAAAGTATTGTGTAAAGTATTATATATATATTATTTTTGACTTGATATAGACAGGAGTCAGATTTCCCAATCACCACTCAGTACCTGGTCTCACTTGAATGGTTACAACAAATGACCTACTACAAAACTGTTAGTCAGAAAAACAAGTAAGTCATTAGAAGTACTGTATAATGATGATTGGCATTGGTATGTGTGTGATCACACTGTGTGTCTTGTAGAGATTCCTACCAAGCATGAACCCATCTCTGTTTTTTTTTTTACTTGTCCCTCAGAAATTAGGCCTGAGGTTGCAAGGGTGTTATGGAGTGTATGTGGGTGTTTCCTAAGTAACAATGAGTGATTGTTATTGGTGGTGTAAAATGATGAAATCATTAGCTACATTGTAATAATTTATGTTAAGATCATATGGGTGATAGATTAAGGAGAGACAACTCAGGGACATGACGTGAGAGAGTAAAGATGTGTTTTTGTAGACTGTTAGATTTTGTTTAAAGATCATTTCATTTTGTTACTACTAGATTTATATCTCACCAAACATTGAACTGTATATATGATAAATAAAAGTGATATTCAGTTTTTGTTTTAAGAAAGAATTTTTTCAAGTTATTTAAAGTTAGTTCATTAAAATTACAATACGCTTATATTGGTTTACTTGTACTAGATATCTGGACCAACCATTAACAAAGGGGAGACGTAAAATGTTGCTGTTCTATGTATTTCCACTAAATCATGTTGACATTGCAGGTACCAGAAAGAGGAAAAACTTGCTCCAGTGATATATGTCCAGTCTGACTGTGACACACCATCTGACCGAGATGAGTTTGTGAAGCTGCTGATGAAGTACATCTCTGTTGATTCCTACGGAGCTTGTATCAACAACAGACAACTACCAACACAGTAAATATAATTCTTTTTGTTTTAATTAGCTGTTATGCAGGGAAGAAAACAGAATTCAGTTAATTGGATTTTTAATAATCTCAACCTTTTTTTTTTTGTTTTAGTAATGACCCACATTTTTTACAGAGCTTGTATCAACTATCTCCATCAGTCTGTCTGGTCAAAAGTTTCACACCTTTTTCCACTTCCCACTGTTGGATCAAGTTGAAACTTGCAAAATTTAAAAATCGATGACAATATATGAATAATAAAAAAGTAAAGAATTAATTAATTAATTAGTCATAATTAACTAATTTGGTTTTATATTGAAACTGTACTTCATTAAAGTGAATGCAAGAATCGACTACAAGGTGGCCACACTTTGTCATCTGTGCATCCCCAACCAATAAATGGTCTTGTAGCTCCATAGACTCAACACTTCTAGTTATGCCACATTTCTCCCTCAAAAGTTATAATTGGGGGGGCTTTTTCAAAGCATGGACCAAAGGTTTGGAACTCACTCCCCATCATAATCCTTCACTACATTCAAGAAGAACATTAAAACTTATATGCTCAAAACTTCTTTTTAGATTAATTTGTCATTTTAGCTCTTATGTTTATGTCTGTTATGATATTAAAGAACCTTGAACCTACCTTATATTTGTAAAATGTGTTATATACATTACATTTTTATTATTAATATTTATAGTCCACATTATGTCATTATAATATCTAGCTGTGAGTTAGCTGCCTAATCTTATTGATTATGGATATAATATTCAATCCAGAAAAAAAGAAAAACTGTTGTTGCTTTTTAAAACAAGACTTGGAAATTTTCTTATATCATTTTCATTACCAGAACAATGATAAAAACAAATCTATGATTGGATAATTATGTCAAAATTCTTTTCAGCCAAGGTTTGACAGTTGTCCCTGAGAATAATGGAATAGAAAATTCAAAGTTTTGTTTCTATAATTAGTATCTAATTTGTATTTGCATAAAAATACTTATGTTTCAAGTTTTTTGTCATGTAATAATTTTTTTTTATTTGATTAAAAAAAACTTTAAAAATCGGCACATAATTTTGCTTAATGCTTAAAAAAAAGGTAAAGATGGATTGCATAGAGGTATGTGGACTGTCAAAATTTTTTTTTTTCAATCAGTTATATCACTTATAAAATGTTGATTCTATGATTGAATCCATTCAAATAATTGAGTTTATCTATAAAAGACACTTATATCATTTGGACAGAATCAACCAGCCTCTAAGTGGTATGTCTCACAAAGACTACTTTGAACTCATCTCCCACTACAAGTTTGCTCTGGCTATGGAGAACGCTGTTTGTCCTGACTACATCACAGAGAAACTCTGGAGACCATTGATGGTTGGCACTGTGCCTATAGTCTTTGGTTCCTCAAGAGCTCAGGTATTAGCAGTAGTCAGTAAAATACTTTTAGACAATTCTTATTAGGTGCTTTAAAAAAAAAAAAAGAACTATAGTAAAATGCGAAGCTCGATCAGCCCCAATTTGTATAGAGTTTCGATCGGTTCACTTTTTATTGCTAAAACTTTTTTATTTGAATGTTTACCAAATTACTACTATATTGCTACTGCGCGCATGCACATACTATTTCCTTTGCCTTGTAAAGGCTAAGTTCATGATGAGGTCAAACTCAAGAGGTGTGGAATTATTCTTTTTTACTACCCGATAGTGAAGGAAATGTGTCATGGGCTTAACGCTCATTAGCTCAAAAAGACTATTTGAAGTTGTGGAGCATGGGAAAGGTGGCAGTAGATAGTGTTCTTGCGCTGGAGTAAAAAGAAAATCACTTCATTGTGAAAATTAAAGATTAAAACATGTTTTAGATATATTTTCTTTGATCTGATCGAGCCTTCTATCAGCCCAATCTAGCTTATTAACTCAGAGAAATCCGATCGAGGAAAAGTACTCTTCGCGATACTTACCCTACACCTCTTTGACCTCAAATATTAAGCCCAGTGATACATTAAATCAGATCTAGTTTTATAGACAAAAGGACAAGGAATTCAGAGATACCATCAGTTTTTTCATAGATCAGACCGTTACGGCGCTATAAAAATAAATGCAAAAGTGAACATTGCTGCTAGCGGGCTTAATTCGATCGAACTTCGCATTTTACTCTAGCAGGAACAGATCTTAAGAAAAATAAGTTAATATGCCCCCCCCCCTTTTTTTTCCCCCCAAAAATTAAATTCAAAGTATAGCAAGGTTATTTTTGGCACATTAAACATTTTTTTTACATACCATTATTTGGATTTGCTTAGTCTTTTTACTGGCATTGACGCCAAAGCAACTTTTGTCTTAGACTGTATTAAGAAAGTAATTGTGTGAAGTTATTAATAGCCGTAAAGTTAAGTTTCCCCTTTCAGACCTTGTGGTCTATAGGGCTGAAAATGTAAAGGTCATCTTTTTCTGTTGCCCACAGTTAATGAGGGTGTCATGTGGCCAGCACAGCGACCAACTGCCTTTACTTTTCCCCAACTAATGTCAGGTACCCATTAGAGTTGGGTGGACTCAGAGGCGCCCAAAGATCCAGAAATTAAAAATCCCAGTCTTCACCAGGATTCGAACACGGAACCCCCGGTTTGGAAGCCAAATGCTTTACCTCTCAGCTACCGCACCTCCCATTAATAGCACTAAGTTGCTTCTTTTTACTTTAATTGTGTTGTCTTTTTTCTTTACAGGATTTTCTTCCCAGCAATAATTCTGCTATTATCTTGGAAAATTTTAAATCTGCAGAACATTTGGGAGCTTACCTGGGCAACTTAAATGCACAAGATGATAAATATGAGGTTTATAGGACTTGGAAAAGTAATGGTATTAGCAATGATAATTTACGTAATGTTATGAGGACACGTACGTGGGGCCCCACAAGTGATAGCCACTGGACGCCTGGATATAAAAACTTTATTGAAGAATACGAATGTTACCTGTGTCAGAAAATTTATGAAATGGATCTTTTAAAATCCCAGGGCAGCAAGCCTCCCCCCAAAACTGCTAACTTGAGTCACTATGGCTGTCCTAAACCATTGAAGTTTGACTCGATGGGCAGGTACAACAAAGAAGGGGGTTGGCAGAATTTCTGGAGTGGCCAGTGGATGCAGAAAAATAAAGAAGGTGTGACCTTAAAAAGTTGTGTATCAAAAGGGAAAAACTACTGTGGAAGTGAGAAGAAAGTTGGTAATGTCAAGAAAGACTTTTAATAGCTGACTTAACTCAGTCCAATGTTGTTGTTTTGTTTAAAGAATTTAATGTTAGAAAATTGTATGTAAAAAATAGTTCTATATTGGCAATACTTAAAAAAAAAAAAAAGGATTTCCTAAAAAAGTAAAATGTGTCCATTTCTGGGGCCTAAAGTTTCTGAGGGTCTCAGGTGGTCAGTACATTGAAATCATCAGCTGAAGCCAGGTATCTGTCCTACACTGTCTGATAATATGGACTTTCATGAGCTTGGCAAGGAGCATTAATGTTACACTTATGCATTCCCATGTGACGAGAGCTGATTTAATTTTCAGCTTTGCTCTTATCCCAAAGTAAGTCTACATATTTATTTTACTTCTTATGTTTTAATGTTTTATTCTTTTGTGACCTTTACTTAGCTCTTTAGTTCTTGAGGAACTCTTTAACTCTTTCTCTCTGTAATTATTGACCAGATTCTGGTGAAATCAACGCTGGTATCGTCAGTTAGGAGAGAAAGAGTTAAGTAGGGCTAAGTAATTTGATTGTGGTACATATACTATAAAGTGTAGTAGCAATCCAAATACATTTGACTTTGGGAAATTTGACATCCATTATCAACACAATTACTTGATTAATGGAAAGCTTCTTTCACATTTTGTCAACTTTATTTTTTGATTTTTTTTTTGGGGGGGGGGGGGGGGGGGTTGACATATTTTTTTGTTCAACTTTTACACATTTGTTTTGCTAAATTCAACTATTCTTTACACCTATATGTTGTCATTTTTTAAAAATTGTTTGTTATTTTTTTGTCTACACATACCTTTTAGCATTATCCTTAATGTCACAGATTTTATTTCTGAGTTTTGATTGTGTTTCTACATCATTGCCATGACTGTTTAAACTGTTTTTATTGTCCATACTAATGTTGAAGTATCACAAGATTTTGTATGACACATGATTGTTAATCATTTAGTTTTGGGACCATCAAATATGGATTGTTTTTGTCATCACTCAATTTGTATTGCAATGAGTGCAAAACATTCAGTCAACTATATTCTGTGGCATGAGTTTGGAAAACCTACATTGGATATGCTCATGTGTATATCTAGGTTTTAATCCTTGATCTGTGGAGACTTTGATGGAGATTAAAACTCTTGGCACAAATCCTGGTGAGTTTACTTAAAGCAGAATTGTGTTAGTGTCCAATAAAATTAGACTTGCTGACATCAATGTGACAGCATGCTAAGATGGGATTGTATTTTATTTGACTTAACCACACCATAAGTCTTTGGGAAACTTTTTTAAAAAAAATTATTTTTCTCAGGCTAAAGCATATTTCATAATTGACTAGTTGCATTTCTATGAGGTTTATATATTTTTTTTATACAAATGAATGTTACATTATATAATTATTGTTAAGTCTCTAAATTACAGATGTTTTAACCCTATTCTCTGCCTTCCCGCACACCTTGTATTGATTGTATGTATTTGAATTAATCTTTCCTGATGACTTTATTTATACCCCATTCATTTTGTTATCAACATGTATTTTGTTTTTCAGCAGAAGTAAAAACACTACTGATGTAATTTACTAAAAATAGCATCATTTCCTTTGACTTTTTCCTTTTTTTTAAAAAAAGCACAGGGAGATAATCAGAAAACTCAAAATGTGGAGTCACAAAATTATCTCCTTCCTTATGCATGTCACAGTCTCCCTTCAATTATGTCATTCACATTACTGCCTTTTTTTTTTTTTTTTTTTTTTTTTTTTTGTCATTCGTTCTAACTAGATGAATCGACCTAATCAAAAGAATATCACATTGTTTGCTTGTTTTTATAAACGTGTTCATATCTATATATTACTGAATAATAATTTGCACTAATTCAGTGTTTCCCAAACTTTTCCCATAATGGAACACTTCTCACATTTAGAATATATAAATTAACACTTTGCTTATTTTTTTAGAGAGATTAATTCACAATGTGGCCTACTATTTAATTATACTAATAACTCACACAACACCTATTCACGGAACATTAGAGTTCCACAGAACGTAGTTTGGGAAACACTGCTCTGATTATATACAAATTGTCGAAAGTAATCTTAATGTATCTTTATAGGAGTTTATGTTTCTGAATGGATATTAATTCATGACTTGTATGCATATTTTGTTTATGAGAACAGATCTATATATAAATGTGATAGCCTAAATTAGGTGCAATATGATCCTACAGCCAAAGACGTCTGCATATGATGCTTTCATATTTATTTGTTTTTATGTTTGGCAGTTACTGCCACCTTGTACCTGGCATCAACCAGCTAACCAACTGTCTACTTGCTCTAGTCTTGACTCATTACTATTATTCTGACATACAAGTCACTATTATACAATTATTTATAACAATAAAAGATCAAGATATTTCAAAAAGCTTTTTGTTTTCATCTATGGCATGCAATGGCCAGGAAAATAGTAAAATCTACAGAGATGATCTGATTTATCAAAGAATTAATTAGACCTAAAACAATTTGTAATATTTAATAAATTTCTCTTTGCATTTGCTGACCAGAGTGCATAGTATCTATCTGAACCATGATTTACAAATATAAAAACACAACCTGATAAAAGACACAAAGATAAAGGCACATTTCTTATTTCATATACTGGGATGAATTTTTAATACATTTTATTCCCTAGTGCCATTAGATCCTGGAAAAAGGTTTCCTGAACCAGCCAGAAAAACTAACAACTTTGCAGAGTCTCAAAAAACAAAAAAAGCGCAATAAGACCTCATGGATACATGTAGGATGTAATTATCTTTATCTTGTATTGAACATCTTTAGCTATAAGATAGTATCTCAGCTCAAACTTGAGAGAATGAAGTGTTTTATAAAATCAACAGCATTTATTCCATGGTAGCCTTCAATTGAACTCAAATACAATGTATCCATTATCAAAATACTAAGTTATGGATATTGAATACAATGTCTTCGTTATCAAAATACTAAGTTATGGATATTGAATAAAATGTATCTATTATCAAAATACTAAGTTATGGATATTGAATACAATGTATCCATTATCAAAATACTAAGTTATGGATATTGAATAAAATGTATCCATTATCAAAATACTAAGTTATGGATATTGAATAAAATGTATCCATTATCAAAATACTAAGCTATGGATACTGAATAAAATGTATGCATTATCTAAATACTAAGTTATGGATATTGAATAAAATGTATCCATCATCAAAATACTAAGTTATGGATATTGAATACAATGTATCCATTATCAAAATACTAAGTTATAGATATCGAATATTTGAAAATACTAAGTTATGAATATTGAATACAATGTCACGTTATCAAAATATTAAGTTATGGATATTTAAGTTTTGGATGAGTTTATTTTTTTATAATTTTCTCTTCACTGTTTGTTTCTGTGTGTTTGTGTGTATGCAAGGGAAGAAACAACAGCTACATAGCAGATTATTGCTTAGCAAGGTATTTGTGTACTATGGCTGTAAGAATATGGTGATTGCCCCCCCCCTTTTTTTTTTTCCATTTATTTGAGTGTGCCAAAAACCAAATCAAGACATAATGTTTCTATCAGTATAAATATAAAAAAAACAACAACAACAACAAAGAAGGAGGCCAATGTATGTAATAACTTTGTACAAGTGATATCTATAGTATCATTACACTCACCTCAATGAAAACTTCTTTCCAGTAGTTATGTCATTAGATCTCGACTTCCTATTAGTTTCATAAAGCCATTAGATTATCTCGAGTTCCTATTAGTTTCATCAAGCCATTAGATTATCTCGAGTTCCTATTAGTTTCATCAAGCCATTAGACTATCTCGAGTTCCTATTAGTTTCATCAAGCCATTAGATTATCTCGAGTTCCTATTAGTTTCATCAAGCCATTAGACTATCTCGAGTTCCTATTAGTTTCATCAAGCCATTAGACTATCTCGAGTTCCTATTAGTTTCATCAAGCCATTAGACTATCTCGAGTTCCTATTAGTTTCATCAAGCCATTAGATTATCTCGAGTTCCTATTAGTTTCATCAAGCCATTAGACTATCTCGAGTTCCTATTAGTTTCATCAAGCCATTAGACTATCTCGAGTTCCTATTAGTTTCATCAAGTCATTAGATTATCTCGAGTTCCTATTAGTTTCATCAAGCCATTAGACTATCTTAAGTTCCTATTAGTTTCATGAAGCCATTAGATTATCTCGAGTTCCTATTAGTTTCATGAAGCCATTAGACTATCTCGACTTCCTATTAGTTTCATCAAGCCATTAGACTATCTCGAGTTCCTATTAGTTTCATCAAGCCATTAGACTATCTCGAGTTCCTATTAGTTTCATCAAGCCATTAGACTATCTCGAGTTCCTATTAGTTTCATCAAGCCATTAGACTATCTCGAGTTCCTATTAGTTTCATCAAGCCATTAGACTATCTCGAGTTCCTATTAGATTCATGAAGCCATTAGACTATCTCGAGTTCCTATTAGTTTCATGAAGCCATTAGATTATCTCGAGTTCCTATTAGTTTCATCAAGCCATTAGACTATCTCGAGTTCCTATTAGTTTCATCAAGCCATTAGACTATCTCGAGTTCCTATTAGTTTCATCAAGCCATTAGACTATCTCGAGTTCCTATTAGTTTCATCAAGCCATTAGACTATCTCGAGTTCCTATTAGTTTCATCAAGCCATTAGACTATCTCGAGTTCCTATTAGTTTCATCAAGCCATTAGACTATCTCGACTTCCTATTAGTTTCATCAAGCCATTAGACTATCTCGAGTTCCTATTAGTTTCATCAAGCCATTAGACTATCTCGAGTTCCTATTAGTTTCATAAAGCCATTAGACTATCTCGAGTTCCTATTAGTTTCATAAAGCCATTAGATTATCTCGAGTTCCTATTAGTTTCGTGAAGCCATTAGACTATCTCGAGTTCCTATTAGTTTCATAAAGCCATTAGACTATCTCGAGTTCCTATTAGTTTCATAAAGCCATTAGATTATCTCGAGTTCCTATTAGTTTCATAAAGCCATTAGATTATCTCGACTTCCTATTAGTTTCATGAAGCCATTAGATTATCTCGATTTCCTATTAGTTTCATGAAGCCATTAGACTATCTCGAGTTCCTATTAGTTTCATGAAGCCATTAGATTATCTCGAGTTCCTATTAGTTTCATGAAGCCATTAGACTATCTCGAGTTCCTATTAGTTTCATGAAGCCATTAGACTATCTCGAGTTCCTATTAGTTTCATAAAGCCATTAGACTATCTCGAGTTCCTATTAGATTCATGAAGCCATTAGACTATCTCGAGTTCCTATTAGTTTCATGAAGCCATTAGACTATCTCGAGTTCCTATTAGTTTCATAAAGCCATTAGACTATCTCGAGTTCCTATTAGATTCATGAAGCCATTAGACTATCTCGAGTTCCTATTAGTTTCATGAAGCCATTAGACTATCTCGAGTTCCTATTAGTTTCATAAAGCCATTAGATTATCTCGAGTTCCTATTAGTTTCATAAAGCCATTAGACTAATTAGACTATCTCGAGTTCCTATTAGTTTCATGAAGCCATTAGATTATCTCGAGTTCCTATTAGTTTCATCAAGCCATTAGACTATCTCGAGTTCCTATTAGTTTCATAAAGCCATTAGATTATCTCGAGTTCCTATTAGTTTCATAAAGCCATTAGATTATCTCGAGTTCCTATTAGTTTCATGAAGCCATTAGATTATCTCGATTTCCTATTAGTTTCATGAAGCCATTAGACTATCTCGAGTTCCTATTAGTTTCATGAAGCCATTAGATTATCTCGAGTTCCTATTAGTTTCATGAAGCCATTAGACTATCTCGAGTTCCTATTAGTTTCATGAAGCCATTAGACTATCTCGAGTTCCTATTAGTTTCATAAAGCCATTAGACTATCTCGAGTTCCTATTAGATTCATGAAGCCATTAGACTATCTCGAGTTCCTATTAGTTTCATGAAGCCATTAGACTATCTTGAGTTCCTATTAGTTTCATGAAGCCATTAGATTATCTCGATTTCCTATTAGTTTCATGAAGCCATTAGACTATCTCGAGTTCCTATTAGTTTCATGAAGCCATTAGACTATCTCGAGTTCCTATTAGTTTCATAAAGCCATTAGACTATCTCGAGTTCCTATTAGATTCATGAAGCCATTAGACTATCTCGAGTTCCTATTAGTTTCATGAAGCCATTAGACTATCTTGAGTTCCTATTAGTTTCATGAAGCCATTAGATTATCTCGAGTTCCTATTAGTTTCATGAAGCCATTAGACTATCTCGAGTTCCTATTAGTTTCATGAAGCATTTCAGTCATTTTCTTGGTGCTCAGTTTTACCATATTTAAAAAAATGTGAGATGTGCTAAAGAAACATTTAAATCTAGGGGGGGGTTGTCCATCCATTATTAATCAGTAGAAATCAACTTTCCTCGACCAGTGAGTATCATATTTCTTTACAAATACTGTGATTCTAGACCGTCTCAGTTGCAAATTCAAAAAACGTGCATAAATATATTAATTACTTGCGGGTCTCGCTACATTAGCATGACCGCAAGTAAAGCCCACCTGTTTTATGTAACACATGTGGTGATTCTTAAGTAACTTCCATCAAGCGCATCAAGCTTAGCATAGAGTTCCAGGGACAAACTTTAAAAAAGTGTTAAACAAACGTTGTTCTCTCACTTGACTACAGTCACTCCACGTCTCAAGACGAGACCAAGCCCAGTGACTCATCTGGGCGCATCCATTGTCTTCTGAGACAGAAGGAACCATATGCAAGCTTTAATTTTAAAAAAATGTCGCGCGCATAGATGGTGTACTATATAGCGTAACAAATTCCTGGATCTTTGCAGCTTCTTCAACAGATTAAAACCGTTCCAGGCCGAGGTGTAAGTTTGCATTACTGCTATTTAGCGCGTTACAAAATAAAGTTGATGCAATATTAAGAGAAATGATTGTAGTGTCTGTCACGTTGTTATGTTTTGATCGTGACCCGAGGCTCCTAAGGCGTGTGTAGTAGCGATACACCAGTTCAGACTAGTTACCAACTTAGAAGTGGATACAGGACAGTACAATGACAATCAGAATGCACTGAGCAAGACTTGATGTCGCAGACATGAAGCTTAATCTAACACAATATATATATATAAACAACATACAGCATATGAAGATCCAGTCATGTGCTATACAAGTTATTACAATAAAACACAATCAGTAAAATATGTTAAGTTCCAAAATGAAAATCTTACATATGTCCTCCCTCCAAAAGTCACAGACTATTGTATTTCACTTCCTCTCTCTAAAACTCGAAACGTTGTTCTCGTGCTTCAAGCACGAGTGATTGGAGTGACTACTATCACATTAAACCCGGTAGCAGCAATGAACACGAGACTATAGTACACACAACTCATACAATTAATGTATGTATTTTAACAAGTTAGTATGTACCATAATATTAAATAAATAAAAATTATATAGTTAGAAAAATACGATATTTTTGGTCTAGTGGTGTTGTACTGAACTGTTTACTTTTTAATTTCCATAGAAGCAGTGGCGTCACTAGGCAGGTGCGGGGAGTGCGATCCGCACCGGGTGACACCCACCAGGGGAGTGACACCCAGGTGAAAAAAATGCATTTTTCCAAAATGCAACTTTTAAAAAATATTACTACCTCTAATGTCTCTCTCAGTTTAGTATCAACATCTCCCAAACTTTCTTAAATTAATTCTATTTGACTTGTAATCTTCTATTTATGAGAAAATTAATGCGTTATAGACGCCAGGAGAAAGAGTTTCTGAGGACCAGAAATGTAGGAAAATGCTTGGCGGACAGAGCTTCGCCCCGGACACTTTTGAATGAACTTAAGGAGCTATCCAAACATCTTTTCTGACCAGTTGAGTGGCGAACATAACATTTTGTTTTGTAATATACTCAGAAACACACAGAATTTAGCCCCTCGCACGCCATTCGACGCCTATGGCTGCAAGCTCCCTCCATAGAAATCAGTCTAAGGCGAATTTCACAGCCACTTCTCAGCATGTGCCCACGAAATTCAGAACTACTAAAAAAGGTGTGACGCCATGTTTGACGTGGACGGCCATGTTTTTGCATTTCTCTATTCGGTGTTCCTGTTAAGTCAAGACTTTGTTAAACGTGTTTCGTCTTGTCTAATGATATGTCTCACAAATGGCAATCGAAGTTCTTTCGCCACTTTCCTTAGACGGCGAATACCTGTGATCGACAAGATTTCTCAATTGATAACATTATCTCGGTATGTTATTCCTTCTCAGCCATCAACGCTCAGCCTCTTTTCAGCCTTCCACGTCTCGAAGTTAGGCGGCCGTTGGGATAATGATTGTACTGAGTAGGTGGATTTTAACCTTCTGGTTAATAGATGTGTTTGTTCAGATAGACCGTACTTTTTGAAAGACGGCTCCTGCTTTCCAATTCGACATGCAGAACCATGATATGCAGCTCCATCACTTGAGATAACACTGCCTAAATAGGTTAACTTTTCTATTTGTTCAGGATCTGTATGAACAATGTTGATGGAGGTACTGGGTAACCTGCACCCAATATGCATAACTTTGAGGGCGACTTTATCTCGTGTCTACATTTAATTGTATTTCAAAGTAATGCTATGTCGTCTACAAAATCCAACTCGGTTTGGTTGACTCCATGGGAACCCGAATGCAGCCTGTTTTATGTATTTCTATAACATCGTCGATAATTGCCAGAAAGAGTCTCGATGTTGAAGAATTCCAGCGTCTGTTGTGACACATCAGTTTGATTTGCTTTAGACATATCGCTGAATCTGGACGCATTATTGCGAGTAGCAATATTCTCTTGCTATTTTCAGAGTGATTGCGATGGACGCAAGCAAACTTTTTTTTACAATCTACAATACAAATCAACATCCTTTGCTCGACATAAACCTGTTCAGTGCTTGATTTGTCTTTTCAGAAGCAGCTGAGAAACATAGTATACTTGAAAAACTTTTTCGCAAGGAGCTCTTAAATAATCTCTAATAAAAAAAATATAGGTTCAACTTAAATGTTCTCAATCAATAATTGTACATTTTTAATTTATATAATAACTTCTGATAAACTATTAAAAAAAGAGACTAATGGTAAGATAGAATCAAAAATTATTTTCGGATGTAATCAATAAATGAATTAGCTTACAGTTTTATTGTTCAACATAAAGAAACAAAATAGTTGTTTGTTTTTTAGGGGAGATTTTTTCCTGATTGTGTCGGATTACTGATTGTGTCGGATTACTGATTGTGTCGGATTACTGATTGTGTCGGATTACTGATTCTGTCGGATTACTGATTCTGTCGGATTATGAAGTTTCGGACTATTAAGAGAGAACTGTACTTAGAAATTTTCCCTAGACTCTAGTCTAGACCCATTCAGCTGAACACTGTAATGACAACAATGTAAGAGTTACCTGCCTTAAATCTATTCCCTACTATAGTGCTAAGATGTACACCGTTGTATTCATTCTTCATTCGTTTTATTTTGTTTATATTTATGCCAGAAATATAATTTATTAATGAGAACTGTGGACTACATAGAAGAAATATGTAAGAATATGAAACATTTCAAATCTTACAATCAACACATTTTAACACTGGAATAGTATGTCCTTTGTTTGAAAAACTGGTCAACACAATTTTGAAATTATAAATGCTGCTTATGTTTTAAAGAAATAGGTCAAACTATAGCCTAGTTTTCTCTTGAGAAAGTCTCTTAATTATAGAAGACACAGCCACGTGACAGCTGTCCATTCGAATTAATTTAATACAATTATATTTTCCTCTAAGTCACTCAGATACAATCATACAAGTCTATTGATCTTGCGTCCTTTTGTATTTCTGGAAGATCTAGTGCATATATAAATGTTAGGTCTGTCTCTAGAGCATTTGAACCTGCTCAGAACGTGTTTTGAGTTTTAAGATAAAGATGTTACATCAAAGCATCTGGCGTGCTATAGAATGCGTAGGCAAAGTAAGAAAGTAGCGAATCATCTCTTGAAAATGTTAAGCATTCTGTAGAGTGCCGGAGTATATACGTAAACGGTAGCATATAGAGCCGACACTGTCTTTGCTTCTAGATGAATAGATTAACTCCCATTGAGTCCCATAATACGTCATTACTATTGTCAGAACTAAGAAATGTCTGAGAAAAGGAGTCTGCGTGTATGTGTTATGTTTAGATTCAACTACCTCGGTGGTGCGAATGGTTGTGATTGACTTCACAAAGCAACAGCCTGGCTGAAAGTGATAACTTGATTCTTGCTATGAGAGTATTTAAACCTAACTGAGCCACACGTGAAGGCCAAGAGTTGGACTGGTTGTCAGAAGCTATTTGTGACGCATGCCATTGTAAGCACTTTATAGATAATGATGGGCTTAAGACCATTACCACTTCCGGCGTTAACAACCTTGCGGAACCGTTACCACAGACAGGAGAAGGGGCAAAGGCGAGCAACTGGCGCCTAAACCAGTAAGCTTCGGGCAGGAGGGGCTCGTTAGCCTTGGTCGGCTACCCATCTAGAAGGAAAACTCTGAATCCAAACCTCCGCTGCCCTGCGGCTATACCCAAACACGGGAAAGGCTTCGGGAGACAACCCTGAGGAAAAATCAGGAGCTGGTGACCCTTAAGCAGACTGTGGCACACCGTGCTACAGCCTGGCAGATCCTGCGGCGCTACTGATCCCAAACTGTATTAGATATTCCGTTCCTTTGGTCACATCAGATGCGCGGAGAGGGGGGAACTGCTGTGTGGGCGACATCGTTCCGACCATAAACAATGCCCAGGCTTTCATCTCACTTCCAAAGCAAAAGCCATCTTAACTTGCGCTATCTGTGGACGGGAGTGTCTCTCTAAAATAGGGCTCCACAGCCACATGAGGAAGTGTGCTCTGAGATGAACCATAGTCGTTCTACGACTGAAGGAGGCCAATCAATTTAAACCTAGATGAAATAGGCACACAAAATTAATATTACAGAAAATCTTCTACTATACACCATACTGATAATGTATGTAACGGATGCGAACCATTACAAAAAAAAAAAACATTGCAGAAAGTGATGCCATTTTCTTTTATAAAGAGTATAAAAAGAACTGAATGCGGTTTAAGTACAATACAAAGGCGAACTTAGGGGGTGGCGAGTGGGACAACCTCCCCAGACCCCGCGCTTTATTGGGGGGGGGGCGATAAGAAGAATCTTTTGTCACCGTGAGCACATCGTACTGTAATCGAACATCGAGGCCCTGATATGACACTCATTCAGGGCCCCGCGCACTGCTAAGACAGCCTCTGTACAATATTGTTGGTGTTGTTTATTGTTATATTATTGTTGAAATAGATGTCGTTAAGACTATGCATCGTATTCCTAACAATTTTTTATCTTCACAGTTACTTTCTCCTGAGTCTGTTGCGGAAAGCCTACTTAAGGAAAGGATTTAAGTTCTGACACATTCACCTTAGCAGCACAGACACATTACACATTAAAATGATAGATCAATACAATTACATTTGTCTGATGACTCCTAAAAGGTTACATATTGAATGAAATGTCCATACTCCTGTGACTGTCTTCGATGTTTATATTTTATATAGTTCTCTTTGAACTCCGTGAGTTTGAAACATTTGAAGCATCTCAAATCTATAGTTGGCATATGACGCTTTCGACCGGAACACTTTGAATGAAACAGCCAGCCTGGCAACGTTCCCCACCACAAACACACAATTTCCTGGCTCTTAAATTCTAGAAGCCCTCCCCCTTTATTTTGTCTCATCCTTCCATCGACATGATCGCAACCCGCTAATTTAGACTATGCACACACACACACACTGCTTTGGTCAATCAGTTAAAGCCCTGTTGTTGTTGTTTTTTAAAGAGGACTTTAAATTTATTATGACAGCATTTAAATTGATAATTGGATTAAATTTAAAGGAAATCCTAAAAATAACAGTTTTCAAAAGAGTTTTATAGTACAACTCTTTCGCCAAAAAAAAAAACTACAAAAAATAATAATAATAATAATAAAAATATGTGGAATAAAATATGCAAAAGAAGTCTATTCATGGTCAGTCATATCTAGACCAGGCATAAACAGAAAAAAAAGAGGGAAAAGAGACAGAGGGTATATGTTTGAAAGAGAGAGAGAGAGTAAGAAACTGCTGAGTGCCCTTTTCGGCAGCAAGAATCAGGATCAAAACATTCAGAGAATCCTGTGGATATAATCTATTTATAATTCAAACAAGTCAAAGATTTATTTGTGTTTCTTATAAATAAAATACAAATCCTAATGTCAAAGACTAACAGACAGAATGAATACAAACCAAGAGTATCCTGTAATTAGTCTAAATGAAAGAGGCTTACTTCAACAGATGACAATATCGACCGTTGACAGATTAAAGTGTCACTGCGTGCAATCCTTAATAACCGAATAAATGTAGGAGACTGAGTACTCGGCTAGACCGAGACCATTCGTAACAGAAGCCCTGAACACTGACCTGCGACGTCGCAACCTGTGAGTTCTTTAGACCAATAGCTCGTAGCCACTGTCAAGAGCTGGCCACAGGTTGCGAAGTCGCAGGTCGGTGTTTAGACCTACTATGTAACTATAACAATCGGTCTCGGCTACGCCGTTTTCACGTTTGATACGATCAAAAAAAAACATGGAACCTTTAGCTATGGGAATAATTAATAGAGACAAATTAGCAAGAATTTATCATTTGTGAGTCTTGATTACATCACTTCGCCTGTTAAAGACAGAATGCGGTGAACGTATTTTAGATGGTTGCCTGGTCTTGTGGTACGCGCTCTGGACTGTCGTTCCGTTGTCTTGATGTTCCATGGTTCGATCCCTGCCCGCTGGCATTCCGCGTCATCCTGCGGGAGGTTAGGGCTAGGATATCACTATCTTGAAATCTGAAGGAACATCCGAAACATTTTACAACAAACACTGTAGAAATAAATATAATAAAAGTCATGTATTTATCATTAGAGACAGGGTTATTGTTTGTCGGCACTATTATTAATATCTTAAAAGTAAAGAAATTCTTTTTGTCCTTGCAATCTATGAGATGAGGTAAAGGTCATCTGTTTCTATGCCCGACGGTTAACAAGGACAAGGGTCTCATGTGGCTAGCACAACGAAAGACCGCCTTAACTTTCCCCAACTAGTGTCAAGTACTTATAATAGCTGGGTGGACTCAGAGGCGTCCTAAAATTTCCAAAATTTAAAATATCAATCTTCACAGAGATAGGAACCCGAGATCCTATAGTTCGGTAGCCAAGCAATTTATCTCTTAGCTACCACGCCCCAAAATTAAGTATAGAAATAGATATAAACTGCAGTATTAAGAAAATGGAACTATAAAGCAAGCAATTCATAAACTGTTAATTATTAGGCAATTTAGTTTTAGGATCTTTCAAAAACCTGCCAAAAATAATCGGATATAAACATGTATAAAAAACATACATTCTTGTTGGTTTTCATCTGTAACATCTCTATAATGTTCCTTCCTTTGATATTTCTACTTCAGCTATCATGATAGAAATACATAGAAACCGGTTATTTGAAAGCTAGCACTAATTAGAAACACTGATATTAATGTCGATTGTGTAATGAAGCAGATACTTTGCGAACTAATCTTAATGTAAATAGTGCTGAGAGAAATAGTTTTCCTACAGGATATCATGACACTCTATAAATCAAAAGATTTGTTTTCCTTAGTGAAAGGAGAGACAGACAGACTGAGAGATATGAAGGAATGATAATTAAATGTTTAAATTTTTTTAAAAAGTTACACGCAGAAATATTTGTAATGAAAATAATGGTAGCAATAGAAATAATTTAAATTGCTATAGAGTTTCTCAAAGTCAATGTTTCTGTCTTGTGTCTGATTCTTAGCCAGTTTCTCTTTCCATCACAAGTTCACTCTTACGCTCCCTCTCTCTCTCTCTCTCTCTCTCTCTCTCTCTCTCTCTCAGACACACACACACTCACTTCAACTTATGCCCTTCTCCCTTTTTTTCGCTCTCTCCCTCTTTCGCTCTCTCCCTCTTTCTCTCTCTCCCTCTTTCTCTCTCTCCCTCCCTCCCTCCCTCTTTCTCTCTCTCTCCCTCTCTTTCTCTTTCTCTCCCTCTCGCTCTCTCTCTCTCTTTCTCTCTCTCTCTCTTTCTCTCTCCCTCCCCCTCTCTCTCTCTCTCTCTCTCTCTCTTTCCCTCTCTTTCTCTCTCTCTCCATCTCTTTCTCTCTCCCTCTCTCTCTCTCTCTTTCTCCCAATCTGTCTCCCTCTCATTCTCTCTCTCCCTCTCTCCCCCCTCTCTCTCCCTCCCTCTATTGATATTTTAAGATCACGTTTTAAAAAAATCTTCATATTCTGAAAAACACGCGTCAATAGATGTATAAAAACCCATATAAGTATTTGTAAAATATTCACGCGTTTTACTGACCTTGACAGTGACTGCCGCTGCCATGATGCGCATTCTTGTCAGTGACTCCATATTAACGAGAACTCTCCTTCCCATACCAAGCGGTCTGACAGCCACGCGACCTGGACCTAGACAGTTTTTTAACGTGACCATCACCAGAGTAGAGCTGTCTTCAATACATATCCTGTAGACAAACTCAACCTCTGTATCGTTACATTGAAACACTTGGAGTTTTACAACTGTGACATTATCATTACGGTGACGCTGCATTACCATAAAACTAGTATTTTTATGCCCAGAATCAATTAAAGTGTTTGCTGAATGTTACAGATCTATTTGGAATGGTGTTCTTGTCAAGTGGGAGCAATACCGAGTCAGACTATTTGAAATAGCGTTTTAACATGTATGGATATTTCCTATGTTTTCCTAAACTGCTTTTACTAGGCTGTTTAGGGAACACTGTTGTGTGCGGTAAGTTATGATGGTATGTATGTTCTATGTCTCATTCTGTTTTCATAGCGCCTTAACCTTAGAGCATGTTCGTTTAACACACACATACGCACACACATACACAAACTCACCCTTTCAGCTGTAAATCCTTATATGGCTTCTTTAACGCTAGATAAAGCAAATTATTTTCATCATTACAATTATTTTAGTTCATCGTAACTCATAATCTGGGGTTGCTAGCATCAAGAATGGTTAATGGAAAAAATAAATTAACAGATGACTCTTTAACAGAGTCCTATAAAGAACTTACTTCTTAAATCTTTGTAGTTAAGAATCCGTCTGGGTTTGTTTTTTTAATCGATTTGGGGAAATATACAGTCTGCAATAAAATATTTCAGTAAGAAAATGAATTCTTTGCAGACGGACAAAACTTCAAAAGCACATTTTCATCGGTGCAAACATTTTAACCAAAAACATTAAAGCCTAGAAAATAGTATTTTAAAAAATTATTTGTAGGGGTCTTCGAATGAAGGAAATTATGGTTTGTTCGTCATGTTTGGATTCCAAAGACTGAAAGAGATTGTGAAAATCCTTTTACCAGATTTTTTAACCGTGTTAATGAGAGGGTACATCGGCTACTTTCAGTCCCCTGGAAACCAAACCAATGTTGTTTTTTACGCAAAATATTCGAACCTATTTTTTTTTACAAATACACTATTTAAAAAAAATAGAATATTAAAAAAATACTGTATTACATAGACTCAAAGCTTATATGATGGAAATAGCAGCACAATAACTTTCAATACTCAATATTGCAAGATTTATATCTCTTTTTGTATATAAAACAAAATTAATTACTAACCACTGATTAATTATCTACTTGTTTTTTTTTTGTTTTTTTTAAATTCATGTATTGTCTTCGACAATGAATAATTGTACAAAGTTTCAACTTAATCAGAGAATGGGAAGTGGGAGAAATAACGTGTTCAACAGTTGTACCAGACAGACAGAGTGAGTTGAGGTAAGTAATATGACTTAAAAGACCAATGTCGAATCTATTCCTATAAGGCTAACAAATGCTAAGACCTTTAAGAAAGGCATATAGAAATTAGATTTTTTTTTTTCAAGTAGCATCTATATAAGTTAGCCAGTTTTTTGAGTGATGACTATTGGTTAAACCAAAGATATTCTAAATTCCAATGCTCACAATTACTTCAATCCTATTAATAGATCGATGAAAATTTCAACCTTAATGTTTGTGGTTCTGAAATTTCAAAACCTGAAAAGCTTACCTAACTGCGGACTCACAGAGGCCACACATGAGTTTGTGTGAAACACTAACTACCTTTTTTTTTACCTCGTTAAGTGATCAATCTGTCTCTCAATCGCTCTTCTTTGCTCTGCCTTCCTCTAACTGCCTTCCTCTAACTGCCTTCCTCAAACTGCCTTCCTTTAACTGCCTTCCTCAAACTGCCTTCCTCTAACTGCCTTCCTCTAACTGCCTTCCTCTAATTGCCTTCCTCAAACTGCCTTCCTCTAACTGCCTTCCTCTAACTGCATTCCTCTAACTGCCTTCCTTAAACTGCCTTCCTCAAACTGCCTTCCTCTAACTGCCTTTCTCTAACTGCCTTCCTCAAACTGCCTTCCCTAAGCGTTCACTTCTATAAATTAAAAAAAAAAAAAACGAGAAAAACATAACAAATACAAAGCTGACATTAAGCGTACTTGTAGGCCTCTTTATTAGTTTAGATCAGCGATGTAATTACATTTGTAATAGATCTAGACTAGAAATAATTTTAAAAAATGCATTTATAAAAATTAATAAAAAAAAAAAGGGGAACGACCTAATTTCGAGCATGTGGAGTAAAACCTTCTCATACTTTTCAAGCCAACACGGTAACCACTCTACTAGCGTAGAGTCTATGAACACGGAGTTGTATATCTATTGTTTCTATTTCATGTTTGTGTTCACTAAGCCTGAGACGTCAGGGGACTAATTCAAAATATACCAACACTTCAGTCAAGTACTATTTCTTTCATTGTTTGAGATACCAAACAAAGTAAATTTTTACCAATAGTTAATTAACTAATTGGATACTTTTTTAAACTTGATTCTTGTGTTGTCAGGTAAAAGAAATAATTGTGCGAAATTTCAGCTTGATCCGAGATTGGGTATCGGAGAAATCACGGGTACAAACTTTTGGCCAGACAACCACACAGAGTGAGTTGATAGAAGCTTTGTAAAAAAAAAAAACAACTTTTAACAATCAATAGTTACCGGAAAGTATAAATTCAAGCAAGACCAAATTGATTTCTATGTCCGTTTCAGGAAATAAAATTCTATGTCGAAGTGCCAATAGTTAATTACTTTGTCATTATTTTGTGAAAAAAACATTTATTGCTTTCCCTGTTGTTACGACTTCGCTATTTTTATTGAAACGCCGATCAAAAAGTAAAAAAACAAAAAACTTGTTAAATTGTCGTCTGCTACCACTGTTATTTGTGGCGGGAATTGCTATGCTCTGCTCCTAACAATTAACTGTCTCTCACGTCACGGATCCGTACAACGAACAGCTGAGTTCAAGGCACGTGGCGCTAATCAATGCCCTTCTAACGTCTGCTGGAAGGCTAATGAACCAGTCAGCGCCAAGTTTACAAACTTGAATTTGCATGTTGTCTTCGTTGAACTGCGATGGTTGAATTAATTTCACATTTTATTCATACTGTTTTATCTTTACCTTTGCCTTTACCTATCCCTTAGTCTGTTGGACCGTTGGGGCACCAAGCAAGACTCGTCGACCGTCTTTCTCCATTCCTCCCTGTCTTTGGCTTTAGTTAGAACATCTTTCAATGGCATGCCCGTCCATTCTTTTATGTTGTCCTCACATCTTATTCTCTGTCTGCCTCTTCTTCTTTTTCCTGGTACTGTTCTCTGAAGGAAGGTCTTTACGAGCCCCGAAGATCTTTTAATATTGCCATTGATTTTAAGCTTGCGTTTTTTTTTCGATAGTTAGCAGGTCATCACGGGGTCCGATCGCTTTAGTAACCCTGTCTCTAATCTCTTGGTTTGTGATGCGGTCTTTGAAAGTGATACCTAGGATCCTTCTGTAGCATCTCAATTCCATTGCTAGGATCCTCCATTCTAGCTCTGCAGTCAGCGTCCAAGACTCACAAACATATAATAATGTGGCCATAAATAGAATTAATGTTAATATCTTGAAATTGGCGACCCACTTTTTGTATACAAAACACATAAAGTTCATAACTTATTAAAGAGACAATACCTCCTTTATACAACTGTGGCATTTTACGTCTCGAGAGACGATCTTTTCCCATTGCAACTTCTTGTGTGACTAAAGAGGCCAATCCTTGATACACAGCTGCGATCACAGGTTGGGCATATGTAAATACCAGGCGGCGTTGCATTTTAAACTATCTTTCTACTACTCTTGTGCAATCAGAGACACTTCCTTTATGCTCGCTCTCCATGTAAATCTATCCAGTGTCACTTTTCCCCAGCTGCTAGTGTCGATTTTGAAGAGCTTCATGTCGCCTTTGCATACATCCGTATGTCGTAAAAGTGGGCAACCAGCGTCTATCCTGCCTTCTATTAGATCGCCATACAGAATGTCTTGTGGAAGTCGACCTACTGGCATTCTATGGACATCGCCAAGCCAGCTATGGCGTCTGCTGCTGATAACCTCCTTTATACAACTTACAGTTAAGTTCCCCTTTCAGAGATGTAAAAGTCATCTGTTTCTGGGGCCCACGGTTTACTTTTGCCCAGCTAATGTCATTAGAACTGGGTGGAGTCAGAGGCGCCCAAAGATCCCGAAATTAAAAATGTTCACCAGGATTCGAACCCAGACCCCCCGATTCGGAAGCCAAACGCTTTACCACTCAGCCACCGCGTGTCATACAACTTACTGAGTGATTTTGTTTTCTCTTAATCACTAAAAAATGTTCGATCAAAAAAAAAAATGCAACATTTTTACCCATCCCCAATCTACCCCACCAGCCCACCCTCTCCCCTTTCCGCCAGCCCCTCTCTCTCCCCCATATATAAATCCTGGTTAAGGGAATGTATAAATTTAATAAACTTTAAAATACTCAGTAAAAGTAAAAATGTTTGATTAGTTTGGAACAGAAATCTTTCGAAATAGCCCTCTTCCCATTGGTTAGTTTAGCTGTTTATATTTCCAAATCTCTCCCAGTCTTTTCATTTCCTTACATTTTGTTACATTACATCGCCCCCACATCTCTTCATATTCCTTTCCTTCCCTTGCTTATGTTTCTCTATT
Source organism: Biomphalaria glabrata (assembly GCF_947242115.1). Classification (NCBI taxonomy): domain Eukaryota; kingdom Metazoa; phylum Mollusca; class Gastropoda; family Planorbidae; genus Biomphalaria; species Biomphalaria glabrata. The sequence continues at coordinate 10,547,767 of NC_074712.1, read as the reverse complement.
GCATTGCTTCAAAAACGTAACCCGGATATTAAAAATAGAAAACTAAACAAAGAGGAGATGACTGTAGTTAAACTTTGGGTGAAAATCCCCAATTAGAAACTTACAGTTAAATATGGAAAAGGCGATTACAGCCCCCCCCCCCCCTTTTTTTCCAATGCAGTCTACAAGTCTATGATGTGACATTCCGGGGTTTTCCAAGAGTATTTTTTCAAAGCTTTTGTCAACTCAATCTGTCTGTCTGTCTGTCTGTCTGGAACAAATCGTGTGCACGTTATTTCTCCCACTTGCCAATTTCGGATCAAGTTGAAACTTTGCCACAATCATTCAATGTCCCCTAAACAAAACATGAATACATAAAATAAATAACCAGTTATTTAATTGGTGGTAATAATAGAAAACGGGAAATAAATATTACAATATTACGAGATGTGCAGTTCTTTCCCTTAAGTAAGCTTCGCTTTTACTTTTTATCACTTTTGTCACTAACCACACTTTTAAGCAGGTGGAATGCTAGAGTTTTACTTTTGATCTCATTACAGCTTGGGAGAAACAAGGAAAAAAACAAACAAACATTGGCCGTGAAAGTTGACATTGAATGTGCCGAAGCATGAAGAAATAATTTGTAAAATGTGAGCTTATTCTTATGTGGGAGATTAATTCAGCTCGTCCGGCTCTTCTTTTATCAACTTTTAAGAAAATGATATTTTCTTAGACTTTCAATTATAACACTACAAAGATATCACGAGCGCCGCATTTAGTGAAGGGCAGGCTAGGCTACTGCCTCAGTGAATCTACAGATAAAGGATTGAAAAATATTTATAAATCGAAATTTGTACGATTTGAAATATATTTCTTTCGCATTTTTAACTGCAATATTTTAAATCTATTGGTTGGCAATACAGTCTTAGTTATGAAATGCCCGCGAGTAGCGAGCTCGTAGTTGGGAATCCCCTAGCCCTTGCAATGGGTTGGTCAATTTGTATCTTAGATATTAAAATTCTATGAAAAAAAAATTAAGGACCTATTTTACTATCGAATTCTTGAAGATCAAAATTTCAAAGCTACCTTACCGAAAATAGAAACTATACTAAGAATTTTTTTTTTTTTATGAACTAGAAGTGCACGGGGGAGCTGTCTGTTTTCAAACATGATAATGACAAATGATAGGCTCCGAACAACGATGGTAAAAAAAACGGTTATCGAAGCTAACCCCCCCCCCCACACACACACACTTAGTATTGAACGTGATTTACTCCACGAGCTTGATCTCAGCGACATCACGAACGACTTTCCAACGAAGAAATCTCGCAAAGTTTCATTGGTTAACGCAGAAATTTAGTTTTTAATCAATCGTAGTGGATTTTTAAAACTTACCGCATTCTTTATTGAAATAATTCTATTTTCTAATCATAAAATTTTGACGGAAATGTTTTTAAAAAAGGTATTTGGTAAATGATTAGTGGCATTCGTTCCTTCGTTGCCTTGGAGCCTTCAGATCTCCAAATCTGGTCCTGGATATCACTCTGTTGGTTTTTGCGTCTTCAGAGACGATTTCTTCCTTTTGCAGCTTCTCATGTCACTAATCCTTAACCTTGGATGCACATCGACGGTCACAGGTAGGCCATCTCGGAACACCAGATGCTGAACGCGTTTTCATCCTTTTTTTTTCATACTTCTAGTATCCCCAGCTGTTATCCGGGAGTCCTCCTTTATTCTTGCTCTGTCCTTGCTTTTTTTATCCCAACTGTTGGTGTCAATCGTGGAGAGCTCTTGATCTCATTGTTGTGTATAAAGATCATAGACTATATATTACATGGACTGCCAACTCTACGCACTAAGCCTATATTTTTCAATAAACAAGTCCCGTTCACGGAGGCGTCCTTGGTTGCGTGGTAAATTGACTTCCGGTAGATTTTTTTTTACGTATAAAGAAACCATTCTCGAAGATTTTTACCATCACTTTTACAGCAAATCATGAATGGAAACTGAATTGTTAAAGAAGATGTTACAGAGGTAAGTGTGCACAAATCAATTTCTGACTTAGATCTATAACTGTAAAGCTTTATAGCTGATTTTCTTAGCCAATATAGACTAATTAGCCAAGCCTGTATTTTCTTGTTTACGACATTGATTGAATTGAGGTTCTTGTGAGAGCATAGCCTATATATATATATATATATAAACCAAATAGTAAGACTTATTCAGAAGGATAACCCGGTAAATTTAGATCTATATGCTCTTACTATAATAGGCTAAAATGACCTTTCGTTTATAAGTTGTAAAAAAGTCCTATATTATGTGTAGGCCTAAAGTAAAAGTAATAAGTCTAGATGTAAAGTTTTCTCCGAGTTGAAAAATGTAAGAAAAGTATGTTTGGCATTTAGATGCTGTCGTTGATAAAATAGAAAAAGTACATTCTGTGATGTTTTATATCAAGTTATTATAACACAGTGCAGGACAGGCCACTGTCCTGTTGCCTCATGTTTCTCACGGCTATGGCCAAATTTCGAATCCTGGTGCCCCCGTGCCTCATTTTCTGTATGACTGCCCCAGATTTGCTGATCTCCGTCTCAACAGGTCAGAACCATAAAATTCTCGATCTGTATGGTGACATGTAGGCCTATGCACTACGCAATACAGCAGGGTTTCTGTCCAGGGCTTTTGCAAGAGAAGATTTGAGCCTTTCAAGCCCTCACTCAAATGGAGTTTGATGATGTTGACTTTTTATGCCCTTTTTTCTGTCTTGGTGAGAGTTATTGTAAGACTGAATTATTGATCCGCAGCTGTTGAAGTATTGACTAGCCTTTGTAATAATTACTGCGAAAGGTAGTGAGAGCAGCATCGTCGTCAAACATCAGTTCCCTAATCAGGTTATGTAGTTTCCTCGTTTTGGTCAAGCCAGTTTAAGAAGCCTTCCATCCGATCTACTGTGGATATATAGGGCCTACTCCATCTTCCAAGGCGCTATGAGAGTACAGACGAAACAATTCCGAATAGTGTTGATGGCCAAAACCCATCCTTGTTTTACCCTGCTCTTGATAGATAATACCGGTACCTAAAAGTCTTAGAGGAAGAACTGTCAAACTTTACAGTTCATATCATGTGAAGCTAACAGTAGTTTCAATAGCTTATTTGGACAATTTTCACGAGTAAAAACCACTTCTGCTTAGTGTGAGCATATTGCTAAATGAAGTTCATATTTCTATTACTTTCTACTCAAGTCACCCAATAGAAATTTTATTTAAAGCGAAAACTTTTTATAATGCATTTTTCGTTGTTTTTGTTTTTTTTTACTTAAGGAGCATACTACTTCCACAAACCTGATTTGATTGTCACTAACTTTCAAATTGAAAGGGATCTACTACAAGTGAGATTTTTTTTACTTTCTCCAATAACATTGTGTTATCAATACATGTATCACTTTAAATTACTTGTAATTGTGAAATAATAGGTAAAAAATCTCCTTAAGTACATGTTATATTTAATCCTATGCATACAATTTATTTACATATAAAAAAATCATTAAAGCAGGCTTAATTGTAGAGAAAAAATTATTTCTTGTGATTGCATTGAAATCAACTTTAAAGATGCTGTCCATTGTTGTAACATAAAGTAGTCTTACATTTTTTAATTAGCAAATATATATATTTATAACATGTCTAAACTAGTTTGAATTTCTTTTCTTTTTTTCTCAGCTGCTCATGAATTTCGAGATTTTACAGCTAATAGAGGAACAAATTTTACCTGCTTCCACTTAGCCAAACAGCAAGGAAATATGCTATTGTAATGAGTAGAAGATATTTGTCATTTAGAGTATCATGCAACAGCTAATTATCAGTCCACACATTTCAAGATGAGGAAAAGAACAGTATAAGCTACATTCATTGATGCATTATTTATACAAAAATGTATAGTCAACCCAGTCATCACTCCATTTTTTTATGAAGCCAGTTACAGTTACCATGAAGGGATGAAATTTCAGATAATATTCTGTTTATTTCATGAAATGAGAATAGGCCTACATCAGAAATTGAAATGGTCATCTTCAGTATTTAATGTTTCATCTAAAAATGATAATTATATTAATACATATTTGATGTACAAACAAATGAAAACCATTCAAACACTTTTTTTTTGTGAAGTATAGATGATTAAACTTGTAAGTGTCTGAACAATACTACATCGACATTAACTTATTATTATAGACTTTTTACAGGAATGTATCGCAAGCTTGACTGAAAGAGAAAGTTGCTATAATTTAAATAATAAAATGTAATAGTTTAAACATGTAACTAAAAATTGAATAATGCTAACATTTATTGACAAGTGAATATTGGTAATGATGTGCTTTCTATTTTAATAAGTCAATAATATTAGTAAGAACAATATTATCTTCACTTTCTTAATATTATAAACACAATATTTCCTGAAAAGATTTTTTTAAATTATAGAAATAATGCTCAAGTCTACAGAAATGGTAGTTTTCAGAATCATCAAATCAAGGACAACATAGTTTCATGAACTTCCAGCTATCAGCAAGCTCCTGGTAGGTATTATGGAGCACATTCTCTCAGAGGATCACAGGCACTGGACAAATTCTAGTACTGTTGATGGAATAGAAACAACATACATTAAATTCATAACAAGTCACCAATTCAATCTTAGTTTCATATAGTACCAAACTTCCATATGTTCAAGTCCTTTACGGATAAAATCAATTCTGAAAACATCTAACAAAACAGTTCCTTAAAAAGTATATTAGGAGTATAGTAAAGTATATTAGAGGTTTTACACAAAAAATGCTATGGGAACATATTATGAAACTAAAATATTACAAAAAAAAGGAATAGTATAATAATAACAATATTTAATATTTGACATTATATTCAGTAATATTATGAAAATTTAATGAATGATTAAATGCACTTGAAAGTGAAGGGAACAGATTTAAAAAAAAATTCAGGAAATTTTCTGCACAAGCATGCTGAGGTAACCCAAATAAAGAGAGTCATTGAATATTGTACTGAGTGTTTGAAACATAATTTTTTACTGCATACATTAAATTATAAACATATCTTTGCTAATTTAAAGGGAGAATTTGAAGACAGCTTTTATTCTTTTTGCACTAAGATAAAAGTATTAAATTTTAAGCTGCCCTACTTACTGGAAGGAGGCCTGGTGGCTTAGCGGTAAAGCGCTTGGCTTCCAAACCGGGGACGGGGGTTCAAATCCTGGTGAAGACTGGAATTTTTAATTTGAGTCTGAGTCCACTCAGCTCTAATGGGTACCTGACATTAGTTGGGGAAAGTAATGGTGGTTGGTCACTGTGCTGGCCACATGACACCCTCGTTAACCGTAGGCAACAGAATGGTCAGAAACAGATGATCTTTACATCATCTGCCCTATCGATCACAAGGTCTGAAAGGGAAACTTTACTTTTTTTTTTACTTACTGGAAGTTTCGTAGGAAGAGTTTCTGGCATAACAAGTGAGTTTTGTGGCATTCATCCTATTGATAAACTCTTAGAAATAAGAAAGCATCATTTCTTCTTGAAATATACATCTGCGGAAAAGAAAAGAACAATAGCTTTTAATGTGAGCAATAATAAAATTCTAATTAAATTTAAAAAATCTCCAAAATATTTATAGTGACTTAGTTCAAAGAATTATGTAAAGACTTTCTTTAAGCATTTTCTCAACTCATCTGACATCCTTTTCCACCAAGATAACTGGTTAATCTGTACTTCTAATTGAGAATTGTTGCATAATATATTTAATTCTTATGCAAGAAAGTACCGGTATAATTTGAAGGAAAACACCTTAGATAACAAAAGAGTGGTATTGGCCTGCATGAGAAAATTATCACTTTAGAAATACCCTTCACAGGCTGGAGGGAATATAATATGTTTTATTTACAACATAACAACAATATTGTGTAAATATTCACCTATAAGTTAGCTTTAAATAAAATAGCACATGGATTCTTACAATTAAAATAGACTTACATAACGTTTAAAAATAAATGATTAATTACTTAAAAACTTACTGTTAAATGTATTTATACAGCTTCTGGCACTGTGTGAAAACTCCTTTGAAAACAATAAGAGCATATTGTGGCAGTATCTGGGTAAATACTTGATTCCACACATTGAATGGTAGCAATTAGAGCCCTTTGGGTACCTTTCAACATCCTTTGTGTACTTCTTTGGTAGTTAAGAGAAAAGTTAAGATCTAGATCTACAGTGAATAAATAGCACAATTTGGTACCTATTGCCTACTAGAATATGTGAGAATAATGAAAAACGAAAATAGAACCGATTAGAATGTCTAGTCCAATCTAGTACAGTTGTTTATATCTAGGCAACATATGAGTTGTGATCAAAAGAGCTAGATCTAGTACATGAGTAGGGCCTATGTTAATGGGTATGGCTGTAGATAGTAGTATTGCTCATCAGAAACATTAAATCTGTAGTGTATAATCAGTGTATAAATCACAAATGGGAATAGATCTAGATACAGATTCTAGATCTTATAACTTTGTCTTATAAGAGTCTAGGTCTATTATTATCATATAAAATATAGATATATAAACTAGATATAGATTAGAGTCGTTAGTAAAGATAAAGTAGATCTTCAAATAGTTTAAAGAACGATCTGTGACACTGTGAGCCAAGCACTTCCATTCATGATTCACATATGAAGAAGCTAAGGCTAAGGCGCCTAAATAAGGGCTAGACGAAGTTTAAGTTAACAAGTCAGGAAGTCAGATTAAAATTAATCATCATGATCAAGGTAAGATGAAGCTGAACATCTAGACTTGAAATTATCCTAGATCTAGTCTAGAGTCAACAAGAGCTAGATTCTATATAATAGGGGGCCTATATAGATTCTATATCTTCATTCTCTGGGTTTATCAGACACACAAAGATGATGAATCTAGAGACTCGACGTTCATAATATTTTTAGTCATAATTTTGTTAAGAGTACTATAGGCATAGCCAGATTTTTTATAAAAACAAATTATTATTTTACAAACTTAAAAATGGGCATTTATATAAATAGTGATTAGTGTTCTATTATATATATATATATATATATATATAATACATGGCAGTCCATGTAATATATAATCTATGGTAATTTCTGTCCAACTAACTACTACATTTACCAAAAAATAATGTTTCCTTTTTTTTATATATATATATAGTAGTGTAGTAGTGTGTTGTGTGTAAGTTCGTATTTGTAGATAAAGTTTATAGCCATAGGTCACTACAACTGGGTGAAAGTCTACATGTTTATGTGTACAATCACTTTCTAGTGAAGTAGAGCCTAATGATTCTAAAATTTTATTGGGCGAATATATTCGAAACAATATCAGATCTTTTTATAGCTTTTAGAAGAATTGGATGTTATTTGGGATTCTAGTTAGTTAAAAAAAAAAAACACTAAAAACTTGAAGGCCGAAATTTTTATGCAGATTTTTCAGTTAGTCATACATACATCGTTGATTTTTTTTTATGGTTGATTTTCCATTACTATAGATACAAATGCACATTATCTTGAAATTAAAATCAAATTGAATAAAAAAAAATATTTGTAGATCTGAACAAAAGTTGGTAAAGATGTAAGATTGTAGGCTTATTGACTCACTATATTGTTATTTTATTTAGACTGACTCATTCACAGACTTAACTTAGGCTTATATCACCCATTATATACAAAATTAATAAATGACACTCTCAGAAATGTATTGACTCTTTCAGTAAATCGCTTATCACATTTAAAATATACATTGTAAATTTAAAAATAATGATAATAATTATCAAATGTGATGAAAAAAAAAGAAAAACAAATAATCCAAACTGGCAGCACCAATTAGCAGACAATTAATGTCGTAAACAAGAATACAAGAAATACAGGCTTGGCTAATTATCTATATTGGCTAAGAAAATCAGTTACAAAGCTTTATAGTCATAGATCTAAGTCACAAATTGATTTGTGCACACTTACCTCTCTAACATCGTATATGACAATTAAGTTTCCATTTATGAAGTGATGGTAAAAATCTTCGGGAATAGTTTCTTTATATAGTAACAAATTCTACCGGAAGTCAATTTACCACGCAACCAAGGACGCCTCGGTGAATGGAACTTATGCTTAGTTTCCTTAGTGTTGGCAGTCCATGTAATATATAGTCTATGATAAAGATAGACATTTTTTCTTGTACTTAAATTTTGTAGACATTACAAATTATTTAAGGTTTAATCTTATTCTAAATATATAAGAGATCATTTTGACATCCCCGATTGTCTTTCTTGTGTAAAGATTTTATGTTGTAAGTTTTGTCCGTATAATAAATGCAAACCTTTATATTTATTGAATTATTCATTTATTTATTTGCATATTTATATGTTTTTCATGTGTGTTTTAGGTTCTCATTTCACAATGTACTTATTGAGCTTATGATGGTCACTGTGTTGGACAACAGCACACTGGGAAATGAGCTTACCATAACAACACCACTGCCGGACAGCTTTGAGGAGGATGAGGGCGCTGTGGAGTTTCATTTATTTATCGCCGTGATCAGCGTGGCCTTGGCAGCTTTTATCTGCTTCGGCAATGCGATGACCCTGCTGGCAATCTTTCGAAACAGTCTTCTCCAGACTACGCCCAGCCTGTGCATCGGTTCACTGGCTGTGGCTGACAGCCTGGTGGGTCTACTGCTGCTTGTCCAGGGGATCGGCGATTTCATGCTTTCGGAAAATTTTTTGGAGCACAATGAACAGCTGTGTCTATCTCTGATGAGTCTTCTGTTCGTCTCCGTCACTGCCTCTATGCTGAGTATGGTGTTGGTCGCCGTGGACCGGTATATTTACATCTCCTATTCCCTGCACTACACAACTCTTGTAACCAGAACCAGGTCCTCCTCGCTCATCGCCCTGATCTGGGTGATCGCGATGGTCTATGGGACAATCCCAGCATACACTAGCCACTACCAAAGTGCCCAAGGGTGTGAGCCTACCCACTCTTTCTCAAGAACTTACATGATCATAGTTCACCCGACTCTGTTTTTCTCCGTCTGTGCGGTGACGCTGTTTTTATACTGTCAAATCGGAAGGACTGCGGTGCGGCAGAGGAAGCTTATCAACGCTCAGAAAGGCAACATCTTCTGCGCTGACAAGAAAATCAAGAGCAACTTCTCAAGAAGCTCTTTGAAGCTGGTCAAGCTCCTCATGGCTGTGTTCGGATTTTTCTTCATCAGTTGGTGCCCACTTCTGGTAGTGTCCATTCTGGAGTACACCATCCACGTCAACCACCACGTGCTGACCGTTTGCGGACTTCTGGCAGTGATGAACTCGGGAATCAACTTTCTGATGCTCAGCTTCATGAACGCAGATTTTCGCAACGAGTTCCGGAAAATTTTGTGCTCTCGGTGCGGAGCTCGCAAAGTTTATCCAATAGCGCCATCCACAATCTCAAAGTCATTTCCAGACTAATGTGTACAATAGGTCTTAAATGTGTACAGTAGGTCTTAAATGTGTACAGTTGGTCTTAAATGTGTACAGTGGGTCTTAAATGTGTACAGTGGGTCTTAAATGTGTACAGTGGGTCTTAAATGTGTACAGTGGGTCTTAAATGTGTACAGTTAAATAATTAACGTCGCTGCACTTGGACTGAGGCCGATCGTTATATAAGGCCTGAACAATGACCTGCGACGTCACAATCTATGGGCAGTTTAGACCAATAGCTCGTTGCCACGTCGTATGGAACTGTGACGTGGCAACGAGCAAATGGTCTAAAATGCCCTCAGGTTGTGACGTTGTAAGTCAGTGTTGAGGCCTTCTAGGATGAAAGGTTTTGCTGGTAAGGAAACTCTTGTTATAATTTTATAAGCTTACATTATGGCTTAGAAAAATGGGTAAACATTCAACGTGGGACGAAAATTTGTGCGCACACATAACTCCAACAAAGAAAATAGTTACGATGAGCTTAATAAACAAACATTATTTCAAAATAGCAGAATTAGAAATATGTGTTTTGCATCCTGTGTATTTATGAACATGCTTCCATTTCTACTCAAAGTGTATACCACTTGTCTATACGTTTCCATGTCACATGATCTGTTAATGCTTTAGATTAGAAAGACACCAAGATAAAGGCGAATTCCTCTTTTCATATGCTAGGACAAATTTGTACAAATGCTCCTTCTTCCCTAGTGCTATTAGAGTATGGAATGAGCTGCCATAGTCAGCCAGGAAAACCAATAACTGGCAGAATTTTATTCATTGATTAACATGCTTGACTATATTGAAATAGAAACACGCGTAGGGCTTAATCTTTTTCTTTTTGTTTAAAGTAACGTCTGTGTTTCATAAGATAAGATAAGAAATTTCAAATGTGCTTTGACTTTTCTGTCATAGAGCTCCCAATAAACTACTTTTTTACCTTGAGCTTTCTTAGAAAAAACTCGAAAAAATACATTTGATTAATACTATATTAGTCCATGGTAGTTTACGTTGGTCTTCAATATTCGCTACGATGAGAGGTTTTAGATGTAAAAGCTATTGAGCATTTTTATTTATCTTCCTAATTTATTATTGTGGCAGCTGAGGTGTAAAACGATTGGCTTCCTGGATTTAGAATTTCTGAGATTTTTAAGAACGCCCTTGACTCCACCCAACCATATAGGTACCATTGGGGCAAAGAAAAAGCGGTTGGTCATTGTGCTGGCCACATGACACCCTCGTTTACTGATGGTAACAGTGCACATCGTTTGCCCCATAGATCGCAAGATCATGAAAGGAATTCCTAAATCTATTTTTTAGTTCAGTGCACTTTTCTGTATATGTTTTGTTTTTAGCCTAATGCACATCTTTAGTTTCTCATATCCTGATCAAATCTTTTGCTTTCGATGCTCTACAAAAAAATACACACGTCATGTTAAAGTGTGTGTGTGGGGGGGGGGGGGGGATTGCGGGCGTAATACATAAATGGCAAAGCAATTGACTGTGATTTGAACTATGATATCCTGGTATGCATTATTGAGGTATGGTGATCCTAAGGTTTTGAATGTCAGGACGATGGCGCTGGAAGCCGGACCGGATTTAGACTTGATAAGGCCCTATGGCTAAGCTTTTTGAGATATGGCTCTCTTGTAATCAATATAAGGTAAATTTTTTTCTTTGCTCTTTAATAAAAAAAAAACGATTTAAAATATTCCCTGAAACATTTTTTAGGAACCCTAAAGCAAGTGAGGGCCTTAAGTTAGAACTTGTATGTTGCCTATAGGTAAATCCAGCACTGGCTTGAAGCTGTGAACTTTGATGTGTATCATCAGGGCGTCTATTAAAGCGAGTTTTAACTTTTATTGTTGTGTGATTTTAAAAGGGTAACTAATGTGCTGGCCACGTGACAACGTGAACTAAAATGTTCATTAAGTTCATTTTGTCTTTGCTGAACAGATTTATACACAAATGTTTTTATTCTCAAACCACTTTTTTTGTTTACAATGTTAATAATGTAATATAACAAGGAATTACATTGAATGTACAAATAAAGATGATTATTACACCTTCATTGTTGTATTTATATTGCTTTGATGAATGGCGAGACGAGAAGGGCTGAGATCGGAGTTCACTGAAGAATAAATGCTGTCCTATTCATAAATTCGAGGACCTTTTTTAATTTACACATTCCGGCTATTAGTTATTGGTATGTAATGTATAGGTCGGGGACGATGTAGACAATAGATAATGATTAATGCATCACATAATGAAATTGCATAATAATTAATACATCACATAATGAAATCGCATAATAATTAATACATCACATAATGAAATCGTATAATAATTAATACATCACATAATGAAATCGTATAATAATTAATACATCACATAATGAAATTGCATAATAATTAATACATCACATAATGAAATTGCATAATAATTAATACATCACATAATGAAATTCCCGACTAAACCTCTATGCTAAGTTAATTAAACACCTAGTTACTTACTGTTCAGATACTGGAATTAATCACAGCAGGAAATAATTTTAGTTATGATGCTAGAAAAACCCTGTTTCCCTAAACAATTTATGTCGGACAAGAAGCTACGTCACACCAGTAAGTAATGCGAAGACATATCATTAGGTTAATGGTTACTTCATACTAAATAAACCCTCAATCCGGGGTAAGCCTAGGTCTGAAGGAGAGCACTCAGGAGATTTGATGGGATAGTTCATAAAAATAGCATAATGTTAAGCGGGTGAATTTTGGGCTGAGGGGAGCTAACATTTTTGTTAAATGCAGCGTTTCTTTTGAAGGGTACGCTCCAATTGTAGGCCTACAAGTGCTTAAAATAATTATTAAGTTTAATAATGTATCGAAAACTGTAAGCATGACTTATTTCTTTAATAGAAATATTAGCCTGTGTTGCTTTTTCATCGCCAAGTATGTAGGCCCTAAAGGATGAAGCCTAATAGCACTGTCTACGGATGTAGGCTATTACATTATTTCAGTAAATTAGTATTAGGAATATTTAGGATATTCAATGCAGAATCTGTAAACGATTTTTTTTTCAAACACGACGCTGAGTTTGCTACTTTTATAAGAGAATACAATAAAACCTTTAACAATTTAATACTTGCCATAGTGGCATTCATGAGGCCCTTTAGGTGACCCTACCGGCCCATTTGGGTATCGGCACACCGGGCATTTGCCAGAATGCCCACATAGCCAGTCCGCCACTGGTGAATGGCAATTAATGAAAAGACAGACTGTTGGAAGAGCTGGTATCCAAATGCAAAAACTTCAACTGTCATGACATTGAACTAGAGAATCACCTGTGTGAGCAAAGCTAGAAGAAAAAAAAGTCCGTTCAATATTTATAATATGTCGTTTACTGATTTAAATTCTTGCTGTTAGGTTGATCTTATTGATTTCAAGTCCCTTTCAGATAAAGAAAAGATACACATTGATTCACCAGTGAGAGCTGAGTGCTGAGGGACATACATACATAAACCTTACATTCAATTATATGTATTAGACGTGTTGTTTTCCGATTTATATCCTTGCTATCTTATTGATTTTATGTCCCATTCAGATAAAGAAAAGATACAAATAGATGCACCAGTGAGAGGCATTTTCTTTTTCACTAAGTAGATATACTATTGGGTCAAAAATGTCTGACATGGAATTCCACGCGAAATTTTTGTTTGCCTGAATAATGAATATATGTTAAACGTCGCTTCGTCTGAGATTAAAGGTTTTGGTTTTACAGCCTACGATTTACTGGCATCAAATACATTGCAGCTAATCTTTTAAAATGTACTTTAGTCGTATTGTCATTGTCCTCTTCTGTAAGGCTTGGTCCTTCTCTTTGTCCTCCACAGTAAGGCTTGGTCCTCTTCTTTGTCCTCCTCTGTAAGGCTTGGTCCTCTTCTTTGTCCTCCTCTATAAGGCTTGGTCCTCTCTTTGTCCTCCTCTGTAAGGCTTGGTCCTTCTCTTTGTCCTCCTCTGTAAGGCTTGGTCCTCTTTTTTTCCTCCTCTGTAAGGCTTGGTCCTTCTCTTTGTCCTCCTCTGTAAGGCTTGGTCCTTCTCTTTGTCCCCCACAGTAAGGCTTGGTCCTCTCTTTGTCCTCCTCTGTAAGGCTTGGTCCTTCTCTTCGTCCTCCTTTGCAAGGCTTGACCCCTGTCTTCCTCCTTCTCTGTAAAGCTTCTTCCACCTTTTTGTTCTCTTTTGGGTGTGTCCGTGTTCGGTAACCTTAATTTCTTTATCTACCCAACAATAGAAAAGACTGAGGAAGAGATGAGAAATTGAATGTTAAAAAGCTTACAAACAGAACATGTGGCAGACGATAGTTACAAAAATAAGCGTGGATTTATTGAGAGATTTGTATATTACCATTTCATAATGTAAATTAAAGCATTTTGTTATAACACTATAATCTTCTTATCTTATCTTATCTTATCTTATATAATACAGACGTTACTTCAAAAAAGAAGATGATTACGTCCTACGCGTCATGCATTTAGTCATGCATATTAACCAATGACTTAAATTCTGCCAAGTAACTGGTTTTCCTGGCTAGCTCAGGCAACCCATTCCATGCTCTAATAGTGATATTACTTTTAATTTCTAATCAAAACAAGACTTTGGCTTGAATATTCCATGTCCATGGACGATCTGGTCGGGGCAGCTTTTGCAAAAAAAAAAAATTAAAATATATATAATATATATATAATGTCAAAATGTGCACTATTTCCGGTATTGAAAGCCAACAAATTGCATATTCTGAGGTATCTACTGTGCATTATCATGTTATTAAAAAGTTTTATTTCAAAAACCTATTGTGCTATCCTTACTGACTTAGACTCCCTCGCGCAGTTCGGGGCATTTGGCGGCATGCTGTTTCCACAAAAATCAATCACCTTTAATGTCTGAAGCCTCTTCTCACCTGCTCTAAGGACCTCCATGAAAGTGTGGCGCCAAGTTGTACTAGGATGTCATCGCAACTCTTATTATGCGTAATTCATTTTGTCGGAGAACTTTCGCACTTTCACATCCTTACTAGGGGACGACTTCCAGTTCGGCATAACTGACTCCTAAAATTTGTGTTAGCCATCTTTGTTGAGCCACATTTAGTGTTTTTCAATTTCGGCAGATGACTATTCACTGCACTTAATTAATGGAGCCCAGCCACTGGTAGAAATGTGTAATCTCTCTGGACTACGCTCTTAGAATTAGGTGAATGTAGTTTGCTTTAGATTTTATATCGAAAAGTGAAGTTTTATCGTCAAAATCATCTGTTGGGGGGTTTTAAACTAAAAAATCTCTGGAGTTTTTTTTTTATTCAAAACCCCATTTAGCTACGGTCATAGAATTTGGTGACTGTAGTTTGCTTTAGAATAATATTGAAGAGAGGGGATTTTAAACTCAAAACTACCTGGAGGGGTTTTAAACTTTAAAAAAAGCATTCTGGAGGAGGGAGGTTTAAAATAAAAAAAACCCATAGGCTTGGCTACGCTCAAAGAATTTTAGTGTGTAATTTGCTTTTTTTTTATATATATTGAAGAGGTACATTTTTAGCTTCAAACCCCGATGAAGGGGGTTTTAACTAAAAACCCCTTTGGCTACGCTCATAGATTTTGAGTTTGTAAATTGTTTTTTTTTATATTGAAAAGGGGGGGTTATCGTAAATTTTGGAGGGGGTTTTAAAATCAAAATCTTCATTAGCTGTGTTCTTGGAATTTGGGGATTGGCGTTTGCATTTTTTTGTTTGCTTTGTTTTATAGAAGAAGGGGATTTAACTGCAAAACCCCCTGGGCAGTGCTGGGGCAAGTGATGGTTTAGTATTAAAATCTCTCCTAAAATAAACAAAATCAAAACAAAAAATCAGTCACAAACTTAAAACTATTTAACTATTTTTCCTCTTCAAATAGAGAAAGAGAGAGAGAGAGAGAATTTTAAAAAATGCGTACAAATGAACAAAAGTTCGCTTACGATCTCCCAAATAGCCAGATCACCATCGCACACACTAGGAAATAAAAATGCCATCAGACGTTTTGTAAACACGCTGCAATGCAGTGGATAATTCACAACGTCAGTGCCCCGCTCCCGTACTCTTGATTAGTAGCCAAAGAAATGTGTGTATCTGTCAGTCCAAACCATGCATTTAAAATATTCCCATTTAATTGGACAGATGAAAAGGAATAATTTTGCAACGAGGAACTTTACTTCTAAATTTTGAAAAGTATTGGGAAAAAATTTTAGAAAATTATATGGCAGCTTTTTTTTCTCTTAATCGTTCAAACAATATATGTTTCTTTAATTATCTAACCTTCTTTGTTTCAAGTATTTGTGTCTGAGTGTGTGTTTTTAGTCTAATTTTCAACATCGCAAGGTAAATATTATAGATTTTACTGGCGTACAGGAAGGAGGCACTGTTTGTAGCTAGACCTAGAGCTAACCTATCTTAGTAAATTATTCTCTTACCAACGTAGATAGCTTACGTTTTTAGTTTTATTTGTTTTTTCTGTCATTTGACAAAACGTCTCTCACTAAATTATTTCACTGTCCAAAATTTTGTGCAATAGCCTATATAGAGTCTTTGTCAGTCTATTATAAAGCAGTTTTAATCGAAGTTTGTCTTGTGTTATTGTGCTATGAAATATTCTGCTACTTAAGTTTGTCTTGTGTTATTGTGCTATGAAACATTCGGTATCTGGTCAATTGTTCGCGCGTCAATTGTTCGCGTGTCAATTGTTCACTTGGTCTCTTCATCCCAGGTCATTTCATCCCCGGTCACTTCATACCCCGTCACTTCATCCCCCGGTCACTTCATCCCCTGGTCACTTCATACCCCGGTCACTTCATCCCCAATTAAATATTTTATATATAAATATGATTATGTAGAATGATGAAAGGCCAAGGTGTGGTGCAGGTAGTGGAAATCTTTGGAGAGATATAAGTGCGATTAGAATAATTATGACCGTGCCGCTGATAACTTATCATCAAAGGCCAAGGTGTGGTGCAAGTAGAGGGAATCTTTTGAGAGAGTATGTTTATGTTTATGTTAAAGTTTGTTTATTATTCTGAATTATTGATCTTTCATTGATTTAAAGTATGAGGAAATAGGCACGCGAACAATTGACATGGTACCGAAACATTCTGCTACATAGGTTTGTCTTGTGTTATTGTGCTATGAAACATTCTACTTACGCGCTCAAACTCTAAAGTCGTCCTTACGCTTAGACTCATTTTCTCTTAGGTCCTTCAGCGCGGTTCGACGCTCAGGGAGGCACAGATCTGTCATAGGCGGCTTCCACAGCCTGTTCCCAGCTGGTGCCCACAGATGTTATATTGTTATGTCTTCTAATAAGGTGCGACGCCATGTTGGTTTAGGGAGCGAGTGCCAGAAAGGAATCAAGGATTTCTCTATTGAGAATGGAGGGTTAAATGCGGGACTAGTGACCCGATAATGTCAAGCTTCATTGCATCATTCATCTGACATCACAATGCTATCGGTAGATCTTAATAAGATCCTAGCAACTAGGCCAACACTTAAATTAAATGAATCTTTTTCCATAGAATAAAAACTAAAAAAAACATAATTTAAATATGTTCAACCATTTACTTAATAATTATATAACAATTTTTAATAAAAAAGATTTTATTTCAGAAGACAGAAAAGGAACCAATGCACCGATTTCGAGGTAGATAATGTAGTCGCTTTCGATATTTAAGCGAGCTAGACAATCAAAAATTGGATCAACGTTGTCGATGCCCTCAATATGTCTTCTGATGAACTGAATGCCACCACTACGTTAAAGCAATCCATTCCCCTGGAACCTCTTTTAGTGGACTATCTTATCGTTACGCTGAACGTAGTCTGCGGTGAGGTCATCGGCGTGATAGGTATTTTTTGCCAATGGCATTTCGATTGCAGTCTTCTGCAAGTTGGGATTTCATGACAGCGTGGACGTCACTTTGACCGCACTGGCCATCAGTGACATTGGCTCCTTGGTCTCACTTCAGTTTTACAACATCATGGTCAATCCGTGGATGTCGTCCGCCCAGCTTCCCTTTGAACCTCCTGATGCTACGATTCTGTTTTGTATATACCCCCACATTTACTTCATAAGGGTCACCGGGCTTATAACTGCTTGAAAGGTGTGTCTGCGTGGTTCTGCCTCTGAAGGTCAAAGACATATTCACATGTAAAAGAGCAATACTTATTATATTGATTCTATTCTTGATATCAATTTCCAACGTCATAGCGCCATACTTCTTCTTCAGCTTTGGTTGGATATTCTCTCCGGAACGAAATGCATCTATTCTACGAATAATTCCGAAGAATCGGCATCGGTCTATCTTACATGTTTAACGATATATATTTATACAGTATCTGACATTTGCTGTTCTTATAGCCTGCACCGTTATTACAAGCGTAAACCTACACAGAAACGCCACCTGGAAGAAGTCGATTTCCAAGGGGAGGTCACCGGAAAGTTGAAAACAAAGTGTCATTAAAAGAGATTAAAGTTGTGAGGATGCTGTCCCTTGTCTCAGTTTCATGTATCGTCTGCCTCCTGCCACTTTCTACAACTCTCACAGCTGTGGGGGTAGTCGAGGACTTAAGTCTGAACGGAGCGTATTATCAAGTATCCAGGCTTTGCTACTGCGTTTCGTTTACCATGGAGACGGTCTCATCAAATATGAACACTTTCATTGACTACAGTATGAGCAGCAAGTACCAGGGAGCCTTCCTGATGTTGTTTGTGATAGAATAAGTAGCATTCCAATTTAAATAACAAGCAAAATATATTTTTAAGAATCCTTTTTTTTTTTAATTTACAAGTCTATTTTTCACTAATGTAGAAGTTGTTTCCTTTATTCGATATCAAACAAAATACCTGGTAAATAATTACCAATAATGTATTGACTATTGACTAATTGGTAATTTTTTAAATTCATGTTTTGCTAGGTAAAAAAAATATTATTTTTTTTTAAGTTTCAGCTTGATCCGAGAATGGGTGTGGGAGAAATAACGTGTTCAATTAGCTAAGGGGGCGAAACACTAAACATTTAACCGCACCTGTTAATAATGAAGGATTAATTTCTCTTGTTGATATCAAACAAAATAAAAAAATAATTAATTTTGTTTATTGATTCATGTCTTGTCTATGTCAATGAATAATTGTGCGAAGTTTCAACTTGATCCGAGAATGAGTTTCAAAAGAGTACATAAAGACAGGAACTACAAGTTTAGAGATGCTGGAGGTAGTTTGCAAGTAAGACGCTTAGAATGGAAGACTCCACGACCGTACAACATGTAGATAAACGTTTTACAGGCTGATTAAAGTTTTATTAAATCATTTGGAGAGCGTCTGTAAAGCAGTTCTGCGGACTCGCATGTGATTTAAAAGTCTGAATTGTAGCACAACAGTGTATCAGACAGACAGACAGAGTGAGTTAATGTATTTTTTTAAAAGCACACGAAAGCACTTTAAAATACACTTTTAACGAAGTCTGTTGCAATCCAACTAATTGTTAAGAAGTAGGGATCGTTAGTTGGGGGTGTAGGGGTTTAGGCTTTCAAAACAGAAGGGACTTGCCCCAGTTATCTGTAATATGTTGAAGACACTGTCAGCATCTTTAATACTCTTGATAGGCGTGTGACTGCTGGGCAATTGTCAACTCCAACAAGTTGAATAATGAAGTCTAAATTTATACTATACAAGAACTGAACTAGCAGCACACGTATGATCCACCGTGAGTGACCCCGGCGACTCTTGTGCCTGAAGTCAGCCTGTTCTGAAAGTGTGTAAACAAACCGACGTTTGGATCTTCGAGATGTGGTCTTCCAGAATGGAAAAGCGACAGGTGCTGACTTTTTCTACTATATTCTAGAAGATTGTGGGGACCTTATATAAATCACAGAGAGAACGTGCCAGGACAGACGTTACAGTTGATACACTGGAAGTGAGTGTCACGAGTCGAGTCTGTGACCTATTTCGACCAGTTTCTAGAAGCTCGAGTTCAAACCAGTGCAAGTGTCCAGCGTAAACAAGTTAATTTTAGATATCCAATCAAAGAAAGAGGTTAAGGGAAAAAATAGCACACGTCAGCTTCTAGAAGGTCAAAGTTACTAAAATAATTATCTGAGAAGGTTCCATGATTCTGGAATGTACGATCAAAGAAAGTATAAATAAGGGGAAAGTCAGTTAGACGGGGTCCTCGCATAGTAGTGGTTCTTGTAGAGCGATCGTCCTCGCTCAGTCCTCGATTAGTAACAAGTTTTGTGATATTAGCGGGTCCATTAAGTAAAGTTTTAGTAGTTGAAGTTGAAGTTATACTAAGTGAAGTTTTATGTATTTTTAAGTTTTATTTATGAAGTGTCAAGTTGTTATTGAATTAAGAAATTAATTGGATGTGAAAGTTGAAGAAGTTATTAAAGAAGTTTGAAGAAAATACAGAGAGATGTTTCTTTCTTCATTTCATTGAATTGTCAAGTTTGATAATATAATCCCCGGCATATGTGATCATCACAGTGAGATGTGTACGGCTCCGTACAGTGAGTAGAGCGCAAAACGGCTCGATACAGATGAGAGGAGTTGAGTGCAGGAAAGTGCATTGAAGTGAAGGGAAGCAAATTGAAGTGCAGAAAAGTACAGTCGTTTACGCTACTTGTGTACAGCGACAAATCGCTGAATTTTTTTATAATAAATAAAGAAATCGAAAACTGAATTTCGCGTTCCGCGAGGCTTGACTAGGTGTTCCACGCACTACAGGAAATTAACTAGTAGGCCTACATGTGAGTTAATGTCTAAGTTAGTGCTGGGGAAAAGTTCTTGATAACAAAATAAATTTTATAACATCACTATGAACTTTCAACTGATCTAGATTCTGAATCTTAATTTTACTCAAAGATATACTAAACGGGACGGACGGACAGACATTCCACACAAAACTAATAGCGTCTTTTCCCCTTTAACTGATTTCTGGTCCACCCAGCTCTAATGGGTACCTGACTTTAGTAAGGGAAAAGTAAAGGCACTTGGTCGTTGTGCTGGCCACATGACACCCTGCTGTTAATCGTTGGCCAAAGAAACAGATGACCACAACTTAATCAATCTCATAGATCGCAAGGTCTGAAATTGGAACTTTCCTTTTTTTTTACCATTATATTTCAAAACCAGCTGCTCGTTATTAGCGGCCCATGAAAAGACGCTATTAGTAATGTGTGGAATGTCTGTCCGTCCGTCCGTCTCGTTTAGATCTCGTAAACTAGAAAAGATAATGAAAATCCGACATCATAATATTTTAGACCAATCAAAGATTTGATGCAAGGGCTACTTTTTTCTTTCCTGAAAGCGAAAAATCTAATTTTTTAAAACCACCTATGCAAGCAGTTTTTTCATAAAAATACACCACTTTTACAACTATTCACCATTAATAGTAACAAACATGTGAGGCTCTTTAGTAGGAGGAACTACTGCCAATCATATTTTGAATATATTTATGCATACGATTTTAGATATTTTGTGAAAAATTATTTTTTTTTACATTTGTATTGTCAAGTGTAAGTTCTGTCATATTAACTACTACATTTACACAAAAAGAAATGTTTCCTTTTTTTAAGAGAAAAAATCTATTTAGCATGCATATAAGTTGGACATAATTCAAAACAACAATTAATAAAGTGGTTTTCTATATCATTGCGTGAACTGCAGCGCTGCTCCATGGCTATAGAACACTGAACTAAAAGATTATTTTTTTTTACGGAAATGGTTTTTTCTTGAGGGTTTGAATAAGAGATTGTCTCTTTACAAAAAAATTTATCAATTAGATAATCATTATAAGACATCAGTTAGACCAGGTTCACATCTAACTTCACATTCACTTTCACCTATCCTTTGGTCTGCTGGACCGCTGGGGCACCATACAAGATCTGTCAACCTTCTTTCTCCATTCATCTCTGTCATTTGCATTTCATAGATGATTTGCTCTGATGTTCTTTCTGAAAATATTGAAACCTGCCTTTTTATTGAAACCTGCCTTTTTTGTGTTTCCACACAAACTGTCTTTGCAACCTTGTTATAATTTAGTTTCCTGCAACCTATTTGTGCGAAGCAAGATTTTCTGATGCTGCACCAAAGTCAACGTCTAGAAACTTGCCTGACGCCACACTCGATAGTAGTATTCAGATAGTCACTATCTTGCTTGATAAGTTGATATCAAGAGGTTATGCTCTTCAAAGACGCAATACCATCAGTCATTAGACCTTATATATCATATCTATATTTTTTAAGTTGTAATGCCTAATTTAGAATATTACCTTCATTTTTAACTATACCTTATTCTGTAGGAGCCTCGGGGCACCATGCAATATTTGTCGAGCTTTTTCTTCATTCCTCTATGTCTTTTGCCTTAGATAGAGCCCCTTTCAATGGCAGGGCAGGCACGTCCATTCGTTTATGTTGTCTTCCCATCGCTTTCTCTGTCTGCTTCCTCTTCTTTTTCCTGGTACTGTTCCCTAAAGGAAGGTCTTTGCGAGCCCCAGATGACCTTGTAATATGGTTTAGTTTTTTTTTTTTCAAATTTAGAATAGGGTTTAGTTTTATTGTCTTTTTTTTAAATAATAGAAAAAATCGGACCTAAAAAATAAATCAAATTGTTCCGCTAAATTCTCCAAATGTGCGAAGTGTTCCGCTAAAGACAACGTTTGGGCAACACTGGTCTAGATGTGTGTCAAGACTTAATGATTATGTCAATATTGTCTGGCCACTTTGTGCTATGCTGAGCATTTGCGACAGATGATTAAGTGCGACAGATGATTAAGTGCGACAGATGATTAAGTACTTCTCTATGACTAAACTTAATCAATAGGTTTGATCTGTTCATTACACCCGAGGTTAAGGTAACCTTTAAATGTGTGAGTTACAACAGCAATAGGTTTATACCTCTCGAGACGGCTTTGGCAATACGCGGGGCCTAGACGAACCGGGAAAGTCATACGCAGGACCTAGCCATAACCCATTACATCATGTGATAAGCTTTTATGACACTCGCAGGTAGAAATAGGAATGAGTAACAAGTCTTGAGAACTGTTTTAGAGGAGATCGATCACACCTGTAGGTCAGTCTAGACTGCATTGACGTGGGGCAAGGGTCCAGTAGATTTGTATGACGGGCTAACGGCTGAAAATAATCTCTCTCGCGAGGCCGTCTCTAGCCCCTGTTCAAAACCCCAGATAAAGCCTATGATACTTTTGCCATGATCTGTTAAGTTCAATAAATAATAATGTAAAGTTTCAACTTGATTCGAGACAGGGTGGGGGAGAGGTAACGTGTTCAATATTTGGCGCTGACAGACGGAGTTGATGTACGGTTTGTAAAAGAACATCTCCAATTTTTTTTAATACACCATCACTTACTTTACTTATAAAAAATATAATGGAATTTTTTTCCAAATGGAAAAGTATATTTACACATTTATATATATATATATATAATATATATATATATATATATATATATACAGTGCTTTTTTTGTAACGAAATAGGTGCCGGTACTCAGTGATGGAATGTTTAATTTTTAACTACTAATAAATTAATAATAAACGTTAAAATACAAGAAAAGTAATAATTTTTCCCTACATTGAAAAAGGTGCCGGTACGCCGCGGCGTACCGGTGCATACCGTCACAAAAAAAGAATATATATACATACAGAAAGAGAGAGTTATCAATTCAAAAAATTTAAACGCTAGACAAATCATTGAGGCTAGTTTATATTGTTATTTTATTGGCATGTGTAGAAACACGCAAAAAATAGGTGATAGAGTTCTATACATTTCAAAATAGAATTTAAAAATACGGAATTATAATAAAAGTCACTTCACAACAACTTCTGTTAAAAACAAAAACAAATTGTAAAGATCGAGATAGACTTGATGTGAGACTATACATTGGACATTATAATATATAACCTTTAGGCTTTCTATGCACGTTATTACACAAATTAAAAAGAAAACGCAATGGCTAACTGTTATGTTCATTTATCTACATATCCAGATAATACAATGCATCACAATAATGCCGCTCACACCAGATACAAGAGTTTCATATCTATGTACATTACAGACATACTGTACAATAGAACAAAATACAAATATAGTAAATTATCATTTGCGTATTAATATAAGAGCGAGCCCTCATCAACGTCATTGAGAGACAACTTGTTTGTTCCTAGGAAGCAAACATCTATGTGTATTAAGTATTATCATGGAATGGGAACATTTAACTCAGTGGTGCCCAACCCTTTTCAGCCAGATAGCCATTTAAGTTTCAGATACATTATGTCACGGACCGCATCAACGCCGCCGAACATCATGGAGTCCGATGAAGGTAATACTCTTGAGGCTTTATGATCTACTGGGTGCCGAAATTTGAATGGGCCGGGTGGCACTGAGTCACGGGTAGGATAGCACTGCGTCACGGGCCGGAAGCACTGTGTCACGGGTTGGATACCACTTCGTCACGGGCAGAATGTGACCATTAAGTCGTAGTTTACGCATCATTGTTTTTACTCTTGTTTTTATCCAACATTGAGTTGTATTGGACATTGAACAATGAAGACAAAAAAATTTTGGAATGAAAAGGAATTTAAAGACAGCATTAACAGAGAGCAGATAAGCTGCAGGTCGTCCTCTCTCAAGATACAACTGATGTATGTCAGTGCGGTCAGCAAGCTCTTCAAAGTCGACAACCCACATTTGGGAGAATAAAAAAAAGCACAGGATAAGGCCAGGTAGAGGGCTAGCTTAAAGGAGGGGTACTGGATCACAGACGGTGAACACATAAGAAGAAAGGCTGAGAACTGCAACGTCTGAAGTTGACAAATGTTCAACCCTGCCATCCCTGGAAGTTTCCATGATTTGAGAAGTTGCAAAATGGGCATATACTTTATCCCGACATAGGCCTATAATGCCACATATCAAGTACAACAAACGTCTAGATCTACGTGTAGTCAACACATTTACTTTATCCAGTGTTTCCATTTGTTTCTAAACCACAAGTGAATTATTACATTATACAAATCATATTTTCTGGAGTCAGTTGGGAATCATCGTTCAATATCTAAAAAAAAAAAAAGACCTATACTTGCCATGTTAAAAGCCAAGTCACTAAATTTCAATCAGACCTATAAAACTACATCCACTATTCTATTTAGCACATTTATTACACGATTTTCGAGTCAAACACATTTAAGTTCAATCCAGGGCCGGCGTTAGATAATATAAGGCAAAGGGCGAAGTGAATTTCGAGACCTGTGAGAGGCCCCGAAAATCGGAGGCGCCATGTGGATGCCTAGTTTGCCTAAGGCTGGCCTTGATATAACTTAGAAACAAATATTCCATTTATATCTAAAAAAAAAAAAAACGTAACTACAGAGTTCCTACTTTGTTACCTCCCTTCTCCATCGCTTTTATATCTTCATGCACCCACTACTATTGTGTTTTCTTTACCCCATCTAGCTGCATAGAACCTTTTTATCTGAACATTTTCTAGGAAGTTTATAATACGCACAATATCCGTGTGAACTGAATCTTATCTTATACATTAGAGACGTTCGTTCCATGAGGAATATTATCATTTCCTACTCGTATCCATCTGTTAATCTAATCAAATATGCTATGGCATTGGTTTTCCTGGTAGATTCAGTCAACACTTTCCATGCTCTAATCAGAGGCGTGAGAAAATCGTGCGCCCGAGTAAGGTACTTTATTGGCGACCCCCCCCCCCCCCCATTTACCATGAACATATATAGGAGTCTCCCTGAGGCTCGTGCCCCCCCCCCCCCCTCACAATGCCTCTGACTCTAATGGCACTAGGGAAGGAGCACTTGTACAAACTTAGGAATCACAAATGTGCCTTTATCTGTATCTGTTAGTGTTTTATTGCGTTTTTTTTTATTGAATGCAATTGAAAATAAAGCTATTACTCCTGCGTAAGACTAGGACAAACATAGTTATACATTAAACACACACAAAATGTACAGACAGATAAATAAAATGCCCAGCTTTTATGTCGTTTGGCAACATAAGTATTCCATTACCTACATTCAATGCAAGTCCATGTCAATAATTCAGTGTTTGATAATGTACAAGTTTTTAAAAAATGGAATGTTTGGTGAAGAAAGAAACGAATCAATCCAATTTTAATCATGGAATTTTCTCCAATGCGAGTAGATCTTTTGCTCCTTTGACTCACTCTTTTGAGACTACACAGTTTTTGAAAAGAATAGATTTATTGCTCTGCTTGTAGATCCATTTCTCTGGCTTTAATCCATTCGTATAACAAAATCATACAATGGACGAACTTATGGATAAAAATATAGACATATGGCTACATAATGGTGAGTACATACATAAAATGAAAGACTTCAATTATTTAACAAGTTGAGCTACTCTAGATGTAGGCCTAATTATTCAACAGAGTTGTCAACCACTTGAATACCCTATAACTCTTCGATTTCTTTCACAAGCCATTTTTCTTATACAGCTCATCGATAATTGGTTGATACTTTTTCCTCAGAGTGGGTCTCCTGTTTTTGAAAGTTGGGGTCAGAAGGTCATTTTCCACTGTGAATGGATCCCACTCTAAATAAATGTCTTTTACCTGGATTTTAGAAAGAGAGAAAGAATAAGTTAACAATACAGTGTTTAGATCAAAGGGGGATGAGTTGCGGCTCTTTAGCGAGCGGTTAAACCAGTGGTTCCCAAACTTTTTTGTCTGGTAGACCCCTTGCCATGTTTTCTGGTTTTCGGTAGACCCCCTGCTTAACTTGTATTTGATTTTTGCAAATTCATAAAAAAAAAAATTTAAGCTAATTTCTAACTGTAGTGAGCTAAAGAGTGAAAAAGTAATTTAAAGCTACACATGAAGTTATAGAGATCTATTTTTTATTGATAAAATTCAAATTTAAACTAATTAAAATAACAATTTATATTTTTACTGGAATCACCAAACACACTGGAAATGTTTTCTTAGTATATCTATTATTCGTTGCTACGGATAAATGTTTCATATAGGATTTTTTTTTTCTATGAAGTAGTCCTTCAAAAAAATAAATATTATTTCATCAATTAATTAATTTGCCTTATGTATCATTGTAAAAGTTTTCGCAAAGAGCAGTTTCTCGTGTATTTCTTGATCTTTCACGTGTGGTTCAAATATTGTTGCGCAGACCTGTTTTCACTAACAGGAGAAGGGGTGAAGGTGAGTAAGTGAGCACCTAAACCAGTAAGCTTTCGGCAGGAAAGGCTCATTAGACTTGGCTTGCAGCCCATCTAGCAGAAGGAAAACTCAATTCAAACTGTGCTGCCTTGCAGCTATACCCGAACATCGGAAAGGTTTCGTGGGTCAACCCTGTTAAAAATAAGGAGCCGGCCACCCTTAGCGGCACCATCGCCATTAGGCAGTTAGCAGCACACAGCGCTCCACCCTTCCAGAGTCTTCGACGCAGATTCAAAACTGTATATATGTCGCTTGCAAAGAATTACATAAGAAGCTTTTAATTTTATAACTCATGCCACAGATGTGACCTTGAACTGCATTGTTGCTTAAAGAAATTCGTTTAATAATATCAGATATAGGTTTTTGTAAAACAGTTTTTAAAACTATAACGGTTAGTAAAATCAATGTTTTATTTTTAGTGTTTTCCGTATTTTGATACAAGTAAAGAGACTTCGCTAAATGATGTCGACGAGAGATTTTGTGGGTCTATTCTTTATCTTTGAGTGTTCTAAAGTTTATCAAATCTTCATCTATTTTGTTTGGGTGGAATGGTCTCAAATGACCTTCCAGCGTCATTGGTTTCATATCGTTTTAAAAAGGCACTTAAGCAACCGCTAGTAGGACAAGGAAAGAATAAATACCAATTTTAAATAAACAACGCTGTACAGTCTACATTCCTTTTGTTAAACATTAGCTACATGTAGACAAAATTAAGCTATTGAAATAAGCATTGAAATTAAATTTAACAATTTTTCGTTTGAATAGCAGGATGAATGTTTAAAGTATTAACTCGGGTACAAATCATTTATTAGTGTATAAAAAAATTAAATTAATTTGATGTTAAAATTATTAAAGTCACGACCTGTTTAAATGAAATCTTATCGTAGACCCCCGTGGACATCTCATAGACCCCCAATTTATGTTTTCCCTTTCGTAGACCCCTTGGAAGTCTTCGTGGACCCCTGGGGGTCCATATAGACCACTTTGGGAATCACTGGATTAAACAGTTTAACAAGAGAATATGAGAGCGGAGCTATGTACTAACTCGTTGAGAATCACTTGATAAGTCCATTGTTTCTCTATTCATAAGATACACAATTCATTAAACACGGTTAGGGTGTTAGTTTAATAATGGCTAATGGAATTAATACATTGACAAAACGAGAAAGAGAGAGGGAGACAAATATATTAGATCGAATATTTAAACTTGTGCAAGTCAATCTTCCTACTTAAGTTAAATCTAATGTTAACTAGGTTAAACCTGTATAATAATTATATGCAAGTTATACCTAATGAAAAGTAAGTTAAACCTTTCATATAAACCAAAGTAACTAGATTCCATACAAATATCATATGATCCCCGACAATTGACCTGTGTCAACAAAACACTACATACAGTAGTAGTATTACAGTACAGTGGACGGTCATCTTTCAACTCCCACGTTTGATTTCATCAGGACCAGTAAGCGTACAAGTCATGTGTGAGCATATATGGTACCTTACAGCAGTGTCGTAGCAAGGGATTTTGGGAGCCGGGAGGGGCACTGCATTTTGACATTCGACATCATGACATGAGATAATGTACT
Organism: Biomphalaria glabrata; assembly: GCF_947242115.1. Taxonomy (NCBI): domain Eukaryota; kingdom Metazoa; phylum Mollusca; class Gastropoda; family Planorbidae; genus Biomphalaria; species Biomphalaria glabrata. The sequence goes on along the minus strand of NC_074712.1, from coordinate 10,519,379 downwards.
TAATAAATATATACGTCTAAAGTATGGAATACATGCCACATGGTCACTAATTTACATAACAACATGAATAGCAAGATTGGCATTGGCTTAATATTTAATGTACAAAAAAATTCTGACACTCGTTTGGGGGCCTCCTTCAAGTGGGGGGGGGGGGGATTTTCAAATTTGGACCGCCCCTCCCCCCACCATAGCTACACCACTGCCTTACAGCGACTTTAAAATGCAAAATGTGGTTAGGAATAAGCAAGGTTATTAACGTCATGCATTGTTAGGGTACGGCGAGTCTAGTACTGTATTCAGTGCATGGTTAGGGTACAACGAGTCTAGTACTGTATTCAGTGCATGGTTAGGGTACAACGAGTCTAGTACTGTATTCAGTGCATGGTTAGGGTACAACGAGTCTAGTACTGTATTCAGTGCATGGTTAGGGTACGGCGAGTCTAGTACTATATTCAGTGCATGGTTAGGGTACGGCGAGTCTAGTACTATAGTAAGTGCATGGTTAGGGTACAACGAGTCTAGTACTGTATTCAGTGCATGGTTAGGGTACAACGAGTCTAGTACTGTATTCAGTGCATGGTTAGGGTACAACGAGTCTAGTACTGTATTCAGTGCATGGTTAGGGTACAACGAGTCTAGTACTGTATTCAGTGCATGGTTGGGGTACAACGAGTCTAGTACTGTATTCAGTGCATGGTTAGGGTACGGCGAGTCTAGTACTGTATTCAGTGCATGGTTAGGGTACAACGAGTCTAGTACTGTATTCAGTGCATGGTTAGGGTACGGCGAGTCTAGTACTGTATTCAGTGCATGGTTAGGGTACAACGAGTCTAGTACTGTATTCAGTGCATGGTTAGGGTACGGCGAGTCTAGTACTGTATTCAGTGCATGGTTAGGGTACAACGAGTCTAGTACTGTATTCAGTGCATGGTTAGGGTACAACGAGTCTAGTACTGTATTCAGTGCATGGTTAGGGTACGGCGAGTCTAGTACTGTATTCAGTGCATGGTTAGGGTACGGCGAGTCTAGTACTGTATTCAGTGCATGGTTAGGGTACGGCGAGTCCAGTACTGTATTCAGTGCATGGTTAGGGTACGGCGAGTCTAGTACTGTATTCAGTGCACGGTTAGGGTACGGCGAGTCTAGTACTGTATTCAGTGCATGGTTAGGGTACGGCGAGTCCAGTACTGTATTCAGTGCATGGTTAGGGTACGGCGAGTCTAGTACTGTATTCAGTGCACGGTTAGGGTACGGCGAGTCTAGTACTGTATTCAGTGCATGGTTAGGGTACGGCGAGTCTAGTACTGTATTCAGTGCATGGTTAGGGTACGGCGAGTCTAGTACTGTATTCAGTGCATGGTTAGGGTACGGCGAGTCTAGTACTGTATTCAGTGCATGGTTAGGGTACGGCAAGTCTAGTACTGTATTCAGTAGGAATAAGCAAGGTTATTAACGCCATGCATGGTTAGGGTACGGCGAGTCTAGTACTGTATTCAGTGCCATGTTTTGGCCAGGACGTTGTTTATCAAGCGTAATGTGTTTGTCAAATAAATGTGTTTTTTTTTTCAAGGCACTATGTCACCCAGGTTTGTTTGGTTTAGGCAATTAATTGTTAGGGAATCGTTGGGTCGGATCAATAATTGGTCTGGATTACAAGCAGCTTATTGAAAGCAAGACACAAGTTTCTAAAACGCACACAATCATTGAATAACAAGACTCTCAATTGACAATTTAGTGTACTTTTACAAAGTGAAGTCGTCATCTTTAATTGTTGTAGCAGGGAAAATAACTCTGTCAGTATATCAGTTACCTAGACACACCAAAAACACCAAAAGTGCTATTGCAAGGGCAACATTTCGTCTACTTAAAGTGAGCCATAAGGTCTTTCAATTCTACATGTAAACTGTTTCTACTGAAATGACACCATTTTAAAAACAAGATTTAGAAGTCTAATATAGTATTCTGGGTAATGAATACAAGACATATATGTAAAGGAGGCGACGTGGCTGAGTGATACTGCGTTTGGCGTCCTAAACGGGGGGTCTAGGATAATTCTGGTGATTTTTTTTTATTAGGGATCTTTGAGACGCTTCTGAGTCCACCCAGCTCTAATGATTACCTGACATAAGTTGAGGGAAAGTAAAAGCAGTATTTTGTTGTGCTGGCCACATGACTCCCTCGTTAACCGTGGGCCACAGAAACAGATGACTTTTACATCATCTATCCTATAGATTGCAAAATTTGAAATGGAAACTACTTTTATTATGTATAACAACGTTGTTTTTTTTATTAAAAAAAAAAGATAAATAGATAAATATATGTTTGTAGGTGCAGCTTCTATCTATACTATAATATTTCAAAAATGTGTATCTGTTTAAAAAAAACAAACTAGGCGTACATATTGAATGAACATACATATTATCTTTGTTAACAAGCAACCAGGGCGCAAACTCTGTGTAAAAGGCAGTTACTTTGTAATGAATACAACAAGGGCAGCTCATAAGTTTGTGTAAAACTTCTCTCAGCTCCCTGTTCACACGAAAATGGTTTATTTCAACTTTAAAAAAATGTCATCCAATGCCAATAAAACCACCTCGCCAATAAATGTTGAGGGGGAGGGGAACATGACAATATCATAGACTAAAGTAGGAATCTGACATTTCATAGTTTCTATGTTTTACATGTTTCGAATATTAGTTCAGAATTGTCATTATTAAATCCTAGCTCAAACATCCCACAGGACGACTTGGGATGGCAGCTGTAAGGGTTTGAACCTGGGACTATCTAGAGGACAACTTTGAGAACCTATCAAACAGCCATCGCAATATGTATTCATGAAATAGTCAATTAAAAAAAAAAAGGATGGGGGAAATATACACTATATAGTATATAATATATACAATAGTATATCATAGTGTAAACAAAATATTTATTACAAAAAGTTTTATCGTCAGAACTTCTCGCACCAAAACGTCCCCGTCCCATAATGGTTCGCGGAAGGTCGAGCCTAAACGGTTGTGCCAAAACGTCACATATACTCTTCATTTCATCGGTATAGTTCAGGCAATGGGAAGCAGAATGCTTTTTTTATGACATAGTCAAAGGCTAGCAGAAAGAGAAATGTGGATAAGATACACCCTTGTCTCACTTCTGTTTCATTTTGAAGATCTGTTTTCTAGCTATTTCCCAAAGTGATTTGGTGATGGACGCTATCAATCCCATTTTTTAAATCTACTAAAATGATTATTAGCTTTTGTTTGAATTGCAGGCTTTGCTGGACGATGGTTCGCAGAATAAAAATCTGTTACTGGTATGATTTGCTTTTTCAGAAGCTGCCTGCTCTTCTCTGACCCTTTTGTCTGTGGTCTGTTGTAGTCTTCTCTGACCCTTTTGTCTGTGGCCTGTTGTAGTCTTCTCTGACCCTTTTGTCTGTGGCCTGTTGTAGTCTTCTCTGACCCTTTTGTCTGTGGTCTGTTGTAGTATTCTCTGAACTGTTGTAGTCTTCTCTGACCTTTTTGTCTGTGGCCTGTTGTAGTCTTCTCTGACCCTTTTGTCTGTGGCCTGTTGTAGTCTTCTCTGACCCTTTTGTCTGTGGTCTGTTGTAGTATTCTCTGAACTGTTGTAGTCTTCTCTGACCTTTTTGTCTGTGGCCTGTTGTAGTCTTCTTTGAACTGTTGTAGTCTTCTCTGACCTTTTTGTCTGTGGTCTGTTGTAGTCTTCTTTGAACTGTTGTAGTCTTCTCTGACCTTTTTGTCTGTGGTCTGTTGTAGTCTTCTCTTACCTTTTTGTCTGTGGTCTGTTGTAGTCTTCTCTGACCCTTTTGTCTGTGGCCTGTTGTAGTCTTCTCTGACCCTTTTGTCTGTGGTCTGTTGTAGTCTTCTCTGACCCTTTTGTCTGTGGTCTGTTGTAGTCTTCTCTGACCCTTTTGTCTGTGGTCTGTTGTAGTCTTCTCTGACCCTTTTGTCTGTGGCCTGTTGTAGTCTTCTCTGACCCTTTTGTCTGTGGTCTGTTGTAGTATTCTCTGAACTGTTGTAGTCTTCTCTGACCTTTTTGTCTGTGGCCTGTTGTAACCTTTTGTCTGTGGTCTGTTGTAGTCTTCTCTGACCCTTTTGTCTGTGGCCTGTTGTAGTCTTCTCTGAATCTTTTTTCTGTGGCCTGTTGTTCCATGATTTGCTATTTTTTAAAAGTGCAATATCCTCAGAAACCACTTATATTGTGTTTGGACTTGTCCTGATCTCAAGGCCATAGTCCAGTGATGGATCATTGAATGTAAAGTTCTCTCTTTGATTCAGTGAAGTCTCGTAAACATAATAGAGAGTCCTTGTGTTGTTTTTGTATGCATGTTTCTCATAGTCAATGGATGTCCAATTCTTTCAAAAGTTTGGCCAATTTTCCTCATTGATGTAAGGTCCTTACGTTCCATTGGTCAATTATGGTTGGTTTCTTTGCATTGAAAGGCTTTTATTGGGTCGGTGGCTCTCTATGCTGGTAAAATTATCTCTATTTAGCTGTTTCTGTAGCAATAAAGGTATTACAAGGTGGGGTAGATATCTTCACCCCAAACCCTTATTCTTTCTCATCTGGGCTTGGGACCAGCCATATGAAACTATTCTATCAACATTATGATTTATATATATCAACATCTACCAAAAAAACAACAACAGATAATTCTATATTTAAAATAATAATGTATGTCGAAATTTGCAATTGTTCAGTTTATTAAGACAGATTTTTAATTTAATATATAAAAATACCTGTTCAAATCCCTTGAGTTCAGCTATTCTACCTTGCTCCAGAATATCCTTTAGAACCAGATCTTTGGCCTCCTGGGTTTAGAAAAAAGAATTAGAAAATACATTTTATTTTTAGAAGTTTTGGCAACAGAGTCTGCTAAAATTTAGAGAGAATAAATGAAGATTTGTCTCCTAAAATGTATTCCATTATATTTTCTTGGCACCCAAATAAAATTGTTAAAATAAAAAGGGTAACTGCTTAAAAGAAAGATTACCAACATGATAATGTGAAGATTTTTTAAATTTTATCTCCAAATTTACAATAATGTAAGTGATAAGATAATATTAAACAAGATTAAAAGAAAAACTTTGTTTTATCACACAAACTTAGATACATCCTCCTGCAGGTGAACCTATTTGTCAGGCAGGTTTCAACATTTTCAGCAAAAAAATATCAGAAGCTATGAAGTAGCAGCTACCAACAACCACAAACTTTGTAATTTTGTAAAAAAAAATGTTTTTAATGTGTAAAGCTCTATGCAATTTTTTGGCATTGCTTAGACTTAAAAATCTTAAGAGAAGCTAAATTAACCTGGTTATTTCACCAGCAAATTTTAGACATGATTAGCTTAAAAAACATTCTCTAAACTGTTTACCTTCTTCTGACAGAATTCTTTCAAATCAGATGGGTACTCTTTGTTTTGTTGTGTCCACTTGTTGAGAAATATCTGGTCAGGGACAACAATGGCCATCAAGCAAGGCTGAAAAAAAAAGATGGATTTTATTTATCTCCTTTAAAAAGACTATGGACTTGATTACAATTATATTTGTAAATAAATTCTGAGACACAAACTTTGTTACATAAGACTTGAATCTTGTCATTTCATCATAACAAAAGCTAATTTAGTATTGATAAAAGCCATCAAATGTCAAGGTGATTACCTTCAAACTGTTTCCATCAACAAAAGTCTGTGCAACAAAGGAACTTCTTTGGTATATATTTTCTATCTTCTCTGTAGCAATGTACTCTCCCTTATTGAACAAAAAAAAATTTCAAATTCAACATTCTTATTGTAAGCATAACAGAACAAGTGGGGGAATTGTCATAAATTATCAAATACAAAAGATTAGAAGCCTAATGGCATGTTATCTGGAAATGTATACTTAATTAAACGTATCTGTATATAATATGGTACATAACTGTTTAAATAATTTTTGTAAGTCCAATTAAATTAACAATATACTCAGTATTGTTTATATATGTAATTAACAATGTCTCTATTATGACAAAAGATGATGGAGAGGTATTGTTATTCTTGAAATTTAAATCTTTAAAGTCATCATCATCATCATCATCATCAAACTCCATTTGAATGAGGGCTTGAGAGGCCTAAATCCTCTCTTGCAAAAGCCCTGGACAGAAACCCTGCTGTCTTGTGTAGTGTGTCGGTCACCATACAGGTCGAGAATTTTCGGTTCCCCAGACCTGTCGATGCGGAGATCAGCAAGTCTGGGGCAGTCAAATTGGATTCTTTTTTAATCAAACAATTAACATGGGAGATTTGTTGCCTGAAGAATAACCTATATCTTGCTTTTTTTAAACGGAAAAAAAAAACTCATTTGGAACTGAAATTAAACTGTCAAGAGTCTCAAACTGTCCAAGTTTCAAGAAGGGACATTTCTGTGTTGTTGAAGTCAGCTAAAGCATTATGATATTAAACCACTAACTTTATGATAATAGTGGCAATATGTCTTCAATTCTGAAGATTAAGGACGATTGCAGTGTTTCACATGACTATGCAAACACCATTAACTATAAAACACAATAAATAATCAAACAATGTTAAAACCTATACCTCTGAATCCACCAAACACTTACCTGAGAGAGTTTGAAAATATTTTTTTTTCTATCCACAATTTTTAAAGTACCATTCTGCAAAGACAAAAACAATGTTACAATTTTTTTAAATCTTCCCTCCCCCCTCCCACCCCACCCCCAGAAATAAACTATTTATTAAAACAATGTTGATTTGTTGTTAGACTTCTTACCGGTAACCAAGTACCAACATCTCCTGTGTGAAGCCAACCATCTTCATCTAATGCCTCTGCTGTCAGGACAGGTTCTTTGTAATAGCCTTTCATTATAAAGTCTGCCTTGGCACAAATCTATTAATTTAAATAATACGATTGTATGGGCATTATCCTCACACAAATAACAGAATTGTGGAACTTCAGAGTTCTAAGAGTCAAACACCATAAAATACTTTAATGGACCTAATAATAGCCATTTCTAAAGCTAATTTTTCTTGAGATATATCTTAGCTTAAGCCTTAAGTGAATGATTGAATTCAAAGCTACCTACCTCTCCAACATTGTCTTTAACATAATAGTTCATTTCAGGAATGTCCACAAGTTTAATGTGACAACCAGGAAGTGGAGGGCCCACGCTACCTGTAGTATGGTGTCAAATAAATTGAATTATGTTAAAGCTGGTACCTATATTTATACCGACCCATAGTAAGGAAATAAATCATAAGTTATCAACACAATTTAAAGAAAACTGATATAATAACATAATTAACATGTAGATGGTGAAAAAATATCAAAATTTATTATTTTTTTCAATTTATTATTTTTTTCAAATCCTATGGCAGTCATCGGATAATTGAAATTTATAGAACACTGAAACTAAGTTTTGTAATGATCACCAGCTGTTTCATAGTCACATTATATTTATCAATATACAAATATTTCTAATTATGGTAGGGTACAAGTGATAATGTTGTTGTCAATTCCTACACTTCACACAAATATGTCTGGGTAGCTGTATTAGAGCTTCAAACTGTCCAACTTCCTACATACAATGCTGCCCTAAAAAAAGGTTAGAGCAATACATTTATTACTGCTACTTCTCTCACTGCAGATCAGAGAAGTTTGGAGTGCAGTGAATGAAACAGAAATATAGAAGTTCTTGTCACTATTTGCAAGACAAACTAATCACTAAAGTACTAGATACAACTGTTGCTATCAAGAAAAGTGTGGCCTTTGTATCACTTTGGCTAAATCTTTAAACTACAAAACAATGTATGAAATAGAGCCTCATATTTTTTTGGCACACTATTCTCACCTGGTATGGGATCAGCAGGAAAACTTGAAGACAAGCCAGCGCCTGACTCTGTCTGACCATAGGCTTCAACTACCTGTGTAGTACAATAGCTAAATAAATAGTCTACATTAAAGTTTTGAAATAATTTTTAGATTAAGAATATTAATATAATTAAAAGCTTAACAACAAGAATAAAATTTAAAAACCTATTGATAGCCTGGTCATGTGGTATGTGCTGTGGACCTTTGTCTCAATGGTACAGGTTCAAACCCTATCCAGTGTTAGCCCCTATTCATTTTGTGGGAGGTTTGGGCTATAATGTAATAATCTTTAAATGCAAAGTAATATACAAAATATGTAAAAATGATCTACAAAAAGACCTATTAAACAATTAGGCTCAGGTTTGCACACATCAAGACAGAAGTTCATAGGTCATCAAATTACAAATAGAACGCTATTGGCAGAAAATGTTATAAAATTTTTAGACCTCTTTTTAGCTTTTTGTTTATATTTAGTTTTCCTTTCAGACTTTGAGATATATGGGGCAGATGATGTTAAGGTCATCTGTTTCTATGGCCAACAGTTAATGAGCAGGGTGTCATTAGGCCAGTACAATGACCAACCACCTTTACTTTCCCCAACTAAAGTCAGGTACCCATTAGAGTTGGGTGGACTTAGGGACACCCTAAGAATCTCGAAATTCAAACTCACAGTCTTCATCAAGATTCTAATCAGAGTCAGAGTACTTACCACACAACTTAAGGCACACCGTACAAAGTTAAGAACTTCCACTGACAGAGGTGCTGATCCAGTGACCACCAGACGAATCCTTCCACCGAGCTTATTCTGAATTTTATGTAAAACTAGTCTGTCCCAGAAACTGTTTTTTCTGTAGATAAAGCTGTTGAACAAAAGCAAGCAGATGCATAAGCAGGTTCAAAGAAAACTTGAACTCTTGAACTTTGTATCACACCAAGTATAATGAGTATTAGAGATAGCAATTATTTATTGAAAGAACTGACAAGTAGAAGTAAGTTTGGGCTTGGCTTGGCTACCTATCAAGGAGGCCCAAGGTTTGATACCCGACTGAGCGCTTAATGGCTGCACTAAAAAAAAAATTTTCCCTCCGCCCACTGGTCCACAAATGAGATTGGACAATAGTGCTCAGAGCATGCTATAAGCATGAAAGTTGCGTTATATAAAAGCTATTTTTTTTTAAATAAAGACCTCAAATGAATTCCTAATATCCTCTAACTTCCTCCATACTTAATGTAACTACCAACATAGAACAAATCAATGCTTTGATAAGCTTTGCAATAACATTTTTTATACCTCTATGTTCAGTATTTTCAAATGTTCATTTATTCTGTTTCTTTAGTTATTTCTCTGGTGACACTTTATGACAAAAATACTTTTAGACAGACGAACAGGAGTTGATATAAGCTTTGTAAAAAGACTTTTAGAAAGACAGTGTGAGTTGATATAAGCTTTGTTAAAACACTTTTAGACAGACTACAGTAACATTATTAAGAAGAGTATAGCTCAATTTCTTTGGATCTGTGAAATGTTGGTTTAACTTCTTCCACCAAAAAGTTTATGTCTAAAAAAACAACAACCTTGAAGTATGGAATTCAAAACAAAGTGAGGAAGGAAACTAAAAAAATGATCTCACGATGAAAAAGTTGTTATAGTTTGTTTATGTTTCAATTGTTACAAAAACAATAAATAACAAAAAAGTAACAATTGGTACAACAGAAAAGGTATGTGATGTTTTGGCGCCAGTCGTTTTGGCGCAAAAAATTCTGATGATAATTTATAAAACACAAAACCTTTTATAATAAAAGATGCTTTTTCCCCAAAAAAATTATACCTTTTATATAGCGCTACTTTCATGCTTAAAGCATGCTTTAAGCGCTATGGTCCAATCTCATTTGTGGACAAGTGGGGGGAGGTTTTCTGTGCTGCCTTTAGGAACTCAGTTAACACAAATCTGCCAGAGTTGGGTGTCAAACCTCAAGCCCCCTTCATAGGTAGCCAAGCCCAGCCAAGTTCAAGCTTACTTAGCCTCTCGTCCACGCTTCCACTATACTATGGTATGATCTTTTTAAAGATGTAATAAAATGAACAGATATAATGTGGCTACAACAATATTTGCTAAAACATCCAGCCCCGAAATGGCTGCTCAAAACATCCTGTTTCCCAACAAAAAGTGTTTCTGTATTTATTTCATTGATAACTAAAGTAATATAATAACAAACTGCTGACTTACTTATCAATCTCTTTCTTCTTGCTAGCAAGTGCCCACCGCAAGAGAGTTGACTTAATAAAAGATGATTTTACCTCAGACATTATCTGAGAAATGGAGAAACCAGAAGTCTCAAAAAACATTCTATTGTCAAATCTCAAAATGAATTGTAAATAAATATTTCAGCTATGAAAGGAATTAAAGAATGATAGACTTAAAAAGTGGTATTTGAGCAAAAAGTGAGATTAGTACTGTGCAACTGATAAACATTTTTAACAAAGGTTTTGGCAACACCAATCTTAAATGTGTCACAATTAATAAGACATTTTTTTTAAATTTGAAATGGTTTATGAATGCATTTAATTTCATTTAATGTTAGGTCCAAGGTAATTTATTTCTGAATTTCCATTTGTCATCAAATTCTAATATAATGAAGGTAAATATCATTTCAATAAAGGTATTCAATTAACAACAAAAAATAATTTAGCCATGAAAAAACAATAAGCATTGAAAAAAAAAATTTGTATGTCACAAAATTTATTAGTCTTGTCCTGGACAACTAACTATTGATCAATTATATTGCAATTATAAATGCAAATGTTATTTGTAAAGTGCAAAAAAAACAACATTTTATTATTATTAGTAGTATTAATGCCTTCAATGTTCTACACTTAACAAACATTTATAAAACCTGGTTTCATTCTTACAGCAAAGAATTAAAACTTACAGCATCATAAACTCTGTTTAACACACGTGGCACTGTGGCAAAGAGGCTAGGTTTTAAGGTCATGATGTCATCTAACAATAATTTGACATCCCGACTGAAATAGCCAATCTGGCCTCCAAACATGAACAGATAAATCTGAAAACAAAAGAACACAAAATATATCAATAATATTTTGTCATTTCTTGAATACAACTACAACATTTTCAGTTATTTCTCACTGTTATAGTGCTTTGTATTTTTTCTGTTTGTTACTGTTGCTATTTTGTTGTACAAACAAATTACTAAGCATTTTGTCACTCAGATCCAGTTTCATTTTGTGTCAAGCAAATAAATAGAAATAGATCCACTAAAGTAAAGTATGTCAAGTAATAACTGACAAAATTCAATTCAAACTTTCAAAATTTGATAAACTCTTACACAAGTTTGCTTGTCTATATTAACTATGACCATAACATAGATCTCAAATCTCTATATATGCAGCAGTATAGGAGAGAAATACATTTTTTTCACTAAAATGTTCAACAGTGTTTCAATGAAAAAAATCACAAATACTTAATGAATTTCTGGATTACTAAGTAAGTATAAGTTAGGATCTAGTTCCATGATTGCTGATTGATCCCAAAAGATAGATGTTACAAACTAAAAGTATATAAGGGGGAAACTAAATGAATATGATGGCTCATCTGGTATGTGATGTTTTAATTAAATAATTATAAACACTATGAGCAAGTAGATAGTAACTCTGTAATGTTTCATTTGGGGGCTATTGGTGTCTAAGTGAAGCTCTACTTTACTCAAATTAATTCAGTAATACTGAAGATTGTAATTTGGAAAAACTGCTTTGTTTGTTCATGTTACCTAATTAAAGTATTTAAATGTCTCTATGTTTCCTGTGTTTTATTCATGCAAGTTATTCAGGTAAAGAAATGGATAATAAGGGCCGGATAAACAATAGGCAAAACATGCTATAGCTTAGGGCCCCTAAGAAATATTTAGCACTGACATATATTTCTAAACTTAGGCCCAAAAAGATACCATATGTTAAATACCTTAGCCCCTTTTCAAGTCTTAATATTGGCATTGTGGATTATGAATTGAATTGGCATCACATTGTAGGACAGCTCTCATTCAGTATGAAATATTTATTTTTGATTTTATTTAACTTAAGGGGGATGCACAGTGAGAAAACATAGATTTAGGTCAAAAATATCGATATTTTAAAATTAATTGATTTTAATAGTTTAAAATGTCTAGAATACGAATTCCCTATCAGAATACTAAAAAAAATACGTTTTATACATCAATTTTGTATTTTAAATGTAGATATATAAGCAAAATTTTGATGTTTTGGTGAAAAATCAACATTTTGTAAGCTATAGTTGATAAGCTAATGTACGCTCTCATCCCTAACAGATGGTATCGATACAAAGGTCTACTTTTCTAGTTCCGATTATGTGCATGGTTTCTCATTCTATAAATAAATAGTACTGCAATGAACTTTCAAAATACGTCACTACCTCTTTTTTTCCCCTATATCCTCATATACACACCCACAAAGCCATATTTACGCATGCGCACCATCAAAGCTTCTATAGTTACTGTAATTACACGCATGCGCACTGAAAAAGCTTCCGTAACTACAAAGTATGCACGCATGCGCACATGACGTGAACCGGTCCTTCTTCTGTAAACTTCCATCACATCAACAATCGATTCATTATTGAAACTCAGAAATGCCAACAAAAGGTTATATGTTTGGAAAGAAAAAACGTTACTGTAAGCCCAGAGGACGACATGCTTCAAAGACAAATGCACAATTACAAAGGTAAGTCTAGATCTAGAGTTTGCTTTTTTTTTTATTTACTAGACAAGCGTGTGCTGACACATAAAATAATGACTATGAAACCTTGGCTCTTTGAGTTCGACAACGTGTTTATCCAATGAATCACATCTAGATCTAGATCTAGAATCTAGATTCTATAGACATTAAATAAATATCATGAAAATGATTGCAAACATAGAGATCTATCCTTTTATAGATCTAGTCTATATTAGGAGCATAGATCACATTAGAACTAGATAATCTCTAGAGATTAGATTATCTGATTATCGTGTATGATGATGTATTGAACAGTATTGTAGGACTTCAACTTCAACTCAAGTCTTGGTCTTAGTTGTTTTTTTTTAGATCTAGTACATATTGTCATATATAGATCTATATTACATGTAACATGTCTCTATACATTCTTTACTTTTTATGATTAATACAATATATGATTTCTAAAATGCATTATAAAATTTAAAATAATCTTCATGTTGTGATAGATGTGACGTGTACTTTCATACTATTGAATTTTTTTTTAAAGACCCTCTAATTTATTTTTTATTTGTTTGCAGCTCTGTTTTGGATACAGCTGGATCTGAAGCAGCAACAACACAGCCTGCAAGTGCAGCTGAGCGAAAAATATCCCTAACTGCAGTTACTAACGCTGATAACACCAATAAGAGGCTGCCTGAAGATTTCATATACGTCATGATGAATTCAATGCAATTGACCACAATGGTCTCCTTGTTGTGCTGTCCACATTGCTTTGACAACAAATTAACTATGTGCATCACACAATCAAAAGGCATGGCTCATTTGATTAAAATCAAATGCCTAAATTGTGAAACATATTTGTGGTCCGACTGGACCTCAAAAAAAAGTAATGATGTTCATCTGGATATTAATGTCCGCGCTGTCGCTGCATTAAAAGAATCTGGAATCTCGCATTCTAAATTTGATAGGTTTTGTGGACTTATGAGTATGCCCTGCATGCACAGAAATACTTATAACAATCTAGCTAACATAGTCAATACCGCTATAATTGAAGCTGGTGAAGAATGTATGATTAGGGCATCTGCTGTTGTGCATGGAAGAAACATTTCACAACCTCTAACTACAGATGAAAGAATAAGTTCAACAGGCTGTCCTGTTATTACAGTTTCTTTCGATGGGACTTGGCATAAAAGGGGCCACTCATCTCATTCAGGAATTGGCACAGTTATTGATTTTGATACTGGACTCGTCATCGACACCGAAGTCCTATCAAATTATTGCCATGTTTGTGATTCAAACTCTGCAGAACTAAACTTTGATGCCTCTAAGCATATGTGTCAAAAAAACTTCAGTGGCTCAGCAAATGCAATGGAGGCCGCAGCAGCATCCAAAATCTTTTCGCGCTCTGTGGCATCCAGAAAACTTGTTTATGGCACGATGCTGTGTGATGGCGATAGTAAATCGCATTCATCTGCCATTACCAACTCAGGATATGATGTAGAAATCTTAAAAGAGGACTGCATTAACCACATCTCAAAAAGAATGTTTAATGCTTTGAACAATTTAAAAATGTCTAACAAAAAAGAACTAAATTATAGGCTTACAAAGCCAAAAATTGAAAAAATTACAAATTACTATTCCAAAGCTCTGCGCCAAAATGCTCCCGACATTCAAAAAATGAAGCTGGCTGTTATGGGCTCATTTTTTCATATGATGAGCTCAGACCTAGATCATAACCACAGGTTGTGTCCTGATGGCGCTACATCTTGGTGTCACTTTAAGAGATCAGAGGCACTAAAACAGCCATATAAAAAACACAACCAGACCATCACATCAGAAATAGGTAAACTGTTATTTCCTATAATGAAAAGACTAACAGACACAGATCTGTTAAAAAGATGTTCTAGAATGGGAACACAAAACGCCAATGAATCTTTTCATTCCCTCATTTGGCAAAGATGCCCCAAAACAGAATTCGCAACATTAAAAACGGTAAGGGCTGCGACATACCTTGCTGTTTTAGCCTTCAATAATGGACCTGTTGGCATCAGATCAGTTTTTGACATATTAGGCATTCCCTGGACACTAAAGAACATTTCTTCTAGTGAGAAAAAGCAAAATGTCAAACTACAGCTTGTTAGAAAAAGAAAATCAATCGCATTAGTGTCCAGGAGAAAAAACTTGAAAAAACGAAGAATTGAGCATGAGCACCGGGCAGAGGTTCTAGAAGGTCCAACCTATCAATCAGGCCATTTTAATGAATAGTTTTTTGTTTTTTTTATTATCTATTATGTTGTTTTATGTAAATATTCCCTTTTTTTCATTTTTATGGTTACAATAAATATTTTATATCATTTTAAAAACTTTAAATGCGTTTTTCTCAAAATGTATTTTTAGGTGCATGTTGTCCACAAGAATCTCAAAATCTTTAGTTCTGTATAAGTTAGACTAATAATTTTTCACATGTAGTTTATTGATAGTATATCATAGGTAATAGGCTGCAAAAATTTTCAATATGTATAATAAATTTCATAAAAAAATAAAAATAATGATGTGACCTCAGATGAAAAATGGGGTCGGAAAAAAATAAAAATTTTAAAAATTCATAAAAATTAAACCAGTAATAATTTTCAAAACAAAATTAGCCAGTTACCTATGGGATTCAAATATCTATCAGGTGCAATCAAAAAATTAAAAAAATTTTGAGTACTTTAGAATATTTTAAGAATTTTGTAAACATTGTTTATTTTCAAGATGGCCGCCATTTCCATAGCAACCCAAAAGGCTACACTCATAAAATGTGTATGGTTACTCATGTCTCTATATGTTCTATCAAGTCATGCATAAAGCTTTTCTATTTATCTGTAAATTACAAAAATTGAAATTTCATTGTGCATCCCCCTTAATAGTAATTTTTTTTTACAAATTTTTGTGCATAAATGATTATTGAGATTACATTTAAAATGTAAACAAAAATAAAAATGAAATGCTTCCACTGGCTCTCAGTTTATGAATGGAACAAATGAGTGCATTTATTGAGGATGAGGTTTGCATAATTTAGTCAGTGATGTATATTTAGAATGCTGAAATGCTCGTATCAAAGTCCTACTACTTACATGTGCTGTCCTATCAAAGTTGTGTGCTAGTGGCAGATAGGACAAGTAAACCTCACCAGGCTCTGGCTCAAAGGTTGGCTGAGGACATCAGATTTATTTTGTGATTATGAAAATAACTGAAGTACATTTCATTCAATATTTTCCCATGGGAGAATTAGTGATAAATGAATGAATGAGTCAGTTATCTAGGACTTTCCCATATATAAATAAAAGTGAAAAAAAAATAAAAAAATCAAACAACCTAAACTTCTTAAATCAAATGCTTTTTTTACTGAACATTGATTTTCGACAAGAGAATGATATATCTTATAAATACTTACTTTAAAGTGGTGAGTGATACTTTTAACCATAGTGAGGAATCCTCCATGAGTCACGACCACACCTTTTGGAACACCTGAGGTTATAAAGAGTACAATTAACTAACAGTGCTAATAATAATGTACTATTATATATTTCACTAGGCATGGCAGTGTCCTATACTTTAGAACAATATACGGTAATATGCAAGGGATTGTTCTATCTAGTATAGGAAGCATTTTATATTGGGCAGCATCCCGAGCCATACTGTACTATAACATACTATCTAAGACAAAGACATAAGATACTAAATAAGGGGAGGCACAGTGGTTGAGTGGTTAAGTGCTTGACTTCCGAACCCAGGGTCCTTGGTTCAAATCTCAGTAAAGACTGGGATTTTGAATTTCTGGATTTTTAGAGCGCCACTGAGTTCACCAAACTCAAATGGGTACCTGACTTTAGTTGGGGAAAGTAAAGTTGATTGGTCGTTGTGCTGGCCACATGACACCTTGCTCGTTAATCATTGGCCAAAGAAACAGAGGACCTTAACATCATCTACCCTATAGATCACAAGGTCTGAAAAGAGAACTTTAATTTATTATATAAGGCAAAACATAGATTATACAAAATTTCAAGAAAATATATCCAGGACAGATCTTTATAAACATACATTATTTTTTTAAAGGTTAATAATGCATTAACTTTGTTAAGGCTTCCACTCGGTGTTGATTCTTTGAAATATAACTAGTGTAGATCTTCGTCTGACTGGAAGTAACACTGAACTCAAACTACTTCAGTAACACCGGCGAAAGGCTGAAACAATCAAAATATGTAGTCGACGCTGATGTTGTTCTACAAATATATTTAATAATCACGAAGGGAATCGTCTGATGTCAGCTATGTCCGTAAATCCGTATATCTATTCTTCTGCTCTACACAAAGCGTCCTCTTTGTAGCGTCACTTAGAGCGTTCTTCTTTTTTAAAGATCTGTCATGTCACTTGTCGCTAAGTAAAACTTTCCCCTTATTCCCGAAACAAATAACTAAATCCTAATCATGTCATAACAACTGAATTAAAAGTTTACCTGTGGTGCCACTAGTATAGATGATGGAATACACATCTTCTGGCTTTGGTCTCTGAAAAGTTACAGATTTTTAAGGAAATATGGTTATTGATGGGTTAAGGCATAATCACCTAAAAGTAAGTAGTTTCAAAAGATTATCCAATCGTCAGGTTGAACATTTATAACATATTGTATTTTAAAAGAAAGTATTTTGTCAATGAAATTGAATTATTTTTCTTTTTTCAGACATTCACAATAAGAACCCACAAAAATGTTCACAAAGCATCAACTGAATAATGTGACATAAATAAGGGTAAATATATAAACACTATTGATTTAAAAGTAGGTAAAAAAAACTTTTCTTTAAAAGAAAATTTCTCTCTTGTGAAGCTGATGACTTTTCATAATAACGTTTATTTTACTCCTAAAAACTAATGAATGATAGATTTTAAAAAAAAAAGAAACATTTTTTACCCTGATCCAATTCCACTTCCCCATGAAAAAAATTCTGGCTAAGCAAATGTATAAATCTCCTCAGAATATAAAAAATTCTAATAATAGGCCTATAGATCCAGGCTTAGAAGACAGTTATCTATTTATTTTTTCAATTCTTTAATGAATATGGCCTACATTTTTGTTCAAGATTAAGATTGTCTATACCAGATTTAATTTTAGAAGATATTTCAAAAAAATTATAACAATCATACTAGATTTTTCCCAGTGTTACCAATAAACTAGTAATTCTTTTCATAAAGATATACATCAACTGACAAATTTCTAGCAAATCATCAAGAGCCATTTTTGAGATCCATGTCCACCCAGGTTTTTCCGATCATTTCCAATAAAGAAGTTGCAAGATGAGAAGAGGAATAGTAAAAATCATACCTACGAACAAGCACAGTGCAACTAAAATAAATACTACATATCATTATCTACCCAGTAAACATCTAGTTCTTAAATAAGAGCACGAATATTGTGTGAATTATATTACAGCTATGATTAACATATCAATGTTACACAAGTAAAAAAGATTAATAGATATATAACCTAGCAAAAAAAACAACAATCATTCTACATTCTCTTAACACTGTAAAATGAATACAATTTTTAAAATAAATAAAACCATATGTAAACCATATTTTGTAACAATTCATGAAAAAGTTAGAAAACAAAAACACTTCTGATCAAAACTACTATACTAGGAAAGAAACCTTGGTCATTTGCTTGCACTTTTAAGGTTTTCACAAAAGAATTTAATTCCTACAAATGATTCTTGTTTTTCATTCACCTAATTGAGTTATTTGTATTTCAAAAACAAAAAATATTTTTAACAATAGGCTACAATTAAATCTGAAATTTAGTTTGATTTTGACATTTCAAAGAAAAAATATATTTCAGAACAACTTTTTCATCATAGCAATAATATGTGGGAAGTAAAAAGCTGATGTTAAATAGAAAGGAAACAATATTTACTTAGACACAAGTAGTTGAGAAAAGGGTTTTTAAAAAGTTAATCTGAATGCTGAAATAATTCATTTAGAGATGGTCTGGCCACAAGGAATAAATTTACTAAGTGATGCTTTAGTCTCTAATTAAAATGCAGGACTAGGTTAACATAAGGATACACGTATCATAGGCGGTAGTAATTTTCTTTTTTTAAAGAAAGCATGTATTTTATACATAACATAAGATTTAGGAATGTGAGTTAGATATGTTATTTTAATCTAGATCCAAAAAATGATAATAAATTAACAAACTCAAAATAACAAACAAATTTACTGACAAGAAAAACTCCAGAATGTCTATTTACAGTTCTTACCTGAACTGGCTGGGGATTTCTTTTGCCAAGTTCCTGATAAAAAAAAAAAAATGGTGAACAGAAAAAAAAAAAAGATCAACAAAAAGATCACATTAACCAGTCATAAACCTTTTAACATTTGTAAACTGAAAGTAGGCCGACACAAAAATCATTTGGCTTTTCTAAATTATTAGAGGCACAACCTTCATTCTTTATGCCAATGGATAAAAAAAAACATAACAATGTCATTATTTATATAGTAATATTTTTGTTTTGATTACAGAAGATGGTTTAAATGTGAAACCATGATACAATTTATTCCAGACAAATGAACATTATCATATAATACATTTGTTTTTCTCTGGCTTCAAATTTACTTTCAACATACCATTTAATTCTTTTTTCTGGGAAGGGGGCCCAACCAACTAGAGAGAGGGAGAAATAAAAAGAGATCAAGAGAAAGAGATATGACAGAGGGACAGAGAGAGTGAGTAAGACAGAGAGAGAACAAAACTAAACAATAATTTTCTTATGACGTTTTACAATGTTTACTTCAGAAGTTTGAGGATGTAGAATCTATCTCTATCTCTAGCAGTAAAAATTAAACATGTTTAGTTGTCACTTAAATTCATAGACACACCTTATGTAACTAATATTACATTGGTTAAATATAGATCTTCATATTGAATTATACTAACTAAAGATAACTACAGCAGCCTTGCATTTTCCCTCCATAATTTTTTTACATGAAGACCATATCTTACTATTATATAAATGAATACTCACTATTTACATCAGACTTTATGTATTTTCTTCTGAGAAAATTATGTGTCATTTTAGTGTAGCTGTAGTGCTAGGAGAACATTATAACTACCAGAAGAACTATTCAAGCTTCTTACCAGAATGTCTTTAAAACTCAAGAGCTCCAGGCCATGCTCTTCCACATTTTTCTTCAACTCTGTTGTCATTGGCTCGATCATCACAATCAGTTTCAAAATCGGCAGTTCCGATTTAAGCGATATCAAAGTCTTGACCCTGGCTTCTGTGTCAACTACAATTACTTGCATCTCACCTGGTCAGAGATTCAATAGTATATTTACATTGACCTTTCGTTTCATCACTTATACTGAAGTGTCTAACACTCTTCTGTAGTTCCTCTTGAGTGTTTAACACATATTCAAATAAGAACAACATTCTTAGTATCAAAAGGGACATAACACCAGTATACTTCTTACTTTTAAAAAATGTAAACTTATCTTATAAATTAAAGACATTTCTTCAGAAGAGAATTACTCCAACAAATTTTCAAAGTCATTTTTATTTATACAAATTTAGCTTTAGTCTTCATGATGTATATTGAGGTAAGACGAAATTAAGTTACTAAATTTTTATTTTATTTTTGGCCAAGGGGGGACTACAATTTTTCATAATAATAGAGTAGAATGTTCACCAGGATAGTTTCCTGATTTTTGATGGCAATGATGGCCCTGGGTTCAAACCCTGCCTGCTGCCATCCACCCTCACCCCGTCAGAGGTTTGGGATAATATGTAATTACCTTCAAATCTGAAGGATCATCCAAAATGCATAAAACATACCAAAACAAAACAATGTTATGTGAATAATCAACAATATAAGTCACAAAAAAATGCTGTTAAAAAATCTAGGTAAATTTATGTAAAAACTCTAAGAAAGTGTACTTTGCACAGCCTTCCCTTACAGAAATCCATTTTAATAAATTTGATGAGAATATGAACTCACATTGGTTGATTATATGCTTGCAAGCATCAATCCCAAGTGTGTCATAGAGAGGGACTGGAACCATAGAGTAGTAATGAGTGCCATAGTCAGCGATGGTCCACTAGTGACAAAAGATAAAAATTACCATAAAACCTAAACCAGTTATTATCTGTTCACACATTTTATTATATCAGGTTTTAGTTTACATGTTGTATTTAAAATACTTCACACAGAAAAAAATTGCATTTAAATTGATTAACAAGAACAGGCAACAATTATTAGAGTTTGAGGTTTTTTTTGCTTATTTTTTTAACAATTCATGTTGTTACTGTATAGCCCAATGGATTACTATTTTAAGGCTCACTTGTGGTAAGCCAACTGATCTGGTTTGACCAGATTTTAAAGAAATAAGAGGTGCAGAACACTGAAATTTGCTGATTGTTTCCCTTTTCTTGTTGTATTTTACATCAGCCTTTATCTCTTGTGCTGGTGTGTATGTGTAGGTATGAGTGTGAAAAACAATTTGTTGCACTTGTATGCCAGAAATAGTGCATTAAACATTTGTACAATATTATATTAGAGAATTTTAAAATCACTTTTCATAATTTATATTATGTACTAAATCTATATACACTCAATGACTTCATTTATACACTGTATTATCTATATATCAATAGCCTACATTTATAATTTGTTGAATTCAAATACTTATAGATGCCTGTAAATTGCAAATCATGTAATAATATAACCTAAAATGTCTTATAGTCATTCAGATATTCATGGCATATGTAAATCCTTTGATCCTTGCTTATCTGTATTGATATGTAATAGATAACATAGAGACTTACATGTCTTAAAACATGACTGAAGAATTAAAACCTATGTGTAGATTGGTTGGGAATTACAGTTCAAACTATTGGAAAATTAAAATTCAAATTAAGTTAAATCCAGTGGATTTTCTTTTTGGCTATGTTAAGAGTTTGCCAAACAAAACAGATGACATTAACATCACCTGCCCTATAGATTGCAAGGTCTGAAAGGGGAACTTAACTTTACTTACTCTACTATGTAACAGGGCATTAAAAATTTGCAAACCTATCCCTCTAAATTGTATATACTCACTTCTGGTCTGTTAGTGGCATAGATCCCAATGAATGTATCATTCTGAGGTTTGCTCCCTTTATAGATAAGACCTGACCCAAACTGTATTACTTGATCTATCACCTGTGAAGTATTGAAGGGACTTTCAAAATATGTTGTTGTTTTTTATTTCAAAACAATCATGAAATAAATTATTCAATTATTTTTTAGCTCAAGTGTTAGAGATAACTCAATGGACTATTTAAACAAAAGTATTGTATCATATGTAAAAGTGAAACAGATGGACGCAGATTGTGAATGGTCTAATTATCTGATTGTATTATTTATCCCAGTTCAGTATAATTATGAAAGTGACATGATGGATAAGGGGTAGAGCCCTGAGTAGTCCAGCACATGGAGCTGGATTAAAACCTGGTCTGGAATTTAATTTGAAGTTCAAAGAGATTGTATAATTCACCCAACAATAAAAATGTTTAAGAGGTTTCTAAGCGCATATCTAAAGCATGCATGACATCGCTAAAGCACACATTACATCTCTAAAACATGCATGGCATCTCTGGGGAGAAGGGGTTAATGGGAGAATGTTCTTGTTACCAGCAACACAATCATTGACCTGAGAAATAACTCAACTCATAACCAACTAAAAGCATTTTTATAAAGGAGTTTAATAAAAGGAGGATTTAAACCTCTCAAGACTTCACTCAGTAATAAAGTACTTATAGTGTCCAGTCAAAAGTTGAGACCTGTGACCTGGATTACTAGTTTGTCTCTAAACTAACGGCTCTGTTTGAAAGAGTTCCCATCAACTGGAAGTCCACTGTAAATGTAATCACAACCTGTTAGGGCAATTACAGTTGATGATAGGACAACTCTAACTGGCTGCATGGTCATACAGTTTGCGCGCTGGACTTATTGATGGTCCCAGGTTCAAACCATTCCCACTCCCATCCCCCCGTCGTCCTGCAGGAGGTTTCGGACTAGGAAGTAAATTATATTCAACTCTGAAGGAACATCCGAAACATGGAAAAACATTTTACAAAAACAAACATTTCAATCGACCTCAAATTCTTAATTTCTTAAAACTTAACTTCTAGATAGTTATCGAAGTGTTTGGAGGTGTGATGCCTGAGTGGCAAAGCACTTGTTCTCTCAACGGAGGGGTCTCGAGTTATAATCTTAACAGATACCTGAGATACGCTGGGGAAATAAAGGCAGGTGGTCATTGTACTGGCCATATGACACCCTCGTTAACCATTGAACACGGAAAAAGCTAAGCTTTACATCATCTGTCTCCATAGATTGCAAGGTCTGAAAGGGGTACGCCCTTTTTCCCCAAAGTAAGTGTTAATCCAGAGCTTGTAATTCCACATTAACACATGCTTAAAACATGTATGTTCAGTCGAAAGAAATAATTGGAAGGGTTAGCGAAGTCAAAGACAAGGAATTGCAGTGGCTACCAAAATTTTGGCTTGCTCCATAGTAAATTATAACAGTAAATTATAGAGTAGCAAAGCACAGCCATAAATTATACATCTCTAATGAATAATAAATGCTCGCATACATGCTTGCGAAGAAATAGCTCTCTCAAACTATCATTTGATTCCTCAAGCATTCCATTCTTTCATTACGAATGTAGAAGTCCAAGCTTTATGTTATATGTTTGTAATTATGTTGAACACAGTGGCTCATTCATATGTTATTTCAATTCACCTGTTGATATGTCAACCATTCATAAGCTCTGTCTTTGCCGGTCCTGGCGCCCAAACAGGGACCATTGTCTGGAGAGAAAAGTGGAGCAAAGTTTAGCTTGTTCAAGGTCAAGGTGAAACAAGATTACCATAAGGAGTTCAGAGGTGGTAAAATACTGTAATTCACTAATTGTATGTTAAACACTGGTTTAGTGCACTCAAGAAAAAGAGACGCCAAGCTAAAAATAAAAAAAAAGGTTTGAAATATAGGCCTTCCATGTCTATAATGATGATGATGATAATAATAATATTAACCAAATGTAACTAAATTTTTTATGAATTAGTCCAATGGCCTCATGTTTCTGAAAATGGTCTATTTTTTTTCCTTACGACACTTAGCCTAGTTGTCATAATGACCTCGGTCTCATGTCATATTGAAAAATAGTGAACAGAAAAGATGTTAAAAAAAAGGGGGGGGGGAGATATTCTGCTGCCTTGCAGCTACACCCAAACATGCGAAAGACTTCGAGAGTCAACCACGAGGAAATAATCGGGAGCTGGCGACCTTTAGGCATCTTGCAGCACAAAGCGCTACACCTTGCCGTTGATCCCAAACTGTGTCGGTAAATGTCATTCTTTCGGACACATCAGCTGCGCGGAGAGGGGGGTACTGCTATGAGGGCGACATCCTTCCGACCACAGCTAATGCACAGGCATTCATCTCATTCCCATGAGATGATTTATAGTGGTTTCGCGACTGAAGAAGGCCATATACAGAGTCAGCAATGATAATCCACCTACCTTGATCCAATCGTGGGGTTAAAGGAATCGATCAACGCCTTTGGCTTTCAACCGTAGATAATGTACGAGAATTGCATGGAATGTGTTGCCTGAGTCACCCAGGAAAACCAGTAACTTGGCAGAATTTAAGTCATAGGTTAACATGTATGACTAAATGCATGACGCGACGTAATCATCATCTTTTTTTAAGTAACGTCTGTATTATATAAGATAAGAATTGAGCAGTGACCTACTTGTCACCTTTCTGCCCCTGAACAGGACGTCACTGATGACGACACAATCTTTGTTGGGTGAGTCGTACTGTAGGAAGTCTGGAGGGAAACAGAGTCTAGACCCGCGCTGTTCTGGCTGAAACAAAAAAAAGTGACACAGAAATCAAAGTTTTGAAGATCTGCAATCATCACTAAGCTGAGGGTGACCAAAAACAATAAACTAAATGAAAACATGACGGTGTTTCTTGATGGTATTAATCGGTTAAACATTAAAATTGGGTCAAGATGGACAGAAAAATTGTTACAAAGTGAGAAATAGAAAGAGAGAATGTGTGTATTAAAGAGAAATTGAGTGAAAGAACAAGAGAGATAAAAAAGAGACAAATAGAGAGAGAGACAAAAAAGAAGAGCGAGTGAGAATTAGAGAAAAAGAATACAAATATTGCTTTATAGTACCATACCTCCTATTTTAAAAGGCAGAAATTTCATAAGATCTTATTTTCTAAAAGCTGCAGCAGTCGCGGATCTAATCATTTTGAGGCTACAGGTCAGTTATAAGCATGTACCACTATCGTAGCTGGTATACTTAATGGGACTGATTGGTAATACGAGTTATGTACACCATTTGAAAGCTTGCTGGCCAATTGGTGGACAACGGCCTACTCTTCAAAACAGTTCTTTATCACCATCAAGCTTGTATAACATTTAATTATCCTCGGCTTATTTATATCACCAAAGTTTGCCAAATTATTAATACTCTCTAGATATTTATTCCAATTTCTATTTAATGGAAATGTTGGTGATCTTTCGGGTTGATTTACACGTGAGACTTTATGGGGAGGGGAAAGCACGTGACTACTCACCTTGCCATCAATGGCTGCTGATTGATTATTCAAGTCTACAGGAACTCTGGGGATCGTCTTTAGCTTCGGCTTCAGAAAGTAATAGGTCAGCGCCCCAAGCCCTGCAAAAGCCGTCGCTCCTGCAGCGATCAAAGTCTTGTATTTGTGCCAATTTTGTAAAATGTCTACTGAAGACATGTCACTCAGAACTGTAGCATCATCGAAGAAAGACAACGGTGAACAAATATTAATTGAGAGATTTGAGTTTGGTTAAAAAGACATATTTTAGTGCTAAAAATATCTCTATGTGACATGAGTTTTTCGCCCTTGTCAAGTTTGTCAATGCATGAAAGCACCGTGCCCATCTGGGACTTATCCAGACATGGACGACAATAGTCAGAGGCGTAGATAAATACGCAGGGGACCAGGGTCAAAATATATTGGGGCCCCGTTTGAATCTCGAAGGTTATGACAAAAGCATATCAAGTTGTCTCGAATGCATCAGTACATTTTTTTTAAAGTAATTTCTATGTGGGTAGGGTTACTACCTTCTGAAAGTGATGGTGTGAATGACAGTCTATTAATTTATAACTTTTGACAAGTAGGCTTATTTAGATTGCACCAAGACACTAAACGCTTACCGTATACCACTTCTTAAAAATAACTTATCTTATGCTTAGTTTTAACAAAATAATTTTTAAATATTTTTTTCTGATATGAGTAGATTAGTAACTAAACGTGAAGGTAAACTTTGGTTTTAAAAAGCAGAGATAGGCCTATAATATAATAATATGATGAATGATTGGTTTAATAATAATACATAAGAATTTAAAATATTTAAATTAGTACATTCAACACATTTTTTCCCAATATTTTATTGCCCTCATGGGTCCAAATTGGTAAACGGCCCGGGTTCATTGAACCCCTTCGCGTCATGGATGATACGCCACTGTATATACTACCAACAGACCTATATACATGTATATCTATAGGTCTGTGATACTATCTTTTACAGACCTATATACATGTATATCTATAGGTCTGTGATACTATCTTTTACAAGTAATAGGTTTCAGTTACGACTTCTTATAGACCTTAACATGCTTATTGCGTATTTCATATTAACAAAAAAAAAATATTTGTATGTCTTTTCCCATTACTGTATACAAATAGGCCCCCATCCAACTCCGGCGGCAACGCCTTTGTCTGCATTAGTTGTAAGATATGCAGGTCGCTACTGGGTTTGCTTGGTCATGTGAAACACTGCACCCAGCCTTAACCTTGGGAATCGAAGACAATGCCATCATCTATTTATATATATATATATAATTTTCTTCGTGGCCAACTATGCGGGACACCACGAAAAAGTCATGGAAAGATAACTCTTTTATTTCTGCAAGTCGGACTAGGGTTACCCCAAGTAAACTTCGCGGCGACAGAGAGCACGGCTCAGAAAAAAAAAAGAGGGGGGGGGGAGAACAAGTCTTTCTCTTTACATTTTATATTTGACTACATTTATGTGTGTATTTTTTTTTTCTTACACACGTCAAATAGTTGCATGTTTTTTTTCTGTAGCTTTCTTTTGATTTTGCCCGTTCGTATTGCCCTTCGTTTCCTAACCATGGCCACCGCTTCACATATATTTCGTGGAGTCAATAGGTATTTCAATGTAGTCGAAATTCCTGCATCAGGTAACTGTTTATTTCTATCAGTCTTCATATTTCTGGAAAAAATTTATCGATGAAACTGTTGCTCTCGAACTTCGCAAGATGGCTGTAAGCTTTGTTTGCTAACATTGGGATAACTATGGCGACGCCCAGTCCGTTGTTCTTACTCACGGAAGCACAGTCATACACTCTTCTCGACTATACGCTGCCTACATGACTACTTCCGGCGTTTATGGTGGCGAGGCTGAAATTGTGTCGATTTCTCCAATACTCCCCGCTACTATCACTATTCCCTTCCGAGAACTTCCGCATGACCCTCCTCGAGTTTACAATCCGGGTCAACCTCTTTTCATATCCCTGCTATTTAGCAGTCATTTGGATCATGGCCATTACGAAGCGGCGTACACTACGCCGCGGGTAGACTTATTATTTATACAAATGTATATTTTGTAAATACAAGCCATACACATTGAAACATTCTTCTTTTTCTAGCCAGAATTTTTCTGCTGAGCTGTAAGCTCTTTCGCGGGTTGTGCCAAGGTTAGATAGTGTGGGGCTATTCGAAAGTATTGGGCATAAAAAGGAATTAAAGTTATTTGCCGATCCATTAATTTTCATTACCTTTTAACTCTTTCAATAAAGGAATACGGTATTCGTTAAATACAAAAAGTTTTGTTTTTTTCTGGCCTTTCAAAAAAACAAGTCGGAATCAAGATCATTTTACAGAGGTCATATCAACTCACTCTGTCTGTATGTATGGCAAAAAGTTTGTACAGGTTATTTCTTCCACACCCACAATTATTTCTTTTATTTCATTTTTTTTTAATTAACCAATTGGTTAATTGGCTATTGGTAATTATTTAGTTTGGTATCTTGACCAAGGGAAAGAAATCATACTTGAATGATGTGGTGTTATAAGTTGAATTAGTCCCCTTGAGGATTCTTGCTTCCTGAGTAAACATTTTTTAAAATACATTTTAAAAAAACAAAACAAAACATCATGTAAACACTCCCCAACTCACTCCCCCCTTTCCCAACTGGTCCAGACAAGGGATAGATCAAAAGCTAACAACTGGTAAAAAAATTTCTATCGCACAGATTTATATGCCCCTAGGTCAATCGTACATATAATGACATGACTGATCCAAACTAATTGATACAATTACACTTCGTATACGCTTTTTTTTTTAAAGTAGTTTTAAAAATATTTTTCTTGTTTTTCTATGACATCTTTCAAAACACTTTCATTCATTAAAAAAATGTATAATTAAAATAATTTCATGATAGTGAAACATTCTCAAACCAATATTTTTTTTATTTTTTTTAAGGGCCTCTGTTGGTCCTAATTGGTCATGCAATGGGCCCCTTCGCGCCTGGGTTTTACGCCAGTGAAAAAAGTCACAATATAATGATATGGCTTTGGAGTGTATGAGTGTGTTTCCTAAGTAACGGGGATGAAAGGGAGCACTAGTTTATTTAAAGTTTATTTCACTAATAATTAAATACGCCTACATCAGTTTAGTTGTACTAGCTGAAGCTATAAGCCAATGACCACTTATCAACATATGGTATTAGAAGTGAAAGTGAAATATCAACATATGGTATCAAAAGTACAAGTGAAATATCAACATATCGTATCAAAAGTGAAAGTGAAATATCAACATATGGTATCAAAAGTGAAATATCAACATATGGTATCAAAAGTGAACAAAGTTATGAACAGAGGCACAAACGTTTTTTTCAGCGAATCTTAAGTTCCACTGGCAAGTGACCCATTTTAAGATAATAATTTTACCTAGACAAACAGCAGGGCCATGTGACCCATTCAAAGAATATAACCTTGCCTACACAAATAGCAGGGCCATGTGACCCATTCAAAGAATATAACCTTGCCTACACAAATAGCAAGACAAAGTGACCTAAACAGCAGGACAAAGTAACCCATTCCAAGATTCTAACCTTACCAAAACAAACAGAAAGACAAATTGACACATTCCAAGATTCTAACCCGAAGATGAGTGAGGAATGCAGTATTTCCCATGGCCACGCAGCCCCAACTGCGACCTACATATTTTACCACATCCAGCCTCTAAGAATTAAATATTTTAATTATGTATCCATTTAAAAATCTAGTGCTGTGTGCCACTGTGGTGTATGTATATATGTACTGGCTGTAGTATCACATGTTCGACGAATTATCGGCAGATGTCTAGCAGAACAGAGCGCATAAACCCGAGTTAGTAACAGTAGATATTCAATGAATACGATTGAACAAGCCAACAGCGATGATTACTGAAATATACACATTGAATAGCTAACGGGAATCAGCCAAACCTCTGTCGCTGACCAGATGTTGCTTCTGCGAAAGCACTACGCTCTCAATGTGTAAGGCATAACTATGTATCTGTATTCTATTTCTACAATGACGTCACTTTAAATCAGGCGTTCAAAGTCCGTTCTTTTTGGTGCGCTAGGTGGGGGTGAGGCCAGGGCTTTCACCAGCAATCTTCCTTATGGTAAAAGACTTGATTATGCGAAGGTCAACTGATGGCAACTGTCAGGGGGAGGTATGGCGAGAGTGAATATGTTACTTTGATATTTTGGTATGATAGCTATATCCCCTTGTTTATGTATTTCCCCCCCCCCCCCCAGGTTATGAATGTGAATAGTCTTGCACATGTTATGAACTGAATGATTTAGTCTTCGTTGAATGTGCGAGAGAGTGTGTTAGTCAGTGAGGTCTTGTCCCCGGTCCAGAAAGGTTGGAAGGTTGCTTCTTTGACTGGTGGTTGTTTATTAATATTAATATTTATTGTGTATTATTTGTGCTCTATTGGATATTAAAGTATTATTTGTTATTCACGGATCTGAAGTTGAAGTATATTTAGCAGTAATTGTTCTTGATTGTATTTATTAAGTAAACCCCTAATGAGCCAAGTCAAGCAATAAAAAGGAACCCGACAGCAACACAGGCATTTCATGGACTGTGACACAACAGCTAGAAGATCTGGGTTCAGTAGATAACATCTGTCTCCTGTCCCATAAACTGCAGCACGCTCAGACAAAACTAAAGCGCGCAAAAAAAAAAGGGAGACGACTGGCTTGAAAATCAGTAACAAGAAAACTGAGTTGATGAGAATTAATAATACCCAAGAAACACCGCTACAGCTCCAAGAAGTAAAACCTGCTAGAAACTGAAAACTGTGTCTACCTACAAAGAAATGGGGGGCAGACTCAGATGTCCAAAGTTCGAATCCACAAGGCTAGACATGCTTTCAATACTCTACGGCCAATCTGGTGGCCAAAAGCACTGGGTCTAAAAAATAAAGTCGGCATCTTCAACACAAACGTGAAAGCCTTTCTTCTATATAATGCAGAGACATGGAGAGTAACAACCAACACAGACAAACTCTAAGCTTTCACTAACAAATGTTTGCGAAACATAACTGATGTTATATACTAAAGTCTGTGGGGGAAAAAAAGCAAACAGCGATAAAGCAAGAAATCAGAAAGCACAAATAGGTTTGGATTGGGCATACATTGAGAAAAACAACAGAAAGCATTGACCCAAGACTAAAACCCATAAGGGAAGAGAAAGGCAGAGAGACCAAAGCAAACAGAGAGAAGATCAGTAGACCAAAAGGCAAAGACGGTAGGATGGACCCACCTGAGAGGAATCGTCCAGAACTCGACAGCGAAGTGCTATTGCGGGCAATTGCGGCCCTGTGCTCCATTGGATGTCAAAAAGGAATAAGTAACTAGATCTATTTCTTATAGAATTACTGTTCCACAAGCTACTGGAGCAATTAACTAGTAGGCCACCACGTGAATTAATCTCTCTAAAAACAATATGCTAAGTGTTCCGCTAAATACTCAGAATGTGCTAAGTGTTCCGCTAAATACTCAGAATGTGCTAAGTGTTCCGCTAAATACTCAGAATGTGCTAAGTGTTCCGCTAAATACTCAGAATGTGCTAAGAGTTCCGCTAAATACTCAGAATGTGCTAAGTGTTCCGCTAAATACTCAGAATGTGCTAAGTGTTCCGCTAAATACTCAGAATGTGCTAAGAGTTCCGCTAAATACTCAGAATGTGCTAAGAGTTCCGCTAAATACTCAGAATGTGCTAAGAGTTCCGCTAAATACTCAGAATGTGCTAAGAGTTCCGCTAAATACTCAGAATGTGCTAAGTGTTCCGCTAAATACTCAGAATGTGTTAAGAGTTCCGCTAAATACTCAGAATGTGCTAAGTGTTCCGCTAAATACTCAGAATGTGCTAAGTGTTCCGCTAAATACTCAGAATGTGCTAAGTGTTCCGCTAAATACTCAGAATGTGCTAAGTGTTCCGCTAAATACTCAGAATGTGCGAAGTGGTCCGTTATGGAAAACGTTTGGGAATCGCTGCTTTAAATAGTTTGTTTGCTTTCAATAGTTTGTTTGCTTTCAATAGTTTGTTTGCTTGAAATAGTTTGTTTGCTTGAAATAGTTTGTTTGCTTGAAATAGTTTGTTTGCCTGAAATAGTTTGCCTGTACTAGACATAAGATCGAGGATACGGTCCAATGAACCAATCCTTCTGCCATAGATCAAGGTTGATATCATATGTACATGTGACTCTATGTGAAATCAACAAATGAAACGAGAATCGCAATCTTTAGTTAATCCACTTGCTTGCACCAGCCTTTAGATTATTAGAAGCATTGAGCTTTATTGACTTTTATTGATCCTTAGTGATAACAAATAAATGGGCTAAATGTCATGTATAAATAGATTTATCTGGGTTTTAATTTTTTAAAGTTCTTCATATCAAACTTTATGTATAGTAATTGTAGTCCCATGCCGGGCAAAACTACTATATATATATTTCTATATCTAAGGTTATAGTATAGTCTTATCTTAGGTCTTAATCTCTAACCTATAAT
The DNA here is from genome assembly GCF_947242115.1 of Biomphalaria glabrata. Classification (NCBI taxonomy): domain Eukaryota; kingdom Metazoa; phylum Mollusca; class Gastropoda; family Planorbidae; genus Biomphalaria; species Biomphalaria glabrata. The sequence continues at coordinate 10,487,508 of NC_074712.1, read as the reverse complement.
TCTATGTCCTCGTTTTCATTTAATGTTATCCTATGTTGAAATAGGTAGATAAGCAAGATAAGCAAGTAGGCCCTACAGGTAGTTCTCAGTATTACTAGTATTAGGCTAATACTTACATAAACTTAGAAAATAGTTCATAATGTAAACACAGGCTGAAGCCACTTTCCAGAAATCCAATGTGTTTAAGCTTCGGGTCTTCTGCGTATGCTATGATGTGCGGTGACACAGTTTACCGCAGGCGTGTTTGAGTGCATCCGTCTGAGTGGGGGACTCAGTTGTGTGTGTGTGTGTGTGTGTGTGTGTGCGGGCGTGTGTAGTCGTCACCTGAAGTTTTTTTATACATCCATGGGTAAAGAAGAGAAGGCGGGAAGAAGGGAGGAGGACAGACCATAAGGCCTGGACGTGGGCAATGTTGTAGGTCATTTGTGGCACAACGTGCGACTGTTGTTGTTTTTGTATTGCTTTGAGATTCCAGGATTTAGTTGTTGTTTTTTACGATAATTTTAATCCGGGACGCAGCCGTTGATCCGGTACAACGTTCATTAATTAGCATTTACTATCATTTTCTTTTAACACTATATCCTGACAAGTAGCTAAGCCTGAAGGTCTGGTTAACATTATGGGCCTATTCTACATGTGCAGCCAAGCGTGAACACACCAGATCTAGCTAGTAGACTTCCGTTAGTACCTACGTATAGGCCTACTTTACTTCGCTCCAATTATTAAAGCTAGTGCAGCCGACCGGGAAACTGAGTCTGGAGAGTCCCATTCCGACATGTTGTCTACCTGTGTCACGCTGTAGGTCTAGAGCTACCAGACTGGGAAACAAACTCGGGATCGAATTACCCGATTTTAATCCTATGGTAATCTTTGAGAAAGAAAGACACTTCAACTTATCTGATTTTTTTTTAGTAACTAGTCTAGTGGTTAAGTGGTTGGTTAATTGTGATTATTCAGTCAGTCTCCATTGTTATTAGCAGAGCCGGATTTACGGCAGTGCCTTGCCCTCAAAGGAGAGGGGACTACATTGCTGAAATGCCGTTTTAACTCTTTCTCTCTGTAATTATTTTCCACGTTATTATGGAATTATTAATTTTGCTGATTTGTGTTTCACTACCCTGTTATGATTAAACTTCAAAAACTTTTTTTTCTATGCAATCAGGAAATGTTAAATAAGGTATATAATTATAGAAGAATGCATGCTCTTTAATATAACACAAATCAAAGTTTATAAAACCAAATATTAATTTAATGGGGTTAAATCAACGCTGGTATCGTCAGTTAGGTGTAAAAGAGTTAAAATATGTATACTCAATAAGAAAATAAAAGGGGGAAATGTTGTAAAATGAGTAAGTGGTTTAATCTTTCATTATTCTAGCACTAATTAAGATCGTTTTTCATTAAATGAGGGTAGAGCCTCCACAAGCATATTGACCAGGGTCTCCACTTACTTAAATCGGGCACTGCTTAATACACTCACTGATATTCTTCATTTTTGTTTTATTTTATTTTCAAAGTATGCGAATGACTTGGGATGTACTCACAACACTATTTCATGACCGTTTAGCAATTCGTGTAGGTCACCTCAGACAGAGGATGGCGGAATAGGTCTCTTCACCTGACAACAAAAATCAATGTTTATAAAGCAGAGGTTCTCACTACACTCTTGTATGGCTCTGAGGCCTGTGCGTTCTGTCGAAGGCATTTACGGCTCCTAGAACGCTTCCATCAAAGGTGCCTTCGCTTCAAGATGGCCATACGCTGGCATGACTACAATAAAAATAACCATGTTCTGCTGGAGGCCGGCGTGGACTACTAGTATAGAAGCACTAATTACCATTCGACAGCTGCGCTGGGTCGGACACTTATCCCGCATGGGAGACGACCGCATGCCAAAGGCGATCTTCTTTGGCGAGCTTAATGGAGGACGGCGTAACAAAGTGCCCCCCCCCCCCCCCGCCCTGTAAGCGCTATAAAGATGAACTCAAGCGTCATTTCGCTCTCACTGGTGTGTCAAAACAAACACAACACACAGTCCTCATGTCTAGTAATTTATAAAAACTGTTTTTTTTAACATAATTTCTTCTATACAAGTAAAGTGAACAGATCAAGCTATACCGGTATTAGGTTTCGTTAAAGAAGATTTCAATTTTACTAAATTATGGCCTTCTTTTAGGATAATGTAAATTTAATACTTAGCTTATCTCAATAAATGAAGGCTTATAATATCGTCATTCTCAAGTAAGGGAAAGAAAAAAAAAAGGTCAGGCGATAAGATTTCATTGTACTTCTTATAAAACTACAAACATAAAGTTATGAAATGTTAGGGCTGAAACAACTAACGATGGCATAGATAATGGGACACCCGACTGCGAATAGCAACAATTATTTTCCATTACAAAAACAAAACCTTATAAAAATACTCAGAAAGACACAAAGATAAAAGTACATTCCTTGTTCCATATGTAAATGTAAACATAGAGTTGAAGCTAGGTGCTGAAACAAATGATACATACATATATTAAACATAAATGAATAACAGCACCAGGGACCAAGTTTTTAAGAGAGAAAGTAGTGAACTAAAATGCTACGAAAATAAAGGCATGCGCCGACCGAGGCTCGAACCTGTGACACTGGATTCGACACCACCGCCTAGCGATAACGCACCAAGCGAAACTAGCCTCTAGACCATCGGAATGTCCAAAAAAACATTCTTCTGATCCAGAGTCATTTCGCCCGTATGCAAATTACCACCCCAGTGGTCAAAGGTCACAAGCTCCAGCTAGCCCCTGCCCCAAACGATGGCTCTATCTAATTGTTTATCTCTCACAAAGACAAGTGAACAACATAAACACATTACATATAGAAGCTTCAGCTGCTAGCTGGAAATGACTCTGGATCAGAAGAATGTTTTTTTGGACATTCCGATGGTCTAGAGGCTAGTTTCGCTTGGTGCGTTATCGCTAGGCGGTGGTGTCGAATCCAGTGTCACAGGTTCGAGCCTCGGTCGGCGCATGCCTTTATTTTCGTAGCATTTTAGTTCACTACTTTCTCTCTTAAAAACTTGGTCCCTGGTGCTGTTATTCATTTATGTTTAATATATGCTTGTTCCATATGGTAGGAGAAAAAAACAGGGAGAAAGAGACAGAGAGAAAGAAACAGGGATAAAGAGAGAGAGAGAGAAAAACAGGGAGAAAGAGAGAGAGAGAAAGAAACAGGGAGAAAGAGATAGAGAGAAAGAAACAGGGAGAAAGAGAGAGAGAAAGAGACAGAGAGAAAGAAACAGGGAGAAAGAGAGAGAGAGAAGAAACAGAGAGAAAGAAACAGAGAGAAGGAGACAGAGAAAAAGAAACAGAGAAAGAAACAGAGAGAAAGAGAGAGATAAACAGGGAGAGAGAGAGAGAAAGAAACAGAGAAAAAGAAACGGAGAAAGAGAGAGACAGGGACAGAGAATATTTAGGTCGAACCCAGAAGATTATAATTATTTACATCTGTATCATATCAACAGCATATGTCATTAAAAAGGTCACTCTTTGGTCCTCCAGGCCACGTAAAATCTTCCTCAATCCGTAAGGCTGTATCTAATTATCACATGGAAGATTCGAGTTCTATGGATTACCTTCAGTTCGTCCTTTTAATATTAGACATCTTGCTGAACACACAACCCTCTACTCTATCAGCTTGCAAACATATTTGTATGACCGGCTAATGCATTGAGCGCCAAGATCATAAGAGCATCTTACTTTTTTTTCTTCAAAATTAATCATGTCAACCCAGCATTCTGACGTTTCTAATGTGTACAAGACAATGACACACATATTGTTGCCTACCTAGTGTGTTAGGCGCCCGGGACAGAGTGCCTGTCCACGGTCCATTCACTTTTTATTTCCAAAAAAAAACAACAAAAAAAGGTAAATCTGATATTAATAAAATAATCAGCAGACTTGTATCTGGGCAATTATTTTGTACACTATTGATGCCGCACTTGGTAAATGTAACGTTAGCTGACAAAATAACAATAAACAAGCACAATATTTCTTACGATTCAAAATTCAAAATATAAGGGACAGTACTTAGCCTATACAGCTTTATCTATCAATAATGTAGAGGTTATTTCCCTTATTCAAATAAAAAAAACAACAAATAATTTATACCAATAATCAATAGACTAATTGGTAAATTTAAAAATAAATATCCATGCTTTCTTAGGTACAATAAATAATTAAGTATCAACTTGATTGGAGAATGCATGTGGAAGACATATCGTTAAACACATTTTTAAGGGGACTAAACCCTACAAAATTAGCCATATCTGTGAATGCCGAAGGATTAATTCCCCTGTTGGTACAAAATAAACAAAATAATTATAATTACCAGTAATTATTTGACTAATTTGTTTATTTATTTTATTGACTCGTGTCTGGTCTAACCAATTAATAATTGTGCAAAATTTCAATTTGATCCGAGAATAAGTGTGGGAGAAATAACGTATACACACTTTTTACCAGACAGACAGAAAGACAGACAAACAGACAGAGTGATTCGATATAAGCTTTGTAAAAAGAACGCCCAGATATATTCAAGGTATGGTAAATATTTATAAGAAAAATGCCACAATACATACATCGGCATCCCGTAGATATGTCTATTGTTCTTTTCCAATACATCTATTCTCCCTTTATTTGATGGTATATATTCAGCGTATGTTGGTGGTGGGTTAGAGATTTAGAGGTCGGGCAAGTCCTTTAAAACAATATTAATACAAAATATTAACAAAATGTATTGATCTGTACCGCCCACACAAAGCGCCTGACCACTATTTGATTTTGTAATCGCATACCACCATAAAATCATTGGAATTGACATGTATTATGTATCCCTAAGATATCGGGGGTTGTCATGCTTATTCATCATTTCTTTCTGAACCAAAGTGTCACACCTCAACCCAAAAGTGACAAAACCACGAGTTAATTACTCCATCCGTTGTCTCGCCTATTATCGAGACCCATCGCCTATGTTACGCCCTTGAACCCTCCGTTGCCATTTAAATTAGCATACCATAATGTTATTTCAGACGAGACTGACTCTGACTTGCAAGTGAATAGCAACTGTGTGCACAGCACGTGAGAGGTGAATACAGAAAACAACAGCTACAAACTATTCTAGGAGCGCGCGATGATGAGCAGTCCTGAGAACCACGTGACATGTGTGGTGTAGGAGGGAATGGTGTGGGAGACGAAGAGGGAGAAAGAGGCACAACAACTAGATAAAGAGTATTGCATGACTTCGTTTTGTTGTCTTTTTAAAGTTGTACGCTTTTGAACTGGATGACTTTGGTACTTCTAAAGCAGAAGTGGGCAAATTACGATGCGCGGGCCACATACGGCCCGCTGGAGTGTTTTATGCGGCCCGCGGACACCAACAGAAATTAGGTGTGCCCACTGATATACATATAAAAATGCAAATATATTACAAATAAATAATTTTAAAATTACATAAATTAATGAAACACCTGATTTGTATCATTTACGATGCAGAGGCTAAATAAATATTTTCTCTACATGTCATTTTAATAATAATAAATAATAAGGCTTGTCATCGAGCCCGAAGATTAATTAGGAATGCAGTATTTCCTGTGGCTACGCAGCCCTAATTGTGACCTACATATTTTGCCATACCCAGGGCATGCATAACCATTGTTTTTTGGTCTCAAATGTGTATCCCGCGGCCTTTGTGAGTGACCCCCAGCTGTTTCATTCTGAGGCCTCTCTTTTCTAAGTCAGCTAAGGCAAGTTGGCGCCTAAGCTTGTATTTAAAGCGTTTCCGTCGGGCACCTCTGTTACGTCGACCACGTTTCAGCTCACCAAAAAAGACTGCTTTGGTATACGTTCGTCCCCCATACGGAATACGTGCGTAACTGTTGAACCATAAGAAGTCCCTCTATACTGTCTCTACCGGCGTTCGCAAGGACATCGTTGTTTGTAGTGCGGTCTTGCCACCGTATGTCCATGATGGAGCGCAAGCATCTTTTGGTGAAAGCGCTCAAGTAGTCTTAGCTGCTTTCTGTATAATACCCATGTCTCAGATCCATATAGAAGTGTTGCGAGAACCACCGCTTGATAGACATTGATTTTTGTAGGCTAGCGGAGTGATTTATTCCGCCAAACTCTCGGCTGAAAGCGTCCAAAAGCATGTCACTTTAAAGAGCTTAAAATAAACAAAGATTATCTTATTGGTAATATTTCGAAATATTCAGTCATAGACACAAACTCAGGCCAGTATTATTTCAATGCTATGAAGAACTGTGTTGAAAGTGTTGAGTTGGCTTGAACAAGATGGCTGGTGTAACAACTGATGGAGCCCGCGCTTTGACTGACAAAAACAGGTTTTTAATAAATTAAAGAACAATATCCCAACCATACGGGAAGGTTTGAGCAAAGGTACATTGAATATCAAACATGTTATTGACCTAAATATCTATGTAATCAAACACATCAGAACCAGGGGTGTTGACTAAGGGCAGTTCATAGAAGTACTTGAAAATGGACCTCATTCACCAATCGTAAACAAACAACATTTAGCCACGTGATTCTCTATCTCTTCTATACAAAATACGATCTAATTTTTAATACACAATGGCTATCACGTGACTTTTTTTCACCGTTGTTTTATCAATATTATCACGTGACTAAATATTGTTTGTTTACGATTGGTGAATGAGGTCCATTTGGATAGAAAACATTCCGATGTTCAGTAACACAGTTGTATCCGCTGGCTTAGAATTGGCAAGGTATTGAGAAGAATATGGAATCTCAAGGATGAAATAGTCCCTTGACGAACTTTTAATTGCGGCTGTTTTAGTAATATTTCTAATGAGGATAGAGAAGATAGACTTTCTGTTTTTCAATGGAAGTATTGCAATGGGTTGTTTGCACATGAACTGTATATGACATCGTTTCAACTAAAGCTTTTCCGTTTCTCCAGGCAAGCAAAAAGAAACAGGTATTTTTCTATCGCTGAAAGGTGAAACTATTTCAAGTGAAATGGTTGAGAACTGCAAGACACTTGGACTCCTTGACGGTGGAATTTGAAAAAAAAAAAAAATAAGACGTGTCAAGAACTTGGAACCAATTTTAAATACTTCAGCTCACCATTAGGTGTAGAAGCTGATTCAGCTAAATTTCATTTTTTTTAAATGTGGCTTTCAACAAATCAAAGTTGCCCACCCATGATCTAGGGCAGTGTTTCCCAAACTGTGTTCCGCGAACCCCAGTATTCCGCGAGGCCTGAATAGGTGTTCAGCGAACTACTAGAAAAATGAACTAGTAGGTCTCTCTAAAAAATAAGCAAAGCCGTCCGCTAAATTCTCAGAATGTGCGAAGTGTTCTGTTAAGGGAAATAGTTTGGGAACCACTGGGGGCATAATTGATTGTTTAAACTTTGTGATGAAGACTTTTCGACCTTTAGGGCAGATGATGTAAAGCTCGTCTGCATCTATGGCCGAAGGTTAACGAGGATGCCAAGAGGCCAACACAATGACAAACTGCCTTTTCTTCCTAACGTATGTTAGGTATCCACTAGAATTTAAATTGTTAAACAGAGAAAGCCAAAAAAGAATGCCATTGAAAGAGGTTGTAAACAAAGTAAAAGACATAGAGAAATGGAGAAAGACGGTCGACGAGTCTTGCATGGTGCCCCAACGGTCCAATAGACTAATGGATAGGTAAAGGTAAAATCAAGTTAAATATACCAAAAATAATTTGTGAAAACTCGCTTATATTAAGTGCAATTGCACCTATTATTTTTAATCCATCGCAACTAAACAGAATAACTTAGGTTACTCTCTTGGTCTTGTGACTTTTAAGCGTCTTGTGTGACACCTAGATAGGAGGTTTCATGTATTATATGTAACATGTATTTGGTGTGTAAAAGTAAAGTTCCCCTTGCGATCTATGGGGTAGATGATGTTCTGTGGCTCACGGTCAACTGCCTTGTAGGCTAAAGGCGCCCAAAGATCCCGAAAATAAAATCCTAGTCTTCACCTTATCAAATCTAAAGCGGCCCTGAACTCATGCCTGTTAAGTAATGCGGATCTTGTCTAAATATATTGTTTGACATTTTTCAGTTACAGTTCAGTTCAGTTTTCATTCGGTTTCTGTTTTAAATATTCAGTTCGATTATCTTATCTTATCTTATATAATACAGACGTTACTTCAAAAAAAGAAGATGATTACGTCCTACGCGTCATGCATTCAGTCATGCATATCAACCAATGACTTAAATTCTGCCAAGTCACTGGTTTTCCTGGCTAGCTCAGGCAACCCATTCCATGCTCAAATAGCACTAGGAAAGAAGGAGTATTTGTACGAATTTGTCCTAGCATATGGAACGAGGAATGTGCCTTTATTTTTGTGTCTGTCTGAGTATTTTATTAAATTTTGTTTTTGTATTTGAAGATTATGGTTCAGTGTTTTATGTATAGATAATTGCTAATTGCTAGTCTACTTTACTTTTCAGTCTTCTATCCTGAAGGCTTTACTGTTACTCTAGTCAAATGTGAATATTTGTTTGTTTTGAATCTCACTGCTCTATTTTGTGTCTGTCCCAGCTTCTTAATTGGAAAGAAGCGCATGTTTATGATCGCGGTGTTGTAAAGAAGCGTAGAGCTTAATTCTAAGTGTACACCATACAAGTGAACAGCTGTAGAACATGGACAAGCTACTAGATCTAGATCTATATCCTCGTGTCAATCAAGCACGCGTTCTAGATTCTATTAATAGAAGCAAAGTGTCTAACCTGTGAGAAGATTTAATATCCTCTTGTTTTCAATGAAAGCTCACTCTATCACTACACCGGCGCACACACACCAATAAATGCGAATGTAGGACTTGTTACAACAACACGAGATAAAAACAAATTGGAAGGTTTAAAGTTCGTCCTGTGTTGGCACTAAACATCACATCGAGACCCGTTCCACGCTGTTGTCTTGCAACCAAAGTTCAAGGCTTCGACCTACATTTACATTGTTAGGTTTAGTAGATATCAGTTATTTGCATTGAAATCCGACATACTTTTAAGTACTGTTGAAAGCGATGGCTTTTTAAAAAAAAACAACAACCTAATACCAATTCCCGTTGTCTGTCTTGTAAAAAAATTTAAACACGCTCTCTCTCCCACACACATTCTCGTATTAAGTTGAAACTTAAAAGTTATTTATTGTACCTAACAAAACATAAATCCACTTTTCATTTGAGATTTTCGTTAAGAGCTAGATCTAATAATGGGATATTTTTTACATAGCTTATATCAACTCTGTCTGTCTGTGGGTCTGTCTGGGTGGATTCTTTTATACGTTTTTTTTTTCTTCCACTTCCCATTCACGGATCAAGTTGAAATTTTGCAGAGAGGGGAGGGGCATTAACGTGTCTTCTTAATTGTTATCTCAAAATAGAAATATTAAATATTTATCTAATATAAATGTTTAGTACTTCATTTTGTAAATCCCGGGAAAATCGGAACATTTGAGCTCACTATTATTGGGGTGTTCTAAAACTCAGCCACTATTACATGGTGCTTACGGTTTATTCAGGAAAGCTGTGGCAGTTATTTTGATGTGGTGGTCACATAACACGTTCAACAAGCTGGGTCATAGAAACAGATAAGCACAACATTAGGTGTCCATGCACTACTTGGTTCTCAAAGGGGGAACCATTATAACTGTGATAGATTTTTTTTGTCCGAATCTCTACCCTAGCATCTCACCCTCTCATCTCTGGGGTCTCGTGTGGGGTACCAGCTTCCTATAGGCAGAGGCGTAGTGATGGGGCGGGGCATGGGGCACGGTGCCCAGGGCGGAATCCTTGGGGGGGGGGGCGCCACACGCAGCCAATATTTCTATGTGATATTCATAGAAAATAAAGTGTGTGTGTGTGTGTGTGGGGGGGGGTCGCTAATAAAGTACCTTGCCCCAGACGCACGTTTTGCTCACTACGCCTCTGCCTCCAAGAGTCTCTACAACGGTCCCTTACGTTTTACCCATCCGATTCGCATCTGCATCCAAATCTCTGGTATATCTGGGTCTTTCCCTTTTTCTCTGTCTTTGTGTGTTCCGTGTAGCCCTGTTATTTAACCTTGGTTAGGCCAATAATAGAATATGCATCCTCTGTTTGGGACCCCTCAACTCAAGAAAACATTAAGAAACTGGAACAGACACAAAATAGAGCAGTGAGATTCATAACAAACGAATATTCACATTTGACTAGAGTAACACCTTTAGTAAAATCACTAAATTTAGAAAGCCTTCAGGACAGAAGGCTCAAAAGTAAAGTAGCAATTATACATAAAACACTGAACCATAATCTTCAAATACAAAATTTAATAAAATACTCAGAAAGACACAAAGATAAAGGCACATTCCTCGTCCCATATGCTAGGACAAATGTGTACAAATGCTCCTTCTAAGCTATTAGAGCATGGAATGGATTGCCTGAGCTAGCCAGGAAAACCAATGACTTGGCAGAATTTAAGTCATTGGTTAACATGCATGACTGAATGCATGACGCGTAGGACATAATCATCTTTTTTTTTGAAGTAACGTCTGTATTATATAAGATAAGAAGATAAGAATCCTCTATATCTTGCCTAAAAAATTAGTTGTTGTTGTGTTTTTAATTTCAAAGTAATTATTTAAAATCGTTACCCCTCTCTGACAGACCAATGCTTTTTTTTATGCCACAGTAAACGTTTGTAGATACAAGTTACTATTAATCGATCACTAGTGCCATTTAAGTTGAACGCTCGCACTGAATATCATTGATTTCGCTTTAAAAGTCAGTTTGATCAATAGCATACAACCAGGAACTGACACCGGGCTGCAGCTAGGCTACAGCTTGGACGCTTAGAGGTTCGTTGCCACTCTGACATTTGTGGGGCATGTGTCAGTACATTATTGTGTCGGTACATCATTGTGTGTCGTTCATATTTTGTTTCCCGTTGACACACAGACGGACATTTTTGATGGAGATAACAATGTTATCAAACTAAAGGAGACACAAAAGAAAAAGATTAGCTGAAAGAGTGAACACAGAGAATTATGTGATAGCTACATTTTATCTACTTTGGACGGAGGCGCAATCAAAGAGTAAAATTCTTAAATTTAGCAGGGGAGATAAGTATGGGAGATAACAAGAGTACAAGGGAGATAATTAGATATCTTAAGAGAGGTTTTTTTTTTTTTTTAAATTTCTGTTAATTGGCGCTTAAGGAATTAAAGAACGTGATAAATACATTGCTTGGTTATGTGTTTGTGTTAGTGTGTGCATGTGTTTTCATGTGTGTGTGTGCTTAGCTTATGATGACGTGTAACAAGCCTTACAAGCAAAGTGACACGAATGAACCAATACACATACACACAGGGCGGTTGCAGTGGGTCCCGCACTTTTATAGGCCCCGCGCTAATTCTAGGTGTAAATTATTAAATTAAACCATGAAAACTCGTATATATAATAACAGGGTTTCTGAGGCCTCCTGATTTTCCAGGGTCTCCTGGAAATTTCCTGTAATTGCAAAATATACGAAAAAGTCCTGGAAATCTCCTGAAATTATAAAGATCTCCTGAGATCTCATAAAATTCTCCAGAAAATAGACAAAACTTGTCAATTTTGGGGTGTCAAAAATAAAACGGTATTGTCAGCTTTCATTTAATACAAATTTATTGCAAAGACGAATGCATTTTCTAATCAAAATCTCAATTTCGATATTATGGTTATCCCTACCCAAACTGGGCCCCGCGCTATCCGTTTCGCAGTGGGCCCCGCAATTGTTAGGGCCGGCCCTGCATGCACACACACCATCTACTAACTAAACTTACTTACACTTCCAAAGGTGTCGAACTCATTTACAAAAAAGAAACAATGAAAGAAGTTTTTGAGCCTTTTAAAGCGCACCTCCGAGTGAATGATGATTCTTTTGGTAGTGCCACTAATACCTTTTTTTCAGACACCTTTTTGCCATCGGTGACCAGCCATTTCATACCCGGTCATATCATCTTTAATCACTCCATCCCCGGTCACTCCATCCTCGGTCACTTCATCCCCGGTCATTTCATCCCCGGTGTGACAAGTCGGATTAAGATTTGGCCGTTTTAGGTGTCTAGGGGATTTTATGGTTTGAGAATCCTCACTTGCACATATAAACTACAAGCACAGAGTTATAATGCAGGAAACAAATACTATATTTAGATGTAAACTTATGTACAGTTTATTATACAAAATAAGATAATGAAAGCTGAAATGCTGTACAGTGGCTAGTATGGGACCTAGCGTATTTACATATATAGGACTATCATTATCAGATATTAGAACCAAGTGGTCTGAGTGTCATTAGGCTGGTTGCTTAGCTTTTGGTCCGGTGCTGCACTGATGAGACGGGTGTGGCTAGTACTGATGCTGTCTGCTGGTGGGCTGGCGTAGTGGATCCAGGCTCCGGTTGCAGTCCAACTTGTATGGTTGCAGAGCTAAGCTACGTCTATCAATCAGTTGAGCCAGTGACGAGTCTGTGGCTAGCGTTGTTACTTGGACTCTTGAAGGATGAGTAGGACTGATGTCTGCAGATCTGGTGCCAGCAAATCTGTTATCAGCTTTAGGTTGCTAAGATTTCAGGCGGATGTTGCCTATAGATAAAAGCTGCAACTATATGATGTATGCGTCGGTTTAGCCATAATGATAACACTGGGAGGTAGATACCTTTCCGTGAAGGACATCTTCAGACTGATGTAGAGAAACTATAAGCTAGTTTCATAAATATCAAAGGGAACTAACAATGAATATAGTGTCTCATCAAGGGAAATAACAATAATAATAATGGGGACTCCCATAAAGGGAAATAACAAACAGTAATAAGTGATACATGATAAGTAATACAAGTGATGATGTCCACCAGTCACGGTGAATAGCAAGTACATACATCGCTTAGATAAATGAGATGAAAGGGGAAGGGGAGATCAACGACTGATACTCGCCCATGCTCTCACATAAGTAAACATAGAGCATAAGTAAATACATACTTAGTGATAAGACATGTTTACATAAATGTTTAGATAATTCCCTGCCAAGGAATTAATCAATGATACTATATTGAAGGCTCGTGCTGAGCGCTAATATATCAGAGTTAAATTAGTAATAGTTAAAGAGCTAAATACATCTGGTAAGAATTGTTAATAGACTCTAGTCCAGATGGCTTGAACATTTAGCCACAAAAGTCATGATATAAAATATAAGTATACAGTAATCTACTCACATTATCCATGATAGAAATGCACAAATATATACACAAATAATGTAGTAATAAATGCACAAATATGTATATACATTACTAAGTAAAATGGTTCTCAAGCACTTTACTAAGTTACATACCACCAATCCAAAGTGAAATAAGGGAATGAAAATAGTCTAGAGCTCAAGCAAGAGATAGATATGCTCCCTATGGGCTCTCCAGCGTGAATGAGATCGGACGATGAAGTTTGTCCATATACACGTGGATAGAAAGGGGGGGGGTGAGTGGCGGGAGATAAGTGCAAAGGTGGTCTAGACTATCTGGCGTCTTTGACAAAGAGATCCTCGCTTGACCGTGACGGCGTTTCCGGGAGATAGACACCGCGCGAAGGCGCGAGTTGAAAGTCCAGGGAGTTCGCCAGGTGGTCAGAGGATAGAAAGGATGGGGGGGGGGGTATCAGATCTCGGCCGGATCAAAGGAGATTATACCTTGATAATGGCTAGTGCTAGACGAACATCGTTACCGAGGCGTTGAGTTGAATGGGCACTTTGAAGTGACCAGCCGCTCCCGGAGGGGGGGGGGTCAACGGATGTTTGCCACGATAGATGGAGGGAGTGTACTCTTGTCAAGAGTCTAGTGTGACACGTGTCAAGGTGGGGATAGTAAAATGTGACATCGATGCCAAAGGGGGATGGGGTTGGATTGAAGGGGTGGTGGCTGTGTTTTTAGCGCTTGATCGCTAAATTAGTGCAATTGATGATTAATAGCGAGTAAATAAATTAATTAAATGCTTAGACCTGAGTGATACCTTGAGTGAGCTAAAACGGTTCGTCACACCCGGTCATTTCATTTTTGGTCACTCCATCCCCGGTCACTTCATCTCCGTTCACTTCATCCCCGGTCACTTCATCCACGGTCACTTCATCCCCGGTCACTTAATTCCCAGCTAAATATTTTTTCTTAATCATTGTGTCATTGTACTGTTAAGGCTTTGCCTTTAAGCTCTCAATTCATCTACTAAATAAATATGTTTATTTAGAATGTTTTTTTTTTGTGTGTGTGACATGTTATATTGTTTACAAACCTCTCTTCATACTTTCTGAGAAATCGAATAATATATGTACATAAGTAGATTTTATCTCTTGAAGTCTTTCACTTTATCTGTTGATCGATGAATATGGGCGTGCCCTTCTATTGTATTTCTTCTAATAAACGCTGACTTTAATCCTCCTCTGGAGTCGATTCATATCACCGATTGTTATCGCCTCTATACGCTTTGTTTGAGTCCCAATTATGTGTGTTTTGTATAGGTTGCACCACTCGGTGTTTGGGAGTAACATCCCTTGTAACTGTTGTTGTCAACCAAGATGGCGTTAGATTAAACAGCTGATTTCATGTCTTATAAGTTCTATCCAAAGTCTTGTTATTATTCGTTCATGATAATCAACAAACGTTATAACTTGTGGCACTGAAGAACGTCCAAGGAAGAAATATAGAACACATGGGATAGAGCTGACAAACCATGTACTGCAATACGAATCAATAAATCGTCTTCTGTACCAACAAGCAAAAGTCTATCTTATTGACTTCGATTGACAAGCCAAAACAATTTTTACATTAGCTCTAGATCTATATCTATACATGTTAATTTTTTTTATATTTTTCAATGACATTATATTCTATTTTTATTTAATGTGTCATACAATAAAATGAAATATTGCTAATTTTATGTTTTTTACTATTACAATTAGTTGGATCAGAGGGGATGAAATGATCAGGGATGAAATGACCGGGTACCACTGCAGACTCTATTTCCACCGTTATGAAGTGTCGAAATTCTCCCTATGGAACTCCCAAATGATCACACCCCTAGAACGCAGCACTTCTATTGCACAGCTGCGCGCTAGGGTGAGGGTTATCGTGCAATCATTACACAGACTGCAGAAGAGCGCGCATCTCAGAATCTAAAAGCCGGCTACAAGAAAAAAATGACCACCTACCAGATCGTCCAGTATCGCCCCTTCATCTTTATCCAGGAATACGTGCCTCACAGGTCGAGAAGCACTGGCATTGAGAATGCCCTGTTAGGTCATCGTGTTATGTAACTTGATGTCTTTATCTGCAGACGACTTCGGTAAAATAGGTCATGGAACAGAACTAGATCTAGAACAACACTTTCTTGTAGTTTGTGTTTGTCTTAAGCCCAAGTAGGCCTACATTGAACAAAGCTGTGCAAGTAGGCCTACTCTCTTTCTGTTTGAACACATCAACACAACTTTTCCTAT